>NC_052016.1:5912888-6572745 GCF_015832195.1 Motacilla alba alba | reverse complement strand
ATGTCAGTCCCTGCTCTCAAAATCTTGGGAGCCAAATAAGCAGGACCAAAAGCATGAGGAAAGAGGAGAGGTGAAGTGACAGGTCAAGGTCATGCAGCAGTAGCCTGTGAGAGCAGTGGGACCAGAACAGAGGTTTCCTGAGCCCTAGGATAGCCCCTGTTGCACCAAGTGTGGGGTATTTTATAGAGAGGCTCTGAGGATTCAATTATTTTTTGTTGCCTTCCCTCTGCTGCCCTTACATGTGACCAGCGGCAGCTGTGGTGCTGGCTACTGCCAAAGTAGTAAATAGAGTCTTTCATCCTCACTGAAAGGAGAGTGAATGATGTAATTTGGCTTCCCTTCCCTCCTGCTGACTGCCAAGACATTATTTCAGTATCAGTGCACATGGCCACTTGGCACCAAAAGGGACCCCTCTCTTTGTGGAAGTGGAGGCAGGATGTTAATTCTTTTTGATGTACCAGTAACGTATCTGGAGCAGTGCAGCCACGTTTCTTTCAGGAGGGAACTGGCTCCCAGTGTTCCCTGACAAAAAAGGAGCACGGGCTCCTTTCACTGCATGTGCAGAGCCCGAGGAGGTGAGCACACACCCTGCTGACCGTGGGTCAATTGTGTTGTCTGCTTTTCGTTTCACTGGGATAGCGAGACTGTTTGTTGCTCATTGGAGTGGTTCTGCTCCAAAGCACCTCTGCATTAATTCATTAAACTTCTTTGTTCTACAGCCTATAAATTTAAGTGGTATTCCTTTTAAAGGCTGGAAGAAGGATTCAGATACTGTGGAACATAGGAAGTCATATGGCGCCCACAAGGCCGTATTTCTGCCTACTCTGCCTCTGTCTTCCAACCATATGAAAATATTCTTACTCCAGTGGCTTTACATCAGGTCATTAACTTTGGTTTATTGCCTGTGAAGACAGTTCTGTGAACTTTCCTTCTGGATTTTTGAGAATAGGAACAATTTGCTGGAAAGGGAGGGGAAGGAGAGCAGTTGCCTTCTGATGCCAGTCCAGAATTATGTGTTTGGCTTGTCTAAGACCTGGAATTACTCTGTTTCCTCCTTGAGACCTCCTGCACCTCACATTGAATGAGGTGAGGGTATCAGATAATCCTTTTTTTCTCTCTTAGGAAAACATAAGAAAGTCCTGGACAAAAGAATGCCAGCAAAGCTGCTAAAGCCAGCAGGCAAATGATAGTGAGTGCCTTTTTCATCCTGTGTCTGTCTCTGTTAGGAAAGAAATAGTTTCCTTTCATTCAGGTAGGAGACACCTAACAAAGTAAGAGAGTCTGCAGTCTCAGGATAAAAAAACCAAAAAAAGAGCACTATTCTGTCTCATGAACTGGCTAAAAGACTATTGGCACAATGTTCACCACAACACTCATGGAAATTCACAGAGTAAGAGAACAAGCCCTCTTCCCAGCCCTGTTCCTCTAACCAGTACTGAATCAACAAGGCATTATTTTTAACTGCACATTAATTATAAGCTTGACAGCTCTCTCTTTCATTTTCACTGCATTTTCAACTTATCTGAGTTGCCAGAGGCAGCTCACATGTCTGCTCACAGGAGCGCTGTGAATGAGTGGTTCAAGGTTTTCATGGCCTCTGTGAGCTGACGGAGGCTCATTCCTTCCTTTGGTGTGTGGCAGACAGAGCAAAGAGACAGATTGGACGTGCCTGCATCTGGAACATCCAGACTCTCCAGTAGTTCTGTTCATTGCTCCACACTCAAGGGTAAATCCAGTGAATACTTGAGCATCCAGAAACGAGTCTGGCACTGGAGAGCAGGGTTAGCTGGGAGAGCCCCAGTTTCAGTCTTTGCATGTGGATGATTCTGGTCAAAAATGCCTGGGGCTAGTGCCCAGGGGCAGCCCAGTCACCAAAATGGACTTTGGGCTATGACTGCCCTTTATCTCACCCTGCCCATTGTGTTGCTCCTGGTCCCACCACTCCTTCTTCCCTACACCAGTGCCATGGGACTGAGCTGCAGAGGTGCAGGTGAGCAGCACAGACAGCAGTGCAGCAGAGCCTCAGCATTTTCTTATCCTGAAGGATGAAACCTATGCAGAAGCTGGATTTGTCCCTTCATACACAGAGAGAAACAGAGTTTCCTACTTCTCTCCCCACTTACCCACCCCTGCCCCCAAATCCCTTGGTTGCACCATCTATATCCATGTCTCACACAAGTATTTTATTGCCTGTGTGGCTTCTCTTGCCTTCTTCCATTTCCATTGAGAAAATGCTTCATTAAAGAATTTTTCTCAAGAGAAGAAGTGTTTGGCTAGAAGACAAGTGTGTGTGTGTGTGTTTATTTTTCCAGTAGTAGGATCACTGCAGCCAGTCACAGTCAATATGAAGCAGGAGGACTCCAACTCAGAATTCCTGATTCCACCTTGGAAAAAGTGCTTGGCCCACAGTGGGTGTAGAGTGTTATCACTTAGAGGTGAAGCTGCTCCCTCTGAGAAAAGGAACAGAGTTCAGGGGAGAGCCACAGAGGATCAGACTTTTGCTTCTGCTGTTTCCGAAGGAAGGAGTGCTGCAGATGTGAGGGGCTGTCCCATCATGTTTTGCTGTCACCCTGGCCATTAATACCCTCTTTGGGAGTAGTCTGGCTATCAGTGGGAAAACTTGGTGACACTTATGCCTCCTGTCACTGCCTGCTTTGTGGGTGCCTATATCTCAGAGTGTGTGGGCAAGCAAAACAGGTGAGGAAAGGGTGGTCCCAGAACTTGCTCCCTGCTTCCATCAGAATTGCTCTTGGCCAGCATGGCACTACTAGCTTGTCAAGTGCCCACCTCTGGCTGCATGGGCACAGAGCTCAGCAATTCAGCCTCTCCCTGGCCTCTCATTCCTGACTGTCAGCTGCTTCAGCTCTGTGTCTCTGGCTGTTCCCCTGTCTCACAGGGTTGCTTGTGGTAATCACTCAGCCAAGCTTCCTGCTGGCTTGTCCAAATAGGTTTTTATCCTGTCAAAAATGCATGGATACTCTGTTAATTTGATAATTCGCTGAGGCAGGATCTTATGCAATATCATTCAGAACAGCTGTTTTCCTTAACTACTTTTGTTGCACAGTGAAACCTCTGAGTGACAGCAGTGGATCTAAATCCTACCTTCCCTAGAAATGAAGGTGAAACTCAACCACCACTCATGTTCGATTCAGCAGTGACAATAATGGCAAGAATCAGAGGCTGTGGAAAAGGTCTTTACAACCAACTCAATCTTTCATTGAGGAAAAGACTGGATTTTGGATTGGAAGCAAATGCAAGTTTTGGGAGAGAAAGGATTAGTTGGTCCAAATATCACACCTCCAGGATAGTCCTCAGCCTCTGAAATTCATTTGGCACTGCATAAAATAACAGATAATTCAGTGACAGATTTGGAAACTCCTGAGATGTGGACTCAAGGAGGAAGATTCACATCTCCAATCCAGAACTGGAGCCAGACAAAACCTGTGGAGCAGAGCTTTTTCCTGAACAGGAAGGTTTACCTACTTCCTGAGTTACCTCTGATGCTGAGGCAGTCAGTAATAGCTGACTTTTATTTGCAGGACTAAGCTCACTCTCCCTACTAATGCTTCAGTGAAAGAGACACACAGGGACCTGTTCTGAGCCCCGCCTGCTTCTGTGTTTGGGGCAGAAAAGAAGATGCAGTGTCTGCTCTGTCTTCTCTGCCAAAGACAGGATGTCCTCAGTCACTTGGTAAATGAGGAAGACTTTCCCCTCTGGTCTGAGTCTGTGTCCCAAATATCTTAGCTCTAAACCCCTCCACAGTTTGTTGGAAACATTCAAACTCCCTATCTTCAGGGCTAGCCACTTGGCTGTATCTTCACTGACATCCTAAAAACAAAGTCCTACAGCCCTGTGGATCCTCTTAAGCTGGAGCTTTGTTTCCAGCATCTCTGCCATAGTCAGAAATGGTCCTAAGTACATCAGCATGGCATTGTAACAAATGATACAATTATTTCTGCATACAGCACCATTTCAAAGACACTTATTTTATCAGCCAGTGCATTTTGGTGGAATTTATTTCCCCTCTCCTGTTATTCATTTACTTCTCTTCTTTTCCTTGCAATAAAACTGAACAGAGGGGTGAAAATCTGGATGTCAGTTCAAAATGTTGTAGTAAATAATTCACAGCAATATGAGGAGATATTGCTTTCTGTTGACTGCAGCTCATGCAGGGCATTGCATGCAGCTCAGCCCGGATAACCATGGTTAGCTCTGGATACACACATTTAAAGTCTGTCTGTCTTCTGTTTCAACCTTGTCTGGTGTTAGATGGGCTGGATGAACACTAGTGCCAGGTATTGACCCCGATTGGTAGAGCTGGCTGACGTAAACAGAGAATGGTTATTGTTTTCATCTCAGCCCCTTTCCTCCTTCACTGCTTTTATCACCAAGAAAAGGCAGAGAAGTGAAATGTGAAACCTTCCAGTTGCCTACATCCGTTAACCAATTTATTTTTTAAGGCAGAGGAAATGGGAGGGTAGGAAAGGTGATGGTAGGAGTATGTCTTAATCTAGGGGAGAACCAGGTCAGCAAATAAATGTAATCATTCTTAGAGTCAGTGAGATCTGTGTCAGTCCCGTTAACCTGTTGAACCAATGACCTGTGGCTCCCACCTGGAGTGTGCCTGGAAATTACAGTTCTAACAATGCCCAGGACTGCAGATGGAGCACAGATTTCCCGAGGCTGCAAACTGTGATTGAAAACTATCTGGATTAAGGAAACTAAAACCAACCAAACAAGTGGGAAAACAGCAACCCCTGTCTCTGCAGCTGTTTGACAGAACATTAATTCAGATACCATTCAAAACATTAATCTTTACTTAGTTTCCAAATCTGAGCTGAAGAAGACAGGCTACAGTTACTGGATTTAGTATCGTAACTTGTGCTTGCTAAAGTTGCTTTTAATCTTTTTGATCCGTGACAGGGTAAAATATCAGGGTGTGTCAGAGCTGGCAGCTCTGCAATGGATAATCTGGCTTGTAAATGCATGGCCTTGGATTACCAAATGGGCCAGGGAGAAAAAGGTGTTGGTTAAGAGGTACTCAGGCTATTAATTGCATTTAATATAATGGTCTGCTGAATACAGTGGTTGCCCAATGACGAGAGGAGGAGTTGGGAGGAATCTTTCTGCTTCTATTCCATACTTCTTTAATGATAACACACAAATTTTCATGCTGCACCACGCACGCTCTGTATTTATTATTGTTTAGATAGCTGGCCTTGCAAAGTATGGCTCATGAGTGTGGATGATTTGAAAATAATGACTCTGACATTATATGACCTTTAGGTACATTGACAGCCACTCCAGTCAACATGCTATTTTCTGAATAAAGGAATTTTTATTTTTTTCTGGGGAAGTCTGTTGATGGAAGAGCTTTAAATGTAATAAAGCCAGAGTTATAGACAAAGCAACAGCCCTTGTTGTGGAACACGCTGTGGGGGACATGAGATGATTTCTGTGCATGATAATGCATTTGCTTTTAAATGCCATCACTAGATTGATAATTATAGAATTCTTCATATTGCGCCTGGCAGGGTGTCAAGGCTGAATCCTACCAGTCTGCAAGAGTGGGAGATAGAAAATGTGCTGTGAACCAGAAGAGTTCAGCCACTTTATGCATGAAGCTGCTAAATGTATTTAAGATGTTACAGGAGAGAGACTTTGGTCTTTTGTTTTCAGAGTCAGTGTAAACCTGATGTTTTATTCACACTGAGTTTTGGCAGGAAGGCTCTTAGGAGCTCTTTGTTGCCAGCAATCCGTAAGTGACCACCACACAAAGCTGGTCCTCCCAGTTTGGTTTAAGTATGTGGCAATTTGTTTAATTCCTTGTACCCAGCTATTTCTTCTGCCATTTTCAGAGGCACAGGGATGCTTGAAAATCCTTTCTTTTCACTTTCAAAATGCAAAGAAATAACAGTGAGGAGGACAGGGCATCTGGAGCTTTATAAAGATATTCAGTATCTGCAGCAGGCAGAGGATGGAAAGAAAAGAGGAGGGACTCTGCTGGTCATTTTCCACTACCAACTTCCTTAATCAACTTTTTCTGAATAAAATAATAGGTGAACATTTTAGGAACACCATGATCTAGGGAGTGATAAATTAAACCAGAAAAAGGGGCATGAATTCCTAATTGGGTTTTGTGTATTGGGTACACTGAAAATCATGGTTGCAATTGCCCAGACACAATCAATGTCATCAGCACAGCTCTTTTTGCTGATTGCAAACCCTCAGTGTGTTTGCTGCTGTACCACAGGCAAATGTGGTTGAGCCTTGTGAATTCTGGTGGTGTAGAGTGAGATTTTTTAAGTGTCTTAGTGATTTAAATATGCTGATGTTGACTCACAGTGAAATATCTGCTTTTAAGCAGGTAAAAAGGAAATTAATCAAAAATGAAAGCCCTTTTTTGGGTGGACAAGCTGTCTGTGAATGCTTAGATAAATATGATGAATGGTTTCTGTGAGAAAAAAGAGGAGGATGCTATTAAAGATAGAAATATGTTTTATCTGGCCTTTATAACACAGTATTTTGATATTCTTTCATTTCAGGATGTAACTTTTTTTTTCTTAAAAAATTGTCCCAATTATTTAAAGGCACTCTAAACACTAATCACGACTCAGCACTTCCTTACGCATCAAATAAAACATTTCCACATTTATCTAAAATTTTCTTTCTCATTCCCCACCCACAGTGTCTCAAATTGGGAACCGAACCAGAAATGCATTATTCATCCAGACCTTTTCAAAATTCCATTTGTGGTCATCCAAAGACCCTGAAAAGGGCAGAGCACACAGTGAGGGCACACTGAGGATCTTCCTTCCCACTCTGGTGAGGAGATTGTGCTCACAATGTGAAAAGCCAGATGCCCATGTGTAAGTCACTGGCCGTGGGGACAATGAGGGCCAGAAGGAGAAGGTGGCAGCTTGCCTGAGCCTTCTCTAGAGCTGTTGAGAGCCAGCAATGAAAAAATACGTGTGAACCCCTCATTTCTCAGCAGCAAAAAAAAAAAAAAAAAAAAAAAAAAACCAAAAAAAACCAAAAAAAACAAACCAGCCCAAGAGGAATTGAGGCAGGAGAACTGAAAATTCAGCAGAAAAAGAATGAGCAGGATGATAAATAGAGAAAAAAAGGCACATCCTCCACAGTAAGCAGAAGTAAGAAAACACAAAACAGTCTGTTGGCACAGTGTGCCAGTGCACAAAGCTGGGGACATGAATGGCAGGGAGCCTGGAAGTTGTATCTGCAGCAGGAGGTGTCACACGAGGGCAAAACCGGACGGTGGAAAATTTGACAAAGACCAATTCCTTCCAAGAACACTTTTGTTGTGGGATGAGCTCCTTCACAGCCTGTGCAGGGCTGCAGAAAATGTTTTGGGAAGTTATGAAGACAGAATGCAACAAACACACAAGAACAGTGTTGCTGTTTTTCTGTGCTCAGAAGCACGTTCAGTCCTTTGTGCTGCCACATGAAGGGAGTGTTCGCTGATCGAGAAAACGCCCTCACTGTGCACTGCTTCTATTTCTAGGCATAAGTTAAAAATTCTCTCAGGAGGATCCCTCTGGGCTGCACAGGTGTGTGGGAAATTCGGAGCATTTTAATGACACTACATCTTAGAGAAGTCTGAGGGAGAATTTCTCAATTCAAACAGAGAATTTCAAAAATGACATGGTTTTGAAGAGCTCTGAATTCTAGAGGTATGCAAATAACTTTTTTTTCCAATTCCTTGGCAAGTGTAAAACATCATCTCCAGCTGATGATATTTTTAGAAAATACAATTTTTTGGGGGTGAAAATGAAACTAGCAATTTTACAGTCAAAACCTGTCACAAAACGCCAATAAAATTTGCATTTCTTTCCAAATGAGAAGTTGCTTATAATATGAAAAGTAAAATGTTTTGTTTTAAAATACTAAAATGGACCTTTTTATGGAGTGCAATATTTTACTGAAACTGAGATGAATGAGTAAACATTTCAGTGTCCCAGAATCTGCATTTTTTCATGGAAATGAAATTTCAAGTGTTAGCTTTGTCAAGTTCCTTTCGGCTTCCATTGGATGTGACTGATAATGTTTACTAAAGCAAGTCTAATTATTTGTATACATAAATATGGAATTTTCAATATAATATCAGTTTATGGTTTTGTAATGATTTCTAAACATGAGTTATAAAAGACCAGTGGTGCACTGTAGCTTCTTCTTTAAGCTGCAAGAGCTCCATGGGTATACCAGGTAAGGGAATATAGCAGAGTGAAGACACTATGGATTTTAATTATGGTTAGTTTGCTTACAGACATCATCACAATTACATCAATAACTTATTGAAGTAGTTCAGTTTATGTGGCTCAGCTTTCCTCAAATAAAAAAAACTGTTGATCTGCTGAAGCACTGAACTGTTCAGTTTTTCTTGGTTCTCTTATTCTTATTATTTACCTTCCTATACCGCTGGCTTGGTTTTGCAGGCAGTGTTATTTTTATACATCAGTCTCTTTCACAAAGCAAAATGTAAAAAACCTGACACATTTTCCCTGACACTTCTTCTCCCACTCTCACTTTTCTTTTTTAAATTGATAGATGTCTTCTAAATGGCTAAATCAGGAACACAGGCTGCCATCTTTCTCTGCTGGTATGATATGGAGCTGAGCTGTCTACACCAAGGACACCATCAGATATGACAGTCTGTGAGTGACCAAAACCTTGTTTCAAAGCCTCTTGTGACTGATGGCTGTGTCCTTTGGCATCTAATTTGTCATAAGATCTGAGTGAAGTTTATCCCTGCAGCTGAAGGTTTCATACCATCTGCTCCTTCAATTCTTCTCCCTCCATTTCTCTCACTCTCTGATGTGTAACAATGTGCTCTAGCATGTGCTGGTTTTAAACATACCCACTCCCATGGCAGCACTATGAGAATTTGACTCTTTAGCAGCCCTCCTTTCTTCACATTTCTGGAAGGAGTTTGGTTTTTTTTTTCAAACTTTTTTATCTATGTTAAATTTGGTTGAAATCATCCAATATTTAAAAACAAAAAATAGCTTGGCATAGGAAACAATCTGAGTGCCAGACACACATTCCTGTAGGCATTCACATCCAAACATATGCAGCATGAAACAAAGATAACACATCTCAGAGGCACCACCATTCTGCATAAGTCAACACTTCTGGGGATATCAAACATCTGTGTGAAAAGTGACAAATTTTAGGTTTCTTGTGTCTTAAGCAGTTTCCTTATGATAAGCTCATTGTGATGCAGGCAAGTGTTAAAAGAAATGAAGTCAATGACTCTTTGATGAACCCTTTGATAAAGCACACTTGAAAATTCCCTCCCCAAAAATATGTGCAGATACTAAATAGTGAGGTAGAAGGGTCAAGTTCATCTCATGGACTGATATCTGATTAAAAGACAGGAAATAAATCTGAGTATAAAAGCTCTGTTATCACAGCAGAGAAAAGGCTGCAAGAGGTGACCACTGAGATCTGTGCTGGAGCTTGTGCTCTCCAGTGTATTAGTAAATGATCTGGAAAGAAGAACAAAGAGGAAAAGAGAAGCCTTTGCTGAGGAGTAATAAAAACTAAAATTGACTGTGAAGACTTGCAGGAGGATGGCTGAGTGATGGGCAATAAAATAGCAGGTGAAATTATCTTTCGATCAGCTGAAAACCTGATACACATGGAGAAAAATAACCCCACCTATACATAAGGAGTGACAAGTCCCACATGAGGTACTGTTATTCAAGGATTAGACATTCAGATCAGTGTAAGGTGCTCTGTGAATATGGCTCACTCTTCCAGGGCAGTTCTACAGAGTGCCACAAATTTTTAATAAAGAAAAAGAAAAGACGGAAAAAACAGGAAAAAACCCCCAAACATGAAAAGAAAGCAAAGCAGTGATGCATCTAAATTTTACAGTTCCAGTCTTCTCTGGTACCAAAAAGTAACAAAAAAAAAATAAAAGTACTGCTGTTATGGAATAGTTTCTGTACAACGAGAAACTAAATACACTAGTTATTGTCCATAATGAAAAAAGATGAGATGCATAGAGATTTAAAAAAAATATAGGTGATGCTGAAAAGGGAAATTATTTCTTGTACCCCAAAAGGAATGGCTTTCAAATTAAACCATCAAACTAAGGTTTGAAAAGAAAGAAGAGGCAGAGTTTTCCACCAGTGCATAATTACACAGCAGAGCTTATTGCCACAGGGTGTTGAGCAAGCCAAGAGTATAAATTAACAAAGCAATTAGACAAGCTCACAGATGAAAACTCCATCTCTGGTTGCTAAACATCAAGATGCTAATCCACTTCAGGCCTAAAAAGTCCCTGTTTCACATTTGCTCTGCTCTGCTATTTTGTTCTCAAGCTGCTGTTCCGGCTTGACACCAGACATGGGATTCAGGGATAGATGACCAGGGACTTCTGGTTTGGCCTGAGAACCTCCCTTATGGTCTTAATTGCAACTCAGAAAAACAGGAGGTGGGATAATCAAGGTCCCTTTTGATATGGCCATGAGAAGTGAAATTAGAACTAAAAAAGTCTTATTTTCTTAACCCACTGACATGCAGCTTCTTTTTTTTGTTTCTATATTTCACTATTCTGTAAGACCTGCTCTCATTCTTCACAGGTTTGTACACTGCAGTTAAATACCTCCAGGACAGTCTGAGAGTATTTGGATGGGAGCCTGGCCTTTGAGAAATATGTATGAGTACAAACAGATCAAACAGAATTTACCACAGCCTTGTGCATCACTTGTGAATTTTGGTAGACATCTCAGGAGGGAATCATCTGGTGCAAGGGGGAAGGGAACTGCTAATAGTGCTCTGAGGCCACTGAAAAATTTAAATTCCTCCTAATCCTCTAGAGAATTGATTGGAAAATATGCAGTTAAGAAAATGTTCTTGGAACTCAGGAAACAATTTTCTTTATACCAGCTTGCCTAAGAACTAGAATGGAGTTGAATGTTTCAAGAGCTTTGAAGACAGAGATAATAATTGTCATTTCTTCAGAAAATGATCATACCATTATTGTTGTGAGTGGCTTCAAATGGGAAAGTATCTGCAAGAGCTGGAGTAAGGAATCTTATTGAAAATATGCTACCTCCTAATAAAGGAAATAAAAGGCACAGGAGGCCCAGACCAAGGCTGCAAATCAATGAATCTGTGATCCAAGTGCAGATTTTAGTCAATGGAGTGGACCTTTGTAGAGGAAAGTGCATGTGGACTCTGGAGTCCACTGAGGGTATGTTTAAATTTAATTATAGCTTAAATACCATTTTTCATTGGGAAATAAAAAGGCTTTTAGAATGTCAAGCCTCATTGCTGGTGCTCTCACTAGTGCCAGGGGATATGTTGACAATAGGGAAGAGAAGATAGCCACTGCATGCTAATTATTTAATATCCAGTTACAACCACTATGGTGGATACAGTGTAAATCAGCAAAGAATTTTAAAGGAAAAAAAAATATAGTCAAACAAAAGACATTTGTAGAGGGGTTATTCTGTTAAAGGGCCAAACATCTTAATGCAACACACTATGAACTTCATCTGCTTTTCATTTCCTAGAGCACTGCAACTGCCCTGCTCGGAAGGAGGAAAATCAGAGACAGAACAACAGTTTGACACAATGGAGGGTCTGAGAGGCAGAAGGGGAGGAAGCAGGAGGCAGGCTTTGTGGGAAAGACACTGGAGACTCCATGACCACAGATTTCCTCTGTGTCACTTAGGCATGACTGGGGATTGATTTTTAAATGCAATAGTAAGCAGCATAAATGGGTACTGAGTAATTTGAGAAATCAGACATTGGAAATGTCCTTGTGCCTCAACCCTTATATTAAGTGGCCCAGTTAGGCTTTCCACTGTCAGTCATGCTGAGTGTGATATGCCTGAAACACTCAGGCAGAGGAGTCTGGGACAGAGCCACATCCCTGAGCAAAGGAGTCGCAGGACAGCCCTGGCTTTGTGGGACTGAGTTAGGCCATTCCCCATTGAGCTGAATTACGCAGCTGGGTGAGCACAGACCATTCCTTAAAATATGTGTACAGAGAAGTGGGAGGATGTATCTGAGGATTGTTTACCTTTTCAGGGTGAATTTTGTGATGTTATCAGTGGTTTTTTAGAAGAGTTGTTTATGTGTAGGATGGATATGCAGAGAAAGCCTTAGACAGTTGTCACTGAGTTATACACAGATGGAATCATGTGGAGCATTCAAGGTGAATCACACAGAGTTTGAAGGTAAGGCAGTCAACATGTGTGGAATAGGTTTGGTATCAAAACAAGCCATGGACGTCCCATGGCAGTGATGAGGATCTCAGCCTCTGTCCCAAGTTCCCGTGAGGGTTCAGTAGGGTTCTTTAGGGGTAGGGATGGGTTCAGAGCACCACACAGATGAACGCTCTAGGAACATTGGGGCTGGAAAAGGGGGGCATAGGCCACGTGTGGTGCTGGGGACCTTAGAGGACATTAGAATTAGAGTCAGGGCCAGAAAAAAAGACAGCGGAGTCTGAACAGGTGTAGTTCATGTATAGGTGCAGCTCAAAACTCTTAGTATCTAGGGTTCTAACAGTGCAGGAATTCTCAGACATCAGATTTGGCAAAGGTCACGTCCATGCAACAAAACGTCTTTGGTCCATCTGCATCATTAACAGAATCTGTAGCTTCCCCTGTGTAAGGCAGATGTGGTGAGAGTGTGGTGCTATTGTAGGCATTAAAGGAGACATATCCCAGGAGCTCAGAGCTGATTTAGCCCTCTCAAACTCATTTTTTTCCTGCTGACTACTTTTGTTGCATGACTGAATGGAGGGGTCACGGCTGTGGCATTTGTGTCCCCTGGAGACCTTGGTCTCCCTCGGCAGCTGGCACAGGTTGCTCCAACTTCTGCCATGGGACTGGACCAGCACACAGAGAGCTGAGGTCAGGCCTTTTTTGCCTCTTGGGGCTGGGCTGTGCTGCTGCTCAGCCACAGCTGGGAATCTGGGTCACGGTGTCTTGCTCCGGATGCAGCGCAGGACTGTGCTTATTGAGGAGAGGTTAATCTCTGTGTATGATTATGTCTGCAGATTGTGTCAAAAGTTCATGTCTAATAATAGCCTGCCTCCAACAGATGTTCCAGGAATTAATCAGCCCTCAAGTGTTTGGTTGCGACTTGATTTCTCTAAGTATAAATTAAATGACATGCAAGGGTGGCTGGGTTAGACCAGGAAGTGGGTAGCCATGGAGCAATTCCCGGTGTCTTCACCACACAGATCAGACATGGAAAACCACTCATCAGATCATCTGTTCCTCTGTAGCTACCTTTGAAAAACTGTCTACTAAAAACATTACCTAGAGTCTTTCTCAGCCTGTGCTTTAATTTGCATTTAGTGTGGTGCATTTTTTATCTAAATTAATTCCAATCACCCACCTTTACCACCAGTATCTTTGACAATGGATTAAAAGCATCATTAATCTTTAAAAAGGAGCAGTCAATGAGATCATCTAAGAAAAATACAAATGAATTTAGGTTTCTGACTGTTCTAAAAGTTCCCCCTCAGCAACATCTCCATTATCTAGAAGTTTCCAGCAGTAATTGATTTTGCAATACACCTCAGAACACATCAATTTCGTGCTATTTGTTGCAAATGCCAAAGTTGATGCATTACCCACATTGGCAACCTCCCTCCTTTTAAACCAGGCGTGGGAGTTTCCATTGAAATTGGCTCTGGCAACACGCTTGAAGAGTTCTTGCCATTCCCACCAGGGAAAACACACAGTGGCTCAGTGGCTCACAACTGCTTCTCCTCTCAAGACCTTGGCCAGGCTCACGCTCCATTGCTCAGTGGGGCCAACAGCTGAGGCAGTCCCCAGCTCTGATGACCTGGACAAAGCTTATGGCAGCCCTGACTGTCCTTTGGTACCCCCCAGGGCTTCTGCACCTGCCCATGGCCCTGGAGCCCAGGTCAGCACACACTAAAGCTGCACCAGGGCTGGCCTCTGGCTCCCCGAGCCCTGCCCGGCTGAGCCCTGCCCACCCAGCAGCTCACATCCCAGCCTAGCCTTGGTCCTGCCCTCACCCAGAGAGGTGCCCAATGTCCCCGGCTGCTCCTGGCTGAAGGGGATAGATCTGCTGTCCCTGTCCATGGGATCCCCCAGTGCTCCCATTCCCAGAGAGCTGCCAGCCTGGCTCCACCCTCAGGATGGCTGGAAATGTCAGAGCGTGCTGGTTTTGGCTGGGCTGCAGATAATTTTCTTCACTGTGGCTGTTACAGGACAGTGTTTCTGGATTTGTGTTGAACACAGTGACGATAATATAGAGATATTTTTGTTATTGCTGTGCAGGGTTTACACAGAACCAAGGCCTTTCCTGCTTTTCCTGCTGCCACACTGGTGAGGAGACCGGTGTGCATGGGAGGCTGGGAGGAGACACAGCCAGGACAGATGACCCAAACTGACCAAAGGGATATTCCAGACCTTGTGACATCATGGATCAGAGTATAAAGTTGGGGACGTTTGGAGTGATGTTGTTTGCCTCCCCAAGTCACCGATAAGTGGGATGGGGCCCTGCTCTCCTGGAGATGGCTGAACACCTGCCCAACCATGGGAAGCAGTGAATGAATTCCTTGTTTTGCTTTGCTTGTGTGCATGGCTTTTGCTTTCCCTGTCAAACTGTCTTTATCCCAATCCATGAATTCTCTGTCTTTCACCTTGTAGATTCCCTCCCAGGTCCTGCTGGTGAGGGAGCGAGTGGGTGAGGCTGCCTGGTGGGGTGAAACCACCACACAAAGCCAAGGAAGGCCCTGAGGTGATGCCACTCCCATGTTCCAGTGCCTGGGCCGCCCTGCCAGACCCTGCAATAAGAAGATTTATGCTTTGCCACATGCCAGGAACCCCAGGAGAGGCCTGCTGGCCTCCAAGGGTGTTTGTAATTACTTTCCTGCTGTGATTATTTTCTCATTAGTCCTTGGCAGGTGATTGTGAGCATTGCCTTGAGCCACATTGCAAAGCAGGGGCCTGGTGTGTCTCTGACTGGGCAGGGACATCCTAGGACCCATCCCAGTGTCCCCCTGCAGCTCTGCCACCCCTGATCCAGCACCTGCTGCCTGTGAGGGGAAGGGCAGTGCTTGAGCAGGGACAGGGAGATGCTGTGCTCTGGCAGGATGGATGGCAGGTCTGCTCCCTCTGAGTCCAACCTCAGATAAATCCTCATCAGGGATGCATGGCCAGGCTCCTCCTTTGCCAGGGTATAATACATTACATTCTTAACGGAGGAAAAAAAGTTAATTACTTTCCAGATGCATTAGGGGAGTAGCTGTGAGTGCTTTCCTGTTCATCTTTTATTTATTATATATTACCTAACTGTTTAAAAATTTATTGTTGTGATGACTGTAATTGTTTGGGTTACAGCAGACCATGGTTACTGTATGTTTTATTTTCAGAGCCTTTACAATATACCTTGCAAGACAGGAAACTGGGAGCCTGAATATCGTTTTGTGAGCAAGAAAAATGCTTCCCTCTGCCTCGTGAACATTTAGGGCCAGACTCATTCCTCGAACTTAATTTTTGTATTGCTGTGTTATGAGTTTCTGGCCAGAGCACTTAAGGGCACTGATTTGCAAAGCTAAAGAGGAATCAATATTTTCCTCTTTACAGGCAAACTGTCACATAAGGAAATTACTAAATATTGGCATGTAATGCTCCAACCAGGTACTCTCCACGGGCATACTGGCATTTTTCTTTACTGTTGAAAAATGCTTACCTTATGGCCTATTCAATATTATAATAATGTCTAATAATTCCCTTAAAATTAAATCATCTGGGGTCAGGTTCCCTTTTTCTTACTTGCATTGGTACCTTCTATTCCATAAGATAATTAATGTTCACATGCAAAGAAGAGGATTTATTTATATTTTGAGTAAAACTTAACCTTTAAAAAGCCATTAAAAAAACCCCAAAGAAGTGACCTACTAACATAAATCTCATTTGCTCTGTTAGTGAATTTTTTCTGTATCTCAGTTTAAGCCCATTTATAACTTGATATATTTTTTAAACTTTATTAATTTTACCTCTTCGTTTTCATGCATTTTAGTAGCACAGTTCTTCTTAAAGCCTCAGAATATCCCCAAATAGAAAAAAAAAAAACAACATTCCTTAAAATAAAATCTGCTTCATCACCATCTTGTCATCCAGCCTACGAGACAGTGTTTCCACTGACTTCTCTAAGCTGTGGATAAGGCCCCATATGTCTTAATTACAGAGCTTAGCATAAGCTCTTTGCACAGAGAGCAGCTTTGTCACTGTGCAGTTCTGTGCTCCATTATCTGGGGGAGGCTGGTGCCTGGAAAACAGTTTTGACAAGGACATCACTGGTCATGTAGCAACAGACAATCCTGGCCCGAAGACTTTGCAAGCTGTGCGGGGAAGATGGACAAAATGTGGTAGGGGAAGGAGATCGCTGTGGAAGGAAAGGAGGTTGTTCAGGGTTGCATCAGAGATTTGGCATAGAGCTCCAGAAAACCAGCTCACAGACTGATGAAATCACTCCATTTTGAGGGGAAGCAGAGTCTTTATTGAATTTCTGTGACCACGTAGACTCCTTTCCCAGGATCTTCTCTGAACACTGGTTTTGCAAATCATCTCAAAGGTTGACCTAGGCAGCTGAAACCTGTCTTTAACCATTTCTATTGGTGTTGGATCTTTTTACAATCATTTGCTGGCTGGTGAGGTCCAAAGACTGCCATCACATCATATTTTCTCTTTGGGATGTGGCTGTATTGGCTTTCTGTGCCACTCATGTGACACCATCTCTTTCAAACCCAGTGCTGAGGACAGCAGAATCTTTTTGAACCTTGAGGTCTCAGCTGCTTCAGGTCAGCCTGCCAACATTCCAGGGATATCTTTGATTGTTTCAATGCCACGGTGCACTTGCTGGTCCTTGACAGGATTTGGAATTCTTCCTGCCACTCCAGATAAGGCTGTATTACCCTCATGTGTCACAGTGACTGTGAAGCAACCATCCTTTTGAAAAGCTAACATTTTATGAGTGCAGGTTGCTGGTTTGCCAGCTAGCCCACAGCACCCTGAATTATTTTCTCTCTTATTCTCATTTTTTTACCAGTCTTCATGACTGTTAGGATTTACCATTCTCAGAGTAGACACATCTATTCCTTCACAGCTTCAAAAAGCAGTAACTACAGCAGGGGAATCAACCACTGCTGATTTCTCTTGATCCTTTCCTCAGGAGTCCCTGGTATGCAGAATTATTTCTCAGGGCTAAGTCTCCTTTTCTCAGCAACCTATCCAGGAAGCCTGAGCCAGATGGTTCACAATAATAATTTCTGGTGCTTTCAGTAAGCAGCACTTTAATAGTACATGTAACCTGAGGCTGCCTTAAGCTCACTGGAGTCCCTCAAGGCCTCCCAGACAGGAGCACAGACTGGGAGAAGAAGCCATTGAGAGCAGCCCTGAGGAGAAGGACTTGGTGGTTCTCGTGGATGAGAAGTTGGTCACATGAGGCAACAACGTGCATTCACAGCCCAGAATCCAAGTATGTCCTGGGCTGCATCAACAGCACCATAGGCATCAGGGCAAAGGAGGGGATTCTGTCCCTCTGCTCTGCTCTGCCCTCATCAGACCCCCTCCCACAGTGCTGCATCCAGCTCTGGGGTCCCCAGCACAAGAGAGACGTGGATCTGTTGAAGCGGGCCCAGAGGAGGCCAGGAAGATGATCTGAGGTCCAGAGAACCTCTCCTATGAAAGTCTGAGATCACCTGTTCACTCTGCTCTCAGAAGTCACTTTGTCCACCTATTACTCATCCTCTCTCCTGGCTGTGGGTCTTAAGACAGCACATTGCAAATATCACATGCTGGGTAACAGCTTCCAATCACTCTGGGTTTATACAGCTAAAATGGCTCTTTTGTAAGTAAGCGATTCACGAAGATGCTGGAGCTGCAAACTGCCCAGTGAAAGCCTCTTCCACACCTCTCCTGTCTTCCCCCTTTCAGCTACATTTCTTGCAAAGAGAAAAGTTCTAAATATTCTTAGAGAGCTCTGAGACACTAAGCACTCCAGCAAATCTCAGTTTAAGATAAAACTACTAAGACTATTTCTTTATTTTCTTTTTTCTCCTCCTAATTCTGAAATGCTAGCTATTAAAAAAATGCTTATAAGGGTTTATTGCTTGTGGTGTTTCTTTCCTGGAATGCAAAGCAGTTAAAAAAGTAGTTTAGGATGCCTTCTGGAAATATCATATGTGTTTTCCAGGAAATGTTACAATAGCTTGTAGTGCCATAGTGCTTGGTTTCCATTAACTAATGGCAATGGCTGGATGTTGTGATAACTCATGCTAAGAGAAAATGCAGCGTTTAACTAAAGCTACAATAACATCTCACTGTAGTGTTATAAAGAACTCCTTCCTGAACTAAATGCCAGCACAGTTTATGCAAATGAAGTCTGTTCTGGATATGTGCACCCTGAGATGTAGCTGCCCTTTCCCTTGGAAAATCTGGCTCGTCTCCCATGGGAACTGACCCTGGCCCTGTGGCTTGTGGTTGTGCAATTCTCCCGTTGTATTAAGGTCAGGAATGACAACACTGCATTGTTCTCTAGCAAAATAGTGACTTTGGAAATCATGAGCCTGATAAATCTTTCTGGAACTCTGTAGGATCTCTCAGAGATATTTTATGAGCAATGTGATGAGGGTAGCATAATTCCTTCCCACTTCCACAAATCTGAGGGGGATACATGCCTTCCATAAACTCATTATAAGTCCCAACATTGAAAACAGGGCTCAGCCTTATCTTTACCACAGTTTTGCTGGCTGTGTGACTTCACCCCCATAGTTACATCACTGCAAACACTTACAGCTCTGACAAGCTCACTGTTACAGAAGAAAATAAGCAGAAATCCTTTGCAGCAGTTACTGTTTCTTTTCCCAAGTGCAATAGCATTTTCTGATTTTATGGATCATGCCATTCATCTTTACAATTCCCACACTTTAAGGAGCTAGTCCATAAGTCCTGGGAACCAACATATTCTGCTGCCATTTGGAATAGAAAATAACTATTGACTGCTATACAGTTCAGTTATTTGCAGTTTCAGTTATTTTGCATATGTAGAAAGATCCGTCTGGCAGAGTAGGAGTGAAATGTATTGGAGTGTAAGAAGTACTGTAAATGGAAGATATCTTCTTTAATATTTAAAATTAAGTTTTGGTAAAATAATTCTAAAACATATGAGAAATGTTACCCATAGAAAAAAATACTTAAAAAGAGCATGACACCTACCACTTGCCTGCCATGAGATGAATCCCTTGCTTTCCTCCACATACTTGAACATGCATACACACAGGCATATTTACACAAGTTTATTTGGTAAACTTGTGTCTCTGGCACTGACTTAAAAAGCAAAGAGCTCTGTGTAACCACAGCTACATTAAGTGAAGCCATAATCAGTTACATATTGTTTCCTGGTCTATTAAGCTGCATCCTCCAACCTTAAGCTGCAGGTTTGTAATGGAAGGTGGTTACATCTACTTGGAAAAAATAGACATTGCAATAGGTTGTGTTTGTGTTGAGAAGCCTTGGATTACTTATCATCTGTGGTGCTTTTCCCACCTTTTATACCGCTTAAAAGATACCTTAAAGTGTTTAAATTTTCATACAGGAGCAGCTGCCAGTTCCATATAAAGGGCGCACCTCTGATGCTGAGGGGGTTTTAAAAGGGCCTCAAGCCTTCCTGTATCCAGCTGAGATTCCAGTCAGAAGGAGCAGGAGGAAGTGGAGACAGCTCTGTATATCACTCCACACTGAGACACAGCAACCCTGGCTGATAGATTTACTTTAAGTGTGAGGACACTTATTCCTCAGGGGGTTTTGGCTAAAAATGATTAAGAGGGAGAGTGGCTAAAAATTCAATTGAACTTCCATGTCAGCTGGTGAATCAGGGAGGTCTTCCCAGATGGTGATAAAGTAAGGCAAGGAGTTGTTTTTCCAGGCAGTTCCTCTAGAGACAAGGGCTTCAGTCAGGCACTTGTTGCATTTAGAAAGCTTGAAGCAGTGGAAGGATAAGTCTGGGATGTGCTGGCAGGTTTCTGCTGGCCTTGGGGTGAATGAAATGGACCTGCCTCTCCCCGTGTGTCTGGGAGTGAGAGAAGGAACAATGCCAGGCTGAAAGGAGGAAATAAGGGGATTAAACAAAGAACTCTAATTCTTGAATTAACACAGTGTGCTGTGTCTGCCCTGAGAGCTGCACACAATGGCTTTCAGTTAAATACATTTTTCTGCTGAGCTGGTTTTTGGGATGGCTCATTGTAATGACTTCCTAAAACACTGAACTTGAATAAATAGAGGGGCTCTCAGGGACTTGATCCAACAGAGCTTTATTTCTTCCACTCTAACATTCATCATGTTCTTTCCCTCCAGTAACAGTTGCTACAGGAGCCAGTGGAAAGCAAGCCTTACCATATAACAAGGCATGACTTTTGCAGCCCTTACAAACTGCCATGTAGCTACAGCAGGAAATAAAGGCATGTGCCACAGGAGTGTTCAGTTACCTTACATCTCTCATGTCATGTCAGAGCTGAACCAATCTTGGCTGAGAACAGAGGAAACTGAGATACCTGGATAACTCATTCTTGAAGGGTTTTGAGGCCTGGAAATTTGCAGGGGCTGTACTGGAGAGCAGCGAAAGACCTGGATGTACAGAATAAAAAAATATTAATTGCAACAAAGTCATGTAGAAGACTATAGAAGTAAATGACCCTTCCTTCTCAGCTTAAGTTGTTGCAATGCAAACGTATTCAGACCAGATTTTGTGCAGGAAGCAATGTTTGTAGTAAAAACAGCCATTCTGTAAAACTGGATTGCTTCCAGGAAAATTTGCAAAGGAACATGAAAGCAAAATGCATCTGCAACATAAAGGGCAAAATTCTGAGGTTAGCAAAGAGGCGCTGCTCTTTCCTGGATCCCCTAATACATTTTCAAGCTTAGGTATTATAGCTGACCAGCTAAGAACATGTAATCCACTTTAATTGAACATTTTACTGCATGTTTCCTGGAGCTATGGAACAGTAATGTCTTCACAGGAAAGATAATATCTGTGTCTGTACTCTCAGGGGCAGCCCTTAGGCCTTGCTCAACACCAGGCTTGTCTTCCTTGCATACTGGAAACCCATTTTTCTCATTAGGTACCAAAGGCAGAGTGTGACACAATAGGTTTAAACTGCTCCTGGAAAATGCAGGTTAAGTAACAAAAGGAGTGCTCTAAAGGGAAGGAAATCCAGGCAGCTGAACGCAGTACAGCTGGATGATTAAGCAGGGTCTTCACAGGAGATATTTAAAGTTTAATCTTGGTATAAATGATTTTTAGCAAGCAGCATCTGAGGGGGTGTGTTTGTGTTTAATGCAGACTCTGGCACAGAATTCAAATTTGCTTGGTTTACCTAATCTGGGTGAGGGATGGGGGAGGAGAAGGTGTTCAGTGTGCCAAACATCCCTGGATTCTCTGGGTCCAGATGTTCCCAGCTTTCACTGGTAAAATAGAAGAGCTACCCAATGAAAACATTCAAAAACTCTTCCAGCAATAGCTATTCTTTCTCCTTGGAAAGAGCACTTCAAGTCTGTCTCCTGCATAAAATTTACCAGTTGTTGTTCTCCAGAAGGGTATTACAGACTGTTGAAATTTTTTATTCTTCACCTCACTGAACCTAACATAAAAATAATAATTAGGCAAAGAAGTTTTTTGAACTGTTTGAATGGTTTGCATGCTGTATTATTTAGTGGTAGGAAGAAAACCAGCCCAGCTGGGTATTTATTTTGCCTTGAACCTGTTCCATTCATTCTCTACAAAGTTTTAAATTAGGGGTTTTTTTCATTTACACAGTGAAAATAAGGGCAAGGAAGAGAATGGCAGCAGGGAGGAAGACTGCTAAAAGAAAAGAATTGAAAATGACAGCAAATGTGAAGAGTATTTTTTTCTATTTTCATCTCCTTTACAGGAACTCTCTGTCATACCAAGATTGATGCATCTTCAGTGGTTTCAAGTTTGAAATCAACAGTATGAAAGCAATTAAAATACTCATCCCACTGCTAATGCCTTTTACCAGGGGATCTCAGAGCACTCTGTCTTTGTACTGCCCTATTCTACAGTGCAGCTATTTGAGGAACTGAAATCACCACTGCCCGCCCCTGCATTTCAGCAATCACACAGCATCTTTTTTTTTCTTTTTTTTTTTTTTTTTTTTATTCTTAAATCCTGCCTTAAGGCAGTATCAGATGATTGACATTTTTCCCTCTCATCTTAACCAAAATGGAATCTTGGATCTATTTCCAAGAAGTGCTGGCACGCCTTCACATTTCTGCATATATGAGGTGTTTTTATAATAGGTCTGTTTGCTATCCTAAGCAAGATCATGGTGGGACAGAGATATACTGTCAAGCCTGTGAGTTAATTTAAGAAGTTATTTGGGCTGAGGTTGGACAATTCAATAACTCCAGCTCTAGGGCTTCTGATGCAAAATAAAAAGTGATGCAGGCATAGAGTACCAAGCATTTGTCCAGATAAAACTGTTTATCCTGGTTCACATTTGCTCATGGCTTTTATGGGTTAATATTCCAGTGTCAGTTTTTATAACAAACTAGATTTATTCTATATTCTCACAGCTAGTATAAAAGGAGCATACATGCATCAGCTCTTTGCACTATAGTTAATGTGGCAGAGATTTAACTGTATATTCAAGTCTGATCTGATCCAATTTTTAATCCAGGAAAACTCAGAAGTGCAAAGATACAGTATTAATAGTGGATAGTAGGAGTTTGCCACCATGGTTTCAGAAAATACATGAGTGTTACTTTATAATTATTGTAATGAATCAGATCTTAATATCAATTAGAGAATTTTTGAAAAAAAAAAAATGGCAATTATTTAGTGTCCTTTATAGAACGACAAGCAAAACAGACTAGTTTAGGTTGGATAAAATCTGAATTATATTAAATTTTTGCTATAGAAACTGATTTTCCCCCACAAAATTCTGAAATAAAATAATGGAATATTAAATATGTGAAATAAACATGTTTCTCAAGTCTAGCCAGTATGATGATCAATCAGTTTAAGGAAATCTCTATCATAAGAGGAGAAAATTATATTTATATACACTGAAAATTTCAAAATATTTCAGTGGTATACATTTCAAGATGATTGAGATTTATGTAAAGTTGTCAGTAAGTAGGAATTCTCCTTCCTCACTCAAACAAACTGAACATTTATTTCCAGATGCTTTAAACAAATGAGGCATATTAATCCTTTCATTTACTTTAAGCAGTATGTGACATAACAATAAATTACTTCTTTGGGTCTGAAAAAATTCATGGAAGCAATGGACCTGGAGAAAACAGAAAAGCAAAGCCACCTAAGCAGAAAAGGAAGTTGCACATACTCCAGAGCCAGAGCTAGAGTTAATTTCCTTCTCTCTGTTATTCAGGTGTGTGAGGGAGAAGGCCCAGACTCATGGAACTGGGATAAAGGAGCTTCCTGCAGTTATTTATACAGCAGATCCATCCCTGCCACTGCAGGCAGCTGCTGCTTGAGGCAGCTGATGGAGCAAAGACAGCAAGGGGGAAAAGGAAACATCATCTTGATTTCCCCTACAGGAAAGGGTGATGCAGAGACAAGGTAACGGGGGACTGGAGTGCTCTGAGTGTCCTGGGGCAGGATGGTGGCTCTTCTCCAGAAGCACTGCTGCCCCTGGAGATGCTGCAGGTGCTCCTCAGGGCTTTGGTAAGAGACAAGCATTAGCAAGCAGAGAGCCACTGTACCTTTTCCTGCAATGAAACAGGCCACGAGACACCGATGGCTGGAAGGAAATTCCCTCACAGTGCTGAATCTGGACTAAGCAGTAGGAAAAATCCCAACTTTTGCCCTTCTGTGCTTTGTCCTTGTCTCCTCTGATTCCAAAGAGGCCTTAAAAAAGATGGGCATGTCCCAGATTTGAAGTGAAAGGAAACAAGAATCTGGCAGTGACTTTTTTTAGAAAAGCTGACGCTTGAGTAATGAAAACAACGTTCACCCGGCTGAGAAACAGCCAAAGAACAGTATTTATTCTTGATTCCTTGCATGTGATCTCAAGTTCTCTGTGCCCAGCTTTCTGATTTCTCCATGCTTCCATGTCCCACCTTTCAAGCGCAGACTGCAGCAGCACAGGCAGCCTGCAAACTTCAGGTAAAATGTTTGTCTGTAAGGTATAATCATCTTCCACACTGTGTGTCATTAACATGTGGGAGCAGGGTGTAGCAGAAACAGACCTTGCTTGGATCTAGATCTTCTCTGATTGAGTTCCAAGCTGTGACACTGAGCCACCAGGTGACCTTACCTATAACTAATGTGGAACTTGTTAATGGGGCTTCATGCACATTATAACCTAGAAATTCTGGGTTATCACTGATGCTTGCAGCTGCCATGGCAACAGAGTTGGTAGGCATCTCTTAAAAAGTCTTTTTTTTCTTTTTAAGGACTCCTTGAAAGCAGGAGGAATTTATCATCCAGCATGCACAAACAGGTTTAACTATGAAAACAGTTTTCCTACAAAATGAGAGACACTGTCTCTCTGTAGTTTCTCTATAGCTCATGTTTTTAGTTTTACGTTCCTGCTACTGCATTTCAAAAGATTTTCATTAGAGTCCTTATTTTTATGCCCTACAACTAAGCTAGATTTTCAGGACTTTCCAGTGTTCAGGGTTTAGCTTTGCAATTCTCCCTGATGTTACTGGGAGTTGCCCAAAGCCATTTTCCTCGAAGACTTTTGAAAATGTTAACTTCATTGTCTTTGTCTAGTAACAGTGAAAAAAAAACCATTCAAGCTAAATCAGTGGAAAAAATAAAAGTCTGCTATTTTCAAATGAGCACAGAACTGCTGGGTATTCATCCACAGAAAATAAAAGTTTTGATTCTGTATATCTCTAATATTTTACTTTGAGGAACATTTGTTCAGTGTTCTCACATTCTTGGAATAACCATTGTTCTCTGTCTTTGACAGGTGGCACTTCTGCAGGTGTGTGTTCACCAAAGAAACTCTTTAAACTTTGAGCAAACCACCATAATGTGCAATACACAATCTCTATCTGTCAGTCCTAAAGCCCTTCAAAAACCTGAAAACTTTAAGACAGTACCAAAGAAATGGGAATTATTGCTTGCCTTTTTGGGGAATGGAGACACTGACAAGTTAAGCCATATTAACTGGCTCAGTAAGCCAATCTCCAGCTCTGCCACTGGCCTGAGATCCCCCTTGAACCCATTTCTTGGGATTAATCACAGGATTATCTTTCTTTCCTGCTTAAATGTGCATTTAAAGGACTGGTTAGAGACAGTGTGGGGTGTTCCAGTTGAAAATCTGGTCCAAATTTTTAGAAGATTGGATTATAAGTGCATGGTTTGGAAGAGTTTGGAAGGCTGCCATTTATTATCCTTTATGGTTGTAGACCAGGCCTCCATTCTGCTAAGTGATCACTTGCAAATCAATTGCAGATGCCTTTGTGGGAAAAAATGACACACATTCTCTAGAAAGGCAGGATTCATGGCACAGCAGAGGTGGAAATACTTGCTTTCTGCATAGTTCTGGAGCCTCCACCAGTACTAAATCCTTCGTGGCAAGTCAGCTCCAGGAGCCTGATTTTTAAACAGTCTGGATATCCTCAGGAACTGAAGGTTGTGCTTATTAAAGTTTTGTATTTTTCATGAGAACAGCTTTTCCTCAAGAACAGAGCTGGGCTGCTGAGTTGTGGGATCCAAAGCAGTCAGACCATGTAGTAAACTGATAACACCCTTTTTATCTGTCTGAGTGTCTTCCTTTGCTCCTGCACCCCTCTGCTCCCCTTGTACCTCACCTGCCTGACCTTTGAGAGCCACTGGGACCACATTCAAGCTGGGCTGGCCATAGGCCATTTTTGCCATGAATTCAAACAGATTGGAAGAATCAAGATGTTCAAAGCCTCGTCTGTGTGTGAAACAATGAAGTTACACTCTGAACTGCTTACACACTATTATCAGGATGGCACTTGGATGCCTCTCTGACACAGGATTAGTGCCTGAGACACGTGTTAAGGTCGGAATTAACTTGTGACTCTGGTGATTTACCCTGGAATCTTTGAGTCAGATGCTCCACAGGTCTTATTTGGTGTTGCCTCTTGAGTTAATGGAACATACAGGGTCTCTTTATTTGTAGCTTTTGCAAAGCAACCTGTTTTTCCATCCTGCTAAAATTCATAACACTGCATGAAGCAGGTAGAGGAAGAGTTTCTAAATACTTTTTTAATAGAGCAGAAGTACAAAAGCCCTGCAAAGGGAGCAGCTTTGATGCTGCCTTGCATGAAGCAATCTTCTGCTTCTCAAGAAAGGAAAAAAAAATATTCAAAGCAGAATCCTGAAACATGAATTACCTAATTTGAACAAAATTAAAATTGGCAAACACAGGACAAAACACACATTTACTGTGATCCATCCTCCATCCTTAGCTTCATGATACCTTCTTTGGACCTGGGTTCTGAATCTCCTGTGAAAGCACTGCCCAGGAAGGAAACTGGGTGATTCCAGGGGTGATCTGGCAGTGGGTTGTGCCCAGCAGTGAGAGTGGCAGCCCCTCTGCCAGGCAGCATTTGCTGATGGATGCAGCACTGTGGCTGTGTGTGCCAAGGCTGGCTGCCTCTGGCCCTTGGTGAAGTTAGGTGAAAAATGTGACATGGCCTGCTGACAGGGTACCATAATAAGAAATAACATGAAAACTCTGAGTGGAGCTGGGGGCAATGGGGTAGAATGATGTACCTGAAAGCAGGCTCAGTTATAGCTGCTGCTTATGGAGTGACTTTTTTTACCAGGAGGAATTATTGAGGATGTTGCCTTTGTCTTACACATGAATACCCTTGTTCATGTCTCCTACATTAATCTTTTTTTTAACCTTCTTATCAATTTGTGATATATCTGCATCCCATCTACCATTAGGCATCTACATAAGCTTTAACAGTCCTTTAAAACCAATGGAAAGAAAAAGTATGCCCAAAAGGTTATTCTGGTTATAGATGAAGTAAATTACTCACTGGAAATGCTGCTATCTTCTGATTTGTGAATGATTTTATGTGGCTGCAGCCCAAAAACTTTTCTCTCTTTTCTTTCTCTGTGAGTGTTGGTGAGATCCTGGTCCTTAGAGCTTCTTATTCCTCCACAAATCATGGCAACATTTATGTAAATAACTAATTGTATTGGGGTTGCATGGCAAAGATGTGTAGTGAGGGGAGCTAGAGAGGTGTGTTCTGTGAGAAGCTGCCAGAAGGTTCCCTCATATCCCACAGAGCCAATCCCAGCTGGCTGCAAAACAGATCCACTGCTGGCCAAGGCTGAACCCATCAGTGATGGTGGGAGCACCTCTGGGATAATGTGGTTAAGAGGAGGAAAATCTGCTGTGCAATGGCAGCCAGAGAGAGGAGTGAGGAGATGGGAGAGCAACAGCCCTGCAGACACCAAGGTCAGTGAAACAGGAGTGGGGAGGAGGTGCCAAACATGAGACTCCCATGCAGCCCATGGAAGTTCATCAAGATCAACAAGAGATCTGTCTGCATCCTGTGGAGGAGCCCATCCCAGAGCAGGTGGATGCACCCAAAGAAGGCTGCAAGGCTGCAACCCCTTGGGCTTATCTTTGGTTTTTTTTTTGGTTTTTTTTTTGTTTTACTTTCATCCCTAGATATTAATGACATCCTGTAAATATTAAGGAGAATGCTCTCTATGCCCTGGGAGCAACTCAAGAAATTTGAGACCAGCAGGCTTCCACTTTTCTGGTTGTTCTCAGTGGATTTATGTGGCCAGTGTTATGAAAGTGAATGGGAAGCTTCAGGGTAAATACGAGATTTTGGATGCACAATGCACACATCCTTGGCATTCAATAGGAGAAAGCAGCTGTCAATACTTATAGAGGTGTGAAAAAGTACTAATCTTCAGAGCTTTCTTATCCAGAAGCAAAGCTGGAAGGGGGATGCATGTGAGAACCAGGAGGAGATATATGGAAAGGAGAAGGTAAATGTGAAGCTGGGCTGATGTTTTCTACTTTCTACTGATGTTTTCTACTGTCGTGTCTGCCTGCTAGTGGAAAAAACAATAGAGCTGCAGTTTCATTGCAAATTGTACCAAGAGAAAAGACACAGTACAAAGCAGAAGAGTTAAATGGCTGTCAGGTCCACGGTAAATCATGCAATGACACCAGCCAGCACTCAGGTACATCTGGCCTAAAGGACCCAGAGCTTGGATAGGGAAGGAATGTGGGTACTGAAATGCAGAATTACCAACTGATCATCAGCATGATGGTGAAGCAGAGAGAGTCAAACTGCTGTTTGAGAGGCGCTGCCTTGCATTATGCCTTCATGAAATGATGTGATCTGACAAGTTGGTGAGAGATTCACCCCTCCTCTGCCAGTGGAGACTTTCTTCCTGCTTCTCAGCAGGGACAGCATTGATTTGCTGAGCTCAGAATAACCCTGTGGGTGAGAGCTGTTGTGCTCTCACACACAGCATTTGTCTGAAAGTCGTCTCTCTGGAC
Source organism: Motacilla alba alba (assembly GCF_015832195.1). Lineage (NCBI taxonomy): Eukaryota > Metazoa > Chordata > Aves > Passeriformes > Motacillidae > Motacilla > Motacilla alba. The sequence goes on along the minus strand of NC_052016.1, from coordinate 6,544,220 downwards.
AATATTTTGAGAGAGAAAGCCCTTGTCACTTGGATTGGAGTCCAGTATGGTCAGAGATGCCCTGGGCTGGAAAAGGAAAGAAAGAGGATCAAAGGAGGTCATAATGTGTAGAGTTAAACAGAAAAACTGTCATGGTAGGTGAAGCCAGCCCATGGCATTGCAGGGCAGAAGCATCACATCTTTCAGGGGCAGCATCAGGTAGCCCTGGCTGGTGTAATGGGCAGCTGCTTGGCTCAGAGGTGGCCAGAGGTGGTGAACTGGCACATGAAAAGAACAAGACACATTCCCTTTGCACCCCAAAAGGCTCTTCTTAAGCCCAAGGCTAGGTGGGCACAGTTAGAGAAGAGATCCTCTTCTCATCTGCCCAGACACCTTGGATATATATGTCACAAAAAATTTTGGGTTAAATGAGTATCCTTTCTACAGTTCAAGCTCCACAGGTATCAAAGGTTTGATGAAAATGGGCAAAACTGGATTGAATGAAAATAATTTGGGTGGCAGAATACCACTTAATACATTTGTTCCAAGGTGTCAAGGTTTGCTCATGAAGAAAAGTCTGCTATTTTTTCTTCTCCAGCACATCACCTTGCCAGCACAGAGCCCTGCAGATTCATTCCTCTTTTAATTTCCACTGATTTATGTCACATCACCACATTACTAGAATGTAATGTGAACAACTGTTTGTCTGTAAAAGTATAATGGCCAACTCTTAAAAATAATTCTAGCTAAGCATCAAGCATCATCTGGCATGTGTGACAGGTGAAACTACCATATGGTGAGGACCCAACTAGATAAATCACTGTGCTCCAAGTTCTGCACTGCCCTGTGAAAAAACATCTTCCTGTCCTGTGGACAGGCAGTACTATCAAATGTGAAAAGAAGGCTGGGCCATAACATGCAATTTGATTTCACAGTTGTGGAACGAGTAAACAGCATTCTAACCAATCCTGTTTACATGTCTGAGGAGTTCTTAAAATGCTTTTTCATTCTGCAGAGGGTTAACATGGATCGTGTGTAGAGAGAAGCAGGTGCAGTCTGAGTGTGTGTACACAAGCATATGCACATGGTGCTCATAGGTTGGGGCTTTGACAGCAGTGGGGTCTATTTATAAGGGACAAGGAAAATATGTTTTCTTTGCTCCCTTGAGGAGCAAGTGAGCAGTGAGTGGGAGGGAGCACGGGGAGCGCGTCTGTCTCTGATCAGCCCCGTGCTGGTGGCTCAGGGAGGCGCTGGGAGGCTGCTCTGCCTCGGCTGTGCTGCACTGCCAGAGTGCCCCTGCTGCACCTCCAGCCATGGCTGGTCCATTTCTGCTGGGGTGGGGCTGGGAAAAGTGTATAGTCAGGCACCCCCATGATCACAAGCATTGCACCAACACAGACTAAGAATTATGACTTAGAAGTATGCAAGAAGCCAGTGACCTGATGTAATTTTTCTTATTTTTTTTACTAAACTTCTATTACTGTTGTGCCATTACAGACACAGCTGATCCCCTATCCCACATTCCAAACTCCACATTACTCATTCCTAAACAACTACATCATTTTAAAAAGGAGTATGGACTTCAGCAGCACAGATGGGCAGTGTACTGACAGCTAACTTAATGGGAAACTGTCCTTTATGGCTCTAATCCATAGGGGCAGCTGGGGTGAGGGATTGGGAAGTGCTCCAGAGACTTATCACATGCAGAAGTGGGATATTTAAGACAGCAAAGGACCACTCGGAAAGAAGAGCATAGGCAAAGAAAAGGAGCAATACACTGGAATAAGCAAGGATAGGTAGGGAAAATACAGCACGGGGGAACTCCTGCTTGTCTGAATGTTTAGAAAAAAGGAAGATGAATTTTGTTCAGGCAAATGCAAACTCTTCAGCTAGAGTAATTCACATTGAAGGAAAAAGATCAAAGAAAACCAGTGAAATTAGTCAGCTGAATTTTAATGTTCTACCGAGTAAAGACTAAGGAAAGTCTTACAAATGATGGTAGAAACACTTTATAGAGATCAAAGTTTAGCTAGAGATAAAAGACAGAAAAACAAAATATCATTTTGTAATTTCCTCCCCACCCCTGACAACATTTGTCATGTATTATTTATGACCAGTAGGTCTTTTTTGGGGGGAGAACATTTGTAATATTTTTAGCAAGGGTCCTTAAATTCCAGAAAACATTTCAGCTGGAGTGGTCTCTGGCAAATTTGCTGTCAATTTCAACAGCATCTGAATTGGGTACATGGTAAATTTAACAATGAAAATAAACCAGACACTTTTAGTTCCTTATGGTGTGTCCCAAATAGCTTATAAAACACAAATGCTTCTTCAGTCATTAGGGATGAACAGGTCCCCTGGCATCCTAAATAGAATGCAAAGTGTGGATCAAACTGGGTAATAAATTGAATTAATGTGGCAAAGACATAGGCTAGTGTCAAACTGATGTTACAGGACTGACTTATATTGAACTACTCCTTGGAGACAGCAACACAGAGAAATGGTTTGTGCTTCGTCTCGAGCACAGCTACCAGGCACTCTGTTGCCATGCTACAGTATCTAGGTGGCATCTTCCTGAAGGAAAATCCTGATTCTCTCGGTGCCAGTCCTTGCTTGGGGTGCTAGCAGAAGGCTGAGTACATCAGCTGAGTGGGTTGTCTTCCCCCAGATGCTGCTGGACCAGAGGAAGGTGAGGACACACAGCAGTGCCTCTCCCTCACCATCCCACTCCTGTGATGACTCTGCGTTCACACCGGGGGAGAGAGCGCGGAGCTGAGCCGTGTGCTGACGCTTTCACATCCCTCTGTGCCTCAACTCTCATTTTCTGCAGAAGAACTGAGCCCATCTAGCATTTAAATGTGTCTCTGGGGAAGCAAAATGGAAGGTGGGATTTGCCAGATGAAACTTCACAGCAGAAAATTGAAAGAATGCTGGGAAATCTTTTGAATGGGAACGTGGAAGGTAGTAAACAGCTAAAAATGGAGCAAAACATAGCGTGAAGACAAATCAGAGAAGCAGAAAACAAAAATAAAAGTAGGAAAAAAAAAGGTAGGATGAGTGAAAGTTTATAAAATATTCCCATGAGTTAGATGAAAGGAATGGCAGTGATCAATGACTCACCTTCATCTGGTACTCTTCCTTATTCTCTTTAATCCCCCAAATCAGGAACAATGTTTTAGAATTCCCAGTTTTGGAGAGATGCAATGCCAGGGGCAATGAGAACCAGATCCATACTTTCAAATCTAAAAAGTCCAAAACTTGCACTATCCATTTGTGACCCAACCAAATGTGCGTTTTTATGGCTCTAGCAGTTACTCTTCACCCTGAAGCAATTTTACAACTTGCTGAAAATATTGAGCAACCCAGAGGTTGGACTGCACTTGAGATGCCCACATATTTTCCAGCCCTCAGTGTTTTGGATGCAATGCACTGCAGCACAAGCACTTGACTAAAAATGGAAGTTGGGTCCTTCTATGGCTTCATGAACTCTGACTGGAAGCAGGCTTTGCCTTCAGCCCTTTTCCAGTGTTTTGTGGGTTCAGCTTGGGCTCACCCTGACCAATGTCACCACCAAACCTCCTCTGGAGTTTCTCAAGTTAACTGTGGAGCACATACTCGTGACATGGAGAGAAGAAACACCACAGCAAGTTAACTCAGGAAGGAAAAATCAAGCTTGGCCTGCCTGCTTATGCTCCAAAACACAGTTCTCTCTCTCCTTGCTGTGGGCTGATCAGTATTTGCAGTATGAGACAGACCTGCTCTTTGGGAGTTGTGAGAAGAACAGTGAGCCTGGCATGGCAAAAGCACTTATGGAGCACTTATGGAGCTGCTGCCTTTGTCCTGCCTGAGGAGGAGCCCAAATTCAGTTGCTTTAAGTTCTTTTGCAGGAGCTGGAAACCACTGACCCCATGAAACACCATCAACTCCATGTGACAGCTGCTGCTGCCTGTTCTCACCCTCTCTGTAACACAGCGCCCTGGAGTGACAGACTGACTAGACAGAAGATCCAGAAAGGAGCTCTTTCTGAGCATGCAGAAAAGTCTGACGCCTCACTGTTATCATCTCAATAAAATGCTGCAGGAAAAAATGAACCAAAAAGGCCCTCAGAGCCTCTTTTGCTGCCAGATAAACTGCTGCCCTGAGCAGTGTGTCCTAAAGGCACGGGGGGGGGGGTGCCAGAGCTGTGCACATGGCCCCCCTCTGAAAGGGGTGAAACATCAATGGTTTCACAGGCCTGCTTCACACAACTTTAACAAAATCCACTGAGAGAAGGGTGGTGGAGCCTGAGACCAGCACCAGAGTCCCTCTGGCAGGGATGGACCCAGGGTGAGACCAAGGAGGCCTCCTGACCGTGGCACTGCCATTCTGGATCTGGCCACAGCAACAGCACAAATGTTTTCTGTGGCACTCCCAGGCAAAGCCTCAGACAAATCTTTAGGTGTCACTGTAGACAAAAGCCTTAAGCTACTTCCCAGGGACCTGTTCTGGCTCAGAGATCTTGGACAGAAGAGTGCAGCCCATGTGTCCTGCCATGTGGAGGCAAAGCCAAGCTTTGAGGGTGGAAACTCTGACCTGATCCCACACAGCTGGGGTGAGCAGAAGAGATGGAGCAGTGGGAGATTACTTAAAAGGATACAACTTCCAATATATTAAAAACTATTCAACCTACAGGAAATTTATTGCAGCTTTGGCAGCATTAAAAGCCCCTTTATATTTACCTGGACACCTTTTAAAAAATTGTTGACAGTAATAACTGCCAGTGAAGGTCACAGTGTAGTTAGGAGGGAGCAAGCCTCCATTTCAATTGGGAAAGAGCACTTGGGGAAGCCCTGGAGAAGGAAGTCATCCTGTTCTTGCCAACCTGCAGTAACCAAGCACAGTGCATATCCAGCCAGGAAGACTGCAAAAAAGACCTTCACCCTACAGCAGGCTGAGGACAGCTGACATGGATTGATTTAAGTAATGTGCTATTAAAATCTCTTCTGAGTGATTGCCACCTATTATGTGGCTTCAGACTTCGGCACATCTAAAATGCATATGGTTTAATTGACACAGCATTAGGGCTCCTTAACAGCCATTAGTGCTGCTCACACGGTGACAATCTGAATGCAGACTCGTCATTGTGCCACTGCCTGTGCAGACACACAAGAAGAGGAGCAGAGAGGCCACCATTCATGGCATAGAAATGGCATCTCAGCCTTAATGATACCAGGCAATTTGTGCTGCTGCAATGGATGTCACCTTAATCCATAGCTGAGTGACCACAGGGATGTGCATTCCTAGCCTGCTGTTAATACCAATTCCTACCAGCTCCAGAAATGCACTGGTTCTACACCACTGCATGCATCAAGGCAATGACTGCAGCCTGCTACTCTACTTCCCACCCATTTTCTCTCATCTTTCTGGCTGGGTCCCTGTATCAGCTGTGAAAGCAGAGGACATCAGAGGACATGCTACTACTACTACTACTACATTATGACACACTGAAGAGAGGAAGACACAGCTATATTTAAATCAATGTTCCATAGAGAGTGTTCTGCATTGGCAAATAAGTCCTTATACATTTACCTGTCATAAGATTGCCATATATTATCATACTAATGGTGATACATTTCAGCAATTTTTTTTCTTCCTTTGCTGTTCACATGCTCCTAATTCCTTTCTAGCTTGACTCCTCTTAACATGCAAATTGCAATTTGCAAGCTTAAAATACAAGTTCTGTTTGTGAAGATAAGATTCTGTAAATATTATATCTCCCCTGGAAGAGAAGGAGATTATTTTACGTCGGCCTAAACAAATTATTTAGATAATATCAAGTCTGCTTCAGGTTAAAATTTTTGAGATGTAAATACATTTTAATAGGCCATGCTTGTAGCAAATATATTAAGCATTTGTGCTATTTTAACTGTTTTAGAATACTTGTAGTAAGGGACATACTGCAGCTAGAAAAACAATATTAGATTACAGACAGGGAAAAGTTAAAAAAATTAATTGTATTAAAAGCAGGCTACAGCTGTCTTTAAAGGTCCATTCTCTGAGGTGACATCTGCCCCCAAGCTGCCCAGCTCACAGGAGCAGCTGGAATTTACCTGCCCATTCAGTGGGATTTCTTCCAGTGGAAGCCAAACAGGGCACAGCGTGGTTAGAGGGAATGATGTCTGCACCTCACCCCCACATCTCAGCCTGGCTTGCTGCCAGGGTATGGCAAGAGGATTCACCCAGGCAGAGCAGGCTGAGGGATGGGAAATGGTCTCAGGCTAAACTGTCCTGAATGTTAAACTTGCACCTTCCATGCCAGGCAGCTCGATGGCGCGCCCTGAGAATACCAAGCACTGAAATACTGAGTGTGCTTCAGCTGTCTGTCAGAGAGCAGGAGGAGGAACAGGGTAAGGGAATGCCTCTAAAAGACAGGAAAATGGGTGGAAGCATTACTCTGGTGTAGTCATGGCAAGGTGGGGGAAGATGAGAAAGGTTTAGAGCTGAAACCCCTCCAATTAAGAGGATTAGGCAACTTCTAGAAGATAATAAGTCTGAATCAATAACAGTGAATATTAAATCCTGTAAAGACAGAAAGGAAAGGGCAGGGATTGCAATTTCAGACTCACCAGGTAGCCACTGAGCTCCAAAGGAGCTGGGAGCCAGGAGCAGCTGCTTCTCACATGGACAAATGGCCACCACAGCAGGATGGGGGGGATCCTGGCTGCTCTGACCTGGGACCACAGCAGCAGGATCAGTGTAGCAGCATCTCCTGCAGGAGATTATCCTGCCATGACGAGGAGCAGTGGCTCTGCTGAGTTCCCAGCTAGCTGGAGCAAAAAAGCAAGGGCTGACTGGCTCTCACAGTGCTGCAATACTGCTTGGCACTGTTCTGCTTCTCTCAGAGCCAAAGGTTTTTGAATCACAGATCCCAGTGAATACCACTGGGTTCCAAGCTGCCTTGCAAATGTGAGAGTCTGCTGGACAAGCTGGATTTTTGCACTGTGTTTTTTATTGCCATGGAGGAGATCACTGCTTTAGCCAGGGCAGTTCAGTGGCCATGAGTGGCCTGATTCCTCTCTAGACCAGGCTGCAAGTGCTGCTGGTCAAGAGGGCAGGAACACAGAGCTGGGGGACAGGTGGCAGGGGCACTGCAGGGATCAGTGAGATCACAGGGTGCAGTTCAGTCACACCTGGTGATGTGGAGAGAGGAGTTCTCTCCTCAGATTGGGAGACATCCCTATCCTTGAAGCTAAGCTAAGGACATGGGTAAGAAAAGCCTAAAGATTTTGCTAGAGCACTAGTCCACCTGCTGTTGGGAAATAAAGAGGAAAACTGAAGATGTTGATATTACTGTAGAAAAGATGTAGCAGTAAGTATCTTGATCAGAAAATATTGGAATAAGCCATGATCTATATTAAAGGGGCATTGAGTAAGGGCATTGATTTCAGAGGCTATCAGACTATTTCCATTCTGTGCAATGGGAAGTTCAGTGTTTTGGCATGACAGTCTGCAGTGCCTGCAGAAGTCTTTGTGAGAAATTTTTCATCCAATCAGAAAAAAAAACCTTTCTGAGTATGGCAGCCCAGTACTGCCTTGAGTGGAAGTGCCCATCTTTAAGGAACTTGCATTGGAAACTCACTCTGTGTTTGCTTTAAATGGTAGCTGTGAAATAATAAAAGTAATTAGTGTATGTTATGAACTAATCACCTGCAAAAAGGCCTTGAATGAGAACTTTAATGCAGAGTGAATTTTTATGATTATATTATATAAAGCTTGAAAACAGAAGCTTACACACTGGAACTGCTGAGTAGCCCTGAACTACAGTGCTATGACCAGCTAATTGAATCCATATTCCTTGGCATTCAGGGAATCAATAACTATTAGAAGCAAAGGGCACTGCCTTAAAAGCCCAGTGAGTGCTTCATGCAAGGGGGGGTTTGTGTGATGAAAATGCAGCTCTGGAATGGTAGGAATATATGCCAGGCATCTGCCAGAGGATCATGTCCAAACCAGTACACTAAGGACAAGCACAGCCAAACCCTAAGCAAACACCATAATTTATAATATTTTCCTCATTTCGGATGATGAACAGTCTGATGTGCCAACCTCAAAAATTGCTGGGTTCAGAGATCTTAAGCTGAGCCAAGCAACCCTGTTGGACACTAGTATCTTTAACAGGGTGTGAACATGCCAGGGAGCAACTGGGAGAGGGGAACTTATTTATAGCAGCAGCAAGCTGTAAAGCACTGGTGTAGCAGGACTGACTAGTGACTTGTTACTTACTCACGCATGCAAACGACACCTTATGTTCCACAGGCTGCTGCTGAGGAATAACCCCAGGGGCAACCAAGTGGTGGAGAAAAACCCAATAATCTCCTTGTGGGAGCAATATCCAGCACGAGGTAGGTGGTGGTGGCTGCTTCCACCCCTGAACTGGGATCCAGGTGCCCTGGAGGAGATGGACCATGGTGCACCACCTGAGAAGCTGCTGCCAGAGCTGTGTTAAACACAGTTACTTGCCCTTCTGAGAGGAAACTCTGTCAATTCTTCACAAAAAGCCTGCTGCAGCTGTTTTCACATGGCTTTATAGGCTTTTTCACAGCTAAATGCTGTCCCACATTGCTTCTAGTGGCAGGGTCAGATCAGGACACTGTGAGATTCTCTGTGTGTGAATTTTTCATGCTGGCAGAGGAAGAGGGAGGGAGGGAGAGAGGGAGAAGTAGGAATGAGAAATACATGCTTCAGGAATCCCAGGGAAGAGAATTTGTGACTCCTGCTCATTTTACTGTTTGCAGCTACCTTGTGTCAGGCACCAAGTCTTTCTCACATTTCCACAGTGGGTCTGATGAAGTCATTTAGCACATGCCAACTGCAGGCATATGAGAGTTTCCATTACAGCTACTTCCATTCACATACACCAATATTCTCAAGAGATTTTTTAGATGTCAGTCTAGGAGAGGAAGGAGCTCTAAAGGCTCTTGCAGGTCAGAGTCCCTTCAGGATTACCTGGTGTGTGCCACTGGGCCATTTCTGTGGGTTTAATGCTATGTTTGTGACTGTTCTCTTTGCTTGTGACAGTTCATCTGAGCTGCTGTACTGGATTGTTTTCTGCCTCTGGGTTGCTTGTAATCACTTTGCTTTGATTGTTCATTATTTGTTTGATGTCTGTGGCAGGCAAACACACTTTTTCCTTTTTTTTTCTTTTTTTTTTTTTTTTTTAGTGCTCTCTGCCAGGTGGCTGAGTAGTGTAAAAAATGAAAAATACAAACACAGCATGTTTCGAGTATTTTTCAAAGCATTCAGAAATTTTTAGAAAACTCAGTCTAATTCTCTCTTCTTCCTGTCAGGCCAAAATAATCCAGACAAAAAAACTCCTCTTGTGATAAAATAAGTAATAGTTTTAGAAATAAGCAGATACACCTACTAGAATGCAGTAGTCAGAAGACTCTATGAAAATAAAATGCAAGGGGAATCCTTAAATATTCAGATTAGGGCAATTCATTTGGACAGCCAACAACTCAGACAAAGTAAACAGCTGCCCCCAGCAGCAGATTTTGGGAGCATCCAGCCATCCACAGATTTTCTCTGCCTGTGGCACAGACATGCAAATTCAGGCTGCTGCTGCTGCTGGGAGAGCAGGGGGTGCCTGGGGAGAGCAGCAGTGCTGGGGCAGGCAAAGGGCAGCATTGCTGACTCCGTCTGTCCCCTGGCAGTGGGAGCCTGACCCTGCAGGGCATTGTCTGCTTCCTGGGCTCAGCTCCATCCCAGCTCCTCTCCCTCTGGCCTCACGCCCCATGTCTCCTCCTACAGTGACTTTGGCTTATTTCCCTGGGAATCCCTGCAGTTAAAACACAACATAATCTTTCTCTTTGGAAGTCATCCAGTCTCCATCCCAGGTTTTGCTGCGTGCCAGACCCTTTTGGATTTTGTATGCTTGTAGCCCTTGCAGGGCAGAGTGGGAAGATGATGAGGTTTATCCTCTGCCTCCAGGATAATCAGAAGTAACAAGAGAGAGGAGATGCAAACCTGAACCTGCATTGGACTTGATTTTCTCCACTCTGTTTCTGAAGGAAGAGGAGAGCTAGAGGGGGAGGAGGGATAGGGCCCAAGGGGGAGGAGGGAGATAGAGGAAAGAAGTTTTGGCACGTTGTCTTGCCAAAACGTGCAGTACAGATGGGAAGACACAGATGGAGCATTTCTACAGATAGTTCAAGAAATCAAACATGCAGGGAGTTGCAGCAATTTCCTTGTATCCCTGTATTGGAACATTCTGTAGCAGCAGTTCTTAAAGAAAACAGGCTGTCACTTCAGCAGTGCTTTGGGAGCTTGCACATGAATACAAACAGTCACCCTAAAAATCTGCTGCAGCAACTCTTGCCTGGCACAATGAGCTGCTATATTTTGTTTCAGCTCACATTATGTTTGCTGGTACATCTGTGTGCACAGAGGATCTAAGCCCTGCTCCTTAACTTAGCAGGCTGAACTTGCCCATGGTAGTGCTACAAAGCAGCAGATGTGGAGCAGATCTGCCTCCTCCGTGCTCAGGTGCAGCAGCAAACCAGAATACATGCTGCGTGCAGTGGTGGTGCTGGCATGCAGGCAGGGAGGAAGGAAAGGGATCCAGGGAAATGCCATAAAGATTTCTGCAGGTACTGTATGTCAAGTGCCCTTATTAGAAGCTCTGAAATGACTGAACAGTCCCAGCAGCACAATTCCTGCAAAGGCCTGCCAAGCATTTCCAGTCTAATTAGGCTTTAGGAGAGTCTGCAGGAGGTCTGGATATCGTCTCTGATCAGAAGAAATTTGACTGGATTCTCCTTTGCCTCTGTGGGAAAGTAGATATTTCCAGCCCCAGCCTCCTGGTTTCCATGGGGTCACAGCCCTGTGTGCCTTCTGCAGCTGGAGGCAGGGCAGGGAGTGCTGGAGCAGTGTTCTGCCTCTGGCTCATGGCACCATCTCTCTGTGACCCCAGGAATACCCTGATGGATGCTTTGGAAGAGGCTGGCGTGGCTGGGACCTCCCTCTGACAGCAATAGAGCTGAGAGGTGTAGAAACCCCTTTAGTAGTTCCCTTCACATTCCTCAAGGGGAAGATTTTGAGGAAATTTACTCAAATATGTTCTTCTGTTCTCTTTTTCCTCTTTTGCTGTGGGAGGCCTGACATAAGACCTGACATAAGACCTGACATATGTAGATACATGTTGTGGTCTCCTCATTAAAAAAAGAGTATTCCTTATCCAGCTCTCTGTCTTTTTCTGTGGGCAGCTGTCACCATCATATCTAAGAAGAAAAACAGCTTTTGAAAATAACTTCTGTTTCAGACTTTTTGAGTCCCAGCACAGGCATTTTCTTGCCTCTCACATTCTGATTTTTATCCCGCTGCAGTAAGCAAATGGGAGTTGGAGAAGTCATTAGTGCCCAATTTAGCCTGGAATTAGGCAAAATCTAATGGGCTGCTCTCAGGTCCAGAAGATAGAACTGCAGCTTCTAGTCTCTAATTCTGACAATGACTTGTTATTTTTTTCTGTGGTCAGGATAAATTCCCTTCTCCTCTGTGAAAATTTACTATTCTGTATAAAGCTATATGTTGGGGTTCATTGCTTGGGATTTGTAAAATGCTTTGGAAGGGAAAGATAGGAGACATTATCTCGACAATTTAATGTGCATCTGAATGGGTGAGAGAATTCCTGATCTTTGAAGACTCACAGTTATAAATTCAGTAATAGCATTGCTCCAAAAGACACATTGCTCAATGGAACTGAATAATGTGCCAGCACTACCCAGTAACAGCTCTGGCCAACTGGGGGGATTGCTGAGGTAAAACATGTGGCAGAGGTCACGACATCTGTCAAACATCATTTCCTGTTGTTTCTGTGGGTATTTGGAGTCCAGCACAATGATGGGATTTGGTATATTTTGATATACAATGTCAGTGGTCTCCTTTTCTTCCTCTGCATTGCATCAGCTTCAAGAGTGCCATTAAACCAGGACAACATTAGATTAAAAAAAGCTCCTTGAAAAATATATTTTAAAAGACTTTGGGAGGACAAAAGAAACCTCTCTCAAATAAAAGAAAAGCCCATAAGTTTTCACTTAAAAGCTGCAGCTGAATTTTCACTTGAAAGCTGCATCTGAAGCTCCAGCCCCTTGGTTGAATCTCTCTCCATGAGAAATTCCTCTTCAAGAAAATAAGATAGGAGGAGTGATACGTGCTTTCCTCTCCATCTGGGTTGGGAAGGACTCTGTTCTCTGATTTGAGATGGGAAGAAGATAAAAACTTCAAAGTTACCATCTTTATTTAATGCCTGTGACATCAGCCCTTGAGGGACTGTCACTCTACAGTGCCACCTTAACCAACCTGTTCACTGAGTCACCCCTGTGGCTTAACTAGCCTTGCTCCTCAGTGATTTTGTTGTCAGGATGAGAGATTGCCTGAGCTAAAAAAGGGACTAGGCTGAGGATGGGAGCAGAGGCTCCAAGCATCAGACAGGAAGGCAAATGTTCACGTGTCCTGGTTGGTGATCCAGGGGGGAAATGAAGATTCTGTGTTGCATACAGAGATGGCAGATGATAAATACTGTGGCTTTGCAGAACTCTGTTCTTACAGAGGTAGATTAGGAGCATTCAAGCCCCCCAGGCATGGACTGTTAAACATCTGACTTAAGCCTGACATGTCTTCTCAGAAAACTCAAGAGAAATCAGAAATCTTGAAATTATGTCCCTTTTCCAAATTCTAGTTCACTGCCTAGACCAGTAAAGCTCACTGTCCTCAGAGACCCTGAGTGAAAAGAGCAGCTGAGCCATCTGGGCTGGTTCTCTGCAGTATGGACAGGAGGAAACAGGGTCTGTGCAGAAGATCAGAGGATTTATACCACAGAACAGTGGCAAATGACCAATGCTCAACAATAACCAGCAAGTCTACCAAGAGATTCCTGCACTGAGCCTGTGAGACAGTGCTATTCACCTGGAATTCGATGGGAGCTGGAAGTAAGGACTGAGTAATTAATGTGAGTGTGGGGAGAGACACTGCCTGAGATAATACGAGTTTCCATTTCACATCTGAGTTCAAAGCAGTGGTGGCACAGAATAATTTAGGTTGGAAAGGACCTTAAAAGATGTCAAGTCCAACCATAATAGTAAGAGGCATGATCTAAGGACTCAAAATCTTCTGTAACCTCTGATGTTCCACACTGAGAAATGTGGAGACTTTCATATGCAGCCAGATACTTGCATGTTTAAAGGCATTTCTATAGTCATTGTTTGCAAGTCTTACACTCAAAGGAAACCTCTCTGGCAAGATTTCATTTCTGATGCCTGTTCTAAACAAGAGAGCACAGGGAAATGGAAACTGACAGATTATGGAGATTTTCATGCCTTGTTTTCATTTGCTGATGTTCTGGGTTGGTTTTTTTTTTAATGCCATTGGGGAGTTATTTTATATATAATGCCATAGAAGAGAATTACTTGTTTTGGCTAATTACGTAGTCCTGTGATCACTGGCCTGTTCAACATTTTAAATTCTCTGTTTCAAAGCCTTCCTTCTGCAGTGGTTTAATGCAGCTAAGCAGATATGTGACAGATATTTATAAGAAGCATGAAAGTGAATAAAATAGGAGAAGTCAGATAAATTAGGAGTCTAGGGATGTTTGCATCAGCTCTTCAAGAGGGCTCTGCTATGTGAGGAGTTTAATGCCTGGCAGTTTATTTCTAGTTTGTTTTCCCCACACTATCTGCTGTTAACCGTGATTAGCCTTTACTGTGATTAACTTTATTAGCATTTGGTGAAGATTTACTTTTAAGAGCACACATATTGTGTCTTCCACATATATTGAATATGTCATTCTTATACTGTTGGTAAGAGAAGGCATTTCAGACAGCACATGAATAGTCAAACCCTCTTGAAAATTGAATGCCTCTGTATTCCAGTATTGTTTTTTCCCTCTTTCAAGGACAAGACTACACATTCAAAAACATTTTTGTCTTTGTCTCTCTAAAATAATCGGATGCTTAGATCAGTGGTTTCGGGAATAGACTATTAATTGTATTGCTTTAGGCTCTTCTAGGAGACAAGGATGGCAAGATAAGAACCTAAATAGAAGAGAATCTGGTGTCCAGGACAATCATACCAAATCCAATTTATAAGCTGTTAAACATAGGAAGGGCAAGCTGGAAAAAATCTTAGGAAAATTGAATGACTTAGGCCCCACAGCTATTGGCTTCTGATCTTTGTTGGAACTTTAAGGGGAAGGGATTTTCATGGTTGATACTCCTGGATTGTTGTTTATGGCCCAACAAACCAGATATGGTGTTATGATGGAGATTAACACATCTCAGATTTTAGAAGCACTACAAATGTCACTTTTACTCCCAAGAATCACACCCTGTTGTTCCACCATGGGACAAAATGCTCTGGCATTTGATGTTATCTGGCTCTCAGTTTCTAATAGCATAGCCACAGCTATTTATAAAGTACAATAGAATTTTGCTCTACAGCCTTGATATAAATGTCAATTGCCCTGCAGTATTGTGCACTGTTCCTGGAGAAATGATCCATTAAAACCATCCATATGAAAGGAAGTATTCAAAACAATCCAGAAAGAAATTATATTCTTGTTGGATAATAGAGAAAATAGGCTGACTTGCATGGACTATTGACATGCAGCAGAGTTCAGCTCTTCACTAACCATGTCCTCATGCCAGAACTAAGGACATCCTGCCTTCAAGGAGGACACACAGCCTTTATTTTACTTTCTGTCTCAGACCTTGCATTACATGTAAGTAAGGCTGTGCAGCTGGACAGAAAAAACAAACGTGTAAAGTGCATCAATAATGAGAAATTGAGGCCAATAGAGACGTGCGTGAATTCAGAAAAAAAAAAAATCTACCAGATACAAATACAAAATGTGAAATAGAAGAAGCTGAATTCACAACACTCTGTGCATTTTAGAGGATTAGAAGTGCTGGTGTTTAAATTGTAGAGATGAGTTTCCAACTTATCATGGCCTGAGTGTTCCATCACTTGTGTGCATGTTGGATAATGAAGGGATTTGTTTGAGAGGAGAGGCTTTAAGGAAAGAAAGGCTCTGTAAGTTGCTCATCTTAAAAGCAAAAAGAAAATATGGAAATAGTTGGTTTCTTATAATGAAAATATCTCACCAACCTGTACTTTTATTTCTACCAGGCTGCAGTTCCAGCTGCAGAATGCTCCCTCTTCCCTCTCAGCATGGCCTGGAGGATGTTAGCATCCGCCATTCAACAGGAGTTTTGCCACTGGATGTAGAGAGAATTTGGTTGTGCTTTCTGTCAGTGTGCTTTGGAAAGGGAGTTAATTCTCTCACCATGAGGAGCCTGCCAGACAAGACATGGTAATTCCTTACAGTGGGCCCAAAGGCAGCTGCAAACCAATCCAGCCTCATGAATTTCTCATGGGCAGGACACGCCCAGGGGCTGCTGCTTCTTTCACATCCTGCTTAATCTGTTTGGAGGCTGACTGAGGTCATGCAGAGACACTTTCAGCTGCTTTGCACGCTCTGTGCAAAGGGACTGTGCTCAAAGGAAACCAACAGTGATTCTTGCCTCGGGAAGAATGGAAATGGTCTTTCCTTTTAAGTTCACCCCGTATTCAACAATTTAAAAACACAGCACTCTCACTCATCCTGGGAAGACATGATTTCTGAAGCTCTTTTCCTAGATGTTTTCTGACTTTTAAAGGATTCTAACTCAGAGCCCTTATGATAATAACTGATCTGGTTAGAAATGGTGCCAGGCAAGCTTCTGGGTTTAAGTAACTTTGCTTTATAAATCTGTTCAGTAGTGAGGGATTAGCATGGCCCAGATTCAAAGAAGAGGACACTCCTGTCCACCTGGAGACAACCTCTGCATGCTCACAATGACCTCACCCTATGTTACTGCCCTGGTGTCCCCTGTGCTCTCAGTTGTACCCCCCTCTACTTTTTTTTTTCTTTTAAACTAAACTAGGGCGGAAATCAGGTTTGTTTGGGCTCCTATTACATGCTCTAACTTTTAGTGAAGCTGAAAGGGCCTAAGACCACCTACAGGCTGTGGAGTAGATGTGCTTTGTGAACTCCCTAGAGTCTTGGCCCCTCAATTATCCAGATCAGGGATTTGTCCAGAGTACATGTCAGGTCTCATTTGGGTTGTGTAGCTCCTGTATCCTTAGGAGCACAGGGACTTGGGGGAGGAATGAGGGCGGGTGGATCCCACTGACTCAGGAAACAGTCATTTCAGAGCAGGCAATCCAGGGGCCAGATGCATGTGGACTCCTTGACAAAATTATCTGGCAGAAGCTGCCCTCAGATATTTTTCACCTGCAAGTAAATGTGACCTAGGACCTTCAAATCCCCTAGATATATGTTCATGAGTGTATTAGAAGACCAAAGGGCAGTTTCTAAGACCTGTCCCACCTCTTAAAATATCCAGGCTTCCTCATCCCCTAAGAAGCTTATAAATCACTGCACTCCAGTAAAAGGTACAGACGCTTTTTATTTTTTAAAATTACAACCACTTTTTGTCTCACATTAAAGCCTCTTACATTTTCAGAAACTTTCCACTTGAATTATGGAACAGATCACAGGCCAGCAGAAAACCATTCCCAAAAGAAAAAGGCAACATAATGGAACACAAATTAAAATACACATGCAAGTACAAAGCACCGAGAGTGGTCTAGAACACAACACGCACATCACTTTTAAAAATAACAAGTGAGTCCTAACACCCACACTTCAAAAATTGCAGAGCATCCTAAAATCTTCCAGATGTGGACTTGATTAGGGCTAATGTTAGGTGGGTTACAACCTGCACTTTAAAAGCAGTTCTTTGCCATAGACTGAAGAGAGTGAAGATTTGCTGAAGCAAAGGGAAAGGAGGGAGTTGAATCTTCCCCATCAAATACTCCACTAATGAATATGTGCACGTTACTGGCAATCAAGAAAAGAGAGTTGTTCCCATTATGAATATTTCCTTGATTTCTTTTTGGTTTTGGTAGAACTTCTCATGGGAAGGACACAGCAGAGGAGGTGGCCGAGTACAATCTCCTTTTTCTGCCTGGAACCAGCTGCTTTTTACAAGCAAGTGCTCCCTGGAAGCACCAAGGCATAAACACCTGCATAACAGCATAGAACCAGCTCAGGTTTGCACTGAGGTCTGGCCTGTGTGCATCTAGCATCTCTAATAAAACCTTGAGCTTTCCCATCATGGGTGAATAACCTGAGCTTGTGCAGATTCCTTGTGCAGAAATCTGAATGTCACCTGGGGCAGGAACAGGCAGGGGTGTCACACAGCACTCAGACAATTTTCTTGAAGGTTGCATTTGTCCTGGAGACACAAAAGTAAGTCTTGACTTTCCAAGCCAGGATTCCTAGATGCTGTAGTTGCCTATCCATGGAGAAAGCCTCCAAGATGGACCCTTTTGGAGTCAGTGAAAGTTCCTAAAAGACTGTCGGGGATCTCACCTGCACTTGATTGTGTCTCGTGTCCTCTGAGAACTCTCAGAAGTTTAAACATTGATGCTGCTCCCTGAGATCCTATCTGAACACTGCCTGACTTCCCATGGTGCTTAAGCTCCTGAAGACTTGCTCAGCTTGTGCTGTGCTCACTGTAAGCCAGGGTTGAGTTCTTTGAGAGGAGAGCCTTCCTTGGCTCCTCCTGGACTGGGCGTCAAACTGGAACATCCTCAGGTCTGTCTGTAGATTCAGGGAGAATTCCTCCTGCTTTCTGTCAAGGAGGAAGTCCTAATAACCTTTGTCTTCCTAGGGTAGAGGATGTGAGGAATCAGAGACCACTCTTCCTCATTTTTTATAAGGTAGCTTTGAATATAAATGGGTCAGAAATCACTAGAGATAAATATAGCAAAAAATCACTACATATTTCTGCCAAAGCCTCAGACCTCAGCAGCTGCACTGAATTTGTTGTGGTAGAGGAACCTTTTTGAATAATTACTGGCATCTCTAGAAAAGTATAGCATGCTCTGTACAGCACACCAAAAATGACCCTGAGTAGAAAAATGGCTGCATTACTATTAGTGCTGGTCATATTTTGAATTAAATACTTACTTCCTTAGTAGACATTAAATATCAGCATTTTAAAGGCAGCACAGCACCTTCCTGAAAGAGTAGGTGTCTTTAATATGAATACATTTTATTAAAAATATTTGTCACTGTGAAAGATCTGATGGCATTGCGAGCAAGCAGACAGTAAAAATCATCTTTCTTCTCCATGCATCACCAAGGGATTGGCATGCCCATCTCAATTAAAATTTGAGTTTTTCAGTAATCTTCCAGCATCAGAAGGAGTCAGAGATTCTTGTATGTGGTGGCTAATTGATCACTTTATGCAGGGCACATCAGCTTTTTAGGATCTGTATCCATTTACATCATCTGTGAACAGCTCAGAGTGTCTGTGAGCAAACAAAATGCTGTCAGCCCTCGTGTCTCAGTTAAGAATTTAAGATACAAGTGACTAAACATGCTGGCATCAGTTGTAGAGCATCTGGCACAAAGATTGGTCAAAATCTGGTGAAAGAAAAATGTTGTATCTTGACTTTTTGGGTACCTCTTGTGATTTTAGTTCATTGGATAATAGTTCTTGGGATAATTCAAACTAATATGAGCCAGCTGCTTCTGGCATTACAGACTGAAAAAATGAAATGCTGAAGGAACACAATGGCTTGGAGTCAGAAAAGTAAATTTGCAGTGTGGTACCTTCTTTGCTCCTGTCTAGACCTGATGAGAGCTTGGTCTGATGAGACCATTCAGCTCGCTGTGTCTCTTGTAAGACTGGTGGCGTAAAGAACAGCAACAAATATGGAGAGATCTGAAAACTGTGGAAAGAGCAAAGAAAGACAAGTGGGACAGTTAATCTGTAGTTTGCCACAGTTAACTCACGTGACTGAAGTTTACTTGGAAAATCCAGTGGACAGGCAGAGAAACTGTTTTCCTGGGTGCCAAAATCCTTAAAATTGTAACATTTTGATAACTATTCCTACTATCGCATATGTCTTGTCATAACTCCATGTCCTTGCAAGAAAAATCTGTTCATGCTGAAATCTGATATGAATAACTTAGAAAGGTCCAACTTTTAAAAGGCAAAGGGGGCAGCAGAGGGGAGGACAAAGAAAAGGGATCTGCAGAATGTAATGAGGAATGGAGGGGAGCAGAGAAGTCTTCTGCATCTTCCCCGGCAAAATGCAGAGATCAACAAGGAAATAATTGAAGATCATCAGCCTGGAGAAAGATGTGGATAACAAAGTAGGTTCAAGGAGAAGAGTACAGCAGTGTGCGACTGTCCCAGCAGGAAAGTCTGCGCACGGCTGCATGGCAGCAGAAAGACTCTATTTATTACAGTTTAATTTATTGGCTGCTGACAATGTAGTCTGTTCAGAACAAACATAGTGCAGTCTGTGTCCTCACAAGTAGTCAGTTTAACTAGGAAAAAAAATTAAAATTAAGGCCTTTCAGATTTCCTTCAGTGTATTTTAAAGCAAGGGTGATCAGTGCCTCACTCTTGCATTCACTGTTTTTTATTGGCTGTGTCACAAAAGAAGGAAGTTGCTTATTAACAAACTTGACCTCCTTGTTTGCCCATTTTTTTTGCAATTCTTTCCTCCTCTTCCTTTCCAGAGGGAAATCCTCAGGCACAGACCAGAGGTGAGATGGAGCTGCTCTGTCCATGTCCCACACTAGGTCATTTCTGTTTCACAGAGGTGGGGCCACTGCTGAGCCATGGTGTGGAGAAGAGAGCAGAGAAATCAATGAAGGCCATAAGCCCTGTTTAAGGACATTCCTCCTGCTCTGCTCGTAGTACTGCAATCCTGCAGCACTAAAGTTCATGGTTGTGGTTTTTGTGTTGAATGTGGGACTCTCTGTGAATACAAAATATTACAAAACATTATACACTGTCCAAACTACAGCAACACAGCATGGAGAAGAAGGCTAATCATCCTTCAAAACCATGTTTATTCATAAAGTTTTAATGGCAAGAGGAGGAGCTGCTTCAGACCTTTATCACCTGGAGCTGAAGAATGACCCATAAAAAAACTTTCTCTTCATTTAAAGCAAGATAAAATGAGTAGTATCCATCAGAGTTTGTCTTGCTGCTCATTGCTAAAGTTCCTCTACTCAAAATGTGGTTTCATGTGATGTGGGACACCTCCTGCAACCCCTGCAGGTGAGAATGGATGTTAATGACATTTTTTGTGGTGCAGTCTGCAGGTGCCATGCCAGAAAGACAAGTATGTCTAGAGGTGGAACTCTTTGCTAGTCATTACCAAGTGGCTGAATTTCTGATGGAGAACATTACATAGTCATTCAAAAGGCAGTAACTCAGGTTGTAACAAAGGACCTGAGACATACTAATAAAAGCCCCATTTCTATTTTATAAGTCACATAATGGATGTCACATTCAGTGCTTCTTATGGTGAACAGGCTACTTATTAAGCATAGTCTATGACTTTATTTCATTTTAAAATCACCATCTTTCCCAATTATTCTAACTTTTTAGAATCTTCTCCCTTTTAAATAAGGTTATTTTTAGCATGAACCACAAGTTACAAACAGCAGAAGTTGCTATAGAAACAGAAAAGGCACTTTGTAGAATGAAAATGCAGGAAGAAATGTTGTTCACTATTTATCTTCTGCAGACAGTAAGATAGAATCAATACCTACAGGTGTGTGTATGTGTATCCATCCATATATGTGTATATAGATATAGATGACTTTACTGCATCACTGAACTCACTGAACAGTGCTTGTCTTTGTATCCTAACATTTAGCCACTTTTTGGCACTTCTGCACTAACAGTTTATTATCCCCAGCTTTATGCAACTAGCCTGTAAGTAGGTGCCCTGCGTGCATCTCTGAATTCAGTCAGCCAAGCCCCTGCAAGTCCAACTGATGGATGCTGCAGCACAGATACAGGCAGGTGCCTTGCTTGGGGAGCTGGGGAAAAAAAGCTCTTCAGCAGTCTTACTAATATCCCATCATCTGACCCTCGTCACACACCACACTGGGCAGTGCTAAAAGAGGGACTCACCTGGCTCTTTTCCTGCAGACCTAATCAGTCCCTACTCTACAGATATTCAGATTTTCCTTTGAAGGCCCTTTGCTTGTTGTTTCACTTGTGTAAATAAACTTCATGCTCTAGCAACTTTAAACTAAACAGAGGTAATTTCCAGGCATGGGATTTGTGCTGTGTCTGAAGTTTGTTTCCTAAATGCTGAGCAACCTTTAAGGCTCATCTATGGAGAGGATGATGCGGATGAAACGTTATATAATTTTCAGCCATTGGGAATCAGCCTCAGCATGGATTACTGAACCACATTCAAAGGAAAGAATAGTGCATAGATTACACTCCAGGTATTCATTGGATTGAAAGAAATAAACTTCAGGCGTTTCACAGTCAAGCTGTTTGGAAGGCTGGACCTGAAATATATCTCATTTCTGCTCTTAAACCTTTATTTAACTTCATTGTTCTTTTTAATGACTCAGATTTACAATTATTCTGAGTTAATAAGCAGTCACAAAAATAGCTACCAGAGATAATTCAGGAATAGTTGATCCTTCCTTGAGGAAGGAGAGCCTGGAGGCAAGAGAATGAACTGGGAAAGAACCAAGGACCATTCAGGCCTAATTTAAATTTATTCAAGGCATTTGACTTAGAAATACATGATATTTTGGTTAAAAAGTTTGTACTATATGGAATTAACAGAGCACATATTAGATGGTTTAAGAATTAGTCATGTCACAGCTCGTCCTTTATGGGTCTGCTATTGCTAGGAAGGGCCAAGGCCTTTTCAAGGAATGAGATTTTTTTTAATTCTGCTTCAGGATTTGTATATAATGTTGGCAACCACTTAGGACCAGATTTCTGAGCACTTAGGGGTCCCAAAGAAGAGATTGCTGCTTACAGTGATTGCCAAGTGGATTCTGGAAATCTCACTGCATATTGGTTGCCCAAATACCTTTATGAAGGTTTTTTTTTTTTTTTTTACAGATTATCATCAACAGTGAGCTCCTGTTTTCCCAGCTGTCTGCCAAGCTGGTGTCCTGGTGTCTGTTTTGCAGGACAGGTTTGGACTCACAGCTCCAACACAAACTGGTGGAACCTTCCTGGGACATCTGGAGCTGGTTTTAAATTCAGTCATTCAAAAAGTTAAAACCCCACACCATCATGGTTAACACTGTGCTCCAGGTGTGCTGTGCATCCTGGCAGTGCCTTGGGTCTCTCTGAGAGCAGGACTTTGATGTACCTCCTCAGGCAAGAGGTTTTCTCAGGGAAGAAATCTGGTGGGATCTTCTTTGATCTCCAGGGGGTTGCCTAGTTGGGATGAAGCCCTGTGACGGGCTTCAGTGTGGAACATACACACCCCACCTTTTAGACATAGCACACAGGGCAGCCAAAGGCAGAGTTTTTACTTTCAACCATTTTTGCCTCAGTTCCTGGTTTATAAATGGGGACTAGTGTGAGGAAGTTTTTGGAGCATTGTGATGTAATCTGGAACACAGTAGAAATCTTCATGAGAAAATTAAGGTTTTTTAATTCCAGACAGGGCTGGGAAGTGTTTCTGTTGTATAGTCTGTCAGTAGGCATAGAATGGCAAAGGAATAAAGTACTGAATTACTGCTTGTTAAATAATCAACATTGATCTCAGCTACTGAATAAGGCAAGGGTGCTAGAGGGAAATAATAAATGTCCCTGTAATTAGAGAGTATATCCTATTGCACATTCTCCTAGGGATAGAGGAAGCTCTCACAGGCATCTTGAAGCCTGTCATTTCCAACTTTTAGATTTTTACTTTGCTCTGCTTGTCAGAGTATAGGGAAAAGGTTAGTCTAGACCTGCCTATTTGTACACACTATGAGGCTTCCAAGTGGTTCAACCTTAATTACTGCATGTAGAAGCAAGTCTGAATTCAGAATTCAGATCAGCATCAGTAGAGGAGACATAATTTCCATGTGCCTTGTTTGGCACATAGTCTTGAGTAGGACTATTTTCAATTCTGGTAATTTTCAAGCAGTACTTTCCTTTTTAAAATGCGTGTCACTCTCTGACTCCAGCTCCTCAATTCTTGAATGTACCCTTGTTAAAAGGAACAGATGGTTTCAGTTCCACAGGATGAACTCTCAACAGTGCCTTCAAAACCTGGGTGAAACCACTGTTTATTTGGCTGAATTGTAACACAGGCCTCCGTGTCTTTGTTATGTTGTTCCAACCCTGCCTGGTTCTCTTACCCTCTCTGCCTTTCTTTAGTGCTGCCTTGCCTTGCAACAAGAGAAAAGGCCAGCAGCCTTCTCCAGACCAGTCTTTTGTCTCTAATATTCACTACAAGAGGTATCCAGCTAATTCCAATTCAGTATTAATAGTTGGGGCATGAGAGGAAATGACAGGAAATTAAAGCCAAATGTGGTGAGCTCAGAATTTCTCACGTGGATCAAGTATTTGGAGATGCCTGTTCTAGTTACAGCTTGTCCGTGTGGTGCTCCCTCCTCTGTTGAATTGCACCTTTCAATCAGTTGCAACACTGAGTGAAACTGGAGAGGGATCCTACATTTGGAGGCCATGTTGCCATTGAAATGGGACTATTTTGAGGAAGAAATGGCCAGGAAAATGAAAGGAAGGCAGAAGATTAAATGGTGTTTTGATTTTCCAAGTAAATACTGATGCCTTGTGGAGGCTGACAGAGAACAGAGGCTAGATGGAGTTAAAGAATAAAGTAGGTGTTTATTAAAAGCCCTCATTTGATCCACCTTGGGCAACACAAGAGCCCAGCCAGGGCTACCCAAGATGAACCAAAATGGTCACAAAATGCACGACCGGTCATGGGGTCCCTCACTTTTATAAGGTCTGCTCCATTTGCACCTTGGGGTTAATTGTCCAATTATAGCTTTAGGTTATGAAGTCCCATCCTTCTTAATTTTCTCTCTTCAGTCCACATTGTTTATGCTCTTGGGCCTGAAATTTGGATCATTTGTCCTTGGTCCTCAGCTAGAGAAGGAATTGTTTTGTCTCCCTACTCTGTGAAGAGAGCTTACTATCCCCTAACATGAAGCTCAGAACTACACAGTAAAGCAGTACAGAATCCAAAAATTATAAAAGCTAAAACCTGAGGCATCAGTATATTTTCCAAACTTCTTTAATACCTATGATGAAAGCCAAATGGACTTGTAGGACTACACAACTCTTTAGTGGTAACCTTACAGGAACCTTGCTCTTTGGGACATTGTTGCTGAGACATTTCATCCCAGCTCCCTATCACTAGGACAACAACAATAGAAGCAGCTTTATCATACTATTCTGCCTGAAAATGCCTCTGAATTTTTCTCTAATAATATCCCAGCTGGATTGTTATTTCCTATGAAAACTTTATTGATTCGCAGCAGGCCATTTGCAAATGATAGATTAACTCTAACCTCATTAATATACAAAGGATTGTTAAAAGGGAATTACAGTGCACAAGATCTATTTCCCAAACAGAAATACACACAGTGGGGGAAATCAGTGAGCAGTGAGCAGCCCAGCAGCCTGGGTAAGTAGTACTATGCCTTTTGTATGACATGAGTATAATACTGGTTTCTGAACAAATTTTCTGAACAAATTTTCTCCAGAAATTACTTGGGTGGGCAGAGGTGGAGAAAGATTCGCAGAGATCAAAGGAAGTTCTTTAAATATGAGTAAACAGATCAAAGAATTTTGGCTATCATGCTTTGGTTGAGATGGATGAAAGGGTTCCTTGGGGCAGGAAGGACATTGCTGGCTCTTTCAAGGAGCTACAGCCCAATGTACATCAGGGTGCCCAGGTTTCCTGAGCTGTACATTAGATTCTGTTTTAGTAGATTTTTACAAGGGAGCCACTTTTTCACTGCACTGTGCCAGCTTTCACTTTCTTGCACAGTTTGGGAAGGGAGCAGCAGGTGACCCAGAACTGGTCTAGGAAGCATGGGGGGAGAGGAGGGACTGTAGCAGGCTCCAGAAGGGACATCTGAGGAACTTTCAAGGGAAACCTGGAAACCTGCAGCAAAAAGATCTTGGAAGTGCAGCCTGGGTGATGGGAGAAACTGTAACTCTAGGGTTACAGTGCTTTAGGGTTTCTGCTGGAGGCTCCTGCCATAACCTGAGTCCTGGTGTTGGGCTTGCTTATCTATTTTTTTACCTCAGTGAGATCTTTACGAATTCTTTGTGGTAGAAAGCAGATTCTGCATAAATCACTCCCTCTGTAGAAGAAGGTGTTGCCACTTTCCCAGTCTTGGAGACTTGCTATAAAGAAATTATTCTACAACTGGGATTGCCACTTGCAAATCGTCACAGGGACAGTTGTGGCTGGGAGCCAGCACAATGCGCAGATGTTGGCTTATTTAACAATATGAACCACAAAGAGTATGAGAAAAGAGTTTTAACTCAAACTTTTTGTTCTTGTAAAATGTGATGGTATGAATGATCGTGAGCACAATAGCACAATGCCTCAGCCAGACACATTGCCGTGTTTTCTGCATTCAGGATTGTCAGTCATTCCATTCAGAAATTCATTTAGTCTTGTCAAACAAGAATTCTCCCTCCTTCTGCTCCTTCTGCTGCTCTCTAAACCCCTTTGTGAAATCAAATATTAGGTCAGCTCTTACAACAGAGCACTGGTAATGAACCTATGTATCCTTTCCAGGACAGTCTTCTCTCTGAAGAAATCATTTCTGGTTCTCAGTTGCTGTTCCTTGCATGCGAATGCATTAACATTCAATATTCTCTGGTGCTTCCTGTATTTAACCAAAGAAATTGGACCAGACTGTGCCAATAGTCTGCTTTCATTATTAAATATTACACAATTCCTGTGCTGCTCACAAAAGTTACAAGGAAAGATTTAGTGTTGTCCCAGTCAAAGGTCTTAAACCTGTCAATCTGTGGACTCCTTCCCAGGGGACAAAGGAAGATTAACTGAGGAAACCAGTCCTAGTGCCAGTCAGCTTTAGTTTGCTGTGGGAGTGGGGTGATGCAGTGGTGTGTTCATGGTCAGAAAAAATAAAAATAAAAATAAATCAGCTACGTTGCTGATGACAATATTAAGCAGCATTAGATAAAAAATTGTTTTCCTAGGACAGTGCAGGAAACAATCTCACTTACTGATACCTCAGCCTTAACAACTACCTTTTGAGATGTGACATGACTAATTCTTAAGCCATATTATATGTGTTCTGTTTATTCCATACAATACGAACTTCTTAACCAAAATGTCATCTCTTGATGAGTCAAAGGCCTTGGAGAAACCCAAACCTTTGAAATCAACACATTTATCTTTATTAACCAAAACTATAATCCTGTTCTTTGGAAGAAATGATGACTGTATTTCATAGAATTAAAGCAAAAGACCTTTAAGATCACCCAGCCATTAACCCAGCACTGCCATGTCCACCATGAAACCATGTCTCCAAGTCCACATTTAACTGGCACTTAAATATCTCCTGGGATGGTGATCCCACCACTTCCCTGGGCAACCTGGTCCAATCCCTGACAACCATTTTGGTGAAGAAATTTTTTCCCAATGTCGAAATTAAACCTTCCCTGGCACAACTTGAAGCCATTTCCTCTTGTCTTGCTGTTTGTTACTTTGGAAAAGGGACTGACCCCCACCTGGGTAAAATCTCCTTTCAGGTAGTCTGGGGAGCAATAAGGGCTCCCCTGAGGTTCCTTTACTCCAGACTCAAAGATCCAAGTTCTACATTCTTAAAATTGCAAAACATTTTATTGACTATTTGCTTCCTTTTTTCTCCTATTTCTCACTTACTAGTCAAATGAATTGTTGTTTTCCTATATCCTGGGAAATAGGAAAGGTATATAATAGGTAGCTGGGATGAATTTTAGGTCAAACTGGTCCTTTATTTTTGTGTCTGTGGGGGCTTCTTGGCAGGATATTGACTGTTAACAAAGTATTCTTGGTATTCATTGATTTTTTTAGGTTGAATGTACATTTCTGAGATTGTTTGACTTGCAAGATGCTTAAACTTAGGAAGATGGTATTTTTCAAGTTTCAGATAGTCAAGGCAGAGGTGTCACATTCATTTGCATGAAGAAAACACAGGTTCTGATGGCTGGTTTATCATAGCAGGATTTTTTTAAACTGCTGTGTTGCATCCTCATTCAATCAATTTCCTGGGCTCAGTCTGGGGTGTTCAGGCCATGAGGAGTTGAGTTGCTGTCTTTCAGAGAAGCTCTCCAGCAGTTTCTGTGCTGGTGATTTGAGTTGAGCAGCAAGTGCCTTCCAGTTATTCCAGTGACAGGCTGTTCTTTTGTTACTCTTGTCCAATTATTAAACGAAGTGCAAGATATCTAAATAAACATTTCTCGTTACATGGCCTCATACATGACTCATAAATTCATACAGCTGGATTCCACAGGGAGCATGAGCTTTGTTGTTCTGTGCCGTTCAGAGCAGGGAGCAGAGAGCTCCTCTGCCAGGGAATGAGGACATCCAGAGCAACGGGGCTTTTGGATGTAGATTAGAGACTCTCTCCCTGCAAGAGCCAGACAGAGCTGGGAGGAAGTAAACAACTTTGGCTGGGGGAACCTCAGGCAAACAGACAGATCTTATTCTTCGTGTGTCAAGACACAGCTTGTAACATATTTGTATACATAATACATCTTGTGGAATTTTCACATTAAAGTGAAGATGTATTTATCTGGCAGCTGAAAAAATAACTGATGTGCCTCTGCTGTGCCTTTCCTAGGAATTCAGCTGTCCAGCGGAGAGGAAAATAGGAAAAATTATTTCAAGATAATAAATAAATCAAGCTCACAGTCTTGCATACTGCATGACCCAAGAAAAATGACTGAGCCAAGTGGGCAGGAACTGTGAGTTTCTGTAGAGGATCTACAAAGCCTTTGGAATCACTGTGTATCAATAATTTCCATGCAAACTCTTTAAAAAATGTCAGGAAATTGGATTGGCGTTATTACATCAGTGCGTTATTTTACATTTTATGCTGTGGAAATAACAATGTATCATTCTCAGCTTTTGTAGTGGGACGTACATAAAGAAGACTCAATTTCTGTGCTGCAAAACCAAAACCAGACCTGGGCAAAATTATTAGGATGTAATTGTCTGCCTGAACATGAAAGCAGACCAGTTCTCATCAGCTTTGGTACACTCTTTGGTGCAGTTGTTACCTCCCTCCAAAACAAAAAAGACAGTGTTAGAAAGTAGGTCCCAAGATCCTTCAATATCCTAGAGTGCGTCACTGAATTGTGCTGTGTAAACGTCTTCCCACCATTCCATATATTTTCCTTTCTCTTCCTTCCTCCCATCCCTGAATTATCTTCATCCTAGATGCAAAGAATTTGTTGCTGACACTGAAATATTCCTCAGAAGTCTAGCTTTCTTGTATTTCTAAATGAAAGTCTGGGTTTTTTTTGTTTTGATTGTGAGAAAGTTTTATCTATTAGATTATGAATGAAGGGGGGGGGAGAGAGAGAGAGAAAGAGAGAAATAAAGGAAGAGGAAAGAAGGAAAGAAAAATAGAAAAAATATTCAAGACCTTTCAGTCAATAGGGAACTCACTGAGAAAAAGCATAATGAGATTCCATTTTGTCAATAAAACCTTAACAGACACTTAGGAGGAGAAAGCACAAACTATCTTTTACAGAGGAAGAAAGAACACAAACTGTTTCCTACACCACACAGGATTTCTGTGGAAATTAAGCTGAAGAGGCAATGCTAGAGCTGATGCTCTTATTTAGTGGAAAGGTAGAAACACACTGCAGGAAGCTCGGACTCTACAGAAGAATAGGAAATCTATGCCAGAAGGTGTAGGTAACACTGAATACAGATGTTATAATTACTAAATACCCCATACTAAAACAATGAAAAGCATATTCAATCTGGCACAGAATATCAGTAGCTGAAAGAGTTTCCTGGGAAAGAATAATAATGACAGCAATGATCATCATAATCATCATGAAAATGTATATATTGCAAAGGAAAATAGAACTGGATGGTGTAAATGTGGTGGTTTTCCTTGTTAATGCCAATACCCTGGGTACATTTTCTTCTCTGATGGCATATAGATTTGGGGTTAATTTTTTATCCCTTTTCTACTTTCTCTTTAGTTTTTAAAGAAAAGGCACAAAATTTTCTTATCATTGAGACATTGGGGAGTCAATTAAAAGCCAAAGGGATGTTCTTCTCTGGTTCTGTAAGGGTGGTTGGTTTCTGGGTCCAGGGCTCCTGACTCTTCATCCTGCACGGACTCCGAGTTGTGTCTGAGAGAGGGGCATTGATTCTGTTCTCCACACTCCTTGCTGGGTGTTGGGAGGAAGAAATTTAGCAGAAAGAAATTTAATTCCTTCTTCAGAAACAGTAGATTGGGATCTGGCACCTCATCCTCTTGGGAACTTGTGAACAACTGGCCCCGGCAGCAGCCTCACTCCGTGCTGGGCTGCTCCTCAAAGAGCAAGAGCAGAGCTGATCCTCCAGCTTTTGGAGGGTTTCTTCCCCAGGGGTTCTGCTTTTTTGTAGTATGAACACACACAGGAAGAACCCTGTCCCAGAAATGAGCATTTCCTCCCACTGTGCACTGTCCTGCTCTGTGTAAGAAACAGCAACAGTGATAAAAATAAGTGGTGTAAATTGTAAATTGCCTGACTGTCAGGCATACTGTGCCATGGCACTCTACAGCAGACTGCAGCAAGATCAGATCTCCTAGACAAGCAAACAAGAAATGTTAGTTGAATAATTCAGAAATGATCATGGAATATGCTTAGTAAGCCTTTCCCACATCAATACTTGGCAGCATTCAAACATCATTAACATTATTTCCCCTCAACATTGAACGAGCTGTCAGCTTTTTAATGGATATATTGTCTAGCTAAAGTAGAAAAAGGGATTGATTTGCAATTATTTATTTCAGATTTTAGGTCGTTTGATACACAGTTTGATATTCTTTCAGTGATTGAATTGTTTGTCTTTATATGTCACAGAAGAATTCAGAACTGTGCAGAATCCAGAAATGAATGCTCTTAACCAGATTGATCTTGTATGAACCCACATGTAGCTGGCAAACTCCAGAGTGACAGTTCTCTCTGGAGGAACACATATTGAATGAGGCCACATCTGCACCTGCCAAGAGTTTTGGCACGGGTGAATTAACTGCATACACATCAAAGAGCTCTTCCCCACACTTTCCCAATCAAATATTGCTCACATTTTAGTATTGTTTACACTAATCACCGATATTGTTCTTGTTTAGTGCAAAACTCATCTTAAGCTGTCATGACTTTATTCACAGGCACACAAATACACACACAGTGACTGCAAACCCTTCTCTTCAGGTACTTCCCTACTAAAAAGTTTTAGATATGTTGCTGCTCAGGAGACAGGAGATTTTAAGCACAACCAAGTCCAAGACAGTAGTCATTAAGGGTATTAGAAATTAAAAATTGATATTAACTGGGATGAGCTTTCTCACCTTTGCACAGAGCATACCTTAACACCAGACAGAAAAGCCTCATTTTGAAGGACAAGGATCTAGGGCCCAAGAGGGCTTGAGAAGAGGTCAGGAGACACAATCATAGCAAACCTCTATGTTCCATGTGGAGCTTCCTAATAAAACTGCTCTAATACCAAATTAAAAAATAGAGAAGGCAGGTAATACCTCTGCTTTCTAACAAACCAATTGCAGATGTTCCAATTAATCTAATCAGCATGCACACAGGCAGACGGGGAGGTTTCAGTCACCTAATATACATCAGAAGTGTCTTAGGCAGTTTCAGTGTCTGTACACCCTCAGAAATGAGATTGTGGCTGAAGTTGCTCTGCCTTTAATAATATGCCTGAACTTCAAGCACATTTCATCTGCCAAGAGATGTGAATTTTTGAGCCCCACTGAGCTAAGCTGTCCCATTCAGGATTTCAGGTTGTAAACTGATAGTTCCACAGAGTTAGGAAATGGCAGAGTAAGAAAATCCAGCCACACAAAACCTGTTAAAGTCAGAAAAGGGGAGACAGTGCAAAGCCCTGATATGAAGGCTTGAAGTTTTCCAGCTTGGTAAAACTTGTTAGCATCTGACAGATTTTTCTGAAGCAACTTCACTTGAAGTTCACATCTTTCTGTATAAACAAACACATCTGTCTGTCCCGTACTCCCTGTGTTAATTTTGAAGAGCACTAATAAGGCTTCAAACTATCAAGATAATCCAAACAATAAGCCTCAAGATAATCCAAAAAATAAACCTAATAATCATCTAGTTGTACCATGGCAAATCCTTGAAAATCCTTGAGCAGAAGGTTAAAATCTGCTAACTTCGTGTGGAGAACTGTAGTACATAATTATCTGTTGTAAAAACTGGAACTATTTTCTTGTCCGGTTGGGGAATCCTTGTCTTGTAGGGATAAAAGCACTTCATCTACGTGAAAATAGCAGAAAACAGCCACAGACAGGTGATCAAGGCTTTATCATGTTCTGAAAACTAAATTTTCTGGAATCAACAAGTTAATGTGAACAGCAGCAATTGTATTTAATAGATTTTGGGTTGAGTTTCAAATTTGCAAAGATTTCTGCCAATTTTTCATTTTCAATATATGACCTGAAGCAAACGAAATAAATGGGATTTTGAACACAATAGAGAAAAGACATTTTATTACTTAGAGGTGATGCTCCTGCTATTTCCATTTTACTATTTTCATTTACGTTATTACAAATGAAGAAATGCAATCACATTGTTCAAGAACACTTGTTGTGTGGCTGTATTGTGGAATATGTTTGGCAATAAAAAAGCTACTGACATAAAAAAAAAAATTCCAAGTGTAACTGGGCAATTCCTGATATACTTTCCAAGCAAAATCTTGATTGGATTTTATCTTTGATTAACTCCTTGATTCTCCTCAACACAATTTAATTTAATTCTCTATAAAGATTTTTAAAAATGCAGTGGAGAGGAACTTTTAAGCTTCCCAGGATGCACATAAGAAATAGAAGTGCAAGTGAAAGTGTGAAGTTGTAAACATTCCTGGTCAAACAGAGTAATCACATGCCGTGGTAACCTTGATTTAACACTCACTTTCCTATGAGACTTTGCCAGAACTTGTCAAGATTTGCCCTTTATGTCTGTAATTTATTCACCTATTCATCTATCTATTAAAAATATTGTAGCTTTTTTATGTCTTATACTTTCTATTGCCATTCTCTTATATGGCCTGGTAGCAGAATATTTTTAATTCTTTAAAGTTCTCTAAGGAAAAAAAAAAATTGGGAACAAAAGGAGTGGGGCTTTCCATTTACCTCTTTTTACTGTTTATTTTAGGAGAGGAAACATTTTTGATCCACATTATTTTTCTCAGACCATTTAGCACTCCTCACACTCCTCACAGGTTTTTCCCTCTCTTTTGCTGTGTCTCTGTGACCTTTCCCACACTTATTATATAAATGGTTGAGTGAAAGTAAAGAGCTTTAGCAGCAATTGCATCTCCATGGTGACAAAACCACAAATGTCTCATTTATGCTCCAGGATTCCCAGGTAAATGTTTTCAGCTCTTTTTGTGGTGTGGATTTCAGCTGCATGTGAGGGGTGGGGTGAGTTTTCTCCCAACCCAACTCTGACTCCTTAATGCCATAATATTAAATACAACAGCTTCAAACTGTATTTATTACACACAGACGTGTAATATGTACAAGTACACAGAGAAAAGATCTCAAGGTCATTCCAGCTTCTGCAAGAATTTGAAAGGACAAAAATCTTCAGCTGGTTTGTGCACTGAAAGCACAGAAAACTGAAATGTTTCATTTCCTCAGAAGGAGACCTGAGGTAGCAGGATACACAACTTCTCCCCATTATTTTTCCCATGAGACAGTTTGACCTGGAATAATAAAAACAGGAAGAGGAGACTTTCACTTTCTCTGCTTGTGTTCTGGCTTCTTTGACAGCTCTGAGGAAAAAAACCCCAATCTCTCTAATCTGACAGGTTGCTGGGATTTTTCTTTAAGTTTTATTAATGAGACCCTCTTCATTTGGGATAGGTCACAGATTCAAACCAGAGAGCAAATAACAAAATATGAGGGCAGGGTAGGTGGATACTGACCTAACATGGGCTCTGCAGGCTGGCAGCAGAAAATTAATTTCAAATTTTAAATTTTAACAAACAAAATCCTCTCGGCGCAGTCTGGCATCAGAAAATAATTAAAGGTTACATCCAATCCAATTGTTTTTGTTGTCATGTTTTCCCTGTCCTTTCCAGACAATATCACAGCTACACTGGAAAAAAAGAGGTCTTGAGAGGACAGAATTTAATTGTGTAGAACACATGGCAGAGGTGGCCACTTAGACCAGAGAATCACAACTGAACTATGATTAGAGAGCCAGTTATGGCACTTTTATAAAAGACCTGAGGCTCAAACCTGTGCTTGTGGTTAAACACACTAGAGCAGCCTGTCCCTCCCTGAGGAAAGCTGAGTGCTGAGCCCCTCATCTGCAATGCAGCCACAGGTAAGGAGTCCTGTCACACACTTCTCCATCGCTGTCACTCCACTCCATTGACATTTGCATCTCAAACCTGACACGGTGTTTCAAGATTTGCAAGAAGTGTGGGCAGGGGTCAGAGAGATATACTGCTCAAATTGTTACAAGGTTGTCACTTGATCAGGTTTCCTAATGATTTTTTAAATTGACCTTTGAATAAAGTTTTACAGACTTCAGGAGTAAAAGTTAGGCTGAAGCTTGTGTTCCATGTGAGCAGGAGGTGAATTTAAATAGTGTGTAGATATATATTTGTATGTATTTTGTTGTTTATGTCTAACAAATCCAGAAAGGCTATGATTTAAACTTCATTGTCAAGTTTAGATTATTTTTAAAAGAATTTAGAAACACTTCTAAATGGTCGCACTAAAGCTGTAGGTGTTAAATAGTAATTCATGTAGTCTCTATGCCACTTTGCTTTATCTGCTTCTCAGGATTTAATTTCCATTTCAGCCAAATGAAAGACCAGTCAATTTTATTTAATTTAAGTCTATTTAATTTTATAAAAAAATGAGTGAATAGGTGACATGAAAAGGAATGAATTGGGGGATGCACAAATACAGAACCTACCAGAATGAAGGCAGAAATATAACACTGGGCAAATGTTCTTGAAACATGCAGCTCAAGACTTGAACACCCAAATTCTCCTTCTAGAAACAAATGAATGTGGGAGCTGCCCGTGCAGGCTCTGACAGTGACACCAAATCACAGGAAGGTTAGAACTGATGGATTAGAGGACAGGTTTTGGTAGCTCAGAAAGTGAGACCTCAGTAAGTAATACGTAGGATAGATTTAAATCAACAGAAAGTTCATTTCAAGAACAGGAATACCAAGTTTCACAGTGTAGAGTTTTTCAGATAAGTGGACAATGTACTGAAAGGGAGTCTTAAGAATAACAGAATCAGGGAATGGTTTGGGTTGGAAGGAACGTTGAAACAATCTGGAGCCAGCCCTCTGCCGTGCCTCTCTCTCTAGGCAGTGCTGTCTCTCTCCTGCTCTACTCTCACATATGGCCCGGAAAAGTTTTTGAAAGTTGAAACTGAGAAAGCTTACAGGTTCTCAGGAGAGAAGACCTTTAAATGTGTGTGCTGGCTTTCAATCCCCAAGCCAGTTCAATAGGAAAAGCTGTTTCCTGGAATGGCTTCTGTCTATCCACAGATTTTCAGCTCTGGAATACAAAGTCAGCTAAGATAGATGTGAAAAAGGGGAAGGGTGTAGAGAGGCAATTTCAAAGCCAGCTAAGGTAGACATGAGAAAGGGAATGTGTGTAGGAAGGCAGCCTTCTGCATGTCCAAGATCTGTGATTATCAGAGAGGCATTTATGTGCTACCAGTCTAGTTAGATATTTCAGGGATTTCTGACACCTCTCACTTCAGCTCTACAGCCAGGAGCTGTGGAGGTGTAGGGTGCCAGGGCATCCCCTGCCAGCTCCCAGAGCTATCAGTGGGGGAGAGCAGCCCCAAATTCCAGACCTGGATCCATTGGATGGAAAGGAGCAGCCCAAGAGCAGCAGAGGTCAGCTGGATGCTGATCCCAAACCTGCAGGTGACTCTCCTGCCTAACTCATCTATTCAGAATATGTGTTACAATTATCTCACCTAAAAATCCCCCTTGCATTCATACCAGAAAATCCCATCCAACCTGGCCTTGCACTCTTCCAGGGATGGGGAATCCACAGCTTCTCTGGGCAATCTGTGCCAGTGCCTCACCACCCTCACAGGAGAAACTTTTTCCGAGTATTTAATCTGAACTTACTCTCAATTTAAAACCATTCCTGCTTTCCTATCACTCCATGCCTTTGTAAATAGACTTTCTCCAACTTCCTGGTGGGTTCCCTTCAGGTGCTGAAGGCTTAAATTAGGTCAGGGAAGGGAAGGATATCCAGGAAACATGGAAGTGCTGTTTAGCTCTTCTGGGGGGAGATGGGTACAAGTTTTTGGCTGCAGGGTGAAGTTTCTCTAACAACACACCATTTTTTGTATGCATTGACAGGAATATGGAAATTTCACATGCACAATCCAATTCACCTTTCTTGAAAACCTGCATCATATACTTTTGCTTAGAAAAAAGCACACAGACAGGTCAGAATCTGTAATGGTACCCATCACAAAGCCAAACCAGGAGAGTTTATCCATCCTCTGTCCCACAGCATAAAGCTTCCACTGACATATTATCACTGATTCCCATGTACTTGTTCATTATTTACATGAAGTTACAGAAAAATCAGGTGCTTCCACCATGTTACACCAAAGCCCAGCCTCAACCCTTGACTCAAAATGTTGAGTGTTTTTACTAACACTGATATAGTTAATTTCACTTTAAATGTGTGTTTTCACCATCTTCTAAAGCTGTCTTCTGCTAAGTAAGCATTCCGCCTTGCTGAGTAGAGACTATTAGGTGTTGCAGAAATCTATTGCATTTATGGTTCCACTCATTACAAAACACTGTTTACTTCCAAATTTCCCTTCTTCCTTCCCTCCCCTCTCCAGAATATACATAGCAATGAGCTGAATGGTCTCTGTTTTGCTTGTGTGTATGGCATCAATCAGCACTTGCAAAGGATAGTGTATCCTTGGCTCTGCTTGATTGAGATCTGTAGTTTCACATTTACATAATTAATACACACATCCATATTTAATCTGTGCAGATGAAGACAAAGTCATGACTGCTTAAATACCACAGAGCTTGGCAAGCTTCCAGCATTGGCAAAAAGCTGTACTCTTGTGCTTTTTTCTGGATGGGATTGCAAATATTTGGCCAGTTTCTGTGACACATGTACCAAGCCTCCCTACCTGTCAGATTGGAGGGAGATGGAGAAGTGAAGCTGCCCACAGATGCTCCCTTACACACTCGTTTAACGCCTTAATCCCATGAATAAACATTTGTTCTGCTTTCTTCCTCCTCTACCTCCACTTCCACTTAGACAGAGACTGGTTGTTTTGGTCATGCCAGCTGGAACTGGTATCATAAAGGCCTTTTTGGGAATCCATGTGTCTTCCATGGGAGAAGCTGCAGAGGTGACGTGGAGGCAACAGGTTAATCACTGATATTTCTGTGCTTCTGCCACAGGGCCCTGGGGGGAGCTGGATCCTGGCTGTGTAGGAACCTGGATGGCACAGTTCTTGTTCTTGGCAGCTCCAAATAGAGAAGCTTGGATTCCCCCTCTCCTTCTGAACTTTGTGCATCTGACAGAGGTGTCTCCCTTCAGCTCAGTGTGTCCCCAGATCCCCTGTATGAATCAGTAGACTCAGAGAAATGTCACCAAGTGAAGCGAGGTAAATTCAAGCCTAAGTCAGGAGTAGGGCTTCTCAGAAAGGAAGAATTCTCTTTTGGGAAATAAAAGGAAGCCTTGACCTATATTTCTGCTTCTGTCTGAAGGAAGAATGAGTTCTGACATTTTAAAATTAGAAATTAGAAATAGACATGTGCCTGCCAAATGCAGGATGGTCTGGTGTGACTGGGGAGCTTGAGCAAGCAACAGGAAACCTTGGTGTCCTGCCTTCTCCCACATCCCAGGGGAGATATGGATCACTAGAAGCAGCTCTAAGTGCCACATATGAAATTAGGAGACCCTAGAGAGACCCTGTGCTTGCCAGCAGCCATGAACCCAAAAGAAAGCAAGTATAACCTATATACAATGCATAATATTGTACAATATTTAACAAGGAACACTTTCAAATGGGCTACAATCAAGGCTAATAGGCTGAATAGGAATGAATAAGGTCTATTTAAATGAATATCTTAGATATGGGTACCACAAAAAGCTGGCTGCCATGTAGAAGGGCATTTACACAGCTCTTATACCATGTGGCTGGCTAGGGAAGAATAACTCCTTAGTGCCATAATAGCTGGAAAAGTGCCATAAAGATGCATCCCGGAAAACCTCAGAGAAAAGGGAAAGAGCATTCCTGCAAAACTTCAACCATCCTTGATCTCTGAAATCTAGCAAGGTTCTTCAGGCAGAGATATCAATCAGCAAAAAGGACTTCCAGTTTTTACTTGTAGGGATCAAATTTCTTGTCCATTTCTCCTGTTACTTTACCTCTTTCCCCAGCCTTCTCTTTAGAAGTTTGACATCAGTTTCAGCTCTTTTTTTTTTAATTTACCATTAAGCTTTTCTACTGTTTGGTCCCCTGAGAAGCAGCAAATTTATCACACACTACAATCACAGATCAGCATATCTTCAGAAAGCAGTGTTTGACAGCAGCGAAAAAGACCAGTCTTTCAGGATATCTTTTGGGAACACTAGGATACTGAAATTTTCCCACTGGACTATCAAGGACTATTGAGGGAACTGGCATTACTCAGCATCTTGTTTTATGGAGACATTCCATTCAACAAATTAAAGTTACCAACAGAAGAATTGTTTGCTGTATTCTATGACAACTCCAGGCTGGACAACAGCTTTTGTTTATTGTTACATTAATGACAACAATTAAGGACACCCTCTTATGGTCTGATATTCTTTCTTTAGGTAGGCTAAGTATAACACTTTCATTTCCACTCTAACCATTTCCTTCTTTAAAATATGTAATTATACTTTTAATGGATGCACACAGGAACACAATTTGTAATTTCAGCAATCTGGAATCATTCAGAGACAGCATTATTTTCTTTCCCAAAGGCAATATCTGAGCTGGTATCAGAACTGACTTTTGCACCCCAGAGGAAAATACTCTTTGTAAGGGTTTGCTGTTCTCTGTAGGGGACATGACACCAAGGGCTGGGACAGAATCTCTGGCCTGCTGCTGAGGAGAGATAAACTGTGTTTTGTTCCCCTGGACAGCAAGACAGAAGAGTCAGGAAGAAGCTGTTCCCTGTTTTCTGGCATCATTAAAACCACAAACATCTTCCTTTGGTTAGAGCACCAATGGTTTGAGTGTATTTCCCAATATTTGTACTTCATTCACAATAACAAACATGAAAGCTGTAGTTGGATGCCTGACAGTAAATATGTTTCTTAATCCAGCAGTCCATGTAGAAATCATTTTAGTATGTATGTGATTTGGATAGGAAATGGTATTAACCATTCAATACCTGCAATTATTTAATTCTGCACTAAATATTCAGTGCATGAGATTAGGTGATACAACCTTGTTATTAAAGTAGCTAGGGGTCTGCTGTGCAATGAGAGATATTCAATAGATTAAGTGCTGGTTGCAATTTTACTTCATTATTCAGATTCTGAGGTCTTTAGGGCAGAGAACATGTCTGTCTGTACTCTCTGGAGCAGTATGTATATTTATGGTGCCATCTGAATGCCTCAATGCAATGATAATGTCAAGCTGTAATTCTGTTGAGCTCTTAACTTGGTTGAGGATCAGGCCACCTGAGTGCACAAGGTCCCAAAATGCAGCTCTACCATGACCTCTCCAGGCTGAAGGGTGCAGTTCCTTCCATCTACACCTCCTCACCAGCCCCGAGTTTAAAATGAAGAGGCATTGACAAGTGAATTTGCTCTGAAAAATGGGTTTGCAGAAGTGGCTGATTGAGATATGGCGTTAATGCTCCCTCAATGGCTTCCCCTTCAGATTGCTCCATGCATAACTGAGAAAAAAACTGCTGTAACTGTGTGACTTTCCTGGTAACTCATCCCTGATTCTGAGGACCAGTTTTGTCATCTTCCACTCTAGATATATGTCACCATTATCCATTGAAATTAAAATAAAGGTTTTTTTATTCAGGGGGAAAACCTAAGTGTAGTGCAAATGCAGAGATGGCCTTAGGTGGAGAGTTTGCCTGACATGCAGTGGAAGTGGAAAAGTATTCCCACAGGCATCCAATTTGAGTGTCTAAGAAGTCAAGGACTTTTGGAAGTGCCCAGTGACAGCATCCAAGGCAGGAACCCAACCCCATCCACGGCCAGGAAATCTGCTCTAAACGACAGGCCCACTGGGCACAAAGGGCAGTTTTATCATGACTGCTGTTGTACCATGCTCAAGTTGTGTTTGGAACACCTGGGACACCAAGCACAAGCCAGCTGGGACAGCTCAGAGGGTGTGTGCACAGGCACAGAGGTCCTCAGTCCGCTCCTGGGCCAAACCTACTCTCTAACCAATGCTCTGCTCATCAATACTCACATGGAGAGGAGACAATTTGGCCTATTTTGGACACTAAGGAGCAGGGAACGAACTTTTACCTCACAACTTCACCTTAAAACCATGCATTTGAGCACTGTCCCAACAAGGAAACCAGGTTTAGAAACCTACAGTAGAGTTCAATTGTTTTCAGTGTGTGATCCATAGGAACTGTACACATAAAGACCTCTTTTGAGAATACAGAAAATAAGTAAACCACAGCACATCGTTGATGGATTTATGGACAATATGGAGGAGCCTGGACATGTCTGGAGAATGTTTTAGAGTTCAGTAAAAGAAATATTAAGTGTTGGAAACCACTGTCCCAGCAAATTGGATACAAATAAACTGGACAAGGACTGTTCTGCCAGTGCTTTTACTGCAAATAAAGTTTAGTAAAACTTTCAAGAATGTGGCTAGCTGGATGATTCAGGAGAGGTCGTTTCAAAACAAGGGAAGTGGGGAATACATCAAGTGTTGAAGAGCACAAAGAAACCTGCATTTCCAGAACTTGGTGGCAGATATTTCTTGGCTGACGTCTGTTGTATGAGGAGTTAATCTGAGGAGAGACAGGAAAGAACAGTGGCTTTGTGGGATAACTGAGGAATGATACAGCAAGGGGCTGATTTTAGTGACCTAGTTTTTTCTGCAGTGCCAGCCTCTGAAGTAGAGATGTGTGTTTTTCCACATCCTGATGCTAATAACCCAGATAATTTCCTCCAAGCTTGCTCCATAGTCTGTTTTATGGGCACAGTGTGTCCTTGTCTTCCTGGAGTGATAAGACACCACCTGTTTCCCATAGCGAATTCCGGTGGAAGATGTTCTGTGCCTGTAAAAAAAAATATGTGCACTTCCTGCAGGAAAAATGTGATTTAAGTTTAAGGACTGCATCTTGAAAAATAGAATTTATTATATGACTGCATAGGTCTCTTGCTGCCTCTTGCAAGACTTAATTATTCCCAGATGGAACAATGGCTCCACAAAAATTAATGACTGCTTCTACTTCTGTATAGTGACAATTCATTTCTAGTGTTTCTCTCTTCTTGTTTCTACCACAAGTGAAGCTTCCTTTGCTTCATGTAATGATGAGTCTGGCTTCTTGTGAGACACTTTCAGCACAGAAACAACACAAAAAAAGTGAATTGTATCCAGATAGGTACAATACCTCTCCTGGCACCTTGGATCGCTCAGATAACCTTCAGAATTGAGAGGAAATATAAAGCATTCTCCTAAACTGGGAATTGCTACACTTTCCATGTTCTCCATGAGCTCACTTCAGCAACCTCCACTCTGTCCATCAGACTTGGGTCAGCAAAAGCTGATTGACCCCTCCCACCCCTTATTGAGCCCCTTCATCCCTCCTGCACCACAAACTCATTTTTAACAGGCTCTTCTCACATTTGGAGTCCTGCTCTGGGCTGCTAAAGCATCTTTCTCATGAGGGCACCCCTTAACAGGATTAAGCAGCTATATTAAATCCAAATTGAATTGTGCACTCATTGTGCTCACATTTGATTCTATTACAGATTGTATTTGTTCCATTTCATTATTTACTGCCAGAAAATGAACAACTCCCTTTTAGCAGCAGGCATTAGACTTATGGAGCTGAGGCCCAGCCTGCCTAATCAGAGTTAGCCAAACTACAGACTCCAGAGACAATAACATGTCTCTAAACAACCACTTAGATGAGAAACCAATAGATCATTTTTATATACTTGTGTTTGAAGTGCATGTCAGGGGACAAAATTGATGGTAGTTAGAAAACCAGTGCACTCCAAAAAAAAATACTAGATAAATTCATAGAGCCGAAGATTTGGATTATATTTTAATTTGGTAAAATCAATACCTCCGTCATATTTCTGGAAGGAGAAGGCAAAGACTAATGAAACTGACACAATACATTTTCTGTAATGTTATTGAGGTGTGAGTTAGAAAGAAAAATGTTGGAAGTGTCTATAACTCATACATAACATATATGAATTCCTTCATCAGCTTTTACTGACTTGTTTATTGCCAAAATCAATACAGCAAACAAACAAATATTTTCAGTATTTTTCTAGCCATTCCCAACAGTGTCTAAACGTAGTGTGTATCAAGCCCTCCAAAATATTGCAATGTTGCAAAAACAATACATATTTAACCTAGGAAAAACACACCAGCTGCTTTTAAAAATACAATATTGCTATAAAGTGAACACTAAGAATAGTGATAAATTGACCCAACACAAATTGAAGTCTAAAATCAATCTTGGTTGGTTTTACAAGAAGTTTTGATCAAGGTCTAGCTTTATATGAGTGAATTTACTCAAAAGTTTTACCTGCAGCTACTGACAAGGACCTGATGCATCCCAGGAAATGAACCCCCAGTATGGCCCAGGATCTGCTGGCTGGCAATACCTGATGGGACCTGTAAAGCAAGCTTTGATCAAAGCAGTGTGAGGTTTTGGTTGGAAACAAATTCCCAAACTTTGAGTTTCCCAGGCATTAACAATTGTTGCAGGGGTCAAATTTGCTGAACTCTGGCTGCCATACCAAATGTTCCATTGCAAGGCTGGTATATTGCAATTTTTGCTGAAGGAAACAATGAGTTTGATACTAAGGATGAAGGGATGTAGCATATATAAACTACTTCCGTTGTGTTGGGCAGTGCTTGGTACTCTCCTGCTGCAGCAAGGTTTAAGACAGCCAGTGGCAAAGGGAGCAGGCACTGAAGTGAATAACCAGAGCCAGTTAACTCCAGGACACAGCATCTACCTGCCTGGGGGAGCAGTGGGTGGAGGAGTTATCCCTCCTCTGCCACGAGGTTAAGAGAAGGGATAACTTTGCTTCACAGCATGTGCTAAAGCCAAAGGAGCACCTTAGTCCATAAATACATATTTGCTGGTGCCAGAAAGTCAAATAAAATCTGTTTGAAAGACTCGCTCTATAAGTGAGTCATTCACATAAGGGCTGGGAAGTGTGAAGCAATAAAAGCAAAGATTATCTCAGACTCCAGCATTTGTCCTGCCCAAGAAATGTGGCCAAGCATTCATTGCATGAGAAGGGTTGAGAACTTTGCCTTAGAACCTCAGGGGAGGTGGAATCCAGAGCCCAGCATGTGCCAGGGGGATCAGCCACAAATCCTGCAGGGCCAGCTGGGTCTCCAAGGCAGGGGCAGACCTACTCCATGCCAATAAACCATCTCTGGTTCACAAAAGAGAGCTCCTTGCACAATTGCAATCTGGGAGCAGCTCTTGGCCTGAAGAAGAGGGAAAAAGGCTGAGGGAAAACCATCCACCCACAGCCCAAAGTAAAAATCCTTCTTTAGGTATGCTGGAAAAAAATATTTACTGCTGCTCTCTGTGGAAGGCTTTGCAAAATTTTAAATAGATGTGGACTATTTTAAAGTCCATCTTGATTTATGAAAGCTGTCTTAAAGATAATAATGATGTAAACTATGCAGTGCTCCTTACAGCTCAATCTTATGGATGTAAGGTGTTAGCAAGCACTGGTAAGGGAGATGGGAGCAGGAAAGCTCTAAAGTTGTTTC
Organism: Motacilla alba alba; assembly: GCF_015832195.1. Classification (NCBI taxonomy): domain Eukaryota; kingdom Metazoa; phylum Chordata; class Aves; order Passeriformes; family Motacillidae; genus Motacilla; species Motacilla alba. Next base: position 6,501,154 of record NC_052016.1, on the reverse strand, counting down.
TGTTTAGATTTTATCCAGCTGTGTGATCCTGAGGAGCAATGCCTATTCTCCACACATTCACATGGAGAGAATAAGGAAATCCTTGGGCTGCTCATCTCCCTTGAACTCCCTCCTTCTTCCCCTTGGGGCCTGTGACAGCTTCAGGGCTGTCTGCTGTCACTGCTGCCCTGTGTGCTCAGTCCCAACCCTGCCTTACACTGTTGGGATCTTTTTCTTTCAGTCCTGTTCCTAAAGCATTAATTTATTTGTCTGAAAGAGAAATCTGGGAGCTTGGCTAGGATTCCTGAAAGGTTCATGCAGCTGTAATCTTAACAATAAAACATTCATAGAGTGGATGGGAAGAACAATGTGAAAAGCATTAACATCTCTGCAACTACATCTCTGCAGAGGATCTTCTATTTGTTCATGTAAAATATGTGGTTGAGCTAAAAGCTGGTGAAAATCCATCCACACACATTTATGTGAATCAAAGCTCTGGATTTCAGTCAATGCCCCTTTTAAGTCACTTCTCAGAATTCCACAGAAGTAAATTGCTTGAAAAACTTTTGGCATGAGAATAATGTCAAGAATCTTTACCTTTCTGCAATGCATGTCTTTCTAGAAGGATTCAGCTTTAAAAGTCTCAGTAGAGTTGGGATTCATTCCATCAGGAAAGGGGAATAAGAGAGTGACCTGTGTCTACTGCTCCAGCAGAAAAGTGCAGCATTTACAACTTAAACCACTATCTCTGCTAATCATCTATGAGTGAATCAATAATTGAGTCCTTTGAGGGAACAAGCCCTGCATAATGGTATCTCTGCATATTTTTGCTACTGATAAGGCAACAAATCCTTGGAATGCATAGGTATGACCCATGTTTCAAGCTCTTTTGAACAATCAGCACATGAATAAAAATCAAACTTTGAAATTCACAAAGAGTGAAATTTCATCCCTGAGCAGAAGGGCTGGCACAGTGACATTTCCCTTCTCTAAGCTCTCAGAAACCTTCAAAACAGTGCTTTAAAGGCAATTCTGCATTGCACAGCCTTTGGGTAGGCCTGCTCAGCAGTGAATTTCATTCATTGTGAATTATATGTGAGAGGACTTTGATTTTTCACCTAAGAAGAGAAAAGGACTAAAGGGTAGACCACATGACTGATTTCATGGAGATATCTTACTTGCAATCAGCTCTTATTGTCTCTGGGGCTTGTAAAGGACAAAGCAGGGATTGGTATCCTGGAAGGAACTGTAGACATTTGTACATAAAAAAGTGAAAAACACGAGGAAGAAGAGATTGGGGGAAGGAGTAGTCAGAGAACCGGATTTTTTTCCCCAATGCAATGGGAAGGAGAAGGTCCACTGAAACAACAAGGGACAAAATGGTACCTGTGAATGTTTTTCAGGAGTCACAGAGCCACAGCTGTGGAGGAAGCACCCCAAACTTCCATGAAAGGGGTATTATACACCATAAATAAGTAAAGGTTATTTTTCTGTACTGAAACTTGAAAAATATAAATATTTTGTGCTATTTGGGGCACTAGTAAAATTGCTTAGAGGTTTGAAATAGAAAAGGTGTTCTAGAGGAAAATCTTAAATACTCTGGAGGTTTAGACTTTGGGTTATGAGGAGGGATTAGCCTGTGCTGGCCTCTGCAGCCTGAGGAAGAAATGAGGTAAAATGGGAGATTGTCAGGGAGGTAAACGAAATCCTGAAATGAACAGATTGAAGGCAGTAAGCTGTTTAAGATAGCAACTAATTTGAAAACAAGATGCCATGGACTAAAATTGGCATGGGATGGGTGGGTGCACAGGCAATTCAGACAAAATTACCTCACAGAAAAGAGCCTTCAATTTGGCATGGATGGGAAAAGTCAGCCACTGAAGCATGTGTGTTGGGGAGGGGGTAGAGTGCAAACCCACTGCGAAAAGGAGCAAGATGTATTTTTGGACAAGGATAAAACTCAAGGTTACAGCCACTAATTGGATTTTGGAGGATATGCTGATATTAGCTACTTGTAAATGGGTTGATATTTTCTGGGTTTGCGAGGACAGGCTTTAACAGAGTGATGTTTTCTCCCTGCAGTTAATGTTGTCCTTAAGTCATCTGCGGCGTCAGCCAGAGCTTGGGAAGGTTCGTGGGGCTCCTTCGTGAACAGCAGCAACAAAAGCCTTGGCATAAGGCTTCTCTGGTAGAAACTGTGAGAGCTTTACAGTTTCCTCAATTCTGTAGGTAGTGCTTTTTGATTACCAACAAGCCTTTAAGGTGAAAGAGAGCTGTGGCAGAATACTGCTTCTGTGACCCTTTTCTTGTCCAAGTGCTAAGTTGTCACAGTCATACTTTCTGGAAAAATCCCTTTGCCAAGAATTTTTCTCCTGGGAAGCTGAGAAGCCTCAGAGTAAAAGGAAAACAATAATTATCTGATTTGCTTCTCCTGTGTTTTGCTGCTTTGGAATGTGGTTGGACATTGTTTACCAACAGGTGGTTTTTTCATTGGTTTTATGTGAATTGTTTTGACTTACTGGCCAATCAGGGTCAAGCTGTGTCAAGACTCTGGAAGGAGTCACCAGTTTTCATTATTCTCTTTTTAGCCTTCTGTAAGTATCCTTTCTGTATTCTTTAGTATAGTTTAGTATAGTAATCTTTAATATAACATAGTATCATAAAATAATAAATTAGCCTTCTGAGAACATGGAGTCAGAGTCATCATTCTTTCCTGCCACGAGGGCACCCCACAAATACAATACTGAGTGCCCTTGGAGCCTCCCCTCCTCGATGATCTGCTCAGGAGTCCCTGATGGCCTTAACTCATTCTGCTCACGCTCCTGCTGCTGCCATCAAGATTTCTAGACATTGGCATAAAGCTTAACCTTCAGATCTGAAAGAGTCATAGACTAGATTTCTATGACATTTGGAATCAATATAAGTAACAGTGATATTTGCTTCAAAGCACTGCACAGGAGATAATTTTAAACATAAACCTTTGGAGGACCTGCCAGTGCTAATGATCAGTGCTCTGGTACTGCACAAACCCTCTTGCTGCCAAACAGCCACGTATGGCCTGTAAGGCAGGGAAACAAAATCCCCAAAACTCCAACCCGGACTTCATAAGTTAATGAAACAGTTTCAGTAACTCCCCCACCACTGGAAACGGTGTTTTTCATGAGCAAGCCTAATATCTGACATGCAGAAAAGCACTGTGGCAAACATATACCCAAGCCAGCATGTCACAAGGTGATATCTTGATTTTATTTCCCAGCTTACAAATACAGTAGAAAATAATGCTGTGGCTGCAGTCCTCAAAGGCAACAAGTGAATTTAATGTGAGCAGCAGCCACTCAGTCCTTCTGTAAAAACATCTGGAGGTAGAAACATGGGTGTTTCTACTTGTTTTGTCCCCTGGTGAAGAAAAGCAGCTCTAGACTCACATGACTCAGCTAGTCTGGTTTGGTTTCTAGTGAATTCTAGTAGAATCTTTTCCTTAAGCAATGAATGGATGAAAAACATCCTACTAGATAGAATGCACTATCACAATATGCTCAAGACCTAATAGTTTATTTTTTCCTGCATGCCCATTTAATATAGTCCAGAGAAGGGATGAAACTGCTAGAATGCATAATCTGAGAATTTCCATCCTTTGAATATTTCAGCTTTTTAAAGTCATCTTGACCTTGCATCAATATATTTTGCTTTGAAAGTCAGAATATCTTCCTAACATAGCTTGGCCTGCCACTGCTGAATTGTATTCCCTGTTTAACTCACTTTACTAATTTTGTCCAGAAATTTTTTTTTTACATATGTTGAGTGGCATTTGCCAGTCTGTTGATTAAATCAGAATTATTGCCATAATTGGGTGTTACCTACCATGAATTAAGATCAGATTGACATTCTCAGAAATGTATTATTAAAAATGGAAATGTCCCAATTTATATTAAGTAACAATTCAAAGTGTTACAGTCTAGCCCAGAGGAATGTAATTAAGTGACACCTCTTTTATAAAACTATTTTTAACTTTATAACAGAATATATTTTAAGGTAGAATTGCTAAACAGATTGGCAAGTTGACTGAAGTAAAGATATGCAAATATTCTAGCTCTGTTTTGCTACAAGGGAGACCAATCAACCACATTTTATTTAAAAGATCCACAGCACACCAGAATGGTCTCTGCTTTTTTTTTTTTTTTTTTTTTTTTTTAATGGGTTATTTTGCTTTTTCTTGAAACATGAAGCCTTGTGATTCTGCTTCACCCTCCCAACTCAACTCCAGTGTGCAAACACCTGGGCCAAAAAGATCTGTGCACATCTTCATCCACCCAGTAGATAGAACCAGACATTCTTGCAGTGATGAATTTTTCCTCACAGAAATCAATAGAAATGTATTTTATCATAATCCTAAAATCAATATTAAATAACTAAGCCAAGCTTTTGGAAAAATAAAGTCCCCGACTATAAATTTTTCCTAAATCTAAGCTTTGAAATCAATTAAATACATAGTGTGTCCCAATACATTTTATGACCATTTGAACCAGGGCTTTTATATTTAACACCATATTTTGTTCTAGGAAAGGGTAATAAATGTCTTTCCAGCACTGACGAAAGCCAACAGGGGACACTGGTTTTTTGGAGTACATTCCTTCAAAGCATTTTTCTTCATGTTGCTGGAGGAACTAAATTAGCTGGGAAAACTCAGACTAACAACCAGTTATCCATCATGGCTCTTTGTGGCCTCATAGCATTGCACGCAATTGTTTTACAACATGAAAGGCCAACACGATGTACTCCTAGGGACGATTCTGCACTGAAAACCATCAGATAGGTGGCACTTCATGGCTGAGTCTAAACACTTCAACTTGGCTAATAAAATGTAGGAGTGGGCTAAGGTAAATGACAAAGGCTGTGAAGGGCTGGGAAGAAACCAAAGCCCATTTTAGACTGTTTAAACGAGCAACAGTGCCTATCTTTCTTGCATACAAATCTTAAGGGTCTTTTCCAACCTAAATGATTCTATGATTCAGTCATGGATCATAACAGAGAACTGCTTGTGAGCCAAAGAAGGCAGGAAACTATTTTGAGGCTGAGGGTTGTGCAGATGAGCATCTGGCAGCCAGAGGGATGCAGCTTTGTGGATACCCTCCCAAACAGGCTGCAACAACACCATGAGCACTGCTCCAGCAAGTGAAGTAAAAGCCTTGCACAGGAGGGAAGTACAAACAGGTTATGGGAGGATCCTAAATTCTGCTCAGACAGTGAGTAGGAATGGGGTGGAAAATTAAACTGCTGTTCCAGGCTCTGAAATTTTTCTTCAGCTTTTAGTGTAAGTTTATGCTCCTGGAAATGGGAATACCTGGGTGTCAGATTCATCTGGCCCTGTAACACTGGCAGGTCCACAGTGCTGTGCAGAAGCAGACTCCAGGGTGGATTCAGGGTTGCACACAGAGTTTCCCTGCAGGCAGAACCCCACAGCTGCCTTTGAGATGCTTTGGCTGATGCACCTGAGCAGTGAAGCAGTGCAAGTATGGAGAACAGAGTTCTGAACTTTAGGGGATCCCACAAAGGTGCACTTTTTCCACAGCACAGGTAGGTCCAGAACTTCATACCAGACATGGAGAAATGGTCCTGAAAGGACCTCCTGAAAGGACCCTTAATGGGGAATGATGAGATGGAGAAGAGAGTGGGGAGAGATTCCACAGAGGACATGGTCCTCCTCAGGTTACATGACACAAATATTCAGATGTCAAGTCTGTGGTCTCTACATCCCAAGCTCTTTCCTCTGCACAGCAAGCCCCTCAGAAAGGCTGTAGCTTTAGTGAGGAAGAGTAGGAAATGCCACCTTCCCAGTGCAACATGCACAGGACTATCATGTATTCGGTAATATTGTTCCTAAGCTCTGGGAAAAAATAACATCTGAGAGGATTCCTTAGTGAGGCACAAATTTAAACCCTGGGGCTGCACCAGAAAAGTGAGGACACCTTTCATGGTATCTCATGCTGCAAGAGCAGGTGGGGCTTGTGGTGTCTGAACTCAGCCAGGGCCTGCAAGGGAAAGCCAAAAGTGACCACAGCCTCTGGTGTCCTGCAGCCTGCCTTCCAAAGGTAGTGCATGTACACTGATACCTGCTGGTGGCAGGTGCCAATTCCAGTTTTGTCCCTGAGAGACAACCTGGACATGGGAAAATTTGTATTAAGGGGTGTAGGAGCAAAAATACCTCAAAACTCCCCTCCACTCCTTCCCTCAGGCTACTGGCTGAACCCCAGCATTGGCAACAGGGAGGGAGGGAGATCAGTTTTCCAAGACTGGCTCCCCTTTAGAGCCTGCACAGCCAGGCAAGGATTGCACATGGCTCAGGACTGGGATATTTGGGCATCCAAAGGAGGATACAGTGGATTCCCCTTCACCCTTCAGTGCTGACAGGGGAATGGAAAATAAGGTTCAAGTTAATCTCTTTGGTGGCAATTTTTAGTCTATCTTCACTCCCAAGTGATTTGCTGAGCTTTGAGTCTCCCTCGTCAGCAGAGCCTCCTTTTCTGGTCAGTGTCCTGTGTCTGAGGATATGAAACATGGCTTTGAGTGAGTGCAGAGCACCCTTTCACAGCCCTTGGGATGCGTGGATCTTCCTGTCTCACCTCTCTCTATCTTGTCGTCATCGCAAAGCTCCAGCCCAGCTCATTATCAGCTGCCAAGAGATTGCTATTTGCAGATACAAGCTGTCTGAGGAAAGAATATGAGGGGGTTGGTGGGAAGCAGGGAATCCTGACAGCAAGACAGCTGACAGACCAACATCCCCTTTCCTGTCTGCTGTGGCTTGAGCTGCCCGGGCAGGAGATGACATCAGGAGTGACATCAGGAGCTGTGCCTGCTCCTTTCCCCACTGCCACCACCCCTCTGGGGCTCAGCCAGCTGCAGAGCCGGGGTCCCTGCTCTGAGCTGCCCACAGGGGAGATATTCACCCCAACTCTCCCTGCATTTCTGCACTCTGCCTTTCTCCTGGCTTGAAGGAATGTGTCGCTTTGTTGTTGGTGATTGCTACCCCAGGAATGGAGGCAATTTGAAGCACAAAAGCTTGTGGAACGCGGTGACACTATTAGTACTCAGCTTACTCAAGAAGTTGGTAGCAGATGTGGATTCCAACCTCACTTCTGACTGAGCCATAAATAGCTTTGTTCTCATAGATCAGCTAGCTGACAGTCAAACCAATTCTAGAGGAGATGCTTTCCTGGGAAAGTCTCTTGCTACTTCTGCCTGACGGATACTGTTTGCACTTGTACAAAAATATCCAACTTATATTTTTCCTTTTAGTTCAGATCACACCTTTGTTTTATTCATGTCTTCATATAAATACATCAGTGCCACCTGAGAAGGGAGAGTGCCCAGAATACAAAGCTGTGGGCTCCAGACTCATTTTCTCTGGCCATGGGCAGGACAGTAAATTCAGTTTCTGGCTTTCATGAACAGCTCTTTGTCCCTTGGCTCTCATTATAGGGAGTAAAACAGAGCTGGGGCAAACACAGCACCATGAGATCAACAGACAGGACAGGGACAATAAATACAGTAAATTCTTTAGCTTTTTATGTATTTTGTGGGAATTTATTTTAATTTGTGTTGTGGCTGTTCAGTGGGGCAGCTTTGCTTACTGACCTGAGTGCCTGCAGGTATACCTGACCACACCACCAATGCCTGAATTTAACTATGATGGGAAGCCACCACCTCTTTATAAGGCATCTCTTGCAATAATTAGCTTTCCTTTCTCCCGTATGTCTTCCCTGTTCCACACCTGGAAAGGTTTTACACACCTCAACAGTGATGGGCTATGGAAACAAATTACCCAGAATGGCAAAGTTCACTTGGGAATTGCTAAAAGATTTGGTCCAATTATTGGTATCACAAAGGAGCATTGTAATACTGTGATAACATAGATTTTTTTTTTTTTTTTTTGGTTTTCAACTTTCTACACAATTTACAGGTTTTTAAATCAGGATGGTTGGTTAGAGATTGGAGCTTGTATCCCACATGCTCAGTATGCCATTAAAGCCCAGAAAAACAAAGAAAATGTTACATAATGTATGAGGAATAGAAAGAGAATAGTAAGAAAAAATAATACAAAGCCTTACCTCAAATGTATGTACAGTAATAGCTGCTCTACCTTAAAGAAAACTAGAAGACATTCATAGAGGGGCAAAGAAAATTATTTGGGCCACTATTTGGGAAAGTGTTTCTTATGGAAAAGGTTATGCTGGATCTGTTATCCTTAGAAAGGAAACCAATGAAGGAGAGAATGATAAAGACATAATAAATGTCGTCTAGTGTAACAGCAGTGGCTGAGAAAATGCAAGTAAATTGAAATGCAGCAATTTCCAGACTGATCAAATAAAACTCTTTTCACACAGGAGATAATTAAACCATGGAAGTCTCTGCTGCAAGGCACTGGGAGGGTGGAGCACTCAGGATTCCTGCCTGGTAAGGATGCTCTTCAGACTTACAATAGCTAGCATTCATGTGTTTTACGATATTAACATCTGAATTTCAAGGAACAGATTAGGAACTGCCTTTCAGGGGCAGGAATGGGAAGGGCTGGTCAGTGATTTCCTACTTGTCTCTGAGACATCTTCCTCTGGTGTTGCTAGAGTGGCTTGGCCACGTCCCCCATGGGAAAGAGGCCGATGTCTCCTTGGGAGCACAGCTCAGTGCCTGTGACATCCAGCCCTGCTGGGGAGCCTGAGGACACCAGGGAACGAGCCCTGAGATTTTCTCAGCCTTGCAATGCCTCCCCAGCTGCTCCTCCATTTGGTCTGGCTGCCCCCCCATCTGAAGTGGTCCAGGTCTATTAAAGCCAGGGCTGATACCCACCGACTCACACACTGAGCTTGCATCTTTCCTGCAGCACCACGGGCCAGCTCTGCCTCACTAAATTTCATTTAAAAAAAAGGCCAAAGTTAACCTCTTTTCAATATGTGACACTGCGCTTATGTGCAGGAATTTAAACCACCTGGAAGGAATATGGCCAAAAGTTGAGGCGTCTTGCCTTTCATATGGGTTTTGTTGGTGCTCATCATGGACTTTGTCTGAAATCTCAGTGTCACTTCCCTGTTTATCCGAGACTATCAGGGAAATTTCTTTTCATTCACACAGAATCAGCCCTGCCACAGGTCTTTCTTCCTGATGCTTTGTTGTCTTGGGTTATACATTTGCTGAAGGGGAAATTGTGTTACTCTATGCTCCAGATGGAAACCCCACTTCAGGAAAGACTGTCTTCTTCAATTCGGTTTGAAAATCGAAGATTCCAGGGAGCAATACAAAACATTTCTTGTACATAATTTTGGTATTATGCTTTAATTCTGTACTTTTGCAAGTGGACTGGACTTTCCCAATGAGTGTGGAAACAGCTTGAAAAATGCCATAAAGGTTTGAGGGTTGCAGGGCATCATATAAGGACAGGTGATCATGTCCTAGAGCTCATTGAGGGCAGGAGAGGGTGCAAGTGCAGTTAAGCCTGTGTCTCTGCAGCTGAACTGTGACAGCAACTGTGCTTGACATAATGTGATTTAAAAACACTTAACTCTTGTCTTCCTGCCTGCACTCCCTGACAGACAAGTTATTTATAAATTTTTGACACCAGATGTGAATTGTCCTGTTAATAGCCATGCAGCTTCTTCTGTGCAGGGAGTGCTCAGTGGTGTTAGGGCTGGCCTGGAGCTTACCTGAGAAATTCCGATGTGAAACTTTATCAGTTCCTTCTTTGGATGCCATTGGCAAAAAAAAAAAAAAAAAAAAAAAAAAAAAAAAAAAAAAAAAAAAAAAAAAAGAGAGAGAGAGAGAGAGAAAGAGTTTATTGAAGGACAAGGGAAAATGCAAATAAAATCCACTCTATGGTCTTGAAAATCCCAGAGGAGAAAGAAAACCAGGTTCTATACACCTTAGCTCATAAATTACCACATGCCAGTCCCATTCATGTGACTACAAAGAGAGATTTTAAAAGATTAAGTCTTCAGCCATGTCACCATCTTCCCAGTCATGTCTTCTCAAAGCACAGCTCAGAGGAACTGCAGCTCATCAGAGCTTGAAAGCTTCCATCCACTTAGGCTGAAGGAAATTATGCTCATGTTGGAGACCCCTTCAAAGTCTTCTGTGGAACACAAAGGATTTTATCCCCAGACATCAACATCCCTCCTCTTTTGGGTCAGTAAAACACAGGGTGTGCAGGCAGATCTGAATAAACCCGCCTTAATCAAATGATTAAAGAGATGTGAGGAGCCAGAGCAGCAACTCCTTCGAGCTCCTGCTGTGCTCCTGTCACCAAGAGCAAACTCCTGCAGCAGCTGCAGCCATCAGTCCTCTCTGCTCATAGTGCAAGGTCATCTAGCTGTGCGGAAGGCATATTTGGGGCCACGAGCACAATAAAACATGTTTTCCCAGAGACAGTCATCTTTCTCTGCTCAAGCAAAAAGATAGGGACAGCATGCTGGCAGGCTGGGTGTGAAAGAACTGATACCTGCAGGAATCCCAGGTTTAATTCGTGAGGGATCTTTATTTCTAGCTGTGAGTGAAGGCCTGCCCTGCACTCAGCAGGCACAAGCTCCTTTTCCAGTGGCCCCATGGGAGAGGGGTGCCAGGGGTCAGGGATGTACTGATGGAGGGCAGCCTTCCCAGACTTGTTAGAGTTAATGGACAGAGCAAGACTCCAGCTAAGCTCGTGTAGAGGATGATTAAATGTAGGATTTTGCTTTTCCCAACCAGCTGAAGAGGAAATACAGGAAGACTAATCTATCTCCTTAGGCTAAAGTTAGCTTTTGGGTGTACTCCATCCGGTGCCATTAAATTCCCATTTAAAATCAATTTTTTGGGACCAGGATTTCATTATCTCTTCATCAATAACCTTCTGTGCTTCATCAGTTTCTTCAGTCTGCTTTGCAACATCTCTTCAGAATCTGTTTATATCCAATAGCCACAAAACTTTATAGGCTGCCTAGGTACCTAGATTTTTGTTTATTCTCTGGAACCACAGAGAATTCTTATGCTGAATCATAATGGAAAAAAAGGAAAAGTCAAAACAGGTTGTGACTTACCATCTGAAAGAAGAAACAGTAAGAAGTTAAGACCAACTGACAATTTTGTTCCAAGTCTCACCAATTGATTTTTTTCCCACCTACTTCAATTACATGTTAAGGCAAAGTCACTATGACCTGTAACTTTTTTTTCCATTTCAAACCTGAACCATTTAAGCCAAGAGTTTTTCTCAAAAGGTTTTATAATTTAATTTCTTGACATTCCGTGTCAGGAAATATTTCACTGAAAATCTTTGGCCAGTTGAATTACTGGTGATTCAATGCCTAATTTTCTAGATGTTCCCATGTTTACTTCAAACTAATGGATATTTTATGGTAGGTGCAGTGCACCTTTATAATTTATTAATACAAAAATTTGAAATACATGTAGTTTTGATCAAAAGCAAAACAATGTTTTTGAGTATGAAAAAACAGATTGATCATTCTTAGCATAAATTCTTATGACTCTTGTTGTGCTGCATTCATCATACTGATTTCTCCATTTCGAATGCTGAAGAAGAGGCAGCTGATAATTACATGGATTTATATATATTGTGTGCCCTTTTAAAATATGGTGAGCACACACACTTACATTGTTCTTTATCAGAGGACCTGTAATGCAACATAAAGGTTTGGCTGCAAATAATATTTAAAAGGTTTATTTATGGGTCCAGTATTTCAAGAAAGGTTTAAAATGCATATGCAAATAAAAGCTAAGGAATTGTGCCTTCCCAGTCACCTGTGGTAGTGTTGTTTTGTTTTTTTTCTGATGAGCTGCAGTTCCTCTGAGCTGTGCTTTGAGAAGACATGATTGGGAGGATGTCTAAAGACTTAGTCTTTTAAAATTTCTCTTAGTAGTCACGTGGATGAGACTGGCATGTGGTAATTTATGAGCTAAGGTATGTAGAGCCTGGTTTTCTTTCTCCTCTGGGATTTTCAAGACCATAGAGTGGATTTTATTTGCAATTACTTGCCTTTCCCTTGTCCTTCAATAAGCTCTTTTTTTTTTTTTTTTTTTTTTTTTTTTTTTTTTTTGCCAATGGCATCCAAAGAAGGAACTGATAAAGTTTCAGGGCAGAATTCTGCAATAATATTCATTTGCTTTGTGTTGAGAAGGAATGGGAAAATGATGACAATTATTATCCAGAGGCACAATCTTTTTCTCTCTCCATTAGGAGAGGGAAAGACAATCATCAGAGAGCACACATGTCACTGGCTAATTCTGCACAGTGTCTCACCAGAGTCCCTACGGAGGGCTCTGTGCCACTTGTGGAGGTGTGTGCAGGAGGCAGAAGGGTTGGACAGGGGTGTCTGTGACCTGTGAGCTCTGAAAAACCAGCACTGACACCACTCTGGCTTGGCCATCCATGCTGACACAGCCTCTGAGTCAAGTGTGTGGATTTGCACTGTGTGACAAGGGAATTCCAGTGTGCACATGGGCTGTGTCCTCCCCACTGCCCAGGGACTCCCTGACTCCAGACTTGGGGACCTCATGTGACTGGAAGGAGGGAGAGGAAGGTGCTGGATGTGGAGTGGGACTGAGAAATCATCAGACGCTGGTGCTGGTTTTGCTGTCCATCCTCAGCAGTTCAACCATCTGTAACTCCAGACATCATTTTTCACTTTGAAGACAGTCCTTCAGAAACCCTTCAGGCTGAAATGTCCATACCATCCCAGCCTCTTCTCTGCTTTTGTGTTGATTTACAATCTTGGGCTACTGATAGTGGCAACAATTCATTTTTCTTAATATGGAAATCACAATTACTGTCAAAAAGTAGGAAGTATCATTGAATTTTCTCTGGAGGCCTTTCCCTGGTGGGAAAAAAAAGAGATAATAGTCCTTAACAGCTCCTAAAAAAACTCTTGATACTTTTGAATTAATTGCCAGAGGTGAAAGTGGTTGAGCTACTCAAGAGTCCATAGAAGTTGACAATTGCTCTCTGGAAAGAATTAAGGATGAACATAATTTTGGTACAGTGGGATGTTAAAGTTATCTTTCACAGTCAATGGGGACCTAAGGTCACAAAGGAACAGTGGCCCTGTCACTCACTGATTACAGGAATCCTTTGAAGAATCCAAAATCCCTAGCCATGAGCTGGGGTGGAGAGTATCTGGAAGTAAAAGTTCACACTGTGGGTTTTAGGAGACTTCTTGGGTCAAATGGCATGCCCATCTGAGGGTCAGGAGATCTCTTCTGAAAATTAATCCCACAGGCTGCAAATAAGTGTGTTACCACTCACTGCCAGCCTGGAGCTCTCTATTGCTGTGAGCACTGATCCAGGGAAACTGCACTCACAATTATTTCATCTGTGCATGCAAGGGCTCAGTTTTTGCCCCAAGTGCAGTCATTGCCAGCTCCATTTTGCCTTGCTGGGTGTGTATTTGCTAAAATATGCTATGTACTGACAGACTGGCCTGCTCTGAGCCTCTCTTTATGCTTGCCTCCATGAGCACTGCCAAAAGGAGATCTTCAGGCTCGAAAATTGTGGTTTGAAATCTTCCCTGAATCTGTTTATCTCTGTACTTCAGGGTACCAAATCTTAACTTCAGGGTAGAAGAACCGTCAGCTCCTCCTTTTCCATTCAGGACAGAGGATGAGGTCACTAACGCAGAGTGAGTTTCCCTTCCCTTCGTCTGCTTCTTCCCTTTACCTCCAAACCAACAAGGAGTAAAGACACATCTCCTGTTTGCAAATAAAGTCTATCGACTGTACCTGGAGAGTGCTGTTGTAGCAATGAGTTCTACAAGCTAAATATATATTATTTAATATATTCTTTGGGAAGAACAATCTGCTGACTTTTGGTCCCTTGTTAGCAATCTTTTCTGACCTCTCTTTTCTGACCTTCGCTGTACAAGGTGATTTTATTTACCTCAGTTGCATATTCTCCTTGTTTTCTCTCAAAGAGGAACAATTCTGACCTTTTTAGTTTGTCTTCACAGATCTTAACCTTATTGAAAGCTGCCACCTCTCTGTCTCGGGCCTTCTGCCTCTCTCAAGCCCTGTGATTTCCACTGTTCTCTGTAGATGGGGAGAAGAGTCAGAAGAAACATAATGGGGAAAACAACTCTTAACATTTTGATTTAGGACAAGGATCCAGGCTCATGGACATTTTCCAGCATTAATTTGAGATTAAAGCATGGTTCTGTCCCAAGCCAGCTGAAAACCTCAGTGGCAAAGGGTACAACACAGAATAGAGGATTCCTTGCAGTGAAGCCCCCCACAGCTCTGGAAGAGACATTGCCCTGACTTTGTGATCAATATTCTGGGAATAGCCAGACAATTCATCAAAAAATCAAAATGCAGATTTTTGGTGTCCTGACCTCCAGCTGGTGGTGTAGAGTAAGTGAAAGAGCCATAAAAAGCCTGCCTAGGCCTGCTGCTGAAATGAAGTGCATAATGAGATGTAGAGAGCTCCCACCTGATCCGATCCACGCTGAAAGCAATGACACTTTTCCCCTGGCTTCACTGAGCTGAGCTGGCTGCCAAAACAGAAATTGATCTTTCTGCTCAATGACACCGTAGTAAAGAAGCCCCACACACTCACTTTGCATCGGCTGTGGGCTCTACAACATCATTTTGACAGTTTTGATTGAAAAGAAGCAGTTAAAAATGCTCTGTGAAGAAAAACTGTGAGGCAGGGCTCGGTACCTCTCTGAATTCCTAACAGCTTGTAACTCACGGAGTGTGCCTCTGTGCTCAGCTGAGAAACAGCCTGCTTCTGTGCAAAAGACACTTCCATTCAACAGGAAAATATAAACTCTGCTGCAGGGATGTCTCTGTAATTCACACTAGGCCTCCAGAGTATAGAGGCTGTATGTGTAAGTACCCTCTGCTAATTAATACTGCACTGTCACCCCACTAATTAATGCTCTATGGAAGAGTTCTCCTGACATCTTCCAGGGTGTTACAGAATATGGATAAAATGAAGCTATGAAAATCGGAGGAATAATGGTGGACTGAAGCCAGAGACCCCAAGGGAAGCTCTGGGCACAGAAAATGCCTCTGAGGTCACAGAGCTGAAGGTGGGTGCAGCACTCTCCTCTGCCACTCTAACCTCAGAAGTAAAGAAAGCAAACTTTCGGGTGACATAAGGCATTTTCAGAGAGTTTACTATGAATCCAACATTTCTGTGGTTTTATACTGAAGGTCTTCTGAGTTGACCCAGCTGATCAGTGGTGTTCGGTCAGTGTAAAGCCCAGTGAATATTCCAAATAAATGGGTGATGAGTCTTAGTTATTGCAGGGCTTGCTGGACCATGGTGGAAGATGTATAAGGGCTGAGAAAATGTATTCTGGCGTGTTTAGAAGATGTAGCACATGTTGGAATAATCTGTGACCTTCTTTCCTCTCAGTGCCATTATTAGAGATGACAAAGTGCTCACCATCATGTAGGAAGCCATGAGGAGGACAGTCATCACTCACAGCACAAACAGTGGCAGTTTTTTTCTTATAAGAAAGTGGACTGGAAGGCTAAGAATAAGATGACCCTCCCTTTGTCAAATCTGAAAAGAAAATAGCACAAATGGTGATAATTTGTGGCAGCAGCTCCTACGTTGTTTGCAGGACTTCTTCCTACAAAGGAGTCTGGACAGTGCTCTGGACCTTGGCTGATCACCTCTTTCAAATGGCATCAGAACCAAGGACAAGCTGAGACCCTGAAGGTCCTCACATCCATGACTTAGGCAATGATTTTAATGAGTAACTGTGTGCTAATGTTAATGAGCAATTAATTACCAGTGCAAGCGGACAGCACGTAGCTCCAAATTTTTGATTTCTAAGTAAAACCTCTGGCTACAGGTATTTTTCCTCACAAACAGAAGTGTAAGGCAAGTGCTTGACGCCAGCACAGAACTTTCTGGACTTGCAGATATACTACGGGAAGATTTAACCTGAGCACACTCAGAGCCACTGACTGCTAACAAGAAATAAAACCACTTCCCTAATTATCCAGTGAGGTGCACCTGGAAAAATCGAAGCGCAGAAATAAAGAAAATGAAGGTACTTTGACAGTCCCTGAGTGGAGATGAGAGCTGGCATTTGAGGACAGTGCAGGGTTTCTTGCAATTAGTCAGCAAGGTATTTGTAACGTATTTCTGAAAACATGCAGAAATAAGGACTGCAGCCTCTCCAGAAACTGGGTTACCTGAGTTGGATGCTGATCCTTTCAACTAACCTTGAAAAATGCTGGGATGGGCTCTTTTCTATTTTCTCCCCTTCTCTTTTTGAGAACAACCACGGTGCAGTGAGTATGAAAATCGACATGGTCCAGATACTGAGGGATCAGGTTACAGCTGGCTGTGAGCTGCACCTGAGCATCTCCCAGGAAGAGGGGCGTTTGTAATGCACCATGATCCCGTGGGGATCACCACATGCCCCAGTGACTGCAGGAAGGAATCCTGCCTGTGGGAGGGGAGCAACAGCCACAAAAAACGGGGAATATGCTCATGTGCAGCCTGTTTGTGGCCTTGGGGGATGCCCAGTAGGATTCCTGCCAAAAAGCAGTACCCAGCTGCACTTCTCTGTCCTGCTGACCCCCAGCCCAGCCCTTCCCTCTCATGCCCGTGGCAGTCTCCAAGAAAAGGAAGCTGAGAGACTGAGGAGTTTTTAATGCTGACAAATGTTGTCCACTGCAGTTATAATTTGCTGCTTAAAGTTGTAATGGCCATTTTATATACATTTTCTTGAACCATCATCTGTGAACAATGGGCTTTTCCACAGAAATGCGAGTTTAACAACCCTAAGGCTCTTCTAATTTATGCCATCAAGCTGATACAGAGAATAATTTAAAAATTAACTTTCCTTCTCCTGCTGGTTCTCACCCCAGTGCAGTTACTGCGAGCAGAGACCTCAGAGAGGAGACTCCAAATGCAGCTGCATCCTGCATCTTCAGTGCCCGTAGCTCTGTCCTCGATTTCCAGAATTAACTCAAATAAATTATGCATTTCTACATGCTTACCCAGGAAAAGTCTGCACAGTGACACTGCAGTTACTCAGAAGAGGAAAAAAAAATCTGACCCTGTAGTTCTGTGGATGACAGCCATTTTTTGCCTTTTGGCTGATATATTGCCACCTGGAATAATTTACTGAGAAGGAAAGTAATGAAATTACTGAAGTGCCAGACAAAGAGGGGAAAAAAATAGAAGGAGGAAAAGGAAAATTCCCATCAACATCACACTATAGAGCAATAAAAATGCCTCCCACCTGCAAACTTCTCAAAAACATTTCCATGGAGCCCAGGCTGCTAATTTGGCTTCTATTTGTAGTGTCAGAGAGCTGGAGTTTGTTGAAAGGAGATAGATGTGAGTTTTAGGGATGTGGTATTATGAACACTCTTAGGAAACTGCAGCAGGTGTGAGCATTAACATTATTTTCCTCTACCCTGAAACTTGTTCCCTTTGCACATAAACCACAGCTTTCCCTCTAGCCTGTTCCATGCTGTCTCTGTGCTGGTTTTGCACTCCAAGGATCACCACAAGGCACAGACGAGCTGGCTGAAATCCTTCTGTGCAGCTGTGCCAGGTGTGTGGAGGGAGCAGGGATGGCTCTGCTTAAAATTAGGCTTAAATAGTTCCTTTCCCATGTGCTGCCTGTTATTCACAGAGTTACATTTGTCCTTGTCAGGGAAAGCCCACACACACTGTGGATTTCTCGTGGATTAGTGTTCAATGCAAGGCCCTTTAGGATGAAGTGATGAGCTGGCTGTAGCTTTAGAGAAAGATGTACATTCATCTCCATGTCAGAGTGGCAAGTTTTATGCATTCATATCTTAATTTGGTTCACAAATATACCCCTTTAGTTTTCTTCTGATCTTCTTTCCCTGCTCACCTCCAAAATCTGCCTTTTTGTGGACAATACTTTTTATCCCACTCTTTTTTTTTCCCCTCCTTGCTCATTTCTTCTTACCCTAAAGCAAAGACTTTCATCTTCTCCTGTGAACTCATCACGATCTGGCCTTGTGGTGTTTACTCATGCACCCTCTTCAGTTTTCCTCTAAATAAATATTTTTCAAATATGACAGCACAGAAGGGTATTGGAAAGAAACCAGAGTCCAGCACAAAAGAGCAGATGGGGACACCCCCAAAAACACCCTGGGCCATGAAAGCTGAGCCTGCACAATCAGTGAGAGCCAACACAACAGCTACTTTACTGTTCAGTATTCGTCGTCTGTGTATTTTAGTGCAGGGACACAAATCCATGCCACCTACGAAGGAGAAACCAGTATTTGTTTTCACCAGTTTGACCTTTGCTGCGGCCACAGGATGCTCTGACACTCTCTGGTGCAGCAGCAGTGGGGAGCAATCCCTGGGGAGGAGGCAGGGGTGGGAAGTGGTGACTGACCTGGGGCTGGGAGCCTGCTGGTCCAGTCCCACATTCCCCCAAAGTCTGGAAACTTCAGGTCATGCAGGGAGCAGTGTGAGCTGTGTGACAGAACTCCAGCTCGTGTAAGAGCCTTCACACCTGGGTACCAGTGAACCAAAGCTGAGAAATTCCCAGGTTTGATGCTTTGAAATCTGTAGAAAAACCAATGATAATAAGGGGATCTCACATCTCCCCTTCTCCTATTTTTTTTCCACGTGAGGGCACTTTCCTTAACCACCTGCTCTGAAACACAAGCTTTTCTACAGCTCTGACCAGATCATCATGAACAAGCGGTGTCTGACATTCAGGATTAGCAGGAGGAGAAGAAGCCACCTCAATTCCCGCTCTGCAGCTGATGGGGTGTACAGGATGTCTGTTGCTGTCCTCTGCAGTCCTGGCTGATGACCAGGACAGAACTTGTGAAATAACCAGACAGCCATATGGTCAGCCAAGGAATTATGTAAATATTTTTTTTTTCTGAACTATCCATAGGACAGAGACTCTGTTTTTCACACATGGCTTCATTTAGGAGTTATGGCCTGGGCACATGGGTGTGCACAACACATAAACCCTGCTGGGCAAAGATTTTGCCATGATTTGAGCGTGACGAGCTGAGCATACATTAGGGATGGAAGATTCCACGGCCAAATCACCCTCCTATCTTCCATCACAGATGGGAAGGAGGTGTCTTTCCTGTACCTGCCTCTATCTCTGTACTATGTCAGTACCTCTCAGGCAGAAATGGAGATGAGCTGAGTATACATCCATAGAATAAACAGCATTTTTTTCCTCTTTTCAGCTCCTGAAATAAGGTCGGGAAATTATCTTTCTGTGCATGGACTTTCTGCAAGCTGGCAAAGAGGCTAAATTAACTGCATACATTATTCATTACAAATTATTCACTCTATGCAGCACATACTGATTGTTTAGAAAATTCATTCTTTCTGTCCTAGAAATGTCACTGGCTGTAACTCTTTACCTCATCATTGACAAATTCTGTTGATTGCTTGACTAGTTGCTTTAACTAATCCAGGATTACGGTTTGCAAGAATAATAATAATAGCCACTTCTCTGGCACTTTGCACATGAGGATCCCAAAACACGATTTCAAAATGCTAATTAATCCCCAGAGCACCTGGGAGATGAAGAATTCCTGCCCTTATAGCAGATTTGTGGCACTCGAACCTTCTTGGGATGTGGGAAGTCATTCTGCTGACTCACACAAGCTGCTGGATCAGGTGGGTCTCGTTAGCTCCAACCAGACAAGAAAAAAAGGCCAAGTGTTAAAAAGAGAGAGGGGGGAAAAAGAAAGGAAATTTTAAAAAGGGGAGGTGGGAAGGGTGAAAGAATAATTTGGTTTCAAAGTCTTGTTCTTAGTGTAATTGTTGAGGTATCTGAATAAAATACAGTTAAAGGGGAATGAGCCCTTACAGCTGGACTCACTAAGCTGAATCTACCAGGCCTTTCTTTACTTATTTTGCAGGTTGTGTGTCCTGACTTGCCCACATGAGCATTCTGGGGTGGGTTGACCCTGGCTGGGTGCCAGGCACCCACCAAAGCCACTCTGCACTCCCCTCCTCAGCTGGGCTGGGGACATAAAATATAATGTAAGCTTCATGAGCTGGAATAATGACAGGGAGAGATCACTTACTAAATACTGTCACAGGCAAACCAGATTGAACTTGGAGATATTAACTGAATTTATTAACAAAATAATCAGACCAAGATAATGAGAAGTCAAATATACCTTTAAAACACCTTCTTCCCTCCCCTCCCAGCTCCCCCTCCTCCCCCTCAGTGGCACAGGGAGATGGGGAATGGGGTTATGGTCAGTCCATCACACATTGCTCTGCCACTGCTCAGGGAGAAGTGCTTCCCCTGCCCAGTGTGGGATCCCTCCCATGGGAGACAGCTCTCCATGAACTTCTGCAATGTCCCACCCCATGGGCACCAGTTCTCCTCAAACTGGTCCAACATGGGCACAACTTTTCCATGGGGTGCAGTCCTTCCAGGCCAGCTGGAGCTGCTGGGCGTGCTGGGCTGGGTGTGCAGTGACCTCTTGTTTTGGGTACCTGCATGTTTGGTGCCCTGACAGATTCTTTCCCAAAGATGAAGTTATTTGATGGCTGGATGAAGAAACTGTCTTATCACCCAAACTGGTGAATATGACAGCCTGGCAAACAGGCTGGAGGGTGAAGGATTTCCTTGCCTTTCTAGGTAGCAGAATGACTGCGTGGGAGTATTAAATGCCATGTACTGGAGCCAGGTGATCTTTGGCTGGTGGAGGAACTAGTGGGAGAAGAGTTTTCCTGGATATACACATCCCTTATGAGTTTTCACTGTTGTCTGGGGGGAAACTGAGGTATACAAGGCAAGAGGAGATGTGAAGACTTGGGTACTTTGTGTCTTTCATGAACAACTTGTGATGTTTCAAATTTTGCCTACATTTGTTGCTCTCTTAAGACATCGTGTGGAATGGCAGCTAACGATGGAGCTGAGAGAGGGTAGCTCTGAAAGTGGAGCATGTTGTGCTCTGCAGCAAAGGAACATGGAGCAAAACCACCAAGTAATCTGGATTTCCTGTCAGGGAGTGTTTCCACTGAAAGTAAAGAGCAGGGGCTCGGAGCACAGGCACACAAAGGTGTGTTACTCCTTTAAAGGTAAGCAGAACCGGACATTTAGGTGAAACAAATGTTACTAAGGCTGGATTACTTAATGTATGCCAAGGGGAAGGGTAATGAAATGGGGTGTGGGTGCATGACTCTTACCAGTGCCTTTGTGTGGAAGTGTGCACTATGGCAGTCAGCATTTGTGCTCTAAACCATCTCAAGAACCAAACCCAGACAACCAACAAACACAGGCAGAATGGCAGAGGACAGTTCATGGCTGTAAGCTGCAGTACGTGGATGCTAATGTTGCTCTGGAACTGAAGTTCTTTTAAAAAAAAGAAGGGGAAAATCAACAAATAAGCCTTGAAAGTCAAGAGCACTCATCATTCAAGTCAATGAACAATAGACTGCCTAGCAGGGACATTTAGAAAGAAAGAGTGTGACACACAAAACTTACACATTGCTGCAGGTTCCACTGCAGGGCCCTATGGTGTTGATTTGATTAAATAAGAGCAGTAGGGGGTATAGAGAACTACTGCTTAAATTTTCAGTAAAATATCCTTGCAGCCTTCATTGATGTAAAAATAAAGGACTGACGGGGTCCATATGACCTAATTCTATTCTTCTTTGCACCAGCAAACGAAGGAATTGCTTTCTGGAGGTTAATGGCTTTAGACTTGCATGTAAATGAAGGGAAAATCTGATCTTAAATCTCAAGGAAGCAAAAAGTCGTGACAGGATTTAGCACAGACCTCTTCCACAGGGGCTGGCAGGGAGGGATTGTGCAATTAGAGGAACCTTTAGCAGTGCCATTCATTCTGCAATTGTCCTCCTGTTTCAGTGAGGTGAGGGTGAGGATTTGAGGAGGAAGGAGGAGGTGGCTGTGGATGGGACTCAGTGAAGGCTGTCCTAGATCCCACGGCGTGGTGTTTGTGTTGTCCCTTCAGACTTTTTCAGGCCTGTTGCTTGACTGTCTGTGCTGACTCACTTTGGGGTGCACCTGGGCCATGTGAGAATGTCCTGAGAGAACCACGGGGAGCCTGGGCAGCAGTGAGCTCCTCAAGCCCCAGTGATAGCTCTGGTTTTCTGAGACCCCAAACACACATCTCAGTGCAGAGCAGTGCAGTGGAGCAGGTGATTGTATGACCCTATTCCCCCACTGGCAGGACTCTTCAAAACCCTGTCAAGGTGGAAGGGGACCAGGATGCTGGACCAGGAGCCTGCTCTCCCATGAAGGAATCCTATGTTGGACCTGCAGGAACACATCTAGATTTAATTGTGTCCCTGTGCTGATGAGGGAAGAGCAACGTGGGCAGACAGGACCAGCCATGCTGCCCATCCTCACCTTCAGTTCCCCAAAGTTAGATGTCTCAGACTGGTTTTTTGCTGGTTTCCCTTTGCCTGCTTGGGTCTCTCACTCAGCCCCTGGCTGGTGGCACTGTGCCATATCTGGGTGGGCACCAGAGCTGCTCCCTATGTGCAGAGCTCACAGATTCCTGCAGGGAGGGCAGGCTCTGGTGTCCAGGAAAAGCAAACCCTGCCTTGTGCTGTCCTGCACCTCTCTGTCGCCTGGGTGAGCCCAAATACAAACCAGAGAGGCTGAACAGCTTCTTTGAGCTTTGGACAGGGGGAAGTGCAGTAATTTTCCTGTTCAAAGGGCAGAAAAAACAACAGAATGTTTGATATGGATATCAGATGTCCAAAAAATGAAATGCAGATCTAGTGTAGCTTTATGGGCTTCAGCAAAATTAGCCTGGGATCAACAGCAGGCAGGAAGTCAAAAGTTTTCAGGTGGGAGCTCTTAAGGGCACACCTGCTTACCCCCTGTGGAGTGGATAATGTGGTCCTGATGTTTTGTCATCTGCAAGCTCAAAGATTGTCTGGGGCTCTGGCATCCATCCATCCATCCATCCATCCATCCATCCATCCATCCATCCATCCATCCATCCATCCATCCCCTGGAAAAGGAGATGCATGTCCCCGAAGCCTGAGCCCCTGGGGTGTGTGTAGCTGGGGAGGCAGCACCAGGGCAATGAGCCTGAAGAGTTTCTTCTCCAAGAGAGGGCTAGGATGCAGAAGTGAGGACAGAGAAGGATGTGTTATTAAAGCCCATTCTGTCAGCTGTGCTATGTGGCTTCAATGTCTCAAGAATGCCATTTCCCATGTAAACTTTCATTCATTCTTCAGGAGAAAGAATATATATATATTCTGGCATTGCATACGTGATCTAGGATTTTATTTACCTTTATCTGTTACTTCATTTGCTCTTGTTTGCTGCCTCTCACCTCTTTTGTATGTTTTGCCTCTTGCTTCATTTCTTAATGAAATGTGATTTCCACAGTTTTCTGGCTCCTTCGAATCATCAACAAAAACCTGGCATGGCTTTTTTTAAAAGACTTCCAACTAATATACGTGTAAAATAACTTTAATCAATGCTACCTCTTGGGGAATTCCTAAGTAATTGCTGGAATGCAACTAATTATTTTGCTGTTACTTTACCATTCAGTCATTACTCTTCAGTGTAGTTGTAACTTTTGCTAAATATTAGCTCTCTGATGAGCACCCCTGTTAGGCTGGGTTTTTTCTCAAGAAAATGTGTAATTTACTTAATTACTTCCATTCATCTGTTTAACTCATTTGCTGCCATGTTACCACTTGTGAGAACATTTGGCATGTCTGACTTAAAAGCCTGAGAGGAACTTCCTAAGGAAGAAGGAGGTGGCTTCAGCTTTGTGAGTGCTTACTTACTGCAGGGGAAATGATCAGTACCCCTTTCCTAAAGGATAAACCCCCAAATGTCAATGGCTTTTGTTTCTCAGGAGGTTCAGAAAAAGGCAGGGTGGATATTATTTTCTGAATATTATTCAGAGAAGTTGGGGGAGCAGGCGAGTGCTGGATTTTCTGCTGTGGTGGTGAGAATATTTGGGTTTTTTCAAGCTGGTTAAATGTAAATGTTGCTGGTGTTGGTAGCTCTGTTTAAAATTAAGCATAACTCTTTTTCCTCATAATTTAGACTAATGGGGCCACAGAACAGCTCAGGTAAGAAGGAACTTTGAGAGATCATCTGGTCCAAGCTTCCATGGGAATGGGAGCCTAGATGAGGTTATTTACCACCCTGTCCACTTCTCTCAGGAGGTTGTTCCAGTGAGTGATTGGATTTCTAATGCTGAAAGAATCTCTTTCTTACACTGAGATGAAATATCTTGTCTTGCAGTTGTTGCCCCTTTTCTTCTCCACGTGGCTCCTTCTGAAGAGGGAGCTTCAGGTCTCTGCGTAGCTGCTTTTCAAATAATGAAATGCAGGGACAGGGTTCCTCTGAGACTTCCCCAGAGAAAAAAGACCTACCCCTAGTAAAGACAAAGGCAACAAATGTATTGAGACTTCTGCCTTGCCAGCATTATGATGTTTCCCTGCCCCATCAACAATGGACCGGTGTCTTCCCTGTGCTTCCACTTACTGCCCACAGATGCAAAGATCCCTTGCCTCTTTACTTGGCATCCTTGGCCAATTTCAGTTCTAGATGAGCATCAGACTTCCTCTCTAGGAAACTGTTGAAGATTTAAAGCCATTTAATACCATTAAAAATGTATTTAGCTGCATCAATTGCAATGTATTACCTTTTGTTATCCATTTCCAAAGATTCTGTAAAATACACTTCTTTCCCCCCCTGCTCTAGCCTTGGCTTTTGCCTGTGTGCAGTGAGGTGGTGTGTGCTCAGACACTGTCTCTTGGAGTAGTCTGTGGCAGTTCATTATTGTTACTATTTCAATAATTATATTAGTAAAGCAAAGCTATCACTAAGGTCTGCAATGCCAGCAGAAGCTTCTTGCAATTTATTTAATACTGGGTACTGACAGGTAATAATGGCTTGAAGAAGTGCTCATAAAAGACACTTTCCCCCCTAACCTGGTTAGAAAGGTTCTTATGAAATTATTGCAAGCACTATATCTTATTCAGATTCTGTAAAATAAGAGATTCTCCTGTAATGTAGGAGTGTGGGGGATTTTTTCCCCCTTTTCAAGTCTCTGCTGGCCTTTTTAGGATTATTTCCACCTGGGTTGCACATCAATGCACCTGAGCAACAGCACGAACTACACAACCCCCAGGACTGCTCCATCCCTGGTGAGCTGAGCACTGGGAGGGGCTGTGCTGGCTTGGCTGACCCAGGAAATTCCTGCTCTCTCATTCCATGCCCTTTCCTCCCTTGCTCTGGGTCCTGGTTCAGCGGTGTGTGGCCACAGGCAAGGTGTGCAGACCCAAGGGGCAGGACAGCCTGGGAGTGTGTTGGTAATTCCATCATGCAGGCACTTCTTTGCTCAGTGATTCATGGGATTATATTAGTAGCTAACCTGACTGGCATTATCTCCCAATATTTGGGGACAAGGGGGAGAAAAATGCTGCTGGTTACATTTGCAGGATAAGGGGAGGGGAGAAGTTTGTCCTCCTGTGGGACCTCATGGTTACCAATAGCAAAAATAAAAGAAAATTGAAATATTGATGGAATTTCTCATGCACCTGGAATTTTCTACACGTACATTTTCTACTACACATGTAGTGCTGTGGAAAACTCTAGGTGGCTTAGTTGTCATCTGTATATGATCCATTGTAAAAAGTCCTCCTTTTAGACATTCTCAATCCCTGCTTAATGAAGGTACAGGCATCATGAGAGTGGTTTGTAACAAATTTATTAGCCAGTCATATGCATTTAATTAATGTATAGCTCTGTATTCTACTTGCAGGCTAAATTAATAAGGAACAGAAACAGATGGATGCTTTTATCTTGCTGAAAACGAAGAGACACTTAATTTTCTCTGCTGCTGATGTAATTCCAGTCTGATCTGCTGCCAGAAGTTCTGGTGGTAAATTTGCCTGCTGAATTTTTTAAGGTGTAAAGAGCATTTGGATCAAGCTTGACTAGGAGTGGTGGCACTTCATTTATTCCCTGAGTGAAGAGTCTGCCTCACCTGCCCTCTCCTTTACCTCTGAGTCTTGTTTGAAGTGTTTTCTTAATATGTGGAGAAAGCTAAACTGGGAAGGCAAGGAGCCAGTCAGGTGTTTGGGCCAGGAAAATGCAGGCTGTGTGTGACCTAAATGATCACCTGCCAAGGTCAGGTGGGGGTTGGCAGACCTCCCTGCAGGAGAGGTCCCACGGGGGTGGCTCCCTGTCACCTTAGCAGCTGCACACAGTGATCCTCTCTAATGCCTTGTGTGGCGTTACTCGAGTCATTCAGCATCCTAACAACAGCTTTGATCTGATTAATGCAGCCCAGCAAGGGTTTCCACAGGAATCAGCCATGGGATGCTTTGCAGTGTGTGAACCTAACATTAAGTAGCTACAGGTGGCCTTTTGCTGTTAGAAGGGTAAAAAATGTGACTTCATATTGTTGAATCCTCCTGGAATTGCACGCTGTGGGCAACATGATCCCTGAGAATGCATCTGTGTTTTCTTTAGACTCGAAGTCACCTATCATCTGTGGTTTTCTCTGTCACCTGTGTGTTAAGATGTTAAAACAGAAAGGGCAAGGCTCTGCAGTTATATTACTACAAAGCCAGAATGAGACCCAAGAATGTCAGGATTTTCTAGTGCTTCTGTAAGGAAGAGGTGTCTCAAAGTGCAGATGACACACCACGCCAGTAGAACAAGTCATTTTCAGAAGAGCTGAGCAGATACTCTGTTGCTTTCCAGCCTTTCCCACTCAAACCACCCCCCCAAACCAAAACCAAACAACAAACCAACCAACAACAACAAAAATCAAACCGAAAAACCCACCCCAACAAAACACCCAAACCCCCAAGTAATGAGTAGTCAGGCCTGTCAAAGCATTGTCACTTGCATAAAAACCACTTTCTCTTAACTTCCTCCCCTGTTCTCACAGTCAAACTCAAAATTATTTTTAAACTGGAAGACTTAAGAGAGCTAGTTGTTTACTTTCCATGCACAGCATTTGTCATAGTTTGACGGTTTAAAAATGTGTATGTTTGGACGAAATGGCTTTTTCCTTACAGAAAATTTCCAACCTGTTCAATTTTTAGTTAAGTGGCTGCAGCACGTGAAGCAGTGTGTTCTATTTAGTGATGTCAGGTGCTGCTCCTAATGGAGCTGTGCAGTGGGCTATTCAGTCGTGAGCCTTAAGTGTTTTTCTTGAGACAATGAAAAAAAGGAAGGAAGCATCAAACAACGGGAATAGGAACAATGAGATTTCAATAAGGGGAAAGGGCAAAATCAGCAGACCTGGGAATACTGCTAGGCACACTGCCACCATTAAAATACAAAAGAAAGCATATGGTGAACTGTGACACAATATTCTGTATAATCAGATAATTTAGCAAGATTTAGTGGGTTGCTTTATGGCTGAAGCATGGAATAGAGCAATAATTATTAATCTGTCACTTCCATTGACTTTGACTACATAGGACAATTGCCGCTTGATCTGCTCTACAAATCCAGACTGGTCACATTCTCACTTAAACTGTGCTAATTCAGGTTGTCAGAAGCTCAGATTAATTGGTCCTAGGGATGCCCTGCCATGTCTGCTTTCCTCTGACAATGTCTCCTCTACTTAGGGCTGGGAGATGGGTATGGGAACTGCAGTGATGCCTCAGTTCTGCTCCAGGAGCCACAAAGCAAAGGAAGCCTTGGATGACTAAACAAATGCAACAGTCTCCGCCCCGAGGTGACCCAGATCCATCCTAATGCTGGAAAGGCCTTGGCTGTGGTGGTGAGATGACAGATATCTCCATCTTTTCCACTGGAAGCAACATCTCCAGCATTGGAGATGTTCATTGTTGGATGCAGCTTTGGATATCTCACACACACCTCTGGTTGTGTCCTATGAAGATTGGTTGGTTGAGTCACTGATCAAAAGGTTTTGCTCCTTTTCTTTGCCATTTCACAGATTTTCCTAGAATCCCTTTTGTTGATTTCCACCATACATTGTCTACAAAACCTCAAAAATTCCTCCTCCCCCCTTCTTTTCTTCCTGTCCTCTCTTGCCATTTTCTTCTCCCAGTCTTCCTAGGAGCACACTGTGTTCTGCATGGATTTAAAGCCCTGCTGTGAGATTTTGTGCTTCAAATTCATTACTGCTTACTCATGAACCAGGCAACAGCTGAGTAATTCACCTTTACAGAGCTCCTGACACCCAGGGGTGACCAAAAGACTGAGTTTGAGAATGGTATCACCATCAAGGTGACTTCTGAGGCACCAGAGCATTAAATCTGTTTTACTGGCAGCACTGAAGGCTATTGGATGCAGGGTTTTTGATGGAAGTGGGGTTGGTGGTGGTTTTTTGGTGTGGTTTTTTGGGGGATTTTTGATTGGTTGGTTTGGTTTTGCCTTGGGGTTTGTTTATTGTTTTTTTGGTGAGGTTTCATTTGTTTGTTTTTTTATTGTAGGCTTTCTGCTACACTATCAAACATTGACTCTTGTCTCAGTTTTTCCCTTTCAAAGTGCCTCCCAAACAGAGTAATTCTCACAGCCAAAACACTGTGAGCATTAGCAGCACTGTGAGGATTTTGTGCTTCAGTTTACAAAGAAACAGTGTTTGATACCAAGCAAAAAAATATTTCCTTAAGCTTCCTCTGTGGAAACACATTAAAAAGTTGCTCTGAATGTATGGCCTGAGACAAAGGTGGAGTAATTAATTCACCTGCCTTGTCTTCAGGGTGCACAATGAATCTGTTGCCAGACAGGCATATATCTTGCTTGGAGTATCCCAGCCACACAAATAAACATGGTTTTCCGTCTAAAAACTGAGAAGTAAATGAAAAGTGCTGAGAGAAAAAGCTGCAGGGTTTAGTGGCTGGGCTGTGAAGTCTGTCTTCTTTTCTTATTCCCTTTATTGATCATGTGTATCTTCAGTGAGTCTCTCCTGCTTTCTCTATCAGTTTTCTTTACTGTCCTATTGCTCCATCTCTGACCCATGAAATCTTGTTTTTTCTCTGTGTGCTTGGTGCAACAGGCTACACTGAGCCAAGCAAGAGAAATGCGTGCAGGGCACTCAGAAATGTGTGCTTGCCAAGGGGGCCTAACCTGGCATCTCCTTCAGTGCTTGCAGCCAGCTGTGAGGGTGGTCACTTGCAGATGTGGTGACAAAACATTGACCTCCATCCACAGCCATTTTCCCCAAGCACTGAGAGTGTCAAATTCTTAAGAGCAGCAAAAAATCTCCCTGTAAAATTGCTGAGCTGTCTGCACGTAGCAGAGCAAAGACCGTGACTTGCAATCTTGGTGTATTTTATATATTTTGTGGTTTTGAACATCCTGGCTGCCCCCTCCCCTCAGAGCTTGCTGTGCTGCACACTTTAGCATGAAGATCCTGCTCCTTAGGGTGCTGCTCAACCTTGGTAAATCCCCGTGTGCCATGCAAATAACAAGGAATCATCAGATAATCTCTCATGAAGCTAATGGTGCTTCAAATGGCTGTACAGATTATAGTTCTTAGCAATGCTGAGGTTTTGCTGTCCCAGGTATCACCTGCCCCTCCTGTTCACACCCTGGTGATCACAAAGTGGGCCATTGTTTTTACCTGCAGAGTTGGAATTTATTGACATTAGAACTGGAAGGAAATCCTGGTGATATATAAAGCGGAATACCATTTCCAGATTCTTTACTGCTCCTCTTCCTTCAAGAGGAAGTGTTCAGCACATATTTGGGATAAATGAGATCTTTGCCAGGCCAGTTGTGGTTTCCTTTTCTGGGGAAGCACAGGCAGATTTGCTCTCAGCAGTCCTCTCCCGTTATATGCTCAATAACAGACTGAAATAGGTTTAATATAATTGACTTAGCATTGTGGGAGGATACTTTGCCAAGTAGTGGGAACTGGCTTGTGCCAGCTTAAAAGGTCATTGCTGTGTAAGAGTGTCCCTTCATGCATTATCTGCAAACATGGCCTTTGATCCAGTGTAATTGATTTTAAAGTCTGATAGCTTGCCAAATTGATTTATACTATGAATTACTGATGGGAAAGATTCTTGAATTCAAATGTAAGTGGCAAAACATCATCAACACAACCAACCTTTGTTTGCGCTCTCTGTCTTCCTTGTGTTCAATTAATGCTTTCCACAGGAACTGGTGGAAAGCCTAGAAGGCAATTGTAGAAAATAAAGGAACAATTGGGCATTTTGCCTACTACATCCCTTAGAAGAGAAGACAATGTGAAGAAAGGCCACTTTAATTAGCAGCAGCTATGGGTCTGTTTCCGATCTCATACAGGTAATTCTTTTGTGTGACTTTATGTATTCACTTCATTTATTCCTGAATTACATCCTTTTCACTGCAGTCAGAATTATGTCTAATGTCCTCATGATATGGAGAATCTTTTGACAAGGAAACTACCCGAAAGCGTGCAGTAATTTCAAAAAACAAGAAAGCCTTCTTAAGAAAGAAAAAAAAAAGGCAAAAAAAAAGCAGTTTCTTGGAGCTTAGAATACAAAGAAGTGACAGAACAGTTGCCTGTATAACAGTGCAATAGAAATGAAGTCCTGGCAAATTCATGGGGTTGGCTGGTGCTTGCAGGAAGGTCATTTGGTTTATAAGGATCAAGTGAGGCTGGAAAAAAATCTGTAACACCGGAGAGAATAATTTCATTCTCCACATAGAGCAGCAAATACAAAAAGGGAAGATTTTTGCCTTATCTGAATTTCAATAAACCCTGATATGTGGCAGAATGCTGTGCCCTGAGATAATTTTCCTATGATGGAACAAATCCTTTTCTTGTGTGTTTACCTCTGCGTGGTCAGGCTGCTGCCCAAGAGGGTGGTGAGCACATTTGCTCTGCTTGCAGCTCTGCACCTGAACTTTGAGGGTTAGGGTGACAGGTGACTGCAGACAAACTGGTACAGCAAGTGAGAAAACAGAGCTCTAAGAGTAGAGGGGATTCCATGGTTTGCTTTGAATTCAGTGCTTTGTCTGCATTGTTGCTCATTATTTCCTTCCCATGAACTGCAATGTGCTTAGAGAACCCTTCCAAAAATGGGTCATGCAGGAAGGGCACTGCTTGCTCCTCTGTGCAGGCTGGGTATTTAATTCTGAAAGGCATTGAGCAGCATGAAACTGTGAGAATTATAATGAAATGGAGCAATCAAGCAAAAACTTGGGCCCATTTACTTTTGTCATCTTCTATTAGTGTCCTTATTAGTGGTGAGGGCTGCATGAGCCTCTTGCTGTCAAAGCCTGAAAGTGACCCTTTTGGGTCACTTTAGTAGCCAAAGGACTGGATTGGCCCAAACCAGAAGTATCTTTAAAGTATCATCACTGGCATTGAAAATGGCTCCAGCAGTGATGTGTGGGTCTGCTCTAATTACTAAGCTTAAATTTCCATTGGTGTTTAGTGAAAATAATGATAAAAAAATCTTTATCTATCAGTGTGATGGATGTACCTGTTGTTTCATCTCATGTCTCAGGAAGGGGGAGGAAAACCTTCAGTAGCAAGCTGTTTTCAGTGGCTGATGGTTCTTGGGCTGAATTGCCAGAGGGCAGAGAACTTGGTCTCACAAAGACAAGTTGTAGAGAAAGGAATAATAAAAAATAATAGGTAGTTTGATAAACTGAGACTCATGGTCTCTTGTATTCAAAGCCTACCAGAAGTTTTTATTCAGGCTGTAGTTCAAAGTCACCATCAGCTTAATGACAGACTCAGGGACCTGGTAGATAAGGAATTTGGAAAAGGAAAAAAAATGTTTCACAGGAAATATTCTCAAAGCAGGTGCCTCACTTGTTTCCTGCAGAGCATGATTTCCATTTTGATGCTCTCAGCTGACCACATGTCATTTACTGCAAGAAACTTTTGTGACATTCAGAGCAATCAGGCACATTTGTCTCCAAGGATTTAGCCTGGTTCTGGACTTTAACCACTCATACAGCAATATTGTGTATTAAAAACTGTCCTGGAAGCCTTGAAATCTTCATCTGAGATCTTTTAGGAAGGAAAAAATATGTACCAAAGGCTATTTGCTGAAGCCAGGACGTGTGCCTCCAGCCAAGAAGATGGCACAAATGTGTCATTTGAGAAAAGAAATGAACCTTCTGATGTACCTTGAAGATCTGTGCTGGGGTTTGCCCTCTGAGAGCCATTGAACCTCAGTCCTGTTCCTCCCCAGTGTGTTAAAGTCACCGGATTCAGGAATTTTTCCTCCCTGTTGCCAAACTCAAAGCATTTTTAACAAAATGTACACAGCTGATAAGGCTTTCACCAGCTTCACCATACACTGGAGTTGTAGACAATAATGATCATCTTTGCTTACACTGGAGTTGTGGAGAATAATGATCAAGTTTTCTAAAGCAATGCACAGTGAAGAGAATTTTTCTGCCGCTTCCACTGTTGTGAAGGCCATGGTCAGAGAATAGTATTATATCAAGTCCCTCTATTTTTATCAATTTTGCTTATCTGGTCTTTAGCAGTAGTAACTCTGTCTGCCATAAGGACTGCACTCCTTGGTCTGCAACTCAAAATGCCAATAATTTTTAGTTTAGTTTAATTTTTTTCTTCATGAAATTGACTGTGATTTTGAACTACCTTTTAGTGTTTTCAGTTTTACTCAAAAAACAGAACCGATCTTTTTCTTTTCATCTAACCAGGTTTGGTCTGAAAAAGATAGAGGGAGAAAGAACGATTAAGAATTGTTCAAAAAAAATTACCAAAGCAGGACCATAACCCTGGCTTAGACTAGTCAAAATTTCCATAAAGATCCAAATGCAATGCAGTTTTCATGTCCCTTTTTAATGGTCTCCCACTGTCCCTTGCCCCGTGCTTCCAGAGCAGGACAGCATGTCTGGTCTGCTGTTGTTAAGTGGAGTCAGTTCAGCCTAAATTACACTGCTTCTAACTCCTGCTAGTTCCAGTCTTGCAGATATACTGCTCTCAGGATGACTATTCCTATCTTTCTCATTTAATTACGAAAATTAATGCTCCCAAATGCTTCAGGCAGAAAAACAACACTTTCCAGGAGGCTCCAGAAAGGACAAAAATACCTAGTCCATTGTTTAGGTGTAAAAGAGTTGATTAGAAGTGATAAATTATAAGGTCCAAATAGATACTTATTTGCATCTACATTCTGAAAAAGAATCATTTATGCTAAGCCAGACATCATGTTATGGAGGTTGGAAAAGCAGGCATTTATAACCCTGTCACAGGACACAAAAATGAACCAATGAAACCCCATGGTATCTGGGGATGAAGAAACATTAAACAGTTTTTTTTCTGGGGCTGAGCCCTTGTGGCTCTGTGTTCAGCTTCTCTGAACAGCTGAAGCATCTTGGGCCTGCTGTGATGTGTCCAGGCAAGTGGCAACAGCAGAATTTGTGACCTTGGGAGGAGGGAGGTGGTCAGGGCTGATGGATTGTGTGCTCTGGAAGGCAATAGCTGCGGTTCTGGACATCACACAAGTTTCCCTAAAGCAAGAATAATTTTCATTTTCTTTTTTGTCCCTTCTACAAAGGTTTTGCTTTGAAGGTCCTCCTGCTTAAACAACTGTTTGAACAGGAGGGTACATTGGTTTTGTTGTATGCTCAGACTCTTTTTCTTCCTCTGGATGGATCTGGGTCTGATAATGTTTGTGTTTCTGATGAAGTCCATAAGAAATTGGATGTGGCCTTTTCTTTCTTCCAGTGGGTGCCGGGCAGAAGTATTGTACTTGTGAAATCCATGGACTCAGCACAACACAAAGGAGCTGTGCTTCAGCCTGGACACACTTCCAGCCTAGCAGGCAATAACAATGCAATTGCTGTGCTCCATCTACCCTTGGATTTCACAATGATTGGCAGCTTGTAGCTGCCATCTGTTAGTGGAAAATGTAGTTATTACAAGAAAGCAATTTACTCACAGAGTTGAAAGGAGATTCTACCCTACTGCCTTCATTGTTAAGATGCAAAACACTGACATGATCACAAATGCGGTAGCCATCACTTTGGGATTTTCTTTTGTATCCCTTCATGGGATCATGCATCTGCCCCCAAGCACTTGCATAGAACAGTTTGAAAAATGCTGCTGTGAGTTGTTAGTAGGTGGGGCTACACCTACATAACACAAATGAAATTCCCTTTTTAGACAAAATGAATTTGGCGATGGTCATGGAAAAGTCCATTTTGTGACTGACGTCAAAAGTATTTTTCCCATCCATTCACAATCAAGATGAAGGTAGACTTTTAACTCTTGGATAATATCCTTCTCTAAAAAGTCTTTTATACTTCTGGGTGAGTGTGAGCCTACACACAGCTACAGTGACCTCCTCCTCAAAGTGGCCACCAATTTTAGGAAGACTTTCTGGAGTACTGATGCTTTATCAAATCTGGGACTCAAGGAATCCCTGGACCATCTTTGGAATGTTGACAGGTCAGAAGGTCAGCTCTGAAGTTGGACAAGGTGTGTTTCTGTGAGCACTAGAAAAACCAAAAGCAGGAATAGTGCAGAGAGCACACAAACCAGCTACAGCACATTTGCAACTGTCCAGGGATCACGGGGAGAGGGGGAAGAGCTAACCTGGCAAAGACAGGACCGGATAAAAATAACAGAGTTAGACCAAAGGAACCCACCTGGTGTGTGCCCCTTTGTTGGGAGCATCCTGGGAAGAGCAGAGGCAGCTTCAAAGAGCAGAAGGCAGAGCCAGGCCTGGGGGAAGTGGAGCCTCCCAGCACCAGGTGGGGAGGGAGGAGCTGCAGCAGTGCTGCTGCCAGGGTGCTGGAAACTGCTTATCTGCCATCTGAGAGCCCAGCCACTGATCACCAGTGTTGGCTTTTCTTGTCAGAAGCAGCATTTCAGGGCAAGATTACACTCACAGGGCTGGAGATGTCACAGCTGAATGGTTCTGTCAAAAATTACTGGTTTGTCAAAACCAACACACTTCATGGAGATTTGTCAGTTCAGAGAAAATTGCTTGGAACAGTAATGAGAAAACTTTGAAGAAATCAGGCAGTTTGATTCAATTCTTCAATATGGAATGCCCCAACTTTTCTGTTTCAAAATAAGTTTGTTTCATTATTTTTTCTATTTTTTCTTTTTTTTAGTAGTCTATAGAATGTCTGCTAGTTAGACTGAAAATTTTAAATCAACAAAATATCTCTGAATTATTAATTCAAGCTTTTTGCTTGAGGTGGTAGCCTTTTTTTCTCTTCCTT
Source organism: Motacilla alba alba (assembly GCF_015832195.1). NCBI lineage: Eukaryota > Metazoa > Chordata > Aves > Passeriformes > Motacillidae > Motacilla > Motacilla alba. The sequence continues at coordinate 6,466,058 of NC_052016.1, read as the reverse complement.
TCTGCATAATTGTATTCCAAAATAGAATAAATGGTAAAATTCTGTGTGGGCAGAGGGGAACACAATCAATATACATTCCATCTCTCCTTTTGCTCCAGATTACGTATTTGTCAGAGCCTTGGCAAGTCTCTTCACCTGCCATGGTTTCCACCAAAATATACAGTTTATGGACACCTTAGAAGATGCAAGCAGACTTGGTTATATTGCATACTCTTTTTTCTGTCAGTAAATGTCCCAGTCTGAAACAGAAATAGTTTGGTGTCAAAATCCTGTGTTGTTATTACAAAGTTTGCATGCAGAATCCATGAATGTTCATCTGGCTGCCCCCTTACTAACCTAAAGACAGCTACAAAGCCCTGTCAGAGCCACAGTCTTTAATTCCTGAAGAAAACAACAGTAAAATAGTAAAATCTAAGCTGAAGTGTAAAGCAAGAGCTGTTGAAGTTAGACCACCAAAACAGCTCACTTCTTTGCAGAGATGGGTCAAGGAGTGGGAATTTTTTTCTGTCTGGGAGCAGAAGGAGTCAGATCAGCACATAATCACACCTTCACTGCCTGTAAATCTCTCTGGTACCTTGTGTGTGTTTTACAAGCAGGGAAACGATTTGAAGAATATGCTGACCTCATCAATTTAGGAGTATGAAGAGTCAATCCAATTTTAGGGCTGTGCATTCCCAGGGAGTGCAGGAAATTGTATTAACTTTCTACAAAAGCTGTCTCAGGAGCTCTAGTAATAGCCAAACCCTTTTACTTGGCATGATGCCATCCTAATTAACAAGAAAAGGCATTGGGAAGAAGTTCTGCAGAGAATAAAACCAGGGATGGAAGCTGGCAGTGTGGCAAGGGGAAAGATGCAGAACTACACAGGATGCTTTAGAATTCCCTCTACTTCCAAAACACCATCTGTGCCTGAGCTTGGTACAGGGCAGGAGGGATTCTCAGGAGTGCCTGGTCCATCAGTACATCCTGGCAGGTGGAAGTTACACTGGGAGGGCAGGCGCTAGGATGACATTTGCTGTGTTGCTGCAGGTGTGGTCCTGTGCTAGCAGGATGAAAAATGTAGGCAAAATTACCTTGTATGTGCCAAGGGATCCCTCTGCAGAGGGAAACAAACCCATTCAATTCCCTAAGCAACCTGGCAGCCACAGCCAGAGCTACTGTGGGGCTGGGTCCCAGCAGCACACAACAAAATATTTGAAATATTTACCACCACTGGGTAATGGTGGGGTTGCAGTCTCACCCTGCAACACTGCAGAACTGCCACAGGTGTTTTACCCTAGTGAAACAAAGCTACTGTGTTAAATGCTTCACAATGGGGTTGAGTTCCTTGCTAGAAAATGCATTTCAGCTGAGAGGAGCTGTCGGTTACACCAGCTCAAACTCTAGGCTGACTTTTAGTCTTTTAGTGTAATAAAAAATGTGTTGCTTCAGTCTTTTTTGTTGTTTTGTTTTCAAAGTGAACAATATTTTAAGTGCTATTTGCAAAAGGTAGATTTTGGTTTTCACTCTTTGAAATGTTAGGATACTACATAATTGATATTTGTGGTCTCAGTTTTAAAACCAAATTTTCTTTCTAGATTGCTGGAAGTTTTCAAAATTTTTTTGTTTTAATTTTGAGAATAGGCTTTTTTAATTTTTAAATTTTTTTTTTAATTTTGAGAATAGGCTGTTTTTTGGGGGGATGGAAAGTAAAACAATTTGAAAGAAAAAATATTGACCCTTTTTGTTCTGACCTCCTACATTCTATTCCCTTTTCTCAGGTATGCATCTACACATATTGCCATCTTACTTGACAGGAAAAATAAGAAAGATGTTTTACCAACAACCTCAGTGTTTTTGTGGCCCCTATTTTAATGCTTACTTTCATTTTGTGAAATGAAATTTTGTGAAATTTTTGTTTTCCCTAATGCAGGTATTAATTTTTTGTGTTGCCATCATGGTTCAGGAGCAAGACCCTTCATGCCACACTGCCAGTGGAAATCCAGAATACCTGGCTTTGCCGTTGCTGGGCTTTAAGTTTCTTCTCCAGGCAATTTGGAAGACTCACAAAAATAGTAGCAACATTTCCTAGCAAAAATGGAAGAAAACAGCAGTAAAAGTCAGGCTGACACATGGAAAAGTTGTGGCCTTTTGTGTAACCAAGGAAAGTATGCCCTGTGTTTGCAGAACCTCTTAAATAGGTAAAAAATGGAACTGAGCTGGCCAGGAAGACTAATTGAACTTGGTAGGAAAACAAGACTAAGGAATGTGCACACAGTTGCACCAGTAAGTTTGAAGGTTACACAAAGGAGGGAAACAAAGTGCTTATCATGATTCATAATATGAATTACTATTCAAATACAGCTGGGTGTATTAGCAATGAGTGTAACCAAACCCAAAGGTATTAAAGCAAATGGAGCAAACCAGCTGAGAAGCTGAACCGTGATCATTCAAGCAAACGGATCTCTGGGGAGGGCTGGGAGGGGAATTGGCTTTGGGGGTAAAACAGGGACTGAGCTGTGAGATCAAGAACTTTATCCAACAATATGACCAGAGAAAAAAAGGATTTCCAGTCTCTGACATTTCCGAGAGCTTTGTTCAAATGTGGGGACACCACTGGCGCTATAAAATGCTCCAGGTGCCAGCAGTTGTGCTTGCTGCAGTCCTACTCTGTTGAGTGTTGCACGCCTTAATTTGTTTTCATTTCTACTAATGAAAATAAATAGCAATGAGAGAACTCCAGGGAGGGTAAGAAGAAACAGCATTTACGTTTCAAAGCTCTGCAGCCCTGCTCTCTAGCGTGCAGTTGCAGTGTGAGGCAATGTTCATGCCTTGTTAAATAAAAAACAAAGAGTGAAAGAAGAAAACGGAGCTGTTTTACCAGAGAGCACAGATTCTATCTCCTATTCACCGCTTTACAGATTCTTTGCAGTCTCTGGCCCGAGGCTACAAGAACATGCCTATCTGAATTTTAAATGTAATAGCTGAAACCTTTCATTCCACCTTGAAAACACTGACAAAAGCATCACAAAATTCAGCCTGAAGTTGAAAGGTGTGGGAAGCTCCCTAAGACTTACAGTGTGCTGCCTGCCTAACAAACAGAAGAGCCACTGAGGCTCCTTTTCTGCTCCCCCATCTCCAGAAGAGAATCACAGCTCGAGCCTGGTGAGTTATTCTGGAGGCCCTCAAGTTGTTGAATAGGAGCAATCCAGAGCATTCATCTGGCATCCTCCACCAGCTCCTCCAATTAGGCTCTGAACAGGGATCACTGTGAAACCTCCAGCTCTGTTCTTGCTGCTAAGAACGTCACGAGAAGTGGCAATGAAAAGCCTTGTTTGCAATCAGCACAAGGGCTGCTGCTTGGTTTGCAGGCCAGATTTCCTCCTCAGGCCTTGGAGAAGCCTGGCAGGCAGGAGTGGAGCCCAGCCCCCAGATAAAGCTGTGCATGCCTTCCCCTGGATGTCACACCATGGCAGATGCTCAATAATTCATCCCTGAGACAAGCAGCACGTGTGGTTCAGCGCGGAGCCAGCTGTCACCCTTCCCCAAGCTGTGACCTCGCTGGATTTACTGCCTAAGCTGAACTGAGCCCAGTTTATATTTGGCTCTGAAACCTCTTGAGAGAATTCAGAATAACTCAGGGAGCAGTGGTGTGGGTTCAACAGTGAACGATTCCCCCCACCCCAGTTTTGGACTAATGTAATGTTTCAGCATGGAGTTAGGAAGATTCTGGTGGGAGTTGTCCTTGAGAGGAGGTATTAGTCCCTTTCTGGGAAAATCCAGAGAAAACTTACTCAAGAGAGAGGTGCAGTGCAGGACTTTTAATATACAGTTGTCACTGCTGTTCTCCAAAACACAACAAAAAGCAGAAAAGCAGAAACTGACTGCTCCACTCCCTGACTGCACATTACAGCACAACCTGCACAATAAAGCTCTCCACCTTTGCTCTGTGCTCAGCCTCAGAAACATTCAGACATTCTCTGTCTCAGTGCAGCCCCGAGTTTTCCCTCAGCCCACACAGTCATTCTTTTAACACCTTGTACTTGATGTGGAAATGGAGGTAGGAGTAAGGGGAGCTGACCTCCATCATTCTGTGGTTCTGTGATTTTTATCTATTTACATTCCTTTCACATTCACTCCTTCATGCTCTTTCTTCTCCTTCCCTCCTCACTTTCCTTCCCCACACTGTGCTGGCATTAGAGATCAGGTAACTCCATCTCAGGAGCAGAGTCAGTTCTGCAAAGGTCTTCAGGTTCACCTTCTGTTTCCCATTCTTGCACAGCTCCTGCGCTGACACAAATGACAGTGCACCAGCGTGTCTCAGAGCAGCCTCTGGCCACAAACCTCTGTGTGTTCCACTACTACTGCTGAATTTCCCAAGATTAACAACTACCTCGACTTTCTGGGTGAGCAGTTCCTCTTCATGACAGCCTTTAAATCAATTCTAAAGTGAAATAGCTGCCCCTAAAAACCAGGTTTTTGGTACCCCACCCCAATAATGGGATTTCACTCTGTATCAGTGATGTGCTGAAGTCTTTTCCACCTTACATATTTTATTTCATGGGAACTGAGTGAAGCCCCCATCTGTGGAGATAGGACCACCTCAGAAATGTCCTTCCCATGGCTTGGAGTTGTTAGGGGAGAGAGTGACTCAGTCAGCATTTGGATCTCATGGAGCTGTCACTGTGTCAACTGGGACCTTCTGAAAGAATCAAAAGGGCTTTGGACAAGGCCCTGAGATTGGCGCCTGTTGAAGCGTCCTTGGTCACAGTGACAAACCACAGGGAGTCAAAAAATCTTCAGACTTGAAGGTCTAGTGTGATCACACAACTTTTTCTGTCCTGCATACAACAGGGCACTGAAGCAGAACCCATGTTCTCTTGCTTTTGGTGTGAAGAGGACTCTATTCTGTTCTTTTAGGGAAATAAATACCTTTACCCTTCCTTTTCATAGCATGCTGCCTCATGCACTGTGCAACAAATAAAACTGTGTTGGATAGGAGACAGTGTGAGACAGAAAAATTGAATTTTAATGCTTCCTCCTGTTTTGCAGAACTGGTTTCTCTGAAAAATCAGAAATCCTGGAGTGATCTACAACTAAGTTACCCAAGAAACCACCACATTGCCACTGACACCCAGCTGTGCTATCAGAGGGCTGATATCCTACAGACTAGAATGGTTATTCTTATCTGCAGCTAATGCAAATCTCATTTAAATAGGCAAACAGACTGGGGGAAAGAGAAGTACTTCAAGGATTTCAAAAACCTGAAGTCTCTCAGTCTACTCCTTGGCAATTTCTTTTTTCTTTAGAGATAAAGTTTAGCATCCAACTTAACCAATATAGAGAAACAATAAGAGACTTTCATAAATATTGTTCACCATCAGAAAAAAGCTGACCTGTCTGGAAAGCTAAAACCATATTCTCAGTGGGAGAAAATGGATACAGAAAAAAGCTGCTGCGCATGAACTTTGCAGCAGTTTTACTCCAATCCAGTGATCCATAGAAAAAGTTGCTGCAAACGTGGGTTTGCTCAGTGTACACAAGGCTGTGATATTTGAAGTGCTGAGATCCTGAAGTCGACCTTTAATGTTATTCAGCAATTTGGTAATGACTCCTCTGGACTCCAGGAGCTCTTTGGAAGGTCAGGTGAGTGTCACCTGTATAACCTGGCAGGAATTTTTGAGAAATTACCATTTTGAAAGTTATAAACCATTTTAAGCTTCATGTTGCTGATGGATTGTAATAATTATATATTGATATGCATATATATATATATAGGCATATCTATTTATATATAAATATTTATATATTAAGATATGCATATATATGCATATATATAAATGTGCATATATATATATAAAAAAATCAGTTACAGCTAAAATCAATATATTTTGCACAGGTATTTTGCTTTGTATCCTGAGATTTACCTAAGCAGGTGAAACAATTATTTATTCAGAAAGTACTAAACCATTAATCTTTGAACTCAAATTAAGGGTTTGATTCAAAAAAGGGAAGAGAACAGTCCCCAGCTGTTCTCTGTTTTCAGCTACTTCTCTGTTTTCATATTTCTTTTATGCAGATATTTCATTCCACAGGGTTCATGACAAGTTTTATTATGGCACAATGTTTGCACCAAATTTATTAACCCTTTAAACTGAAGGGGAGGGGAGAGATAATAGTTGGAAAATTACTGAATGAGTATCACAACTTTTTACCCCACGGTGCCTTTTCTTTCCAACAGTAAAACTACAACCCAGAGTGAGAATAACTTAGAGTGACAGAGACGATCAGAGTGTAAAGCTACAAAACTGTTTTATCCCTTGGAATCTGCAGGAGAGAGATCCTAGTGACACACCATGTCATGAATGGTAATTATTTTTATGCCATGGAAAGCCAGTGATTGGAGATGTGACCTCTACCACAAAAAAATCTGTCTGGGTAAATAATTCCACTCTATTATAAAGAAAGAAAAAAGTGATGAGGTGCTTTCAATCAATTTTTAATTGTACCAACAGAAATGGGTATCTGTCATGGTGATGTGAGGGGAAGGACAAAGATCATCCTATCAAGTTTGCTCACTGGAGAAAAAATATGCTTTTAAGTGGTGCTCCATCATTTCTTGCTGAGCCAGCCTGCCTTTGGTGGATGACTGAGTGCTGATTTTTGAAAGGGGAGCAACTCATTATGGGCTGGCCCAGCTCCCTCTGTCAGTACTGATAACTTTTCACCAAGTTTCATGAAGAATCAGAAACCCTTGGTTTTAAATCCGAATCCAACTGTTTAAGTGTGCTTGAAATTATAATTGTGTTCTTAGTGTTCTGTTGAACATCTGCATATCTTTTGTGTCCTTTTGTGGGTATTTTATGGTTTTGGTTACTTATGGTGGTGCAAACTAAATTTCAGCCTTTGCAGTGGAGGTGTCTGCTGAAGTCAGACACCCTGACCTGCCTCAGTAAGCCAGGAAGCAAAACAAGCATTTTTATAAGGGACAGTTCCTCTGACCAGTTTTAGACATCTGATTTAGTCTGAGACAATTCTCATGTGAGACATAGACATTTCTCCCCACCAAAACCACTAAGAAAGACTGGAAAGGGTGGTTGAAACTTCAGCACATGCCTTAGTGATGCTTTCATTTGACCAAATTATTCCTCCCATATCTTAAAAACAAACAAAAAAATGTCCCAGACTTCTTGCTAGAGATTAGATATGCCTAGGACACAAGCTTGCTGCAGACAGACTCAAGCAGGGGCAGCCTGGCTGCTTTCTCTGGCCTGTGTAATTAATTTAATTAGACAGTGGAAGGAGATGAGTTGAATTGATGAAGAGAATTGATGAAGGCTGTGAGATATGGCCATGGCAACACCCCAGGAGGAGCCGCCTTGGGGCAGTGCTGGGCCAGCCCTTGCATTCCTCCACTTCAGCTGCCAGGCTGCCTTTCATGGACTTCTCCTGGTTTGCTCTGACTGTGGCCATCCTCTGGCCAGTTTGCTGCATTTTTCACCCATTTCACTCATGCTCAAGAAGGAGATGTGATTTTTTTCACAGAGTGCTTGTAAGGATGAATTGAATTTCTTCAGAGTTTGAATTACTTTTGCTTTGAAAGTAAATCAAGCAGTTTTACTTTGGAGAAAGAGTTGGAGCTGTTTAAGCCCGTTTTTCAGCAGCTGCAGGTAACAGTGATCTTTTCAAATATAGTGTTGTCTAGAGCATGAAGGAAAGGTGCCTGAAGAGACAGGGGAGAAAGGATCTTCTTGAGAGTGCAGAAGGAATTAATCTGGCTTCATGTACCAATGATGATATGAGTCCTTTTCAATGTCTTTTAAGGGTGTTTCATAAAGATTTCAGTATTTCTATTTAGTGCTGAGTGCTAAAACAAATCCATGTAATTGAGGACTTTCTACTTTCCCTCTTAGTTAATCTTCTCCTGTTCATCTTTTCTTTTGCCTTTCACTGACTGCATATTCTTTCCCTTTAATATTTTGCCTCCTGGGAATTTAAGATACAAATACTTACTTCTTTCAGTAAACTCTCACTCCCACTTCATGGCAGGAGAACATACAAGGAGCTAATGACACACCATGTTCTGTGGCACCCAGTCTTATTTAAGGAGGGAATGATGCCTCCAAGTAGGGGAGCATTTGTGTCTCAACAGTGTCTGACAGTCTGAAAAATGAATGCAACTAATTCAAATACTTGTTATTTCCAACTCTTTGAAAATATATTTTTCCCAGTAGGTGGAAGGAAAGTATTTAACTGGCATTTTGTCAGATTTTGTGTATGCATTTTGTGGAAGTTAAGAAAACAGCTTCTCTTAAGAGTCAATGTGAGGCCTCTAGAAAACGTTGTTGGGAAAGGATCAGAACAATTGATAAAAGTTAAAACCCAAAAATGCGGCAGAGCAGCAGGCTCAGGCATGCCTTGTAAGCACAACCATTTGGGCTTAGCTGCAGGGCAAACTCCAAACAAAAGGAGAAAACTTGCAGAAAACTTGAAAAGTTTTATTTATGGAACAATCTGGAAACACAAACAGACCTCAGAGGCTGCTCCTTGGCTTGCTCCATGGTGATGGGCTCATTTTTCCCCCAGCACTTGGTGGTCCTCTCGGGAAGGACCCAGAAAGTTGGGAATGGAGCAGAACTACACCCTGGCTCCTCTTTGTTCCCAAGTTCTGGGGACAAAGGAAACATCATTATCCTAAGGAAACATTGTCTTTTATAAACAGAGAGCCATGATTGTCCATCTTTCATATAAAATTAGCTACATGACCTTTCTTTTTCACACTTGTCCATATTATTCTGGGTAGGAAGTCTGCCTTTTACTTGCAAAGGTTTCTTCTGAGCACTGTGAGCAAATAAGAATAAGAACTCCAGGTTTCTTCCCACGACAGGTTTTAGCTGCATTAAGAAAACCCAACCAAACAAGAAATGACCCAACACTTTGGGACTGTTTCTTTTAAGTATGAGGGGAAAAAAAAAAAAAAAAAAAAAAAAAAAGAGAAAATCATAGCTGCGGAAATTTTGTACACAATTCAAAAGATCATGGACTGGGTTTTTGGTTGGTTGGTTGGTTGGTTGGTTTTTTTTTGGTGGATCATGACATAATGTTTGCTTTTTTTTTCCTCTACCATACCTAATGTTATAAGGTTTTTTTCTAAAAAATGTCAAGTGAGTCCCACCATCACAGAACACTTCACTGCACCCACATGTCCTCCTTGGGAGAAGACAGAGAACAGACTGTGCAGGTATGGGATGTGTTGTTAATGAGGTGCTGGAGGGCACTTGGGCACAAAGGCTCTGTTGGAAGAACCTGGACAGAACAGAAGAGAATTTAAGATCTGGCCAAGAGAGGGAACCTGGAGCAGATATTCTCCTGCAGTGAGCTATAACAAGGCTATAATATCAATAATCTGCATGTTAATGAGTCAGAAATCTTCAGATTAAAGCTTCCCCAAGTGAGCTGTGAGACAGCTTTATTGCTGTCAAGTAGGACAGTTTTCTTAATGCTCCTTAATAGTTTTTTCCCCTGTCTCAATCATGGGGAGGTCCTGACCTCAAAATGAATACTTTTTTTTCACAGAAAGAGAAACAAAAGTGACTTTTATAGATTTTTTTTTTTGCCATTTTAATCTTTGCTGTTATGAGGAATTTTGTATCTATGGAAAGGCAGAAAAAAATACACAATGTAGAGCTAAATATAAAAAGTCAATGCTGAATTTTGAAGTTACTTTTAAGCTTCAATTTTTTGTTTGATGCTGTGACAAACAAAAAAATCTATGAATGCTTTGAAAAACAAAATTGTGCATTTTCCAATCGTGCATTTTCTCACTATAAAGGTTAGGTTTTCCATTCTAATCTCTTTCTGATTAGTAATGACCAGGGAGCCTTAAACATCAAAATTTAAATTTATGGATGAGGCTATCCTTGAAGATATAGCAGGAAAATTTTATTTTCAAACCCCACATTATTCTTCAAAAAAGTCACAGATTTCATGAGTGCACTCTAGGCAGCGGTAATGGTATGCCCTGGACTTGGACACAGATCATACATAAATTTAATAATCCATGTCCAAAGTGTCCCAACCTCAACAGTCAAAGTGGACAAAGTATATGTTTATTCCTTACCATTTAAGAGTACTAATGAGTTTAGAAAGCAGATATAGGGCTTATTTCATCTGGTGGGGCAGGTAGGGTCTTTATATTATTGGGATGCATACAATCCACCCTGGAGTTTCCAATAGCTGATTATTTTATCCCAAGTTTAGAGTACTGCTCACACACTGTCCCTGGGTTTGGTGCCACCTCCAGGGAATATTCATGGCCTGAGGACTCCATGCTGAGGGGGGAATTTGCCATCATCTATCAGCAGATGCACAAGACCATCACTTAGACCCCTCCTCTCTGTAAGTGCCTGGTTCCCAAAGCTGCTCACTGGAGCACTGAATCCTGGCTATGGTCACAGATGGAATGCATCCCAGCTCTGTTTCTTAAGCACTGGTACTGGATTAGCACATCTCATTGCTTTTTGTCTCTGTACTCCAAGTAACCAAGAACAAGCACAGTTAATTGCTGTCTCTGTACTCAAAGTAAGCAAGCACAGTTAATTATTTTTTAAGGCTCATTACAGCAGCAATTCCAATTCTTTTCAGGCAAGCAAGACAATTGAGGAGCGAGAGCTGAAAATTCTCATTTTGTCTTACTCACAAAGCTCAAACTCTGCTTCCTTAGCAACCCTTTGTGACCTGTAAACTGTAATCTTGGTGAGACAGTAGAAATTTAGTTCTGTTCTTGTTGTAGGATTTCAAACCTGTGAGAGAGACGTTTTTAACTGTCTAGCCTCTGGTAAAATAAACTGGAGTAATGCAACCCTTAGAAATGGAAAAATTAGTAACATCTGGTTAACTTGGATACAATGTACTGTGTCTGCAGTTTTCTACAAACTTGAACAATCTATCACATTTAACGGGTGTGTAACAGTTTCTCCTGTCAGAAGTACATTGAAACTGCAAAAGATCTCCCACATCTTAGTTAAGTATCTAAAATACTCAATATAATTAGCAAAAAAACCTCTGTACTATGTGAAATAAGAAGGCTGCATCACAAGAAGAGGAAAACTTCATTATTGGCCAAAATTATCTCTTAGAGGCAATTTCAGAAAGACTAAATATGAGATTAATTTAGATCACACACTTTGCTCTCCTACTATTACCCCAGAAATACCTGCATACATAACCTAAGTGATACAAAAATAAAGCAAATCTGGCATCCAGGTTGGCTGGTACCAATGTGTCATGAGCCCATGTGGCACAGCAGTGTGAGGTCAGATCTGGAAACGCAGGAGCTCACTCAAAGCTGACATGTCGATAATTGTGTGCAGCCCAGAGATGAGGCAAGTTTTCATGGCAGTGCAAGCATGGAGATGTACTGAAGGCACAGACTGGCAAGCCTAGATGTGTCCTGGCCTCTCTGACTTGAGCTTTAGCTGAGTTACCCTCACCTCCTGCCATATTTCCTTTCCAATGAAAGTTGGAACAGTTTCTTTTTGTCCCTTGAGAAATGGAAAAAAAAAATCTGACTTGCCTGTCTACCAAGGCCAGGTTGGATGTGGCTCTGAGCAACCTGGTCTAGTGGAAGATGTCCCCCCATGACAGGGGGGTTGGAACTGGATGAGCTTTAAAGTCTTTTCCAAACCCAGGGCATTCTATGATTCCATCATCTATGACCTTTCTTTATCTTCTACCTGCCCCAACATCTGTCTTCAGAGTCATCCAAGGTACAGCATGCCCCAGTGGTTTAAGTTTCCAAAGAGATACTGTTGCCTGGACCCACAATAGTGTCAATGTGACCTCTGGAGCTTTCCTGCCCTCCAGCCCTTCCACTTGCTGAGGTTTTGGGGTAGGGGTGCCAGCCAGGGGAGATGAATGCAGCTCCCCTTTGAAATGAGGCATTCAGGCTATTAAATCCCCTGGTAGCTGCCTCTGCTCTGCCTTTGTAGAGCTCTGTCAAAGGCATCGAGCAGCAGGGGTAACTGCCTGCTTGTCATGTGGGCTGACAAAGACATAATGGTATAAAATAGGTTTTCCTCTTCCATTTTATGTGATAAAGGTAAAGTCCCTTTGCTGACAGCCCCCCTACCAGATCTGCATTGTTGTTAATTTACTATTTCTATCACAGTAATGTGCTGCCTCTGCGAGAGATTGATGTTCTGTATGCAAAGTGCTCCTTGTAAATAGAACAACGAAGAGACATTCTGCAAGCACTTAAACCTAAGAGTAAATGCTTTCTACTCCACGTGTTGCTTGGTGCATTTTGCATTTTGCTCACATTTATCTACCGTGTTTCAGTTGTTAAAGTCTCCAGCACTGCAAATGTTTAGGAATGGATTTCCACGTTTCTCTTCATCCTCTGAACCTTTGCAACAAGTTTGTTTCTTCTCCAGTACTTAAAACTGCCTATAGGGAAAGGTGAAGCTTCTGTCTGGGGTCTTTGAACAGCATGAGGATGCCTTGCTTCCCCATCCCATGCATAGCAGGGAAAAAAAGGATTATCACTGTCTTTTTTTTTTTTTTTTTTTTTTTTTTGAAATGTCATCCTCCCCAGAAGGCCATAGTTGTTAACCTGTGAATCTTGGTACTCGAGCAAATCTCCCTCCCCCAGCTTCAGATAATCCAACCTTCTTAAAGTTTTGTAAGAGACTTGGGACTACAATCACCTGGCACACATGGAAACCCCAGGAGATTCTTTCAGAAATGACCTTTCTGGACATCAATTAAACTCAGGTTCCTTTTCTTTCAACTAAATTGAGTTCCTATTTTTGTTAAGTCCTTCTTCTCAAAGCTCAGCTTTGTAGTGTGTCTCGCCAGCCTGGGAGCAGGCAGGGCTCCTCTGCTCTGCCTGCACAAGTCAGTTCTGCTCAAGCAGCCCTGGGTCAAAGGTAAGAGCTCAGTAACTCTTCCCATCTCTTTCAGTCACAACAGGTTAACAAGGCCATGCTGACTGCCTCCATCTCCTGCCTTCCCCTCCTAAGCCACGGGCTGGGCACCGCCTTAGAATGTGAGTTATGATTCATAAAGCCATTGCTAAGAACTCATAACCTCAAGTACACAGCTGCTTTGTGCAAAGGGGAGGTATGGAAAATAAATGTATGTTTTCCAAGAAAGCACGGAAAAAAGATAATTGGCAAGTCAGTCATGGCACAGTTCAAACAAAGGCTACCCTTCTGTGGCTGGCTTTGAATTTGCTGCAGGTACGGAATCTGTTTTCACACACAAAGAAAAAAAAGAAAAAGGAAAGTAACTGTCTTCTGTCTAATTAAGGACATATTTTGTGGTCAAAATGGAAGCCTGTTTACAACTGCTATATGAATGCATAACGTGAACAATTTCTCTCTTCATTTGCAATTTTTACAGAACAAGTTCGGCGCAGTGTAGGGCTCTTAAGGGTGTCTGAAGCGAGGCTGAGGTGAGACAGAGTTGCCTGACTCCAGAACTGAGATGCCAAACCCCTTACTTAGATGGAGGTAAAAATGCCAGGAACAGTTTGCATATGGACCTTCAGGTTCCAGGGACTTGGTGCTCTGTGTGACCCAGACTGATCAATATAGGAAATGGAAGAATGTGTTTCAGGTCCTCCTTGCACATTAGCTGTCCCTAGATCGATGCTGCACATCTCTCAGGTGTGGAGTAAACTGAGATGTGTTTATTCTCCCTTCCTGAAATCCTGGCAGACCTCTGAAGGTGCAGGAGATGAAATGCCATTCAGGAGTCTGGATCTATACCATGACTTGGGCATGTACCTATAAAGGAGAAAGCTTTATCTCTGCTCCCAAGACCACATCAAATTACTGAAACTACAATTCTTTGGGCTCTCATTCTGGGGGCACATTTGAGATGCAGCAAGCTGTGCATGCAACCTCTGCTGATTGAGCTGATTTTGTGAAGATGTCACTTCGACACAGCTGTGCTTGAGCCCTTGTCACCCCCGTATTTTCTGAAAAATCCCTTTGCCAGGATTTTGCTCCTGGGAAGCTGAGAAGCCTCAGAGAAAAAGGAAAACTATTCTTATCTCATTTGCTTCTCCTGTGTTTTGCTGCTTTGGAATGTGGTTGGAGATTGTTTATCCAACATGTGAATTGTTTTAACTCATTGGCCATTCAGGGTCAAAGCTGTGTTGAGACTCTGGAGAGAGTCACAAGTTTTCATTAGTATCTTGTTAAGCCTTCTGTAAGTATCCTTTCTCTATTCTTTAGTATAGTTTAGTATAACATTCTTTTATATAATATAATATCATAAAATAATAAATTAGCCTTCTAAGAACATGGAGTCAGTCCTCCTCCAATGGGGGACCCCTGCAAATACCACAGGCCCTTATGACCTGCCTTGCAATGACTCTGTGTTCCCATGCAGGTCCTGAGATACTTCCCTGAGAAGGCTGGAACAACACACCAGCAATGCCAAGGCTGTGGGTTTGGAGCTCCTGAAGAATGGATATTTCTCTGTTTTGATGCTGGAGACTGCCAGGGCAAAGGACTCTGTGTGCCTGGCCTGTGTTTTTCCTTAGCCAGACTTTTACAACCACTGCTGGAAACAGAACAATGAGCTCCACAAAGCTTTGTAGCCCCAGAAATGCCATCCTTGTGTGACTGTACCCACATGCTGCAGGGAGCACACCTACCACGGCCTGGGTGAGATTCAGCCCTGGCTCTGAGGCAGTGAAGTGCCACACTTTGCAGCAGCTAACTTTTAATCATTTATTTGACTTGATCTTTTGTTCAGTCATGTCTGTAGGGAGAAGCAGCTGAAATAACCTGTAATGCACTAGAGAGAGTTGCCAGTCAGTTCCCATTTCAAAAAAAAGGATTTATGATCTCTTGCTGCTAACAGCTCCATCACCTTACCCACTGTCCTATTGTGCAGTTTATCAAACTGCTCCAAGTTCTCCACTGCAGTTATAATCACACTTGGATCAGGATGCATCCAGCTGCAATGTGTGCCACTATGTTGCAGTATCCAGATTCTGTTTGGGTTTTCTCCCCCCTTGTTTTTGTTTTTGGTTGTTTTTATTTTTCCCCTCATCAGAGCTATTGCAATATGAATTTCAGAGAAAATTGCTCAAAAAATTATGCCAAACCTGAACCAAACACCAGTCTGAAACTCTTCCTCTCTGATGCATTCCTCCACCAGCTGAACTGAACTGAACTTGAACTGTGGGGTTTTGAGGTCTTCATTGATCCTGAGCCAGACCTGAACAAAGGAAAGAATGAATTTGTGGTTTCTGGCTCAGCAGGATGGACTGGTGAAAAAGTAGCATTTCTATCAGGGTCTCCTTGGCTTGGAGATTTTAGGTGCTGGGTTCTGCAGGGCAGTGCAGCACCTCAGTTGGTCCATTCCCTCACTCCAGTGTTTGACACAAACCTTTTCCTCTGCCCAGGATCACCCTGTCCTGCTCCAGAGGGGCCAGGAGGGGATCTGTTCTGAAGGCTCCAAATGCCTTCATAAATAAAGCTCTGAGGCAGAGCTGGATCTGCCTCTGCTCTCTGGTGTCCTATTCTTCCTATTCTAAGTAGAGGTGCCCCTACTGGAGCACCACATGTCTCAGTGTTTAAACCTGAACATCCCTGATGCGTGTGTGCAAAACCGGACTCCCAGGGTTGTTTCTGCCACACATTTTGGTTTTTTACCCAAGCTCTGGCAATTCCTGCATGACTACTATGCTCTGACTTTTTCCTTCAACATGCCAGATTTAGAGTGATGAAGCAGTGGGGATGTGCTGGGAATGTGAGATAGGAACAGAGGCTAAAACTTGACTTTCTCTGCTGGTTTACTTCATCATATGATCCCTTCCATTCATAAATGTTTTTCTCAGTTTTGACTGGTTTCTAAACCCTGTTAGCTCACAAGCAGCTTTAGTTTTATCTCAGCCCATTGTGGCAGGGAGCAGGAAAATGTGGTGGTTTGTTTCCCTGGAAATGCTCTTTTGCTGTTCTCTTCAGGCATTAATATTATGTGTTACAGCTGTTTAAAAATTCAGTGGTAATTATGCACTCTAGCAGAGATGACTTCATCAGGATGAGGGTAGAATGCTCCTTTTTTAGCTCATGTCAGGGCAGGGAGATCTCTCCCTCATTACATTTGTTCTGGGAATACAGCTGCAGCCAGGCCAGGGCTGCACCTACACCTGGCCCTGGCTCGAGACAGAACTGGCCCTTCATCAGAAGGGATGAACTGCAGTTCCTGCACAAGCCCAACTGTACATTTTAATTTAAACATTTCCAGTTATAAATTCAGCAAGAGGATTACTAAATGGCCATATCAGTCTTTTCTACCATAATTTCCTCAAAAAGATTCACTCATATAAGCCCAGAATTGATGACATTTCAATATAGATCCACTAACTTATTACCCCATTTTTATCTCCTAACTGTTCTAAAAGAGAGTGGTCCCCCTTATTAAGAGAAAAAAAAAGTTTGTATTGCTTTTATCACAAGCAAAAGACCATTAAACATCATCACAGAAAGGCAATCCTTCCCCTGTAGACAAACTGATGTGGTGCAGACAAAATGTAATGCCTGTGAAGGAAGCCAGTGCACTGCCTAGCCCTGGGCTTCAGGCAGCTTGCTGTGATTCATGATTTCAGTCTTGCCTTCCAAACCCCATTTGTTTCTTTAATTTTCAAAAGTTTTGAAGAGCCTTTTCCTGCACCAACTAACTAAGGTTGCAGACAGGCATTGATTTCCTCCTGCTCCCGTTGGTAAGAGATGTTGATTTAGTGCATGCACAAGCATTGTGCTGATGAGGCAGACAATCGGGTTTAGAGGTCTGGAAAAATCCAGGTCTTTAGCACAAAGAGCCTCCTGATGACTATAAAATCATATTTTGGATAACAAAACCTTCCTAGCAAAGCAACACAGGCAGTGCTTCTGCCAGTCAGGGTCCGTGCCCCATCCGTGCAAGCGCTGCTCAATTTGAGCACTCAAGAAGAACACGTTCACTGGCTGTCACATTTTCAACATGTTTTCTCAGTCATTCCATCAAACCCCAGCCAGTGGTGGTGGATATTGGCAGACACCAATCAATTCCTGAATAATACCAACGTTTCCCCTCACTTGCTGAACTTCATCACCCAGCTTCAGGGTGTCTGTTACACTGCAGCTCTCATCAGTGGAGTGAGAAAAATATCTATGTGCAGCTGCTGAAAATCTGGTTTATACTGGCACCTCAGTGAACTTGTTGAGCCTGAGCCATGGCAGGGGCACAGACACAGTGCCCATTTCGAGGTCACCATACAATGGTGACAAGCTCTTCTTCAGTACCCCAAAATGCATCTGTGAGGTTGCCTCCAGGCTTTGCATGTCCAGTCTCAGCATCCCCAAGCAGAGAGAGTGTTGCAATAGAGACAGGAGACAACAGGGCCAGGGAGTGACCAGACAGGCTCAGCTCGTGCCTTAAGTTTCTATTTTACTAAGTTAATTTTCTGTCTAACTGTTCTGCAGGGGGGTCATAATCAAATCAGCTATTTCTTGCAGACAGACACAACAGCTACTCTAACTTTCACATTATTTAGGGGACCTCACTGTGCCTGAAAGTTCCACAGGGGAGCAGGAGCTGCAGAAAGCTTGGACAAAAAGATATTCCCGACTGTTTAGACATTTTCTGAATGGGAACAGCGGCATGTCTGCCCTGTTTGCTACAGTAATTATTGCTTGTATTTAAAATCTGTAGATCAGACTTAGGCTGCAGAGAGGCAAAACCAGACTTCTAGTTCAGCAGCCTGAAATGGGACAAGTGATGGAGCTGTCAAGCTTGGCAGTAACAGGAAAGTGGCAGCAGCAGGAGAGTGGCAGTGGCCCAACCCTGAGCATCCCTGCACCCAACAGAGCAGGGGGCCCCCTCAAGAAAGGGGTGACCCTTTCTCATTTGGCCCTCCTTGTCTGTCTGAAGTGTCAGTGAAGGTGTGTGGAGGTTGAGCCTGTCTCTTTGTGCAGGCTGCTGAAGGCAATTGAGGCTTTGGCAGAAGCTCTGTGGTGGTTCAGACCTTCCTTCCCTTGTGCTCCCACTGCCACTCTCCTTTTTTCCCACTCCGTGTGCTGGGTTTATGAATATCATTTTGATGATGAAAATAATTAGGTAGCTAGATAAAAAAGTATGCAAATCTGACATAAGCAGTGGGGCATTGGGAAAATTAAAGCAGATGAAGGGCAGGAGAGACCCTGCTGGGTCCCTCATCCCTCCTTGTCTTCTCTTTGGTGTGGCAGAGCTGCCAGCTGGGATTCAGCCTGGATCTGTTCCTCCAGACCTCCTGGCTGCCTGCAGAGTGCTGCAGAGCCATGGCCAGCTGTGATTACAGCACCTCCTTTCAGCAGCAGGGTTTCTTTATCAGCTGAAGGTTATTAATCTCAGTGGTTTGTTATGCTGGACTTCACAGGTATATTAAAGACAACACAGGCCATGGACAGGAATGTGGGTTGTTTTTTTTTCTTAAATGGAAGGGAAAAGCAGTTTGACTATTTTTTTTTTTTTGGAAGAAAACAGCTAATTTTCTTCACTCATGTCATGAGTTCTTAATGATTTTATTTATTACTGTGTTCAAAAGAAAGAAGCCCTTAATTGGCACATGGGTGTATAGCTCCAATCAGCCCAGTGCAGTGCTAATGACCCCAGCACTTCTGCCTAGGGTTAATTTCAAGCCTGCAGGTGGATCCCTCAAAGTCCACAAAGTCTTGAAAATTAACAACTCAGCCAACTTTAAAATGCAGAGGCTGTTAATAGTGTTGTGAGGAAAAAGAAGGAGCTGGAAGTAGATGAAGCCTGGGTTGTTGAGCCTGGTTGATGTGTGTACTCTGCTCTAATAGCAACACTAAGCAGAGGAAATGTAGGAAATGTCAGGCCCGGAGAAGTCATTCTGGCAAAGAGTCAGCTCACTTGAAACACAGAATAAAATCCTGAAACTGTTAAAAATCACCATGGCTGGTCCTTACCTCAGGATGCTGTGCATAAACCTCTTATCTCTGCCTGCAGCTTCAACAAGATGTTATTCATAACGACCTCTGAGAACACAGACGTAATAAAAGTCGTGAGACTCTCACTGAAGACAAAGAACAGAATGCACCTATTTATGGAAGGAAAACTTTCATAAGCACAGATGGGAACACTGTGAGCACCATAAATGTTCAGACTAAATTGTATTAAAACAAATCTCCATATTGTAACTGACATTTCAAACATACTTCTCCTGAAAAATTTCAAGCAATGAATAATGGAGCTGAATCAGATGGATTACAAGGCATCTTGTAGCCAGAGAGTAGTCGTATTTACTGTCTCACTCCTGATCTTCATTTCTTGTTTATTGAAAGCTTCACCTGCAATGAATGTGACCTCATGTATTGAAGAAACAAAGAAAAGAGAAAAAGGCAGCAAATAGCTTACGAGCCATCCAGGGAAAAAAATATTTGTTAACATAAAACTTTCATTAAACAACTATGAATAATGAATTTGCTGGTATTTACACTGAACAATTTCTTAGATGCTGTTTTCCTGTTCCCTGCTGGTGAAAATCAACTTCCATTTTTACAAGAAATAAAGAGTACCAGTCCAGAGGGAGGTCCTGACACCTGATCCCTCTCCCCTTCCAGACTGATTTTGAGCCCTTGTTAATGAAGAGAATAAGTCCATGAGCTGGTTTCTGTTCCCATTACTGTGATCAAACATAGAAAATGTCCTAAAATACAACCCCAAAGCCCATATGCCTGGCCTCATGGTCTTATACTGAGGCCACAGTCTTAGGTTGTTGGTTCTTTGCTTACTTCCTGTTCCCTAAAGTACTTTTTTTTCTTATCATACATCACCATAACTTCAACAGGAGGGGTTGGTTAATTTTTAGTGACTGTGAGGGGACAGGAATCACAGGCACAACCACAGCCTGTTACTGCTGATGGTTCCCTCTCTTTTGAGGGCCCAGATGAGAGAGTCTGGTTTGAGGGAAAGGAGGTGCATCCCTGGAACTTAGAACCTCCTGAGGAAGATGTGGAATTAAAGTTGCTGTGGCTGTAGAGAAAATGGAGATTTGCCTCTTACTCCAAGAGAAAGATTCACAGATGAAAGAGGAAAACATCCTGCCCAACAAATATGGAAAAGACCTGCTCCCCACTCACCCGGGAACCCAGTGATTGAAAAGGACTTGCCAAAATACCCACTGTCCCAAATGTGGAGTCCATCCAGGAAGGCTGAGCCCCTGGAAAAGGCAGGAGTGAGGGAGAGATCCCTGTAGGTGCTGCTTCCTCTTGCTTTGGTCCAAGAAACTCCTTATTCTGGGGAGGAAATCCAAAGGGAGTGTTCTGGACTCTGCTTTGGAAGAATTTGCTTTTCTATGTGGCTGTAGAGCCTGTGTGGCATCTCATTGTCACTCTAGGTCACCCTAGGAGAGAAGCAGCCAGGTAACCTCTCTTTAGGGAAAGCATTATTGGAAATGTCACAGTAACTCCTTGCTGAGCATTTCTTCATTTGATTTGTCTTCATGGAATTTCATTCAAATTTCCTTCCACTTAAAGCATAATAAATATTCACAATGATGATATTCTGACTCTCTGGATCAGTTGTTGTTACCAGTCCTCCAACTGCTGGGCTTTGATGGCAACTTAGCTCTCCATCTGAAGAAACTCTGATCTGCTCCTTTCACTGCAGGATGACCCAAATATGCTCTATAAATCCAGATATCATGAAGATCAGTTTTGAGTTGCAGTCAATTAAAATTCAATTCTTTTTTCATTTCATTACCATACACTGGCAAATTCAGAGACCGGTTGAGCTGCTGCTGCTGAGAGGACCACAGTGATGGTATCTTTAAGCAACTTTGATGGTAAACTGAAGATAACAATACATTTGCTTTAAGATTCAATCAAATCTCTTGTTAAAAGATCCCTTGGGCTATGCCAGATTTATTGGAGAAAAGTCTGAGTTCCTTTTGAGTCCTGTGGGAGAGTGAGGCTCATTCAGTTGATTGAGTTAACTTAGTTAATCTGTTAGCTTAATTTCAGTGAGGCTGCATTTCAGAGCATCAAAACTCCATGAAAAAGCAATTTCCTCTGTGTTTCACATATTAAATCTCACTGTTCCAAAACAATAAGAGTCACTGCAATAGGATAACAGCAAATTTTGAATATTTGTCAGAGGATTGGGATTTTTACTAACAAATACACAGACATAGCAAGTATCCTTCAGAAACTATTTGTTTTAGAGAAGGGGACAAACAACAGGCTGCCTTGTCTGACTACATTCAGTCTGCAATGTTAATACTGGAGTCAGCACCAAAGGGACATTTCCTTACAAATCACTACAAAGGAAGTTTACAAGACAAATCTTGACTTTTTCGTGATCATAAGATTTTCTACTTGGCTTAACTAGTGCTGATGTGTTTTAATTTTAATTTGTCAGCACTTGACGAGAAAGATAATGTAAACACACAGCCTGAAGGCTGGAGCTAGAGAAGTATGGAAGAAGTTTACCACTGAGTGATGGGCTCCCAGGAGCAGGAATCCACTGCCGGGTCAGATGCCAGGATCCTCACGGGGTGAGGAGGAGAATCTGTCCCTGAGCCATGGGGTGCACTGGTGCTGTGAGATAATTAATAAATAATCAAACAAGTCCAGAGCCAGAAAGAGAAAAGAATAATGATTCCGTAACCAGCAGAAAAAATTTAGCAAGTGAAGTGAAAAACCCTGTTAAGGCAGTCCAAGAAAAAATAATAGGGAAGGTTGTGAGAAGTAATTTGATAAATGTGTGAAACTTCACAGCAACAAAAACTTCAAAGGCATCAGAAGTAAGACATTTACCACACTTGGAGAGATCCAGGGGTGAACAAGCTATAAAAGCATCACACAGGGAAGACAAAGCCATTGCAGGAAAGCTGAATGAGTGTTGGGGAAGGTGAATCCCATTGTAAACAGGTACAGCAAAGCTGGAACCACATCTTCTGCTACAGGAGGGCACAAAGTAGCAGCAGTTGCTTCTGGAGGGAAGCAAATCCTTTGCTCCTCTTGCAACATGTAGAACTTTGATTGCTTTGTCCCTGTGTTCTCCACAAAGAGGTAAAGGAGAAACCTGAGACTTTAGGGGGTACCTATCCAGAAAACACCTGTCTTAGCTGGAAAGAACAGTGAAATAGCATGTGGAACAAATCAATAAATAAAAATAAATAATTTCAAAGAAATGTAAAAAGGTTAAGGGCTTTAGTTCATTCTGAGAATTAACATAGTTTAGGCTATAGGTATCAAAAAAATTATCCTTTTTTTTTTTTTTTTTTTTTTTTTTTTTTTTTTTTTTTTTTTTTTTTTAAACCAGGACTGCAAGATGTCGGAAATAAAGGGCATTACACCTGGCTTTTGCACTGAGCAAACTCACACTTTTCCTACCAAGCAAAGTCACAAAAACTTATATAAAGTGTAGATTTACCAGATATAGGGAAAAAAATGTGATTTACTGAGGAATAGTCAACACAGATTGAGTCAGGCCAGTCATGACTATGATCTATGAGTACTCTGTGAAGGTATAAGGAAGTATATGAATAAAGGTGATTCAGTTGATATAGTGTATGAGGGTTTCCAGGAATCTTTCAGCAAGTTTCATCTGCAAAGGTTCTTAGAGAAATGAAGTTGTCATTTGGAGCTGTTGTCATTTTGAAGTTGTATTTGGCCTCATGGATTAATAACTGGTTGGAGGATTGGAAATAAGGAAGGTCTAGTGATTGAGTTTTTCATAATAGGGTGCTATTAACTATGCTGGGTTGTCACCATTTTATCAAAAAGAAACTTGAAAAGGGGGATAGATGGCAAAGTTTGTTGGTAATGCAAAAAAAATACTTAATATAACCAAATGTATATCTGATTGTAAATGACTACAGAAAGTCTTGGTATACACTGAGCCGAATTCAGCACTGATATGTGCAGTATAGTGAATCTGAAGGGAAAAAAAAGAAATTCAGCCATGCATATACTGTTCTTGGCTCTGAATTAGCTGTTACCAGTCAAGAAGTAAATCTTGGAGCTGCTTCTGTAAGCTCACTGCTCAGCAGCGGTCGAAAGGGCAAGCAGGCTGCTAGGAGCTATGAGGGAGAAGAATTGAGAGTCAGACTGAAAACACTTTTAACCATCTGTACAAGTGTCTGGTGCAGACATATTCTGGAGACTGCACACAGGGCTAGTCCTTCCCTCATCTCATAAAAAGCAGAGTTGAAAGAGGCGTGAGAAAGTTTGATCAGGGAACAGCCTGCACAGGAGGAAAGACCAAACAGACCATGACTGGCTTCAGAAAGAGGCAAAAGGGAAAGGCATATGTTAAAGCTTTATTGAAGGATGAAGTTATTACAGGGTTAGAGAAAGGGCATGAGGAAGGACTATTCTCTGGTGCTGATCACACAGAAAGAACGGGACTGCAATGATGAGGCATCGAATAGCAATTTCAAAACAAACTGGAGAAGGTATTTTTTCACAGAGTCCATAACTGAAGAAGGCATTTGTTGCTGAGAGAAGCTGCAGAGGCAAAAATGCAAATGGATTCTGGAAGGATTAGCTAAATTAAGGCAGGTCCATGGGTGCTCATTAAACAGGTCAGTCTCTGTATGACCTTCAGCTCAGGTACTCTCCAAGGCACTGACTGCCAGAGAGGTGCTTGGTTAAATATCAGCCTGTGCTTAGTATAACCTTCCCCTGTGTGTCTCTGACTGGGTTCTTTGGGAAACATGTCTTGGGGCTGGTTGGGCCTGGGCTGACCAGGCTTGTCATTATTATATTCTTATGTTAACAAACTAAGCAATTAGTGCACTCCTTTGGGAGCAACTTCTGTCCCAGTGAGCACGAATATGTCCGTGATTCATCAAGTCATGTATGCTGTTCCTGGGCGTTTCTAACACATGAACCTGTGGAGGCAAGGGTGACTATGATCCTTGTGTGTTTGATGTTATTTATGCCACTACAGACTCACTGTCTGCTGTCGAAGGAAAGATGTTTAAAGTACAACAGTATAAATGGATAACTTGCTCCCTGCAGTCAGAACTTCTGCGTATGCTAAATGAGAGGCAAGGATACAGAAATGTGGATGGATTATGGTGGATACAGACACACCAGCTGCTTTTACATTTTTCTGTTTTAAAATGTATCAGCAGACTAAGTTTCTGAAAATTTACAGCTTCCCAACAAGCATCTATTATCAGTTTAACATAAAATCAGTACTTACACAATATGTCAAACTGCTCCGTGGCGTTTACTTATGTTATGCTAATATGTTCCAGAAGAAGGAAGCAAGGTATAACAGCAGGTCCTCCCTGGCAGTTGTTCCTCAGGCAAAATTCTAGTGATATTACATGATGGAGGAAATCCCTGAGTAGATGAGCTACATGATAAATCATTGAGAGTGTGAGGAATTACTTGTAGCATTTAGCAATAAAACACAGCACTGTCAGCGTCGTGTAAGACAGAATCTGATTTCAATAGCAGTAATTTAATGTGCAAGAATATCATTCTGTGCTTGTGTGTGTGCTTCGAGGGGGGAAAGAAGGGGATGTGATAAACAGTATTCACACCTGCCAAGAGCAGCTGCTGCTTCTTCTTCTGGAAAAAGTCATGCAGAGTGAAGCACATCTCTGTACAATAGCACAGGGATAAGCAGGTGTGTACAAGTAAGTACTGGAATAAGGGGGCAATAAGGAGGGAAGTGGGAATGCTGAGATGGGCCCAGGATGTTTCACTGCCAGACCTCCAAAAGTGTGGGGGTTTTGGCCAGCTTCCTTAATCTCCCTGTGTTTTCTCTGAAAAGAGGAGCTGCCCTGAGGATATCAGAGGCAAGGTTTGGCTGAGGAGCAGTCTTGGCAGACGAGGTTTGGCAGAAGAGTATTTGTATCCTTTTATGCAATTTTCTCCTTTTTTTCTTTGTTTTTTTTTTTTTTTTTTTTTTTTTTTTTTTTTTTTTTTGTTTTGGTTTGTTTTGGTTTGGTTTTGGTTTTGGTTTTGGTTTTTTGTTTGTTTGTTTTTGGTTTTGTTTTTGGTTTTTTTGTTTGGTTTTTTTTGGTTTTGGTGTACATTCTCCTTGTCTTAACCTAACAACATAAGGATTTTCACCATTCCCAAAGAAAGCAAAACATTTCAGGTTGGACAAAAAAATGTCAAGACTCCTAAAAATTAAATAATTTCAAAGAAATAAAACTCCTCAAGAATGTGTATTAATTTTGAGTGATCCCTACTCAGCCAGTACATCCTTCAAATCACTATGGCATAGGTTAGGTAGACCTCAAAGGTAATAAAAGTGTTTCACTGGCCTTCACAGAGATCTAGTGATCTGCTCAGATTTCATAGACTCACAGAATCATTAGGGTTGGAAAAGACCTCCAAGATCATCCAGTCCAGCCTATGACTGACCACCCCTTGTCAACTAAACCATAGCACTAAATGTGCCCCAGCTAACTGAAGATTTACTTCCCCAGGCTGACAGTGCAAAGAGGGGTAAAAAAAGACTCCACAGCAGCAACAGGGATTTTCTGTGATGGTCACTGCCTCATGGGAATCATTTTGATTACTTCAACAACTGTATCTCTCTAAGATATGTATGTTGGTTGTTTAAACCACAAAAGACTCATTCTGAATAAAAACCAAAATGGCCTTAAAGACATAGTTTGCATCACTATCATCACCAGCAACAGGACGTGACCCAGTAAATCATTAACACTGGGGAAGAATAACACCTTCATCCAGGACTTCAGACACTGCATCAATTAGCAGGCAAACACTGCAATTTACAGTAATTTTAAGCAATTCAGTTTACCAGTAATGACTTGTTACTCAAATTAAAAACACAGAACCCGTGCCTTATTAGAGCAAAACTATAAAGTTCAGCAGACAAAGCCAAACAGACCACAACATCAAAGGCCTTTTGAAGATTAACACATTGACTAAACTACCAGACATTCATTTAGAAGCAAATGACACAGATGTTCTTTGCATGTCTTTAATATTAGATTTATCAGAATGTGTTCTTCATTTACAACGCTCTCTATTTCCTAACTGAAGTCTGTAGATGGATGGATCAATTTTTTTTGATAGGATCAATCTTTTTTTTCCAAGATAAAATTTTGGGGGTT
This sequence comes from Motacilla alba alba, assembly GCF_015832195.1. Classification (NCBI taxonomy): domain Eukaryota; kingdom Metazoa; phylum Chordata; class Aves; order Passeriformes; family Motacillidae; genus Motacilla; species Motacilla alba. Next base: position 6,439,963 of record NC_052016.1, on the reverse strand, counting down.
GCGGTCTAGACGCCTTTAGAGGAAATCTTCTGTATCTCAATTGACTCATTTGGAAAATGTCCTGCAAGTAAGAGTTATATTTGCTGAGGCATAGATAGAAAAACTAGTGAGAACTGTTGCAGCTGTGTTATATAAAAGGAAGAGACAATTTAATGGAAAATTTCATACTTTGCAGAAATTTGATTGCCTATTTTCTCTATGTAGATATCTTATTAGAGCAGCTACAGCTGCTGCACTGAAGGTATATTTTCACTGATGATGATCAGGATGGGAGCGCCCGAGTAGTGTGTGGAATTTAACATTTTATTCTGTTGCAGAACTACAGCAAACATTTACAAATCTCTGCACTGTTATTTTCCTTTTATTAGGCAGGAGTGAGAATTTGCTCCTTATGGCTGCTCTTTTTTGGCCAAGGGACACAGAGTGTTTGTTGGTGCCAGAACCTTAACAGGTTGGGTGCAATGGCAAAGAAATCATGAATTAAGTGTGTCTGTCTCACCCGCTGGTTTTACTGAGTGCAGGATAAACTGATTCCCTTAGCACCAAGTAGCAGACTGCATTCTCCCCTCCTTATTTCCCTTCTTCACTAGCATAAAGAAAAATATAAGACCCTTTTAAAATTACATTGTAATCCTACAGCCTCGTTTTTCAAAGATCTCTTTGTTTATAAGTAGCATTGGAGGTAAATAGGTCATAAATTCTACATCACAGGATTTCTTAGCTTCATACCTATGAGAGTTACTTTGCTTCACAGAGGCCAAAATAATTCCAGGACTGCTGTCAAGTGGTTTATGTTCTGCAATTTGGAGTTTATTAGTGTTAACAGGGTAACATTATATACTATTTGTAGTGTACAAAGTCCTGCAGGCTAAACATTCTTGAGCTACAGTGGTTCAATAGCTAAAATAATTTAAAAATCCTGTCTACATATTCTTGATGGAATTTTGCTTCATTTTCACAAAACCAGAATTATTTTAAAGCAAGAGAATTTTAGGGGTATTTAAAGTAAAGGATCTTCTTTTCCTTCAAGTCTATGAATAGTTCTTCAGCTTAAATCACTCTTGAATATCTCAGTATTTCAAATTGTTCTTAAATACCTACAGGATGAGTCCTGTTGCTCCTGAGACCATTGGGAGAATATCCCAGCTGAAATACACAAGGGCTGAAAGCAGATGCTGTTAGCCTGTCTGCAGATGAGTTATTAGCAATTTTGCTAAGCAGAGGTTATTCCTCTCTCTACTCAGGACAATCTAGTGGTGCATCATCTAAAGACGACTTTCCTTCAGAGCCATAGCTTGGAACGCATCCACTGACATTCCACTTTCTGGCTTTGTAAAACCTGAAACTTCCTTTTTTCACACTGGATTACACCTAACACCACTCACAGTCTCGACAGCCACAATGCAAGTGACTCCATCTCAGCCTGGTCTAGAAATATGGCAAGAGGTCTTGCACCAAACTCTCCACAACTGCAGCCTGCCCAGCCAAGCAGGAGGTTGAAATACCACCTTCAATAAAACAAATTGGTGACAAACACTGGCTTAAGCGTGTCCAGGATTGTAGCAAACATTGCTAACCTTTTTTTGTCCTGACTTCCCATCAGATGTCATGGTACCACTCCAGATGATGCTTGCAGAAAGAGATGAAGTGGCACAGAAGCAGGTGGAGAAATGTTTCTCCAAACACTGTGGTAGGTAAACTTGTAAGCAATTTATTTTCCCTGCCCATAACTCACAGTTGAAATCATCAAACTTTAAAATTCCATTCCTGCTGGGTCCAGAGATGGCTTTATTACCACATAAAATTCTGGCAAATAGAAGAGTCACAGTTTAAGCAATGGACTACAGAGTGCAACTTCCCAGTATGTCATTTTTTTTTTATGAAAAGGAGCTGATTGTATTGCAAGTAATTTAAAACAATCTTCTTAAGAGAAAGTCCCAGCTTGTGTGACTGGGATTGTACTGCAGCATCTTTGGAATTGCAGCTGTTATCTCAGAGCGTTACTGGGAAAGCATTGTCAGCAACAGGGTCAAAGAGCTGGTTGTAAGCTGTTTTGCTGGTAAGAACTGAGCACAGCTCGCTCTTTTAGCAAGCAGATGTATGGTGGTATGCAGAACCATGTGACAAGCAAGTGAGAGGAAAACAAACAAAACCAAAACATTTCTGCCTCCTGAATGTGTTTCCACTTGGAAATTCAGGGTGCTTAGCAAAATAACTAGAGGAAAACAAAAAAAGCAAACCAAAACTAAACAAAACAAAACCAAACCAAACAAACAAAAACTCAAATTTAAAACAAATTTTAAAAACCCAAAATGAAACAAACAAACAGCAGATCAACACAAGGCCATTACACCAGACAGGAGCAGAGCTTGTTCTGTTCCCAGCTCTGTGACTTCAGTGGTTTTGAAGCAATACACACAGTTTGTACTGTTCCCTGTATTTGGGTGAATTTCAGCCTCAAGAAACTCAAAATCTGGGGGAATTTCAGCCTTAAGGGATCATTTATAATGAGCATCTTATTGGGTCAATCCTATCTTTTCTGCTTGTTCATGAACAAGACAAAGCAAGAAGCAACTCCTAGTGGATTTGGATACTGGGATTTGCTGAAAAATCAGAAAGATAAGGGCTTATCTTATTAGTTAACACATTCAGTCACTCCCCTCCCTGCTGTACCTTCATGATGCTTCAATTTCCCTCTCCAGATGGGCTCTCCCAGTCTGGGAAGGTTGGACAAAACCATGTCCATTCATGCTTTGCTGCTGCTCACACTGAATGACCAGACAAGGTCTCTGAGTATCCCACTGCTTTTGTCTTCACTCTGCTCTGGTCTCCAAGAACACCTCCTGATCCCAGGATCCTTAGCAAAGATCTTTTTCATTCCAGGTCCCACTTTTCTCTTTCTTCTTCTTTTGGGGAGCCCTTCGTTTCACTTGTCCTCTATCCACAGCCCCAAGTCAAGTTTTTTTCCTAATCTAAATGATCTGTGCAGGAGCACAATTCATGATCAATCTCCTAACTGGGGCTTCCGTTTGCATTAATGGGAAGACTCATGACATGGGAGGTTTTTCAGTCCAGAAGCTAACAAAATTCAGAACCAGCCTGTAGATCTAATAAACTAAAATTTTACTTTACTCCAGTGGCTCTGAATCTGAAACCAACAGCTGAAACCAACTCCCAGAAGATAGTGAATCTCTTTAAAGCCATATACATTTTGATTGTCAGCTAGTGTTAGACATTTTAGTTACTGTGAGGTTAATGGTATCTTGCAAGTTCCAGTGTTTCTGCTTCCTAACAAATGAACTAAATTAGTAAAAATTATCCCTTCCCTGTTTCAGCTATCCTAAAGAAGTCATGTATCCTGCTTCCAATTAAATTAACCATTAACTCATTTTGATGAAGCTGTACATGATCAGCACCCAAATGAGCTTCAATCTATACAAAGGTTTAAGACCACAAGTGGAAGCATTTACAGCTTGCAAAGATGGAGCAGTGAGCTTCAGACTCAGACTGGGGACAAGTACAAGCCTACATGCTTAAGAAGCAAGCTAAGCTGGGTTTTGATGGACAATGCTCCTTTGGAGCTTTCTGAGCTCATCCTGTAGATCCCATCTTTGCTGAGACTGAACTGAAAATGCTTATGTCTAAACCTGCTTATCTCAAAGATAGATCACCTGGATATACATCCTGTGACTCAAGAAAACAGCACACTGTCTTGAAAAAAAATTAAATAGATTGTGTTTCCCAACACAGCTGAAAGTTCAGAGCAGACAGCAGATTTGGCATGTTCATTGCTGGACTCACACGAGCTCAGATAAGTCCTTACAAACATTGCCACATGGACAATCTGTGACAGAACTACGCTCACACAGCTCTACCCATGGTGTCCACAGATGGTGGCATAAAAGGAGCTCAGTTTTCTTTTGGTAGAGACAAGGTATAGAAAGAAAAAGAATAAAATGGGAAAGGAAATTATTTCTGGCTGTCCAGACAAGCCTTTCCTGAGATCGGTCCCACCAGTAAAGCAAATTAGCGTAACAATGAGGATGATTTTGTCCCCACTGTGTCTTCCTTCTAGTCAGCCAAAAAAAATGTAGTAATACTTTGTGTTTTTCACAGCTCAGAGTTTCTATTGTTTTCTCCTCTTTTGGTGTTCTCACTGTTGATTGCAGAGTGCTTTAATCAGGTACAAGTGTTGTGGGCTGATGGGCAGCCAAGCCTTGTGCAGGTAGTATTACTGGGTAATACTTACCAGCTCCATGCAATCAGCTAAAATTCATTTTATTCTCTTTTAAAAGTCAAAGGCTACAAAATGTGAGGCAGGAAAAGGGAAGGGGCAGTTCTCTTGCTATTGGAGTTTTTAGGTGCGTGGCCAAGAGAAAAGCCACACAAGACCCGGAGCATGGGAAGGGGCCAAGGCTGTCCCAGCAGCTGTGAGGGAAGGGAAGCCTGCAGGGATGCACATGGGAGACCCTCAGCAAGACACAAGGCCCTTTAGGCAGTGAAATGATATCTTGCTGCAGGAAGGAGCATTCCTGGCAGTACCAGCAGCTCTGCAAAGTGCTAAGTAGAACTTTCCACCTGATTTTCCCTTCCTCTCCTGTGCCTGTTGCATGCCAGTGGGTAGGAAATTCATCCTGGCTGATGCTTGTGTTGGCAGGACCCTGAGGCCTGTCTTCTCCTGTGGGAATCCAAGGTACTGTGCCAAGGGACACTTCTCTGTCACTCATCCCTGGCAGGTGCTGCAGTGTCCTGAGCTGCCCCTGGGAAGGTGAGCTGGGAGCTCCAGGCAGTATCTACTGAGGGCAGCATGGCATGGGACAGGCACAGCCTAGAGTCAAGGTGCAGCAGGTTGGCAGAACATTGCTCTTGGTGAGTCCCAGGCAGGTCTGGGATGTGCAGCACCCCAGGACAGCCACTGTGCACATGGAAGAAGTGTCAGAGAATGGCTGTGGCTGCACAAAGTGCTCTGCTGTCCCTCCATTCAGAGTGGAGGAGTGGCAGTACAGAATGGTGATTAACACAGCACTAGGGCAGGATGCCCTCAAACAGAAATATAGGCCAAAACACTCTCCAACATCCTGCCTTAAAGAGCTTATAACACATTTCCTGACATATTGATGTAAGCAAAGGTTAATCTTTCCTGGGGTCACTTGCAAACACTTTCAGAGTTATACTATGCTGATTTTGCAGTCTGCTTGAAGAATACGGGGCTTAGATTGGGAAACAGGAAGTCAGCTGACCACTTTGCCTCCAACTACCTCAGGAACAAAGATTTTTGCCTCTTATCTTTTACCTCCTGATTGTTTTTATTCTTGGAGGGCTGCAGAGAGCTCTGCTTGAAGTCTGTGGGCCCCTCTGAGCAGTCTGCCCAGTGTGGTACTAGGTGGGACAGGAGGAAATTTGGCAGTTTTCTCCCAGCAACCTCCACAGCAGGCCAGGTTTGAAGCCCCTGTGTGCTGAAGCAAAGGGGACAGGTTCCCACAGGCTGCAGTGCTTCATTCTGATGAATCGGCGTTTCTCACTGGGACTTGGCTCCACCAGAAGATTTCCGGCCAGATTTAATCAGGGAGGCTTGAAAGCTGTCCAAAACACAGGCCAGGAAAGGATATAACTACAAAAATATAGCAGCTTTTTCACATTTTCTGAATTGTTTGGTAATTACATTTGTTGGAGATGTAATTCATGCACAATAGTTTAGAGTTGTCCCTGCAACATTTATCAGCTCACGCACAATTATCTTTCTTTCCTTACAGAATCAGACCGCAATCAGTTCTATAAACCTTCTGAGATATTTGTTTGAAGACAATGGTTTTTTGTAAGGAATAAAGATAATAAAAATGTTTTCAAAACTGCAGCCAAAGAGAAAGTCAGTAATCGCACAAATGGAAAATACAGATTTTTGTAACCTAGTGAAAACAGATTCATGCAGAGTTAATTTTTTCCTCTTTCTGCTTTTTCTTCCTACTCCTTATTTTTTATTTGTCTTGCTAAACTGCACAAAACTCTGCTGCATTGCTATGGCTCAAACTTTTTCTAAGGATGAGAAGTTATATTGGTTTAACACAATGATTGTATACAAATGCTGTATTACATCAGCACAGTTCAGGTGCTTTGACCTTTTTAATTTCAATGCAGCTGCACAATGTTATATACTAGTCTGGGAAATGAACAGGGGAGATAGCTGTGACAAACTGTTATGCTGAGATGGCCATGCCCACACCACACTCAGGATTTATATGTGTGAGCCAGTTGGTAGGAAACATTTCCTCCCTGGCACAGTCACAGTGGTTAAAACCAAGCAAACATTGTCTGTGCATCAGGCCATAAGGATGAAATGTTGTCGAAAGTCTCTGGCTGCTTTGTGCTCCTATAGCAATATATGGTATCTATAAATCTGGCTTAGCAGCCTAATTAATCAGAGCTACAGCAATTTGCATCACTGGGGCTGCTCAGCCAGAGCACGAAGTAAATTCACACCCTGGAGCTGGCTGCTGCCCATTCCTGCGCTGTCTCTATCCTCTGTGACTCCCCTGACAGCCCAGCTTTATTCTCAGCTTGCTGTGCCAGGAGAGGAGCTGCTGTACTTCTTTGCTCCTTGGGCAGACTCCAGCATTTTTCCTCCCTTCCTCCAGAGGGTTGTGAGCATGCTCATGTCCAGAAATTTTCCCTGGACTGATTCAAGCCATTGCTGGAAGCTGGGGCTTGGTTCTGTCCCTCTGGTCCCGCTCCATCCCATGTCCCACCACCTTCCCTTGTTTGCTCTTCTCCCTCTCCCAGGAAGCTTCTGCCCTCAAACACTGCTGGGGAAGCTGGGTGCAGAGAGCTGGGTTTGGCTGGAGGGTTTGGCTTTGTTTTGATGCTGTGCTTGTGCTTGTGTCCCTCCTTGGCTCTTCTTGGGCTGCTGAGTGTGCTACCAACCTTCCTCCTTAATGTGTGCTACCAACCTTCCTCCTTAATGACTCTGGTTGTACTTCATGGTGCCCAAGCCCTGTGAGAGGCTGTTCTTGGTAAGGAAGTCACCCCAACCACACATTGTGGGTGATCTTGTGACTCAGGGACATCTGTGGGATGGGGTGAGCAAGGACAGAGCCACAGCTGCCCCATTTGGCAGTGCTGCAGCAGAGATTTCTGTACCTGTCCCCACACTGCCAGCCCCCCTGGGGGACAGGAGTATTTAAGATTAAAACAACAGTAATCTTAATCTATTTTTTTCCAGAAATAAAACTGTAGAGAGGATTTATTTGTTTGCTGGTCTCTAAGACAAAGGGACAGCAGAGTGGCTGTCCTGGCAGCAATGCTAACAAATGGGTGTTAGATGGAAGAGAACTATTTGGATGCCTTGGATGGAGAAACCCTGAGCATCAAGGATGCGATTATTGAGATTTTGAAGTTTGCTTCTTGCTAATGTAGGTGCCATCTGTAAAATGCAGCTCTGGATCCTGAGCATGCATAACAAGCTTGGTTGCTCAGACCTCTTTTCATCTAGAGCCAGCCAACACAGTTAAAGGTGCTACCTCTTCTCTGTAAGAGTAAATAAAGTGATAGTTACCTTCAAATCAGTTCTTAAAATCAGTATTTATACAGTGCCATCAGTGGAGAGCTTTCCTGGAGAACAGTCCTGATGCTCTCTCCAGGGAGACAACAGTCTGGTGGTAGAAAACATAGATTTTTAATTAGTGTTGTTTGGCTTCAGTGAATTACTTGCATCAGAGCTACAAAGTTGAGAGGAGATTTGTAGACTTAAGCTGGACTAAAACTAGACAAAATAAGACAAGAGAACACATGTTGCTGGGTTAATGAGAATGAAAGATAGTGATTGCAGTAATGTAGTCAGAAAGTCACACTCAGTGTATTATCACAGCAAGCAGCTCTGGTCTTCCCATTTTTAGGTTTAGTCCTTTGTGAGGGAAGATTAGCTTTTTGCAAAGGGTGTTTTAAAAGAGAATGAGCAGAGGACTAATGACAGAATTATGAAAGCAGGTCCAGGCATTAGGCACTGAGGACAAAAAGAAAAAGCCATTAGCAATAGCCAGAGAAGTGGATGAAGGCAGCAGCCAGTGGAAAGGTTTGGGGAAAAACAAATCCAGTCTTGCAAAAACAACTCAAACATTTGCTCACAATGAATATATGCCTTGGATATGTTTTTGGACGTAAAGTAATAACCAAAAAGTTTTTCATAAGAAGAGACTCCAGTCTGAGAGCTGCAACACAACTTTTGTTATTGTTAATTTTATTTCCAAGATCTCCATTATATATCTAGAGTATCCTCATTAATATTTCTTTTTCTTTTCCAACAAAATAATGAAATAAGGAGTCCCTGAGAAGGATAGGTATTTCTGATATTCTTGGTGAAGGATCTGAATTTTGGGGTGAAATTAGAAATTTCTGTGAGTAAATTTTGGGTTTTGTGAAAAGGGTATTTTCTGGACAAAATATTTCAATAGGAAAATTTTGGTTATTTCTGATGGCTTGAAAAGCTTTTTGGCTCGTGCAGAGAGCAACAAGAAATATCTCCAGAGGTTTGGACACCATTGAAGGTTCCCCTGGACTGAGTTAACTTGCCATGTCCTCTCCAAGTGTATGCCTTCCCCCTGAAATGTATTTAGCTCTGAGTCAAGCAGGAGGTAGTCCTGGCACTCCTGTAACTGAACTAAGAATCAGCTCATTTATTTTTAACTCACACATGCCACCTTGCAATAAGAGGACTCGTGTGAGAGTTTAACAATTCCTTGTAAAATTCATCCCTTCACATCCTTTGATGACTCAGTGTGCACCTTTCAGCATGAACCACATCTGCCCACCTAATTTACAGTTCCTTTCATCTGTACATTAACAAACATGCTAAATGTGACCAAATCAGGTAAGTCATTACTGGCTCTTGACTGAAACAGGCATTTTCTTTCCTCAGGAATAATGCAGGAGACAATCCTGGGAACCATTCCTAGAACAAGCTTCCTTGGGAGACAGGATGGATCTGATTTTCCTAGAAGTGCTGCACAGGTTTTCTTTGAGGAAACCTTTCCATGACATGGTAGCATTTAACAGCTCTGGTATCCTCTTCTATCAGGTAAATCACAGGTCAGTGAAAAAAATTAAAGATATTAACACAGTCTGAAATTAATTTAAATCATGCCATGAGTAGAATTTTAACATGCATGAAGTGCAGCATCAGCAACTCCCCTAACTCACAGCGGGGTGTCCTTATTCTGGATAAGTCTCATTGTCTTGCTGCTGTGTGTGGAGGCCATGCCTCAGGTTTTAGCTTTTATATTTTTTAGATTTTGTACTGCTTTAGTGTGTAGTTCTGAGCTTCATACTGGGTATAGTGAGCTCTCTTCACAGAGTAGGGAGACAAAACAATTCCTTCTCTAGCTGGGCACCAAGGACAAATGATCCAAATTTCAGGCCCAAGAGCATAAACAATGTGGACTCAAGAGAGAAAATTAAGAAGGATGGGACTGCATAACCTAAAGCTATAATGGTACAATTAACTCCAATATGCAAATGGAGCAGAACTTACAAAAGTGAGAGACCCCATGACTGGTTGTCCATTTTGTGACCATTTTGGTTCATCTTGGGTTATAGCCCTGGCTGGGCTCTTGTGCTGCCCAAGGTGGATCCATGCAGGCCTTCTAATAAATCCCTACTTTATTCTTTATCTCTGTCCAGCCTCTGTTCTAGGTCAGCCTTCACAAGGCATCAGAGGTACACAAACAATAAAAAGTAGTAGCCTATAACTTATATGAGTGCATTAGCCCTACATCACAGGAGGAAAATGCAAAGGAAGAGTGATTCCTCTCCCATAATGAAAGCAGTACAAGCTGGGTGCTCTGAGGGGTGCTGGGTTTGAGTACAAGCAGCTTGGTTACACTGCAGCTGTCTCAATTAAACAAGATCATCATCCCCAGTCCAATATACAGGAAAGACAGGAGTTTCTGAGGGATCCAACCCTCCCTCCCATGCCCCAAAATGTTGATATCTAATTGAACATCGTAACTACGTAAAGTTATGCTAATCTGACTCACTTCTGCTCTCCTCCTGCCCTCTTGGTAGTCAAGATCCTCTGTCAAACTGTTTGTTCCCATCATACTCCTGATGCACTGGGTAGGGAATGAGTGGCACTGAGAAATCTTCACTGCCCATGTGCAGACAGCTTCTTCCTATGCAAGGGAAGCTCTGGATCATCTGGGAGTCTGGTTTTGCAGCAGCTGTACTTTGATACATCAGCACAAAGGAGATGCATCACAAAGAATGAAGGTTTATTTCTGCATCTTCCCAAACAACATCCTTAAGAAAGCTCTGTCTATATTACAGGAAAAAGGAAAATATCCAGCACATATATATATATATTGCTACCACCTGCTTTTCATTTCATAAAGTATGAGTAGGGCAGAGTTTCTCATGGTCTAAAGCTAAATTGTCAGCACAATTCTGGCAGGAGATTTTAAAACACCTTTGGTGGTGTAGGAAGCAAAAGAATACCACTTGATTTTAAGATCAACGGCTGAGTTTACAGGGATGACAAAAGATATTCTCTCCTCATTTATAATCAGCACAAATAAGTCATGCAAATCTCAGAGAGCTGTGATGGGGCCACACACTGATGTTCTCCCCAGCGCTTCTCTGCAGAGAGCCTCCACAATATTTTCCTCCAGTTCAGACAAGCACCTCAAATACCAGGTGTCCTTTGGGAAGGATGGGAAGCTCACTGGTCTGAGGCAAAAGCATGTTATGCAATGTATGTGGTAGAATTAATTTTGCTGGGAGATAAGGGAAATGCCATAAATAGCCGACAGACAGCTTGAGAGAGGGAGCAAGTGAGCACTCCTGAGCCTCTCAAAGCACTGGCTGGCTGTGCCTCTCATCAGCAGAGACACTGAGGGATATCTGCCATTCCAGAACAGATAACCTTTGCTCCATCCAAGTGCTATTATTTTAGCAGTTATGTCTTTAAGTGGCAGATTAGTTAAACCTCATTTTCTCATGTACTCAGACGTGGATCGAGGTGGTGCTCCGTGGGTGAAGCAGAAACACAGAGTGCCCCCTCAGCAACCCCTGCAGTCCCCAGAGATGGTTCAAACATGAGAGGTACTTTTCCCAGGTACATTTTCCACTCTCCACCTCAGAAATAAGCTGACCATGAAGATTTCTCAAAGACCTGGTGTCTCTTCTCCCTGATGGTAGCACTACATCACATGCTGCTCAGGGCTGTCAACCCTCACCTCCATCATGCCCCACACACAGCCAGCAAGGCTCTGGTGGCCCCAGGGACAGTGGGAGCTGCTGACAGGTCTTGTTGCCCACAGAGGTGGTTGAGTAGCACTGCTGGGCACCCCAGGAGCCTGGAGACTGTCAGCCCACCCTCCAGCCCATCTGTGTTACAGAGTACTTCTAGGAAATGATACAGTCAAACATCAGCAAGGGACTCCTTTTGGTTGTCATCTGTTGGTTTATTGTGGTTTGGTGCAACATCTCAGGGTGTATGGCCTTCTATGGCCTGTCATCCCATTGCCTCTCGTCCCATTGCTGGGCACCACAGAGCAGAGCCTGGTCCATCCTCTGATCCCTCCCTGCAGGGATGAAGTCTCTTCTCAAGGCTGAACAACCCCAACTCCCTCAGCCCACCCTCAGTGAGATGCTCCAGTACTTTCATCATCTTTGCCATTCTCTGCTGGACCTGCTCCAGGAGCTCCACCTCTCTCCTGTACTTACGAGCCCCAAATTGGTCACAGAATTCCAGGTGATCCTCACCAGGGCTGAGCAGAGTGGCAGCATCACCTCCCTGACCTGCTGGCAGTGCTCTTCCTAATGCACCCCAGGATCCCATTGTCCCTCTTGGCCACAGGGACACGGTGCTGGCTCAGGGACAGCTCATTGTCCACCAGGACCCCCAGGTCCTTCTCCCCAGAGCTGCTTCCCAGCAGGTCGGTCCCAGCCTGTCCTGGTGCCTGGGGTTGTTCTTGCCCAGTGCAGGACCCTGCATTTGCCCTTGCTGGATTTCAGGAGGGTCTCTGCCCATCTCTCCATCCTGTTGAGGTCCTTCCCAAGAGCTGCAGGGCTCTCTGGGGTATTGGCCTCTCCTGCCAGCCTTGTGTCACCAGAGAACTCACTGAGGAGACACCTGCCTCAGCCAGGTCATTGATGAATAAGTAAAACAGTCCTGTGCCAAGTATTGAACCTTGGGGGCCTCCACTGGTGACAGGCCTCCAACTGGACCCTGTGCCACTGAGTAGCAACCTCTGGGATCTGCCATTCAGGCAGTTCTCAATCTACCTCACTGTCCACTCACCCTGTCCTCGCTTCTTGAGTGTGTGAATGCAGATGCTGTGAGAGGCAGTGTCAGAGCCTTGCTGAAGTGGAGGCAGACAACATCCCCTGCTCTCCCCTCATCCATCCAGGTAGTTGTTTCATCATAGGAAGCAATCAGGCTGGTCAGACATGATTTACCTTTAGTGAAGCCGTGCTGACCTCTCCTGATCACCTTCTAGTCATCCATATGAATAGAGACAGCCTCCATCTTAATTCCCTTTGACCTGTGTATCAAAAGCTTCCTACTTTTTTTATCTTCTCTTTTTTTTTTTCTTTTCACCCATCACTGACAGTTTTCCTTGGACAGGGGGAATAAATTATGTGTCATCTTTTGATGGAGATGTGTCAACTGAAGCTGGTGTGATGTGACTCAGACTTGTTTCACTTGCAATGTGTACTTCAAGTTTGAAACAAGCCAGGCCTCCAGAAGTGAGAGCCACGTGCATGAACTTGGTCCTCCATCCTCCTCTTTCTCCTGGGTGGCAGAGCTGTGTGCCTATGGTCAGCCCTGGCTGTGCACATCCCAAGGGCACGGGGATGTGACAATTCCCCTGAACCCAGGCTGTGTGTTTTCCACATCTCCTCTCAGAAATAACTGAGCAAGCCCAGAAATCAGGGTGGTGGAATGTGGGGCAGAGAAGTTAAAAGAGGGAGGAAGAGCTTGCCCCATGATTTCTGTTGTGATTTCCTAAATAATATTGACTAAGGAGTGTTTCATGGCACTGAATTCTAACACATGATCTCAGCCTTTTCCAAGAGTCCCCTGGCACATCTATGCATCTTTAACAGAAATGTGATTAAAATGCAAAACCAGGGACATCCTGTTGCCCACAGTAACAAGTTAAATGCTGCAGAATTCATCCCTGTTACACAGAGCAGTTCTTTCTTGATACAAATCTTCCCAGAAAGGGCTTGAGGTCAAAATTTACCTGAGAGGAAAGAAGGAAAAGGAGAATGTCCAGAAAACATTCATTAATTCAGAGCAGTGTTCTAAACAATAAATAATTCAAAAACAGCCAAAGGTCAAAAACTGCAATAAACCCTGATCAAGGTCACCATTTACTTCAACATAAATATCCTCTGAACAGAGTCTGATCTTTTTTTTTTTTTTGCTTGAGCAAAGCTTAATAAACAGACTTCCATGCAAATATCATTTAGTGAAAGGAAAAACAGCAGGAACCCCCCCAGACAGTCCAAATTTAAAGCCATTTAAAATGAGTTTAAAAACATGACCCCTTGAGAAAAGTATTTCATCTAGGCTGAGCGACATGTACATTACATACAGTGCTTGAAAACCCAGAGTGAGAAAAGATCTCCTGACTTCAGCACATATATCACATTTGTGAACGTTGGCTGCTTTGCTTTCATTACACTTCCCTTCCTTGTCAGCACCCCAGCTAAAATAAAGCAACCCCCAGGCAACTTTCCCAAACACCCAGTGGGAAGATTAAACCACGACAATGTACATTCATATGTGGGGTCAAAGTCAGTATTACTCAGCTCCATTTACTTTATTTTAATGTTACTCACAAAATATACACAGTAGGAGGTGCATATTTGAGGGACTTTGGGAACTTTCTTGAATTAGCTTCAATTATTTGCTCAGCACTGGTCCTTGGCATAGAACATGTGAAAGAAGAAGTAAAATTTTTTAATAGTAAATCCTCTAATTTATGAAAATAAAGAAACAGAAACCTTCATTCCATTCCCCAATCACTCTCATTTTCAGTAGCTGCAGCTTATCATACCTTTGGAGCAGCTCCCCATAAGTTAAAGATTTCCTGTTTCTAGGCTGCCTTTACTTCATCCAAAGAAGATGAAAAAATTGAAAGTCAGGCTGATGTTCCCTGAAAGGGCAACCTTCTTTCCTAGTCAATAAATAGAGCCTTAAAATCCTCTTCTGACAGCCCTGGAATTGGACCTCCAGCGCTAATGCCAAAGCTTTGATTTAAAGTTGTGGGCACTATTCTATCCTCAGTTACAGCAATGCAAATCTTTAATTTCAAGGAAGTCGTCAGAGTGACTTTGGGAGGGAATTGCTGGACTGGCTGTGGACAAGATGAGAGCTGGATCTTATCCCACAGTCCTTTAAAGCATTACCCCTTGGATCCCAACATGGCATTTTCACATTTTTAGTTATGCCCCTATTACACACATCTTCACAGAGGAGGAAAAAAATCTGTGAACACCCACAAATGCTTTTGACTCCGTGTGGAGATCTAGAAGTGCAAATCAGCAAGAAACACTGCTGAGTTTTCCTCCCTAACCTGTGACATGCATTTGAAAATGAAGAGGTTATTTTTAATTATAATTGACATTCTTTTCCCCCTGGTTGTCCCAGTGAAGGCATTTATCTTGCTAGAAAAGTGGTGCCACTTATAATGTTGCCACAATGGGAGCTCGGTGGAGGAAGCTGTGAACAGGCCTTTAGGGAGCTTCAAAAAGCATCTGTTAGACTGCAAAGCTTAAAGCCTGGCAATTTGATTTTCCCAGTCCTTCTGAGGGTCTCTGACTAAGAGGGAAAGAAGGAGGTCCTTCTCCTCTGCCTGTACTGCAGCCCAAGGGGCTGGGTTCATGGCAGCTCTGCTTTAGGTGGGCACCTCCACGCCAGGGATGCAACTCCACTCCCAATCCCCCAGGCCCAAACCTTCAAGCTGGAATGTGTTGCAGCCCCATGGCAAGGCATGCTGAAGTGTTGTAACTTGTTCTCTCACCCCCACTTTTCCCTGAAAGAAAATATGGGTTCAAAGCTAAGTTCAGACTCCTGATACTGGGCCAAGATTTCCCTTGGCAGGTCTGTCTGCTATTGCCATGTTCTATACATGGCTCTCCCTGCTGGTTCCCTTTCCCCTTCCTTACCTCTCACTCTGCACCAGCCCCTGCTAAGTCATCAAATGTGGTTCAGGGATATATGAACATGGTCAGAAAATGCACTAAAGTGCAGAAAACACATGTTTAAATTAGGAAGTGGCATCAGTTCAGCAGAGTGCAACTCTTTTCCTGGGGATGCAAATATCAGCACAGCAAAGCACTTTCTGAATCAGACAAGCTATTAATATTTTTAAGGGCTTTGAAAATAAATTTGAGGATTGGGAGAATATGCAGCATTGCAAAAAAAACTCTTGTGAAGCCTTCTGTCCTGGGATTGTCCCTGAGTACAGGCACAAGTCCTGTCCCAGTTTTTGCGGGTTCTGCTGAACCAGCCTGTCCAGAGGTGATTATTAGTGCCAGCCACAGCAGAAGCAACACCACATTTCTGTTTTTCTCTGCTAACAAAGATTGAAGCCCTTCTGGCACTTCTACCATGCCACAGGGGGGAAAATGCCCTTGGACATCAGACCTGTCAAGTTTGAATAACTATCTGTAGCAGGAGTGTAGCAACCCCTGTAGGCACCCCGACTGACGCACCCTGGCTCTGTGCTTTCTCCTTGAGAAGACTCCTGTGAGCTACAGAGATCTCTGGGAAGCCTCAACTCCCATGATCTGGTGTGGAGGAGATAATTCTGCAATCTCTTCTGGGCTCCTGGAGAAGAGCCTGAGGATGATGAAGGCTGGGAATACTCAGCCAGGACAGCAAAGCCAAAGCCCAGCAGTGAGTCTCAGTGCCATCAGGCCTGGTGAGAGCTCCCCAGGAGCTGCAGAGGATGCTGGTTGCTGTTGTAAGGACCACTTTGGGAGGAGCTCTGCCTGCTGGTGGATGGTACCAGTGGCCTTTCAAAACAAGAAGTTCAAATCCTGTACTTTTGAGTGTATTAGCATTGTAATAGTTGGGTAAAACCCTGCTTGGGCACTACAAAGTGTACAGCAGTGGAAACTGCAGCAGTCCATGTAGCAGCAATGGGCTAAATATACTTAAGGATGCAGCAGAATTGGGATCAGATATGTAGTTTATCAGGATGGTATCTTATAATTTCAGAAACCCAAAACACCAGGGCTGAATTATAAATATCCTGCATCCACTACCAAAAGAGAAAAAAAATATTTTCCACTGAAGTGGGAAAAAAGTTAGGAGTTTTGTGCAAGGGATAAAAATTATGTCGTAATATGGCCAAAAAAATAAAAAAGTAGAGAGTGTTCCTTCATGGAGAAATCAATTTTGAGGTTATACCTGCTTTAGCAGTGCCCAAGGGAAAAATAAACAAAGAAACTGTGGCATTATAGAGAGCCCAAACCAGAAGGTGAGGCTGGGAAGAATGTTCCCAGAAAACAAATATAGAACATCAAAAGCAGGCAGGCAAATAGGATTTGACTCATGGCCTGGTTAAGGCACAGTTCCTCTTCACAGGTAATACAGGGGCTGCCTCTTTACCAAGTTGTAGGCAAACTTGTAACCAAAACAATATAAAACAAACTAAAACAAACAACAAAAACAACAAAAAACAAAAAACCAAATAAAAACAAACAAACAACACCCCCCCCAAAAAAAAAAAAAAAAAAAAAAACCAAAACCAAAAAACCAAACCAAACCAAAACAAAACAAACCAAAAAAAAAATCCCAGAGATGGAAATCCAGATCTGGTCAGAAAAGTGGACTGGGAAAGACTTTTACTTCATTATGAGAACAGAAAGAAAACCCATCTGAAGATTCACAGGCAACAAATAGTGGCATCCATCAGAATAAACAACATTCAATCTATCCAGATCAGCTGAATCTATCAGGTTGTAGTAGAAATCCATTTTTTCTTTCAGACTGTTGAACACTTTGCCATTTGTGCATACAGAGCTAGGTGGGACCTGCGATCAGAATCATGAGGGTAAAGCAAAAAAAGAAGGTGGAAAAATTGTGCAAATGTATATAAAACTAGTTCAGTTGGATCTTCCCAAATAACCAGCTTGTATTGGATTAAAATAAAAGTTCAGGTTGTTCTTATGTCCTATTTGGACCTGTTGGCTCACCATGCATCACAAAAGCACATGCATTTTTATTGATTACCTCTGTCCACACTGCTATATTCAGTTCTTTTTGCTGCATTGTTGCATTGATTTCTCCTGCCCATATCACACTATTGATTTTCCCTGCTCCCATTTCACATCTGTGCTTCTCTCAGGCACCCAGCTGACATAGTAGGGAAAGTGTGGGATTAGTGCTCAGCTTACAGACACACATGACTGTGAGGAATCTACCCACAAGGATAAATCCAAGGCCCCTGCTCTGTTGCAGGGTCTATGTATAATGTTATATGTGTGATTTTTTTTCTAGAATCCAAGGATTACATGGAAGTGCAAAATGAGGATTGTGTGCAATCCTCTGCTCTCATTCTTCATCGAGGCAGTAACAAGCAGTTCAAGGCCAACACTGAGCTTTTGGCTGTTCTGCCAAAAATATGTTGAAGGTCAGTTTTTAGTTAAATTTATTAAGACACAGCTGAAAGGAAGACTTTCCTGCCAAGAATGGTTTTCAGCTGAGGACAGGACTTGCAATTGCAGCAGCTTTTAAGGGAAGGAAAGCACCTGATACATCCCATGCCAAGTGTCTGGGTTTTTTCATATATTCTGCACCAAAGATGTTGAAGTTGTTGGGAAGTCATCTCCTGACTGTGGATGCAGTGAGTAATTATGTTATTCAATCTTTATTTTTTTTTCTTACCTTGAAATGTACAACTTTAATTGCAAACTCAACAGTTCTTAGCAACAACCACAAATTTGGCATGTATCAGCAGCATTCATTTTCTACAGATTTTTGGTGAGAATCTCATAGAACCACAGGATCACAGAATATTCCCAGTTGGATGGGACACACAGGGATCACTGTGTTCAACTTCCAGCCCTGCAAAGCACCAAGTCCAAGAATCCCACCATGCGCCCAAGAATATTCACCAAATGTTTCTTGAGTTCTGCCAGGCTGGTGCTGTGACCACTGTCCTGGGGAGCCTGTTCCAGTGCCCAAATACCCTCTGGAGGAAGAACCTTTTCCTAACAACCAAACTAAACCTGCCTTGACACAACTTCAGGCCATTTCCTCAAGTCCTGTCAGTGTCACCACAGAGCAGAGATCAGTGCCTGCCCCTCCTCTGCCCCTCATGAAGAAGCTGTAACTGCAGAGAGGTCTCCCCTCAGTCTCCCCTTCTCCAGATTGAACAGACCAAGTGCCCTCAGCTGCTCCTCATACAGCTTCCCCTCCAGACTCTTCACCGTCTTTGTTGTCCTCCTTTGGCCACTCTCTAAGAGTTCAATATCTTCCTTATATAGCAGTGACCAAAATTTGAGATATTCCGCAAGACAAAGAGCGTGCATGTTTTTCAGAGTTGCAATAATGTTTAATAAAATTACATTTAAAGTAATTGTTGTGTGTGCTGTTCCAAGCAGAGACATTTCCACCTAATGAACTGAGCAATTCTGTAGCATTTAAAAGATGATAGTCAGAATAGTTTATTGAAATTCATCATCGATACAGAGAAAATACATTCTGAGTTTTTACATGAGATGGTGTTACAAATTTTACATGATAAAATGTTTAGTACCCAGCAATTATTTGGTAAGTAGAAATTATTTCTCTTGAATGATAAACTGTCACTCTGAGTACAAAATAATAATCTCATGCACAGTGCTGTTTCTTTCAGTCACTTCTAAACTGAAGCAAGAGAAAAGGCACACATAAAATAATCCTACCTAAGCAAGACTGGACGATTTGAATGCATGGAGGAAACAGTGTTGTCTGGTTATTATCACTGTGCAGCTTCACAGGTCCCTTGGATGTTATTTCCTATCAACTTTATAGCTCTTTTATCCAATCCCCGAAGAATTTGTAACAAAATATTGTAGCCACAAGGGAGTTATTTTCCTTTTCATATGAAAATCTCATGGTGACACTATGAAAATGGTGCTGCTTAACAATCTTTATGTGATGCTAAGCTTTTGACAGACCTGTCTGTGACCACCTTGGAGAGGATTTACTAATGCAGGGAGATGAAACAGGAGCTCAGCATCACCTTACGCTGAGCTACTCTTGCAAATCAGTCACAAAACAAGGTTTTCATAAATGTTTGCCCAGAGCAAGAAGAGCAGCACCAATATTGCTCTTAGGGGAAAAGGTGGGGGTGAACAAGCTGTTATCTTCTTGATTGCAGCACTGGGTGTAGCAATTACCCATTACAGAAACACCAACTTGCCCAGCTTGGTGGGACTGGTGAGCTCTGTGTAACTCACAGTGCCAGATGAGTTCTTCTCAGGTGCTTGGGGAACTGTTTTTGGGATCAGAGGATGACTCTGCTCATACCCAAGTTAACCAACTGAAGCAAAGAAAAAAAAATCACATAGGCCCTTGGCTAAATATTCCAGGAGAAGCTCCTCTCTCCCTTGGTGTCCCCTGTCTGGAGCAGGTGCTGATCCCCTGGATGTGCACATTCCCAGGATATGCTCCTCCACCATGACCAGGGGTCACAATCCAGGGCAAGGAGACAAAGAGGCAGCCTTTGCATTCTGGAGTTTCCTTTCACCTTCTGAGCAGCAGGGTGCTCAGAAGGCTTTCCTGTAGTGGAAACAAATGTTGGGATCATGCCAATAACATCCCACAGGTTCTCCATGGGGTCTACTGATGAAAAGCACAATGGGCCATGACATATGAACTAAATTAATCTAAAAAAATCCCTTTTCAGGTTGATTTTAGCTCAAGGTGAGTTTTCTGCTTGGTGTTTTCCCCATGTTCTATGGTATAGTTAATTTAGCAGGCACGATCCCAGTGAGCTTTTGTGCATTATTGCAGCTGGCTGTGGGCATCCAAGAATTTTCCCAAATAAAGTCTGGGGCACAAGAAACATGAAAAGCAACGTGTATTTTAAGCTGCTCTCTGAAAATGCTCTGAAATGGCTTGTTTTTCTGCCCTAACCTCTGTTAGAGGGTTTGTAGCATCCCTCCAAAGACACAGACCTGGTTTAATGGCTGAGGCAGTTTTGCTCCCAGTTAGAGCTGTATCAGCAGATAATCTGCACTGCTGGGGGACATTGACTGTCTGTCTCACATCTGTGTGATCAACCCATGGCTGTTTATTATTCTGGTATTTTAAATCCTCATCTACTTTAGCCAGCAAGTAATCTGAAACCACTGCTTTCTAGCTTTTAAAATCAATTGATAAATAGCATTTCTTTTTTCTCCTAGGAATCAATGCACAATTACTTTGAACTGTTTCAAGAAAATAGGATTTTTGAGATACTATAGCCTCCCTTTGCTCCCTTCAACAAGCTTGATTTGAAAAGCAAAGAGGAAGAAGAAGCACAAGTAGCACTGCAGACTTGACAGAAATGTGGATGTTCTGCAGTCAAATTATTTTGTGAACCTGGAATCTTTATTTTTAATCTCAAGTGTTTCTTTCCTTTGGTCACAGACTCCTGCCTCCACAGGAGAAAGTGGACTGGACTTCCCCAGGCTTTCAAGGCTCTATTTTAAATCCTAAGATATATATAGTATGGTATTTACTAGGAATGACCTGGGAAGAAATTAATAAGAAGAAATTAATCAGATGAAGCAGCAAGTTTAGAATTTCATGTGTCTAGAACCTCAAGATCAGAGTGTCTGGGGTACAGAGTGAATTTATTCACGTTAAGATGTTTGATGAAGTCTTTCCTGCCATCTAATTTTTCAAAGTAGGAATAAAGAGCTGTAGCACTGGGTCCATCAGTCAGTCAGTGGGAAATTCTGTAGCTGTATTTTCAAAGTCTACAGAAGGAACCAGTAAACCTTGCCCTAGCAAGGTGGTTGCCTTTAGGAGATGGACCTGTGTAACTGGAATTGGGTTGCAGAGGAAAATCGACACACACACAGACTCACACCTGACTATTGTGAGAAATAACATTCTGAAATCTCTTTAGATATGATAGACCACAGTGCCACAACATCAGCAAGGAAAAGATGCTTTTCTTCTTTTCTTCAGACAGTTTTACAATTAAACCACTTGGAGCTTACCTGGCACTGATAGCACAGGGTTTGCAGGGAAGTTAAATCAGGTGTCCTTGCAGCACATCTTCCTCTTTGCAAGTCCAGCTCAAAGAATGCACAGGAATTTCCTCAGCTGCTTTCTTGGAAGAGTTCCTGTCTAGGACAGAGGAGCTTTCCAGGGACTTACCTTAAAAACATTATGTGAGTGTTTCAAAGGAAGAACAGACTAAAACCTTAACAAATGAAAAGGTAAATTACATTTAAGGTTTTAGTTTCAATTCAGGATCTGTCTAGAATCACAACCCTTTCCCAATACATGACCCAAACCCTTAATTATTTATTTTCCTACTTACCAAGAGAAACAGCCATTAACCCAACAATTCAGTGTAATATAGTGGTGCTAAAAGCTAGAAGTTAGACATAAAGAGCAAGAACATAAATGTGGAAGACTTTTTAACTGCAGAGAATTAGGAAATTATTAAAGGAGAGGATATACAGAATAAAGGGGAATAATACTAGGAAGTCATGATTATAATTTTATTAGGCCTGGGAGTTAAATAAAAGTGAAAACCTAAGAGGAAAGTCAAAACAATTGAATTTTAAGGGTCACTTCTATGAGAATAACCGAGATGGATTTGGCTCAAGTGATATTATGGTCTGCAATCCTAAGGAACACCCAATCTTGCAAATAACCTCAGGGCTTTTTGTCCTCATGCAAGCAGGACACACAGGTCTTTAAATCCAGGGGAGCCTGCAGTTTTACCCAGACTAGTTAAAGAAACAGCAAATTTCCCTGAAAATCACTGGGGTGAGGCGCTGAAAGAAAAATGTTCAAACTGATAGTCAAGAAGCTACAGCAGAGGAATATAAAATAATGCCCCCGACTGCAGCACGGTGCTCTTGCCTTACATCATTTTGAGCACATTTCTCCTCCATTTATTACTAAAAGAGAAAAATTCAAGCAAAGAGCTACTCAGAAAGCTGCATCTGGGAGCAGTCAGGCAAAGGACATGGTAAGGCCATCTCTCCCTGCTGGCATTTCTTGCTGTGTGGCTTCCCCTGCACTCAGACAACCTCTCTCCCTGCTTTCCATGTGCCAGGCAGGGAACACCGCTCCCAGTTTCACCTTGCAAGGCTTTCCTGTACCAGCATGTAAGGAGCTCCTTCATTCCTCCTCAAGGGAAGGAAAATGAAACAATCCTTCCAAGGACTGAAATGCACTGAGTTTGCCTGTACCACTGGAGACCTCAGGAGACCAAAGTAAATGAATAAAGGATCTTCAAATTATTTATGACAACAATTGCTGGGATTATTCTGAATGCAGCCGAGGGGGGAGGCAAGGATGGAGTTGATAAAGGCAATTAAATTAAATTTATAAACAGTACAGACATTTCCAAGAAAATCAGGATAAACACAAAGAAATTCTTTCAAACCCCAAGAAATTTCCAGCAACTAATGAGACTTCAAGGCATGACAATGGAAAAGTACAGATGAAACTGATATTACTCAAAAAAGTTTTTGTTTCATTGTTCGCAGTAGAAGCTGAAGGTCATTTTCTAGTGATTGAGATCTACTTTCCCTGGAGAGAAAGAAAAATGTTAAAAGGTTTCATGATTATACTGGAACAGATAATTAGGCAGTAAGAAGTTGCACAGGTTGACAAGGCACTGGACCCAGAAGACTTCCAGTCACAGAAAAGTGGCTGAGACAGAGACAAGAATTTGTGAGCTGGAGCAGAGGAGAGGATTTGGCAATTCCAGTACCATGGGGACTCAGTTCTGCCACCAAAACAGCTGTATCCTAAACAGCTGTGTCTGTCCAAAACATCTGTGAAGGTCCAGCAGTTATGACAGAGAGCATCCAGATGTGTGTCTTCCACAGCAGTAGTGCAAGCCAAATGGGTTATTTCAGACACTTGATGTAGCACTACATCCTGGTGTTTCTCAGCCAAGCCTTGTCATGGGTTTGAAATTTTATTCAGAAGGTGTCTGGGACAGCACAGAGAGTCAGCAGAGGACAGTGGGGTAAATCAGCTCCAGAGGGAACTGGTAGAAATGTAAATCAAAGTATAGACTCATTTAAAGTTTGTATCAGGCTATGAAGGTAAGAACTAGCTTCATGTTTGTTTCCTTTCACAATGCTAGTTAATCCTCTGATATATTAGTCTTTAAATATTCAGTAACAGAAATATTAATTATTGACTTATCCACTGGTAAGACAGACTGTAAGGTCTTAACGACCACCTCAGAGGAAATATTTGTGAGTTCAGTTCTGAACCCAGCATTTCTTGTTGAGTGGCTTAAGGCAAGCTGTTTGCCCTCTGAAAGACCTTCTAATTCCTGACACAAGAAAATTCCTTCCTTTTGTGATACAGCTGTAACTCCAGCAATATATCTTTAACTGCACTTATAATAGTTTGTCTGGCCTGGTCAGGATGCTTCTTCTGCTCCAAGCCAAATTGAATCTCCCCTCAGTAATGTTAACTGCCATTTCTATTGTCCTTTTCTTAGACAGATTTTACACATCACTCCTAGGACTAGCTGGGTGTCAATGGGCAGAAACCAACTGATGGCCCCTGTGGACATTAGAATAAGTATAAAAGCCTGGACATGAAGATGCAGTTATTCCTTATGGCCTATTCTGAAAGATATCAGGAAACCCTTCTGTCCTACAGGCCTGTTCTGTCGAGGCAGGTTCAGCTTCACACTTCACTGTTTAATCTCAAATTAATTGTAACAGGCTATTTTGGAACAACTTATACCATGAGGCTGACTGTTTCATTCCCACCTTCATACCAAGAAAAAAAAGGAAAGCTATCTTTTTTTTTTTTTTGTCCTTGGTTTTTGGGAGCATCTGCGAGCAAATTACAGATTATCAAGGGTAACATTCATTCCTATGGACATTACTGGTTATGCTGAGTTGGATGGGTGCTCACCATCCCTGACTAGCTGTCACAGGGTTTTCTTCAACAAATGAAAAATCCTGGACTTCACTGGAGCTGTACCAATTTACACCCCAAGGAATGGCAATTAGTTGCCCCTGTACATTTTTTCTCAGCATGTGCCAGGTCAGGACAGATAAACAGAGTTGTACTCTGATGATGATGATATCTTTAATCCTCATGTAAGGAGAAGATTCTCTCTGAAAACCACACGCTTTGCCAAAATTCAGTCCACGCCACAGCCTGAATTTTCCTCTCCTGGAGGTGAATGTTGCGTGCAATCTCTCCTGAGTGTTTGTTGCCAGAACAGTCTCTCTGTTTTGCCAAATACTGTTCTCCAGCTATGGATACCTGAGCACCAGGTGTCCATACCTGGTACCCAGTTTTCATGACTGTCAATCTCTTTTCATTTCTCTTATCTTCATGGATACTCTGCAAATATCAGGCCAATGCCATATCTAGAGTTACACTTAGCAATCTGGTAAATGCCTACAGAGATGTGTGGCCCACGTGGCTATGAGAAGGCATCACAAGTGGCCACTTGATCTAAAGGACTGTCAAACAACCAATAAGCCAAAGATCTTCCCAACAGGTGTTTTTGTGGACTGCAAACACTGCTGTCACTTGTTGCTTTTTGACACAACAAAGAGCTCTGAAGTGTGAAGGAGATGGGTCCTTCTCAGGAGCCCTGTAGGAAGCAGATTGAACAAGTTTTAACAGCATGTGCAAAGGCTCAGCTTAGAGGCTGCTAGTAAGTTAGATCTTAAACACTGCCAGCATTTTGGGTCTGACTGGATCATCCTCAATATACAGCATCAAGATTTATACAGATTGAAAGATACCTGAAGACATGGGATAGAGGAGCCTGACCCATCAATACTGAAGGCACCTTAATAAGGTTAAAGTATTGACAGAAAAAGGATTTATTAATGTCAATTACTTGTGCCACAAATACTGTCCCAGGCTAGCAAAAAGCCCATGTTTCTTGTCTAAGAATAATTATCCTTCCTGGAGGAAAGCAGGCATAGGTTGTTTACCCATGGGAGGAGCAAACAAGCCAAGCTAAACACGTCCTACACTGTTGTGTCCATTGCACTGAGACAGTACTTTCTAATGAGCCTATAGCTCATCCTGTGATGATGGACATCTAATTTATTCTATCTTGACATGACAGACCTGGCATAGTAATATCTGGCAATTAGTCACACTCCAGTGGCCCTTAACTTAAGCAGTTTGCACTGAAATGCAGTTTCTGATATATCACTGCTGTTTCCTGTTATTCCTTTAAAAAAGAAGTAGCAGAAAAAGCATTAAAATACTAAATCACCTATTGCAAAAGTCTGCACCATCAGCTTCTGAATCCTATTTAGCACCACTAAATTACAGAACAGCACCACGCCAGTACGTGCTGTTACTGGCTGATTATTTTGTTAAACAGAAACCCAAAACCAAAATTGTTTGCACAGTTAGAAACTAATGTGGGATTCAACAGCATTTGCCAATAAACAAAGATAAAGCAGAGCTTTAATAGGTCTGATTTGCTTTATCTAACAGGTATTCAACAGATAAAACAAAACAAAAGCCTGGGAAAAGCAGGGATATTTATTGCCAGCACGATTCCATAAAAATGGTGCAGGTTGTTTTTGTTTCAGGAAAGCATGGTCACAAACTGCAGTGGTCCTGGAAGAAGTGGAGGATTCATGGTCAAGGGCAGCTATCCCAAAGGTGAAGCAGAGTTCTGGTACCCAGGAGGGAGAGGAGCAAAGGGTTTGGGGCTGCTCTTCCAACCCCAGTGCTAGGTGGCAAGGCTTGCTGCAAGCAGAGGTGGCTGGTCCCCAGGACACAGATCAGAATGGCAGAATCACAGAATGCTCTGAGTTGGAAGGAGCCCACAAGGATCAATGGGTCCAGCTCTGAAGCTCACCTAGAAGTGTCCATCTTACCTCTGTGAGTGGATGATGGCGCTGGTACACAGTGTACAGACCTCAGCAGGGATTCCAAGCTCTTGCCTCTGTGCATGGGCCTGGGGTGTTTCCCACCCCCACAGAAGGAAAGGCTTGGGCGTGTGCACTGGTCATCTGTTCCCAAGAATTTGGGAAAGTAGATGGACTAGAGGAAAAAGCAGCACACTCTTGGAGGTAATCATTAAGGATGATGAGGGACCCAGGCTACCCCGTGACACTGCTGGAGCAGACACAGCCAGCAAAGACCAGCCCTTCTACATGGCAGCCCAGGGCACCCAGAGGCTGCTGAAACTCAGAGCACATTCCATTCAGCACACCTGTGGAAGAGATCTGGAACCACGAGTTCAACCTATTTATATAAATCACCACTAAGTTTAACTGGGAGAGAAGGGGATGGGAAGTGTTGCCTTTAGGAAAGGCTGTTTGAAAGCAGGTTTTGTGCTGTGCAGAGACTTGGAGGAATGGCATCCCTGGCATGTCTCTGTTCCTTGTCTCCAAGGACTGCTGAACCTGAGCCAGGGACATCTCTGCCAGGGGTGCAGTCTAGGACAGAGCCTCAGGTGCCCTGACAAGGCAGGACAAGCCCATGGGCACAGCTGAGGAGAAGGGTGGAGGTGTGACACCTTTGTGCTTAGCACACAACAGAGGGAGGGCAAGGGCCCAGCAGCAGAGACTGTGCACAGGGAGCAGCAATGCAGGGGACAAAAATAGAGTAAGATGCTTTCCCTCTGCTTTTTTCCCCCTGGTAAAAAGTGCTACCTGTCAAAATGGTGGCTAAAGCCATTTCAGACAGGAATGTAATTTACAGCTTGAAGGTGTCCCTTTGAGCCTGTAAATTCCTTGGGGCAGGGATTATGGTTTTGATCTGACGTGTTAACCAAATGTAAAGAACTGAGTGTGACAATCTAGAATTTCCTAAAAGATAAAGAGTAATGATAATAATTTCCTCCTTCCTCCCATCTCTGGAACATGCATCTTGCTGCTACAAAGCTCTTTGCTTGCAAGAAGAAAGCTATTTATAGGTTGAAACAGATTTGCAATCATTTGTGATAGAGAAGGAAACTGAGGAGAAATATGCAAACCAAAAAAAGCAATGGCAAAAATTTGCATAGTTCTTTAAAGTTTTCTTCAAAAGCTTCTGCAAAATACAACCATCTGTTTTTTCAAGAATACCCTATGGGGGTTGCATGAGGGCTCTGTGTTCTTTTTCCTTTTTTTTTTTTTTTTGCTACTTGTGGAACCGTCTCTCCCTTTCGGAGGGAAATGTGTGTAATCGTAAACTATTAGAGACAGACATCTGCATAGTAACCTGTGCTGCTGTATTCAATTACTCAGTAAGCATTTTAAAGCAGTTAGTATGTGCCAATTTAGCTCATGATGAAAATGTTTGTCAGAATAATATGTTTTATTCTAAGCACCTGCTATTTAATATTTGAGAGAGCTGGAAGTGTAATGAGGAAAGAGGAAAATATATGCTTGCAGCTCAAACATGAGCTGCAAAGGCAATTCTGGGGTGAGAAGTGGCACAGCTGAATGGAGGCTAGACCATTTTGCCTCCATTTGTAAACCAGGCACAGAATGACAAGCTAATTCCCAGCAGTCAGGCATGGCCATTACTGGGGCTAGTTAATCTCTCAATCCCTGTCTCCATCTGAAGGAAACAATGCAAAAACAAAAGCCAGAGCATTTTTGTTGCCCGCATGCCCCACCTCTGTGACTGGTACTTTGTCAGAGGGAGTCTATGTGGCCCCACAGGATGCCCCAGCATGGGACTGAGTGGGGATGGGGCTGAAATGTGCTGTAGGAAGATACCAGGGGCATCCATGGTGTGAGTTCTCTACAGGAATGGTCCTTAAACCAAATGCAGCTTTGAAAGCACAAAGCCCTCTCCGATTTCTATGGTAGTCAAGCTGCCAGGCCAGCAGTATACAGCATCCAAGGTGGGATTTAAATCAGCAGCTTGAGGCCATCTGGGATTTCCAGGGGTGAGGATGGGCCTGGAGTATGGCATGGGGGGCAGGTTTACACATATGGGAGCTCAACGTGCCCAGCTGCCATTCTCTTTATATGAGAATATAAATATTTACCAGTTTTCTTCTGCTGATGGGCCAGGAAAGATTGGTGTGCTGTGGTGGAAATGCAGCAAAGACATCTGCTGCTTTGATATCACTCCCAGTACTGCTCTGCAACAGCTCAAGGTAGCATCATCTTGAATAGATTGCTAAGTGTACAAAGACACCTAAATAGGTTTTAAAATAAGATTTTCGGATTTGGGTACCAAAAACTGGGTTTCTGAACCCATCTTGAGCCAGCCCTTCTGCTGATGGAAATTTGCAGGGTTTCAAAGGCTGAAATGCAGAAGGCATGCCATGAGAGAGCAGCCTGGGCACACAGCATCCAGCTGCTCAGAATGCAGTGGATGTATCCTGCAGGATGGCACACTGGATGCCCACAGAGAGGAGACAAAGTGACACCCAGTGCTGGCAGTGAGTGCTGGTAGGGGCTGCTCCTGTTCCCTGTGGGAGTCATTCACAGTTTTACCTTGAACCGAACAGCAGATGGAAAACAGGGACATGAGGGGAGCTGGCACTGCAAGAAGGGTGCTGTGGTTCGGGCAGTGAAGTTACCCAGGGATAGAGCTGCTCCTTCAGGTTGTGCTGAAGGCTCAGTCAGCTGGAAAAAAAAAAAAAAATCACAAAATTTTGGGTCGGGATCTGAGCTGGAAGCTGCATGGCAGGTTCAGCCTTCCGCAGCTGAAGCCCAGCTCAGGGCCTCTCCTGGGTGAATCTGAGGTGAAAGTTTCCTCAGGTGACAGAAGGGAAAATACTGAGCAAGCAGCTCACAGAGAGGAGCTTTTCTGCAGGGGAGCTGGCTGTCCTCCCTTCCCCCTTAGCCTAAGGAAAAGCACGGAGGCCTCAGCTCTCCTCAAGTCACCTCCTTCCTCACAGATAAAGCAGCTGCCCTTCAAAATAAGTCCCATTTATCTCACAGAAGTCTGAATCCACACTGGCCCTCTTCTCCTGCCTCCAGGACTAAGAGAGTGGCATCCTTTCCTCCCTCCAGCTAAAACTGAGCAAGTACAGGTATTTTTCAAATAAGATTCCATCCAGTCATTCTATCCTCAATCATTCACCTAGCACCTGTGGTGGATCATGGGTTGGGGATGCTATTCTGGGTTTTCCCAGAATATGAGACCATTAAAAAAGAAAATGTCCTTTTTTTATATTTTCTTCTGACTTCTAACTGGGTGCATATATTTTTGCCCAGTCTAGCTGATGATCCGCCCTCAGAACACTTCAAAAATTGCCAACAACATCTGTAGCTGTGGGTGGTTCTACTGCATTTTACTTACTTTTGTAAATTCACAAATAAGGTGTTGGAATAACATTTACAGAGAAAGTGTCAAACCAGCTAAGTTTTTAAACATTTATTTTGTGCACAGTAGTCGTCCCCTAAAACCTTCCCCAATTTTTAGGACTATGGAGCACAAAGGGGAACAAGTCCAATACTCAGTTTAAATCAGTTCATGGTTCAGCTAAAAGGTCACTGTCAGCCAGGCAGTGCAGCTACACTCCTAATAGGGGAAAGGAGTTCACACAAATAAGATAGCAAAAAACTAATATAAATCCACATGGATTAACATCAGAGACCATAATATGAATTAGCTGTTTTTCTTTATGCTAAAATTTGTCCATTATTATAAAAATAAATTATTCAACATCTTTGTCAGTAATCTAACTCCAAGCCACAGTGCCACATACCAGTGACAGATGACCAAGCTCTTTATTGAGATAAATGGCAGCAACTACATCAAACCATGAAATTACATTGCAGCAGCATCCCCAGCAGTGGCTGTAACCATTAAATTTCTTAAAAGATGAGTAAGGCAGTTGATCTTACTCAACTGGTTTAATTGTCTAGTCCTCCCATATAATCTGAGGTGTGATACCAGAGACACCAGGTCCTCACACAGAACTTCCCACTGCAGGAGGGAAGCCCTGAAGACCAGCTTCAAAGTTTACTATTCCCCCGCTGCTTGCTTTCTTCCCAAGTGTACCTGGACACATTTTTTCAATTATAATTCTTTCTTCTCTTCTTTGGTCTGTCCTCTTATTTCTCACCCAAACTTCTGCCTTTTCTCCTTCCTTTTTTTCTTGTTTGGTTCTCTACCTTTTCTTTCCCATGGGATGTTTGTTGTTACAGCACAAGGGCAGCCCTGTCCAGCAAGCAGGTTTCACCTCCCAGATTAGAATTGTAAATTATGTCTTCTGAGATATTTGATAATGAGTCCAGACCTTCCTCCCCAGCTGCCAAGACAGGTTTGCTCTCTGCATTGTCTCACCTCATCCTTGGATCCAGCAGCTCCACAGGCCCTCTTCCCAGGGGAAGAGAGTTCTGTAGGATATTGAAGACCTGCTCCTTGAGAAAATTAGGAACCAGGATAGTCTGAAGCTTACCCGGTATAGGGTAGCATCACAGAGCATGAGCAACTGTTTTTTATGAGGAATGAGTTTGTTACCTGAATTGCTGACAAAGAACTAAAGCTAAAACATGTCTGGTGTGATGAAAGAGTGAAAAATGGGTTCTGTGTAGTCCAAAGCTCTCAGAGCTGCCAGGTGATGAGATTATGTACCCTTCCCTTTGCAGAAAAGCCTACTTGGTGCAAAAGAGTCACTCCCTGAGGGCTTTGGAGAAGTGGGCAGTAGATAAGAGATTTATCTGCTCCCCAGGCCCCAGGCAGTGGGTGAAGGGCAGCTCCAAGGGTGCAGAGAAACCCCCAAGCTCTCTGGCTTGGTGTGAGAGGGGAAGCTTGAGGAGAAGGCTTTGAAGATGGGGATGGGGATGGGGGATGGAGGATGAGGGTTGAGGGATGTGATTGCTCCCCCACTGCCAAGAGACTGCTGCCTCTGGTTGTCAGGCTGACCTGACCTACATTGTTAATACCAATTGCCAGCAGGCGAGTCAGGAGGGCTGCTCCTACACAAATCTGATTAGGTGGAAGTTATTTTTCCTCCTCACTCTGTGCCTAGGAAATGTCTCTGTTTGGAGAAATTGCCCATGTAGGGGAGGATGAGGTGTTGGGCCTTCTCTTGTGAGCTGTAATGGCAGCACAGCTCAGCTCTGTCAGCACTGCAGCCCCGAAAATCTGACACAGGTCACCAGCCCTACTCTGCAGAGTCCCTGTGGGGGCTATCCTGCTCTGGGCAGCTCTCCCTGAGCTAAAGAGGGAAGAAGAGACAGGTAAGCATAACTCAGGTTGTGCCTGTGTATCTATGGAGCCTCCTGCGAGGGGACAGAGGTGACATCCCAGCAGCACCTGCTTTTTTTACCTGCTACAGCATCACTCCGGCAGGGGCAAGGTGTGTTCCATGCCCGGGGTCTTGCTCAGCCCCTTTGGGAGGGGTGAGGGCAGAGTTCGGCCTCAGGGGAGCTGTCTCCCTCCCTGCCTAATTGAATGCGAATGGGGACAGCAGGGGTGTCACCCCTCCGCTCCTCTCACCAGCGCATCAGACACCAGAGGCCACCCAAACACCTGCAGCTGCTCGCAGTGTGCTGAGGATGCCGGCGACTGCTCCAGGGACAGGAAAGGATATTCCTGACAGCAGCCGAGGCCGCTGTGATGCCTGGGGACAGGGCGGCGTTGTCACTTCAAAGAGAGCCAGCAAGGAGCGAGGATCCTCCTCCACTCCTCCACCTTCCACAGCTCCTCGCCCATCCACAAACCCTCCCCCCCCCGCCCCCTTTTTTTTTATTTTTTTCTTTACCAGAAACATTTCCACTGCGATTAAAAAGGCGCTGTCAGCATTTAATTGCTTCGGAGTCCTGGCGGTGATGGCGAGCCCCGGTGCTGATGTCACCCCGGTTGTCATGGATACAGGTGAAGAAGCCGCCTGAAGTGCGACATCAGCGCGGGCTTCAGGGGGATGGGAGGGTGGAGGGGGGACCTGGGGACGAACCTGAGCCTGGCAAAGGCAGCAGAAGGAGCTGCATCGCCAGGCGAACGCGGCTGGCAGACGGGCAGCAGAGCCAAAGCGGAGAGCCCTGGCCGAAGGTGCTGAGGCCAAGGCACTGCGCTCCCGCTGCGGGGAGAGCTGGGCAGCAGCTCCCTGACACTAAACACCAGAACAGCCCCCCCGTGACAGCCTGCGATTAAAAGAAAAGCCCAGGCGGACACCCCTCCATGTGCACTGTAATTAGCAAGACAAGTAGTGAATTTCTTTAGTTCAATCTCTCTAATAGGTAAGGAGGGAGTAGCAGAAGGGAAACAATGGGGAAAAGCCTGAACAAAATATATACTTATGGGAGTATGTGTGGGTTTATGTATACAAAAGATCAGCTCTAGATGTTTGGAGAAAGTTAAAAAAGACTGTGGGACCAGGGATCTGTTCATGTGCACCCATAAAAGACCCCCTAAAGAACTTTCCAAGTAACGCCAATAATAATAAAATTAAAGGAATCCCCCACTAGAACACTTGCAGAAGTAGTTCCTCTGCCTGTTCCCATTTCCCTTCTCTCCATCTTCTCTTGCTGAGAAGGAAATTAAAATGTATTTTTCATACAGTAGCACTCTTTTGTGTAATAATCCTCTTTCTGTGAAAGAGGCAGGTCAGCAATAGCTGCAGGCTCCTGCACGATCAGTGCTCATCTCATAAAAATCTCCAGCTTTCCCTGGGATTTTCCAGCCACAACCTATTAAGTATTTGGCTGTGACAAGAAGCCAGCCTGAGGGAGGGGCTCTTTCAGATGATGCCAGGGCAAATTTGTATTTATTTATGTAGTGGTTGCATGGATTTTTTTAGTAATGGAGAAATTAGACTTTTAAAAATGATCTGTTTGGTTTAAATTAATCTTAATAGGCAGTTAGGGCTTGATACACACTTTAGCTTCTAGTTTAAATTTATTATTCTAAAATGCAAGCTTACTTTTAAATTGGAAAGGAAGGCATGGAGTGTGCTTTGCCTATCTTACTCCCCTCCTTTAACCCCTGACTAAAGGTGTGATTTGCCAAGATTCAAAGGAAGGTCAAATACTGGTCTCTAATATATGAATACTAAAACAATGAGTTACAGCTAAGCTTTGCATTATGTCTGACTGCAAATTTAATATTTCCTGTCAGCAAATTCCTATTCATTTAAATCCAAATTATGGGTTTCAATACAAATATTTGCCCAGAATGGTGATAGAGAATTGTTGAAACTGTGAAAATGCAGTTTTCTTGTAATTATGTAACCAGAATTCTATTTTCTGAGGTTTAAAGTGTCTTTGTATTGCAGTTCAGGCTAACTAAAATGCACACACATGTACAAAGGTATGGCTGGAATGGAAATCGAAAGGTCTGATTTGTGTGAATTGATTGCCCTAGTTGGAATTGAAATTAAAAGCTCTGATTTGTGTGAATTGATTGCCCTGACACCTCACTTTTTTTTTTTCCTTAGGAAATATAAGCTTTTTCCCTGTTCAGAAGAGTATATTTTTGGCTGAGACTGATGCCTTTTGTATGACCATGAGCATGACAAACAAGCTGTTGATAAGATATTATTTTTCCTTGAAACCACCTCATTTTGGTGACCACCACCAACCTCCAGATGTGGAAAGGTTTCAGCAGCCTCTGCAGGGATCCCTTTGGTTTCCCACCACAACGTTTGCAGAGTGTGCCATGTGTGCAGTGTGTCCTTTGGTGTGCCATGTGTGGCACTGGCAGGGTGGTGCTGGCAGCTGGGTGGGCTGTGGGGGGGTCCCAGTGCCCTTTTTGTGGGAGAACAGGAGGCAGCCAGACTGACAAAACCCATCCTCTCCTGGCAGCCCAAATCTGGGGATCCTTCTGGAAAGACTCTGCTCCAATCTTAGACAAAATTCCCCAAGCTCCTCTCCTTCCCAACTCCCAGGTGCAAGTTCCCATAAACTTTTTATGTAAAATTTGCAGGTGAAAATTCCTGGCTAAGGTATTCCTAAGGTTGCTGAGTATCCTGCCTACGTTTCATTCCTGCTTTAGTTTGAAACAGTGTTTTTCTTTTGAACTCTAGGGGAATTGCAAGAAAAGTGGAGAGGGACTTCTCACAAGGGTGTGCAGTGGCAGGACAAGGGGGAATGGGTTTAAACTGAAGGAGGGTAGGTTTGGATTAGATATTAGGAAGAAATTCTTCACTGTGAGAGTGGTGAGGTACTGGAAGAAGATGGCCAGAGAACCTTTGGATGCCCCATCTCTGGAAGTGCTCAGGACCAGACTGGATGCAGTTCTGAGTAATCTGGTCTAGTGAAAGGTGTCCCTTGCCCATGGCAGAGGTGTCAAAACTAGGTGATCTTTAAGGTCTCTTCCAGCCCAAGCCAATCTATGATTCTGTGATTCTGTCAGGCCACAGTCTGAGCTGCAGTCCTTCCTCCTACCAAGTAAAATCAAAAAACGTGTGAATTTGGGGGATTGAAATAATACATTAACTTCCAAGAGAAGAAGCAATCATGTCTTCCTGAAGAATGCACAACATGATGCATTCCAAGGAGCGATTGCTCACCAGGACAAGCAGGGATCTCTTCTGCCACAGGATAACCTTGCCAGGACTGTTTCTTCAAGGGTTCACAAACAACCTCAGCTGAGGCTAGGCTCTGGTTTAAAACCTCATGTGTTGCATGAAGCCAAGGGTGTCTCTGAGTCTGCACAGATCTCACACTGAAGGGGAAAAGTCAGAGCACAGATTTAACATGTTGAGGACCTGGTGCTTGATATCCACTGGCCTTCCCAGCCTGCCCAGCAGTGTGGCCACTGGGAACAGCCAGGCATCTGCTTCTGCACAAGGCTGGAGATCCTGGCAGGTCCCCACCAGTGCTTGGTCACAGCCACCCTCCTCCAGCACGAGACCACCAAAACCAGCAAGAAGGTGTCAGTGAGGCACAAGAACCTTGAACAGCATTGCTGGGAGTGTTGGGGCCAAAAGAAGTGAAATGGCAGAGTTCAGTCTCCATAAATACAATTTGTCTTGGGATCCTTTCATTCTTCTTGTTATTCTCCACCCACCCTCCCACCTCATCCTCCCACCCCCCCCACCCCCCCCCATGATCCTTTTTCTTTCCATAATGTTTTTAACTTAGAGCAGAATGAGAATATTTTGCCATACTGTAAATAATAGTAGGGTTTCCAGCTCCTACCTTTCATCCACTGTGTGGAGCACAGCAGACTGTGAATAAGCCCATTCCAAAACAAACATTAAAAGCACATTGACAATTTAAGTCGCATATGTGCCTAAAGATGTTTTATACTCTACTGTCACAAACAACACCTACAATCTGCTAGAAATTAATGGAATAAGAGGATGCAAAGCACATCCCTCTGGTTCAGTGAGCATTTGATGGACACCATGGGTGGGATTTATCTCATATCAAGTCAGCAAGTTGCTCCCATTTGAATGTGCTGAATTTAGCTACAGTGCTTTACTTTATTTCTTGCCCTGCCTCCATTCCCTGCCTTGTGTGAAATGAAATAAGTGATTTTCAGCTGAGCATCTCACCGATAGTGATCTGTGTCATGGAATCATCTCACACCAGACATCCTGCTTAACTGCAGGTTCAGGAAACCTGATAGCTGAGCCTCTGCTGCAGAGCAGCTCGAGGAAATGTTTATGTGTGAGTTCTCAGAGGCATCCCTTCTGCAGTGGAGGGTGCTCACAGGTGAGTGCTAAAATAACCAGCTGGGCAGTGTGGGGGAAATTTCTGCTTTTGTATCTGTTGCCTCTACTACTAGTTTCCCACCCTCAGCCTAAGAAAGGAAAATAAAACCCACCTAAAACACACACAGAAAAACAGGAAAAAATAAAACCTCTATAACAAAAACCCCACCAAAAAAAATCACCCCTAAATGACAGTGAAGCCTATAGATAAAGGATATCTCTCATTTATTATTTTTACCATTAGTTGTCACAGCAGGAAAGGCACTGTAGCTTTATAATTGTTTAGTTTCAAATGGGGGGATTTTTTTTATTTTCAACTCCTTTTTCTGTCTTTGAATTAGCACTTGGAGTGTTAGTCTTTGTTGCTGCAGCCCTTATCAGCAGGGCAGGAGACAGTGATTGCCTCGTATCTGAAAACTACAGTGAAATTAAACCTTAATTAGTTGCTTCAACGGGGTATGATATAGACTTTGAAGGACTTAAAGATACAGGTTCCAAATTGGTTTCAAGTTTACTGTGAAAGCCTGAGCAGGCACACCTTGCATGATTGAAAGGAAGTGTACCAAACTTTCTTCCAGGAAAAAG
Source organism: Motacilla alba alba (assembly GCF_015832195.1). Taxonomy (NCBI): domain Eukaryota; kingdom Metazoa; phylum Chordata; class Aves; order Passeriformes; family Motacillidae; genus Motacilla; species Motacilla alba. The sequence goes on along the minus strand of NC_052016.1, from coordinate 6,403,634 downwards.
TCTGATCATTTACTAGGATGTCATTACTGAAATTACAAGTGGAAAACTGGAGAAGATTGTCCATGCATAGTCTACCTTTCCCTCCCTCTAGGATGACAGGTGGTAGCTTATTTATGCACCACAGTCTCTCCAAAGCAGAGCAAAAAACAAACAGCCAAAATAAATAGATGAAAAACGGCAACATAAGCGTTTACTCATTTCTTGTAAACTCTCTTGGGGGAAAAAAATGAAACCTTATGAAAATGTTAATAAGAAGGGGCAGGAGGAATGAGAGAGGAACAACTGGATGCCCATGGCACCAAAGGCAGACTTAGCAAGCAGACAAACACCTGACCAAAAAGGCATGAAACATTCCAGCCTCACTTCCTAGGGAGTGTTTAGCAGCTCACACACTCCTGGGTGAACAAGGCCCCAAGTCACTGGAGAAGCTTCCAACCCAAAGAACTGTCACATTCCATATTTCCCATAAAAGCAGCTCTTAGCTAAAACCCCGTGTTTCGCTTGGCCTGCAGGATCCTGCCAAGTGACTCATGGAGCGGATCCACTCCCTCTGTGCTTTCCGCTTTCCTGGAAAGGAGCATCGCAGCAGTAGCACACACAGTGTAACAATGGTGCTACAGCCTCAAAGGCTGAGCTGTGCTCAGTTTTGCCTCCAGATGCTAAAGAGCAGCGTAGGATCATTGCTGTCAGAAGAACAAGGCATGCAAAGACAATCCACAGCTTCCCACTCCACTGTGATGGTCACTGGGGATGCAGCTGGGCTGGAGTTTAAAGGCATAAATCCATTATGTGAGAATTCTGCTCTTTACAAACCTGCTCACAAGGTGATTTTGAACCAGGGCCTTCCCTGTGGCAGGTGGCTTCAGCAGCAAAAGGACAGGCTCCCAGGGATGTGGTCACAGCCCCAAGCCTGCCAGAGTTCAAGAAGCATCTGGACAATGCTCTCGGGCACATGGTGTGACTCTCAGGGCTGTCTTTGCAGGCCCAGGAGCTGAACTTTTTGAAGAGATCCTGGTGAGTCCCTTCCAACTCAGGACATTCTATGTTGCTATGATTCTATGACTATGAAGACTTCAAGAGACCTCTCTGCTATTATTTCTTAAAAACTTTCATACAATAGTGCCAGAACAGTAGATGATTACAGCAAGATGATTTCATTTTTTATATACTTTGGAAGCATATTGGAGTAGTGGCAGTGTGTATCTCAAAAATCTCCATTATTGTCCATAACATGCAGCTTAATCTTGGAATTCCAGGATGACTGAGGTTGGAAGAGACCTCTGGATGTCATTTGGGCTCCCTCTAGTATGTCTGTGGCTCTTTAGCACTTGGGAGCCCAGAACTGGACCCAGTGCTTCACATGTGGCTTCCTCAGTGCTTGAGCAAGGGGGAAGGATCTCCTCCCTTGACCTGCTGGCATCACCCTCTGGGTGCTGCCTTGAGTCCTGTCAAGGCTGTCAGTCCATCTTTGACACAAGGACGCTTTGCTGGCTCGTGTTCAGCCCTGGCGACACGGCTCTGGAATATCACCCTCTCCTCCCAGTCTGCTGTCATTGGCCTCCTCAGTGAGGGCAAACTGCCCCATCATCCAGACCATGAATGAAGATGTGAAACATCATGTGTCTGATTCTGTTCCATTGTCCACTTCTTTTTGTCACATACAAGTTGTGTGAACTATAAAATGCCACCATGAAATCATGTTCATTTCTATGTCAACTGTGATACCAAGAATTTAAAAACACAACCACTAAAACTTAGACTAACAGAAAATGAACTTATTAAAAAGAAACTTATTCAAAAGAGAATTTCAAGGCCTCATCTGTGAAGGACAGGAAAACCAAATGAACTTTATGCTCTTCCTGAAGTGAGAGTAATGAAGAACTGCTCATTAACTGGTTGTTGGAGTCCCTTACCTAACTGTCACTTGGGCTTACAGAACTGTAATTTTAGAGCATGGAGAAGTCCTAGATAAAAGCTTTTATTTTACTTGCAGCAATATATCCTCTCTTGATACTAGCTAAGAGAACAAAAACAGTGAAAAAATTAGAAAAGGAAAAACAAGATGAATTCTAAGTATAATAGTGCTAAAACATAAAGGAACAATTTTGTACCTACAGGGATCCTACATTTTGTATATCCTTTATTCTGCACTATACAGAAGACAGGCTAAAATTGTTCTTTAAAATATTCTCTGTGTCTACAAAAAGATAATCATGACTATTTGCCCTTCAAATAAGAGCATTCAAATCATCTGTTGTGCAGTGAAATGTCCTATTAATGGCTGGCCTCAGGAAGTGTAGCAGACTGAACACTGGTGACCGCCTTGGTTGCTGCACAAACAGTTTCTCCTTGAGCGAAAAAATGAAAATAAGGAAAAAAAAATCTCCCACAACCTCTCCCCAAACTCCACCTCATTACCATTTGCAAAGTTCTGGAGAGAACGGATGCTTGCCAGTACTCAGGTAAGAAACTTCCCATTATCAAAGGTGTTAAATAAAAACCTTCCTGAATAAAATTTGTGTTTAGAAGGGTTTCTGTGATTCAAGAAAGTGTGCTCAACAAAAGGCTTTTACCTGTGTTCACAGAGCACATTTAAAAGGTGTTTTGGTGAAGGAAAGGCACTTTTGCTCTGCACTTTGATGTAATTTGTTGCGAGCAGGGTCTTCTATTGCTGTGCCAGCCCTCTCCCACCCTCCTCCAGGAGGTTGCCTCCCTTCTCTTCCCAGGCACTCGTGCTGCTGTTTGTGTCTCCAGAGGGGCTTTTCAGCAGCCTCAGCATCTCATACTGCCAGGCCCAAGCAGGAGGCATGGGCTGCAGAATTTAAAATCAATGTTAGACCTTCAGAAATGCAACCTGAATGCAAACAGTGTTCACCTATTACACTAATTTCATCATCTGATTCCTGAAGTGTCAAGTCCTTTATGTAATTTGGACTGTAACAGCTTGATATTGACAGGAAATAAAATGATCTTGGATCCTGTGTGACTGACATAACTTAATAGCAAAAGGTATCATCCAAGAGATGCATTAGGGATGCCACTGCAGAAATTCCTGAAACAAACCATGTGGAAATAAACAACGTTGAACTCTAGAAATAAGCAATGTTGAACTCTTGCCTCTTTTCCTTCCCTCCCAGCAGCAGCCAGCCCCTGGAGGTGGATCCTGTGACACAGTGCCCATCCCTTGGGATGCCTTCGGGCACATCCTTTGGCACACCTGCCTTCCCCCCTGGCAGCACCCACACCTTGCACAGCTGAAGCCCTGCAGTGCTGTCATGCCATGACCATCACATCCAATCACATCTTTACAGTGCCCAGCTGCACGAGCAGTGAACAGCTCCTGCTATCATGCTACACCAAGGCTAAGGAGGATTTAAGAAGAGATTTCTTCTGCTGCCTTCTCCCTGCTATATCACCCAGGCCACAGAGAAGATTCCCCTTACAGAAGGGCTACTTCTGTGGCTACAGCCAGAGCCAAAACCTGCTGTGCCCTTGGTGAGCACCCCGCAAGCAACACATCAGTGTGAGCAGCCCCTAACGGGATCACAGCCTCTGGGAGAAAACAGAGCCCTGCTCTTGGAGACCTGCATGGTATCCTTGGAATGATTCTGTGCTGGGAACCACTTGGAGCACTGTTCTGCTTAATTTTCATGTCAATCAGCAACACCTAGCGTGGTCAGGGAACAACAAGGCTGTTGGTAGGTCAGGCACATAAACACAGGGCTGAGAGAGAGAAAACATGATGTACCTGATGGTGCAGCCCCAGCAGAGCAAAAAGGATTCATGCTTGAGTGTTAAAGATGATGGATCTGGAAAAAATTGTATTGAAAAAGCTACTCCCTGTAGTACCTTTCCCATATGCTTTGGCAGTATGAGAGAGAGGGGGGGATATACAAATGCCACACTTGGTTTAGTACTGGCACCAAGCAACGTATCTCTCTGCAGAATGCAGGTCCAAAATTTTGACAGACCTGGGGAAAACCTTTCTTCCCTGTCACATACAACTTGCTTGAAGCATTTGAGGCAGACTCTTGTCAGGAAATATCTCTGGAGCTACCAGCTAGAGTCCCAAGATGTGTGTTGGATTTTTTTTCACTGGAAGTGAAGCACTGTGTTCTGGACTGCAGGCACATGTGGTATTTGGGTAGTAAATCATAACACTGTCCAAGCATGGAGCTCATTCCCCAGGAGAATGCCACCAGACTGATCAATCAAACATACAATCCTCCAAAATTACATTTAACTCTGCTCTGATTTGCCTAAACATGGCCTTACATTTGTGCCATTCTGTGAGTGTTTCCAAACCACTTTTCTGTTCTAAACCTGGGAACAAAAATAAGTACATGTGCTTTCAAAAAGAGGCACAGTAATCCTAGGACTGTCCATATTACTTTTGCTACAAATACTTCTGGCACCAACCAAAGGGGATCTGGTTTTTAAGTAGGGCAGCTCCTGTGACAGATGAGAATAAATTGTTTATATGCTTCATTTGTTCTCATGTTACAGCACCTCATTTACAGAGCTCCCATCCCAGGATCATATTGTTTACAACAACTCTCCTGAAGAGTTGATTTTGTTCTAAGTAAAGGCAGACTGCAGCTCTTCACAGGAGCAGATCCTGTCCCATGTGGGCTGCAGTGCTCTGGGAGCTCAGCTAGCACAGCAAAGGCTGGGAGAAAAACTGGACTTCCTCAAAGTCTCTTGAAGGCAGAGGATGCTCACAGGGAGACAACATATTTCTGGTTTATCCTTAAGGTCCTCTCACACTAAGCCCATGCATTTCTCACTCCAAGGCCCTGCCTCAGCTGTCCTCTGCATTCCCAAGGCACCTGAGCAAGGTGTCCTGAGGGACCCAGTAGTGCACTGAAGGTATTGCCAGTGGCAGTGGTCAACAAACAGCATCACTCACAATCCCTCAGCAGGCCTTTGCCTGTGCTCTGCAAGCAGTGTTTGGTCCTTGGAAAGAGTGCATGATGGTCTTAGCTTTCTAAAATAATTTTTTTTCCTTTCTTTCTTATTTTCTTTTTTCATTTTGTTTTGAGAGAGAAAGAGGCAGTATGCAGTAGAGGACTGGTTTTAGACAAGCAGTAATCTGGCCTCCCTTTGATCATTTTAACAAGGGGCCACCTGGCCTGGAAAGGCCCAGGGTACACTGCAGGGCACAGCAAAGGGAGGATGATACCCTGCCAGAGCACCTGAATGCTCTCTGGGTAGGGAGGGCTCTGTCCTTATCATTCCCCCTTTCCTCTGAGTAGGTTTTCCTTCCCTTTCTCTCCTTGCAGCAGTTCAGTGAGGACAATTTAGAGCCTCTCAGGTACAGAGAGGGGTCTCAGTGGTATCTCATTTACTCATTTCCTTACCCTAAGAGTGAAATATCACAACTCTTCTTTCCTGATGGCTTGAATGCATTGCATTCAGTGAGGCTGCTCTATGGAGAGCCTTTGAAGAGCAGCAATAATGAAGCCTCTCCAGTGCTTTTCATCCAGCGTGTAAAACCCAAACTTGTGGTGGCTTTATCATCTCTTCTCTACCCAGGCATGAAACATCAACATACAAAACACTCAAGTGCTCTGTTCCTCAAAGCTGGCTCCAGTCAACAAACCCCTGCCACCCGTAAGGGATTAAATTCACACTGTTTGTGACAGTCAAAGCCACAGCTGGAAATCAGCCACAACACACTCAGAACAGCTTCTTTAGCTTCTGAGAGGAAGGTGCTGTGTTCTGTGGGTGTGCTAGATGTGAGGTGGCCCTTGCACTTCATCTTTGTGCTCCTCCAGGCTCTGTCACCTACATCTCCACGCAGCTGATACACTACAAAGCGAAGAAGGATTTCAGGCTACTGTGGTAGCCAGGTTTTGGATGACTATTTGCATGGGCACTGCCATTGTTAAGTGATTTTGTGGGGGAAGGAGTCACACTCTGTTTCTGAAATTTGCCTTCCTTTGCATCCACACAATTGCTCTGCTTATAACAGCTTCTGCAAGGAAGAAAAATTCTTTAGAAGTACGTCACTGTTTTTTCTATCATCAAAGAAACCAATTTCACCCAGAGCCTTATTAATAGTGGAGGTGGAAGTGCAATTGTAACAGCAAAAATTCACCAGGCATAATATGCTTGGGGTGTTTTTTCTTTTTTTTTTTCCTCCTTAATGCTAATCCCATATTGCTTATTGCTTTTTTGGAACAGTCTGATTAGAACAAAAAGAACTGACATTAGCATTAATTGAGAAAAGTTAATTTTACAATGCACACAGGTAAACGGCCTGTTTGGGACAATGCAAAACTGATAAAACCCAGGTTTTTGTTACCATTTTCAGGGGAAAGTGTTAAGGACTTAGTGTTAATTCTGCATTACATATTATTAATGATGCCTCTGGGTTTTTTTCAGCCAACAAAACAGTTTTATGTCAGAATATTTTTTTCTTTCATTCTTTCTGCTTTTTTACCAAGTAGTGATGGATGATAGTTGAATATCTACAAACTTTTCATGCTTTTCTACCCATTTTCTGAACCTGCCTCTGGCAACATGCATGCAGATTTAGCACTGATAGCAGTCAGTCATCATCATCCCATTGATGGCAGTCTCTATTAAATTTACCAAGATTAGGCCATGAATTTTCGTATCCAGTTCTCTGCTGAGGAGTGTGCTGAACTGATTGACCAAAGGAAGGTCTCATTTTGAATGTCATTCTGAAAATATAAAAGATAAAATAAAATTAACCCTGCAAGAAGGACAGCTCCTGGAACTACCTGGAGCAAACAAACAGGACTCCTGCTTCAATTTGCTGCCAAGCCTGTGGAAAATAATAGTCTCTAAATTAAATGCTGGGTTATCTCTCAACTTCTTCAATCTCTTAACTTGGGTTTGCCTCTGAAGAAAAACAACATCAAAGCCAGGCTGGTCCTGCAGCCCTTCTGCTTGGAGCACATCTCACTTCTGCCTTTTGCACCCCCTGAAGTGCGACAGGGCACCTCCAGCTGTTCTCCTGTTCAATAAATGCTGGGAGCAGAGAGCTCAGTGTCCATGAGGACTCATGTCAGGAAAACCCCTAAAGGCTTCTCCAGCCTTTCTTCTACAGAGTTTCTTTCCTGTGAAACACTGCACTGCCTCCCTTGGTTGACAAGCTGAGAGGGTCAAAACCTAGATTATTAAAAAATGAATAATGCATAAAATTAGCAGCCGTGATTTGTGCATAAAACATGACAAATTTAATATATCTTTAAAAAGGAGATTTGTTTTGCACTTAAAGACTTAATTCAGTCTTTCTTATGTAATTATGAAAGTGAGATCTCAGAAGAGGTGGAGAAAAAGATCTCATTATTTTAAAGTGTTTTTTTCATCCACATTGCCCTTTGATTTTGACAGTTGTGCTTTTTTATGTCCTAATGCATCACAGAGTTTGGGCAATTTGGCATAGAATAAAAGAAACAGAATTACATTATAAAACACCATAAATCTTCTCTCTGCTATTTATTTGTACCACTAAACTTTGGTGTGTTAAAATTATTCCCAAATTTGTGACGGGGATGGAACATGGAAATCATCATCATTATTTTCTTTGGATTGCTTTTCCCTCCTTGAAATAATTCTGAGGAGTGAGGCCTTGACATTTGTCTTAGTTGTCCTTTTGAACCTTGAAATTATAATTCATAAAACCCTTTGTGACCAAATCCTAACACCTTTACTGTGCTTCATCAAGAAGTTTTAAAGAAACCCTAAATTCTTATGCATCATCCCTCTTTATTGTAGTGTTGATGACTTCCTACTTCCATCCTGCTCCTTCTCCTAAGGAAGCCCTGCTGAAATAAAAGGTGTTTTCACCTGGCAGTGAGTGATGTTTGCCCAGGCAGAGGGCCCTGAAAATCAAAAATCAGCTGAGGTGAGGTTAGGGGCAGTCACATCCACCTGTGCACATCTCTGCACCCCTCTCTTTGTTACTCACAGAAACCATGCCAAGCACATCTTTTTTCCCTGTGGAAAAGTCCTGCTGAAGAACCTCCACAGCTTTGGAGTTATGCACTTTTGAGAGGACTTTCTGAAGACCATTAGCAAGTTTTGGATCTGTCCCCTTTGTCATAGAATGGTTTGGGTCAGAAGGAACCTTCAAAACACACCGTTTTTAAACACCTCCACCATCCTACCTTGTTGCTGGGTCTGCTTTTTTGAGGAGTGCCAGGACATTTGAAAGGGTTATATTCTCTTCTTCTTGGTGTTTGCCAGTCTGAAGCAGATACAGGAGTTCAAGGGTCTTTAAGGATTTGGTATAAAATAATGTGTTCATTGAGATACTTGAAAATCAGAATGTCCATCCCAACATCCACTGGAGCTGGTTCTAGTACAAATGTCACCTTTAGACTTCTCTGAGTCAGGCTTCTCCTCTCCTTCTGTAAAAAGCCATGCACAGCCAGCAGATAAATAGGAAGGGACAAACTCTGAAGGACAGCACCCACCTCTTTTACTGAGCCCTTCCCTGGCTACATGCTGCCCTGAGAAATGCAGACAAGTTAAAACCAAAGAATCACCTGGTAATTTAGGTCTGTGACAGCACATTAAGGTGTTTCTGAAAACTGGAGCCCTCCAGGACCTGAAGAGCTCCTGGTTTGGCCCATGCTGCATTCACATCCCAGGTATTTGGCTAAGGAAGTGCTCACTCAGCTCCTGCCCAGCAGCTGGGGAATTGTTCCTGCCTTTCTTTACAGCCGAGCAACCACTGCCCCCAAGTGCCCATTTGGAGGCTGATTTCTACGTTGGGGGTTCACAAGGTTTTTACAGAATCACAGAATGGGTCTGGAAGGGAAAACCATGGGTCATCTACTCCCACCTCCCTGCTCAAGCAGGGTCATCCCAGAGATCATGGCACAGGTTCTGGAACATCTCCAGTGAGGGAGACTCCGCACCTTCTCTGGACAATCTGTTCAGCGCTCAGTCACTGCACAGGAAAGAAATTCTTCCTCATGTTCAGATGGAACTTCCTGAGCACCACTTTCTGCTGTTCCTCCTGCCCCATTGCTGGGTCCCATGGAGCTGTGTGCAGTGCTGGGGCTGGCAGTCAGGACACCTCACCAGCCTCTGTCAGGGTGTTCTCAGCCTGCCCAGCACCAGCAGCTGCTCACAAAGCTGAGTCACTGCCTTTAGAATCCCACTGCCCATTTTCTCCACTCTCAACACCTATTGGCTCTCAGAAACCACATTGTTTTAATGTTTCTTTTTCCTATGCTATTTCCTTTAAATCCTGCACAGGGAAAATGTATTACTTGAAAGCCATTTCATTGTCAACATCAGTGCCGGACCATAGGTTTTGGTCTTCCACTGAAAAAATAGGTTTCCTTCCTGAGCAATGGTCTTTGTAATCCAGCATCATTATATCCATCTTCTCTTTGCTTTTCAAATCAAACAAATGCACTCTTGGCTTTCTCCAATGTTCACTTTCCCATTAAAAAGATATTTTCCCTGTAAAACTTAGCTTCTTTCTTACCTGAGAAATTACCTCCTTCTTACTGCTTTATTCAAATCTACTGAAAGTAATTAAACACATTCCTTTAGTGTGCACAGTGTATCCTAAATACAATATTGCTTTGTGTTTAGGATAACTATATAAGAATGGATTCATGGCATTTGAATCTGAAGTATCTGATACTACAGTTGAATAAAACAGGCCATGAACACACATTACAATAATATATACTCAAAATGAAGGGTGGAAAGAGAGACCACAATAATGCTTTCCAGAGTAGATTTGTGATTTGGGCTAACTTGGCTGTAATAATTTTGCATATCTAGGCTGGTGTGCCCATCAAAAAGGTTGGCAGGAATACCAAGGAAAAAATCAGACATCAGGATGTTAAAAGCTGTTTTTTGCCCCCGTGACAGAGTCAGCCTACTCTGATCCCTTTATCACTACCAGGAAATCAGAGCAAATGATTCAAGAGTTCAGTTTATAATGTGGACACACACATTAGGAAAAACAAATGAAGAGGCTTTCCCTGTTCAGGCCAGTGAGTAATGCAGCAATGTCTGGGTTCAGAAAAACCCTGCTGGTAGGCTGAGCAGGGGGAAAAAGTTCTGGTTTTGTAATGTGATACTTTGCAATCAGGTCAGCAGCACTTCTGAGGCTTATTCACCAATGACTCCCCAGCGGTATCATGGCTTTACAAAGCATGTCTGGGAGCAGCAAATAATTGCCAGCAGGCAAAAGAGAATTTCAAGGAAAAGGAAACCATCAGGGGAGAAATCACGCACCTAGCTGTTCTGCCCAGGGGGCAGTTGAGAATCCTGCAGCCTGTGGTGCTCAGGGGAAGGGGATTTCAAGGGAAAACCTCTGGAGAAAAGCTCCTGTAGGTGTTGCTGGGAGCTGCTGAGCAGGTCCATTCTCACTTGTGAACTGGTCACTCTTTACTTCCTCTTACCGTTTGATTACTTTTGTGATCTACTTTTTAATCCTCAAGTACACAGATTAAAACACCCATTTTATGCACAGTTTCTACTGAAGCCAAATCATCAGTGGAAAGGGAGCCTTGCAAAAACACCAGACCCTGCTATACACTTAAATAGAGTAAGAAATACACAGCCGTCATGACTTCATTTTACATCTTAAATTCTCTCTTTCACGTCAGAGGCCATCTTATTTCAGAAATATCTACAAGATGCATAGAAAAGACCTGTGTGAATTCCAGGTGAGCTTTCATCCTGTAAGGACAGTGTGCCATAGAAACAGGAAATGAACTTTCCTTCAGCTTTTGTAGTTTGCACTTTTGCTTTCCACCATCTCGGCATTCCACGCTGTTTCCAGGTTATCTCGTGCCTGTCAGTGACTGAGTATTTGAGGAAACCTGCACCTGATGCACCTGAGATATGGAACATCTGTAAGACAAGGGGAGGAAGGAGCCTTCTGGGAAGTGTTTTCCCCATGGAAGGCTGTTTCGCTGGGCTTGGTGAAACAGGGAAGAGGGCCTCACTTGCTAGGGCAGTCAGGGCGTGTAATGTTGCACGAGCAAGGCTGAGTGCCTCTCCCTGGGTGAAGGGCTGCTCTACCCGAGCTCTGTCAGGAGGTGTTATTTCCAGAGCTGTGAGCCTGTTGGTTATCCATTCCTCTTTCACACATTTCCTGCCTTTCTAAACAGACAAGCCAATTTCCAAGCAGGCTGAGTCTTATTAATAAACAATTCAGAACAACAAAATGCATTCATAATTTACACATAGCTGGAAAAGCAATTGTAAACTCATAAGCAGTCAGCATTACAGCTTGGTTTTGGTCATGTTACATGGTGGTATGAGCTTTGGAACAAATTCGTCTTCAAGTTCACAGAATCTGAGTATTTTGTATCATTGGAGATTCCCCCTGCTTCCTAGATAGCATCTATCTGACTTTCTAATGTATTTGCTATGAAAAGTAGGATTGAGCCATGTGATACACATTACCAGTTCCTTTTCTACACTGCGCTGACTTGTTTGCAGACCAGATCTAATGCAGATACCTCAGCAAGCTTCTCAGACAAACAATTGGCTGCAAAATGTGTCAAGCAACATGTTATTCTAGTCCTGTAGCAGCAGTACTGTAAACAGGATCCTGTTCTTCACTGTCTATTAGTTTCTTGGTTAGACTTTCTTTCAACTTATTAGCTGCTCATTTGCTTAGAGCTGGCAGCCAGGGTACTACAGATTCAAAATCCTTGTGCTCACTTTCTTATTGGTGTCCTGCGTGTCATTCAGAAACATCGAGGGACCCCTTTTCCCCCCCAGTGCCCTGGTTCCCTCTGTGCACCTGGCAGTTTAGCTGCTCCCTTCCCTGCTGCCTTCCAGGTCTGGGTCGTGCACAAACACCCATGAAACATTCACCAAAATCCTCAGGTGCGCCTGTGTGAGATCAGCTTCTGCTCAAAATGAGCTGCAGATCACAGGGATGTTGTGCGTGTTTCATTAACTTTTCATCACATCTAGACACAAGGTTTCTCCACCAGAATTTTCCTTAATGAACCACCTGAGTATTCACTGCCAGACAGCTTTTTCCACACTGAACTGCTCTGTGGAAATTATCCCATGGGTGAATTGCACTGTAGCTTGTGATAGGAGTAGCAGCCTTCCTTCCCTTCCCTTCCCACAGCCTTGGAACAGGAACTCTTGCTCTGGGATGTTATCTGAGGAAAGCTGGATTAGTTCAAACCTGTGCCTGCTAGAAAAGGAAGCATCTGAATCTTATCCCCATAGACAACGACAAAAATAAAAGGAGGCTGAATTTGAACCTGAATTTGTGGGGCAGATGAAGCTTTTGGGCCTTGCTTATATTCAGGAACAAAAGAAATTCAAGGCTGTCATTGAGCACTTTGGGAGCAGTCCCATGTGGACATGGCTTCAGCCTGCAGGTGGCACATGGAGAGCACCGAGTGAAGAAACACAAATGCACAGAGCCCCCAGGGGCTGCCCATAATAAAGAGAATTTCCTACTGATTCAACCCAGCCTTTGCTTCTCACAGCTCTGTAGCAGCTCTCAGGTGACTTGAAAGACCTGCTGAGAAACACATTTGTTATCAGTGATGTGCTCGGGAGAAAGGAGGGAAGGGAAGGGAAGGGAAGGGAAGGGAAGGGAAGGGAAGGGAAGGGAAGGGAAGGGAAGGGAAGGGAAGGGAAGGGAAGGGAAGGGAAGGGAAGGGAAGGGAAGGGAAGGGAAGGGAAGGGAAGGGAAGGGAAGGGAAGGGAAGGGAAGGGAAGGGAAGGGAAGGGAAGGGAAGGGAAGGGAAGGGAAGGGAAGGGAAGGGAAGGGAAGGGAAGGGAAGGGAAGGATTTTTGATACTAGTTTAAAACAGAAATAACTCCTCCAGGTAAAACTGATCTATAGAACTGTGATAGCTAATGAAAGGAATGCATGGAAAGGAAAGGTCTTCTACACTGGAAAGCAAATACGTGCAAGAGGAGTTAAGCCACTTCTGATGGGGCATCCATAGCATTTAGGCATTTGTCATGGCTTGTAACAACAAAACATGAGTTTGACCATGTATTAGTTTATAATTACACCAATGGGATACAAGAGCATACTTGATTAGTCTAATTTTGGGGACTGAAATTCATATTATATGAAATTAACATTTTCTGAAGGTGTAGGCCATGAACTCTGTAAAGAAATAGCTCTGTACAAAGATACCATCACAGCACCACGGTGTCAGGCCCACAGGGCAGCACAGGCCAGTGAACAAAGAGAGAGGATGAGCTGTTCCAGGTATCAGGCAAAGGGCACTGAGAATCACTGGGTCTTTCTTCCCTCACCCTGGGCCACCTCTTCCCCTGGCCTTCTGGTTTGCAAGGTCTGAGTCCTGGCAGTGCCAAGCTGCTTAAAAGTTGTCATATAGGCACTAGTTCAGCCAGGTCCTGAAGGACATCACATTCATATTCTGAAACCCTCATCACTCTCCAGGATGACAATCAGACAAGCTCGTCTCAGTGGGCTTTTAAATTAACTTCACAGAAAAACAGATGAAGAACAGGATTATCCACTTTTTTTTTCTTTTTTCTTGAGAGAAGGCATTAACATATAGACAGAGGCATTTTTATGTTATGTCTATATTGACTGTTTCAGAGAATGAAAGTTCTGGCAGCCATTCCACTGACAAACCTTCAATCGAAGTAAGTGACATAAAAAACTTTGGCAAGTCTGGGTGTAAGTGGCACTTGGTTTGGCATGACCATAATTATGTTTTTTGTAATTATTGTGGTCAACACAAAAAAGACTTTGTGGCCACATCGCTGATGCAACTGCTCTTTTTGTGTCTAATTTACATCAATATTAACAAGATATTGTCTGGTGCCTAGAGTTCACTGTTAAGATGGAGGAAAAACACAAAATCACAGGAATGTGTAGGTTGGAAAAGAGCTCTAAGTTGATGGAGTCCAACCATTATCCCAGCACTGCCAAATCCACCACTACACCTTGAACCACTTCCTTGGGCAGCCTGTTCCAATGCTTGTCAACCTTTTCAGTGAATAAATCACAATCAATAAACTGGTGAACAGTTACTGCTGGTGGCAGTCTCCTCTCCTGACATCTTCTCCAGTGTTTTGGGTCTTTGTGGGCCTATCTCTTCAAAACACACACTCCAAACCTTACAAGTCTGGAAGGCTTTTCTCTCTTCTTGTGCTTTCCACGTAGGGCTTGCATAGCTATTTTATTGCGTTTCCTTTTCCTCAATTTCTACATAATTTCACTTCTCTACCTTACCCATGCTGATGTTCCCTTTATATGTTGTTGAGAAAGTGAGTATGCAGGATTCACAAAAACAAAACTCAGGTGTGGGGAATTTAGAAGACTTTACCTTGGCAGGAGAGACACTGGGAAAACAGAGGTAGCACCAGCAGGAAATGAAGATTTCTCTTCACCCATTACTGCTCCAATTATGAGGGCAAATGGTTTGCAAAGAAAAGAATCCACCAGACTTCAAATAACAAACCAAGTGAGGCAAGCACTCCTTGGGCCTGTGTTTTATTTTTCCATTTATTTTTATTTACTTGCATCTTACACACCATCCAGTGCCTCCAAGCATGCCCAGCCCTCTTTCCTTGTGTAGCCTCTCCTTTGATAACGTAGTCTGTGCACAGTGCAGCCTGACAAACTGCAGCCTCATCAGGATGGCAGAGGCACAACACGAGGAGGTGCTTTCTCCTTGTAATCCTTCACCATCAAAGAAGCCAATAAATACAAAACCTTCATTTGCTTTGAGACACCCTATGGCAAAGCAGATCAAGCTGCCCTTTCCCTTTTGGTACAACTGTGTTTTCCCTCTGTGAGATTAACAAGCATTACTGTGGATTTGGGGTTTCTGTGCTGTCAGGGATTGCTTGCAGCCAGCCCAGCCCAAGTGCAGCAGCTCTTTGGTACCCTGCTCATCAAACCCAGCAACCCCTGCTTCTTCCTCATTAAAACAGCCAGGGCTGCCCCCTGACTCATCTGTGTCCATGCCTGATTCACACACAATGTGGAAGAATGTGCTTCCAGTCCTTTCTCCAGGGCAGATAAGGCAGCTAAAAGGAAAGTTTACTAGGCAGCACTGATTTAATGATGTTAATAAACCACAGCTATTAGTCCAATTACATAAGAGCAGGTTACCTTGCCAGCCCTAATACCAGGAGATGATAAATGCAGATTAATCTCAGCTTCTTTACCATATCCAGCTCTCCAGATAGGGAATTAAATGCCTGAGTTTATCTTTCTGTAAATTGCTCTGATAGAGTTTAATTCTAACTTACAGATAGCTTTCTGCCCAGCAAGGGAAATCCTTAGCTCTCCCCTTAAGCAGGGCTGATACTGCTCTTAGCTTGCAGTTACTTGCAGGCTGAAAGTGAGAACTTTAGTGGTTTTCCCAGATTTTTCGACTTGAAAATGTGGAAGGGAAGCAGTGTAGCCTGTGTCAGAAATGAAACATTTTGGGCTGGTCTGTTTCTAAGCAGCTGTTTAGGAAGATACTCAGCTCACGAGGTACCACAGCAGTGGTGGCAGAGTGGGGTTTTGTGCCATCTTGTCATGGAAGGACTCCAAAAACCAGAATACTGTCCCTACAGAGGGACTGTGCTGCTCATCATAGAGGCAGCAGACAGGATCTGAGCTGCTGAGCCAGGCACTTCACAGGCACACACAGATTTACACATGGCCCTTTCCCTGCAGTGTCAGCACTTTGGCCCCTGGCTGACCCCAGAATGACCTGCCCTGCCTTCTAAATGACATTTTTGTGCCCCCAGAGCTGCCTGCTGTCCTGGTGAGGCAGCAATGCAGGGGTGGGGAGCTCATGCTGTCTCATGGCTTTAAAGATTTGCTCTCAAATAACTGCTTACAGCTGACTGAGTTGAGGGCAAGTCAAGAGAAGGGATCCCATTCCTGTTTGCATCCAACCTGGCATTTAGCTTCATTTTCTGTAGTTATACTTTGTCATTTGATCCTGCCCCTTGATCCTTGCATGAGGGATGGCCACCAACATGGCCACCCCAAATTACAGTGTTGGAAGTGATAGAAACCCATGCTTTGAAATGTAGAGTTCTGCTAGAAATAGGCAAATAATTTTAAGTGTGTTTAAAATATTAGTTCAGAGTTATTATAATTATCCTACTCTAAAGCATATTTGCAAAAATAAAAGTCCTGGACATGGGTCTTTCAGGCCAAGTTTCATCTCAAAATGAACTCTCACAGCACTTAATATCACTGTGAGACTGTTAATTATATCTTGGCAGAAACTGAGCCCCTATAATTAGGCTGATGTGTTTGACAGATCCTTTTTCACAAAAATGTTGACCACAAATAGTTCTCAACCGACCTAACAACCTTTCCATTTGAGAACCCCTATGCAAATGTGAAAGATACAGTCCATCTTGCCTCTCTGGTGGGCTTGATATGATTTGGCACAAATTACAGAGGAACTTGAAGCCAATTTGTTAGTGGAACGAGCTAAGAGGTGATAAAAAAGCTTTAGGTCTTGGGCTGTGAGAAAGCAGTTGGCCACACACTTAGACAAATGGAAAATAAAAGACATTATTGGATGGCATTACAAATATTCCTATTCCCAGAGGATTCATGTAGCCCAGAGTGCCTTTCCTTTCAGAGTGCAAGGACAGCCAAATGTCCCTCAGACTCAGCCTTTCATTTCATGTCCTTGCAAAAGTTACTTAAGAAAAAAAAAATCACACAACTCATAAGATTTTTAAAGTAGTTCATAATTTTTTAAAGCTGGTAAACATGGGGTGTTTGACCCAGTTTGCTCTCAATAACTGCAACTTGCTCCTCATGTGCCCAAATTAAGGCCATGTGCCTTGGCTTAAGTTCTGCTTAGTGAGGTTTAAGCTGAGGGATGGTGTTTCACAGCAGGGAGGAGATAAGGACATGCACAGGGGTATTGAGAGGGGCTGAGCTGAGGGGAGCTGGCAGGGGGTGTGCAGCCACGTGCCTGCATTTGGCCAAGAATATTCTCCTTGTCTCACACTCTGAGTCCAGCACAGCACCCTGGTGTGGAGCCAACCCTGTTCCCTCTGCATGTGGGACCCTCTCTCCTCAGGATGAAGGGAGATTTGATGAATTACTGGACAGCTTCAGAGATTTCATTTTCTTTTTGCAAGGTTAGTTTAGATTATCATATTAAAGTATCATTTGTGAGAAAGGATATTTCTGCTGTAAAGATGCAGCAGTTTACTGCAGGATTTTTTTCTGTCCTATCCCTATAGAAAGGCATATTAAAAAAAAATCAACATTAAATTACAAGTTAGATTGTTGCAGGACAGGAAATGTGCTAGAATCATTGCCCAAGGACAATACTCCTATTTAGGCAAAATGACAAATGCATTCAATCTACTAACTAGAGCTGCCTTAACAATACCACAGGTTAAAAATGACCCTTGAGATTCAAAGCCCCTTTTTCCTGTATAATTTGATTTGTGAAATAAATGTGATAAATAGATAAATGGCTGCTGAAAGTGAACCCTCATGTGGAGCAGATTGTGCCTTTTTGGCTAGGAAGGAAAAGAAAGTTGGACTGCACACAGACTGGGGAGAAAGTCTGGGCTTTACTACCCTGTAGTATCCACAGAGGAGCAGATGAACAGCTTTTGTGAATGAGGCTAATGATGAAGGGTTTTTTAATGTATATTCCCATAACTGCTATGAATAATAAACATTTATGTTGGTACAATGCCCACTCGTTTCAGCCTGATGAGAATTCCTGCAAGGCTCCACTGTGGTAACTTCTCTTACAAACCAAAGGCAGTCTGTGTTTTCCATTATCCTGGAATACTTGATGCATTTTTATTACACTGGATACTTTGGCATGACTGATGTTCTTCTGGATGCATCAACAGCCAAGGCTTCTTTTTGCTTCTTTTTGCACTGAGCTGAACATTAGGATATTTGGTAAGAGGTATGAATTTCCTTTGCCTCAGTGATGTTCAAAACAAGCTTTTTTTTCATAATTCCTGCCTTTTCTCCTCCCATGGAAATATATTTCCTAAAACTTGTGAAGCTATGGGCTTATTGATTTCAAACTCTTTTCTTCCAGAAACCTTTGTGCCTCATCAGAGTATTTTTACTACAATACCTACACTAGTGTTCTTCAGATGAGCACTCTGAGAGAGTGAAGTGTCATCATCTTCAACTTTCCAAGCAGACAGACTAATGCATGGAAGGAATTCATCTCCCTTAACTTCAGCCCTGTGAAAGTTAAGCACCTGCCCATGTTTGCTTTACATGTGGTCCTGATGCTGGGAGACCCCTCCAGAAGGTGATAAATGCTTTCTCTCTGAGGCACTTTTCTCAAGAGTGGGACAGTTCATCCTCTGGAGGTGCCTTGGCTCTGGCAGCACCAGGAACACTGTGAAAGAGCAATGAACACTACCAGGGTGCCTGATTTCTTAATTCAGTGCCTCTGCCTCCCTGCACAAATATGTATGAGAATGAGAACCTGAATTGTTCATTCCAACACTGTAGGCTTTGCACAATGAAACTTTGCAGTATTTTCTGCTGTTTATTTGATTGTATCCATGCTTATTTCTGTATGTGTGTATATAATATAATATAATATAATATAATATAATATAATATAATATAATATAATTACATTCTTACATTACATTATATTATATCATTACATTACATTATATTATTTACATACATTACATTATATTATATCATATCATATTGTATTTTATCACATTACTATATACTATATATTATTAATAATAATATTAATAATAATATTTACTGTATTAACAATTAATTATACTATCAATATTAATATTCAAATAATTATATAATGCAATATTGCATTGTTCTATTACAATATTACAGAATGTACATCATTATATATTATATTTTATTATAATAGTATTATGTATATAAAGTATGTATATACAGATATACACATATATGTATAATATAGATATAATTTTACTGTGTATCCAGTCTTACAGATTCCACTGGAAGGTTTTCAGGGAGTGACCAAAGTTGGAGCAGGTCAAAAACTGTGTGTTTTTGCTAGAAGCACTGCAGTTCGGAGGCTGCTCTGAAGCTCAGAGATCAATTCTTGTTTTGTTTTCTGTGTGTGTGTGTTGTGACTTGCACGGAAATCACCCCTTGGTAAAGGCTGATGCAGTCTCTTGCCAAGACTCTGCACATTTGCTTGCAGAGTAATGCAGACACAACTGTGGGACCTCTCGATTACCAGCAGTGTCTGCATGCTGGGAGCACTTCTTATTCCTTTTATGTTTGTAATTCTGTATCTTCAGGTGTGGAAGAACTGCCTGCCAGCATCTGTTTCACTATCTGTTGATAGTAATGAAAAGTTGAATCTTAAACAGTTGTGTGCCTAAAATTCTTTTTTCTCCTAAGGAAGAAAACTAAGGAAACTTTTTTCTCCTAAGGAAGAGAACTGTATAAAAAGGAGACATATTTTCCAATGTATTTCTTTGGTGGACTTAAAGATGTGAAAGACTTCTAAGGCTTGGAAGAAAGCTTGGAAAAGAATATGCTACCAGTACTTTTCCACTGTTTTATAGATGTTCAGATTTCTGAAGCCCATAAGTTTCTCCTTAGGGTAGTGAGTTCAAAGTAATGAAATCAGAATTTGACATAATTCATAAATATAGACTTCATTACCATCCACTGTTAACGGTACCCATTTGAACTTTCCATCCATTTCTGTTTATATATTAGGGAAGCAGTGATTTCTGGAGTGCAGAGGAGCCAATTTGCAAGAAAGAAGGAAATAAGATTCTTCATAGTTTCCAATCTGAGCAGGGTGACGTTCCAAAGATGGAACAGACTTGGAAAAAAATGTCACCGAGCAGGCAGGATCAACAAACTGGCTCCACCCAGTGAGTTCACCTCTGCCAGCTTCAGCCTTGGCTCCCTCAGAGCCCATGCTTGTGCACCTTTAGATTAGAAAAGCTAAAATCATAAAGGACAAGCTCAGCTGTGCAAGATAATGAATGGGCAACCTCTTCGTCTTCATTCACACTGAGTGACCCCTTGCTGAAAGGACTATTTGGGGAGGAAGGTAATTGCTCTAAGTGAGCAGCCGCTGTAATTTTCCTTTCTACACTGCAGAAAAAGCCCTGTCTGAACAGTTATATAAATGGATTGCTGAGGTAAAGGGAGCAAGGCTCTGGTTCTGAAGCAGAAGGTGGAGGACCTGGAGATCCAAGAGCACACAGCCCTCAACACCAGCTGCATTTAAATAAAACGAGTCCTGTGGGTCTGTCCTGTATAAAATGATCTCAATTCTGCACCCAAGGTCCCACCCTGCCCAGAGTTGGAGGGTTGTGGTGGATACACCAAGAGCAGCCTGGCAGGCCATGTTTGCTTCCAAAGCACTGCTCCCTGTGCATGTCTGGAGACTCCTCGGCAGCTGCATAAGCATGGATTGTGATCTGGCTCAACAAAATGATTTGGGGCTTACCTTTGCAAGGTAGTACCTTTTCCCAGTGCTTACTCAAGTTTAAAGGAGAACTGGGCCACTTCCAGCTGTGACCATGCCCAGCCATAAGTGATTTCTCTCAAATTAAGCAGGCTGGGTGCTGGTTAGTGAGGGTACAGCTTTCAGGACTGAAAAGGAAGCAGGTCTTTACTTTGCTTGTTACAGATAATTAGATTTTGCTAGGGTTCAATGGGGGAAGGCTGGCACTGAACCTGTAGCTGTCTTGTCCAGGAGAGAAGAGAGCCATGGCTGTGAGTGCTGCATTCAGATCCATCCAGCCATGGGCTGCAAAGCAAAGGGAACTCTGAGCAGACAATGTAACTTCACTCCTGAGCAAGTGAAAAGCAAGAAAGGGAACATCTCACCTTCATTTGTAGCTTTACAGGGAAATCTGTTAAAATCTGCTATAATGAAGGCTCCCTAGCATGAACTGAATTTGGAGGCCAAGTCAATAATTTGCAAATAATCATCAAGATGCTTAAACCACTGCAGTGTTTGGCCTAAGAATAAAAGAATCCTGTGGGATACATCTGCTTGTGTCTATATACTAATAACATGGGCTGTCTCCAATTTGCACTGAAAGATTTTTCTGCTCCTCGGTGTAACTCAGATCTGAAGCCAGTCAGACAAACTCCTTCTGACAGCTTTCCCATAAATATTTGCCTGCAGAAGTATGTCGTTTTCTAAAAAGCAGCAGAATGGATCAACATTCCTGCTGAAACAGGGACTACATGTGTGTGGGTGTCCCACAAAGGCAGGATAAAGTATCCCGTAATTGAATTCCACAAAAACACAACAACAACAAAAAACCCCCAAAAAACCCCCAAAAAACAAAAACAAACAAACAAAAAAAACCAAACAAAAAACCAAAACCAACCTACCAAAAAAAAACCAAAAAAAAAAAAAATAGAAAAAAAACCTCACCAAAAAACCTGGGTAATGTCTAGTTTCCACCTGAAGATAAGGGAGGAGTAGGTTCAGTCCAAGCTCTGGTAGAGTCAAGGGAGAACTTTTCCTATCTGGATGATCCCAAGAACTCAAAGGAATACTTAAGCAATCAAAGGAGACCAAGTAGGATCTTGCTGCAGGGAACAGACCCATGCTCTCAACAGACATCACAGAAATGCAATTCTGGAAAATTTTCTCCTGCTGGAAGTCAGAAAGGGAAAGCCAAGTTCTGCTAGCACAGGCTCAGAATGGTTGCACAGGCTGCAAAAATAGGTGGATCCACCTGCATCTAAGTGGAGCATGTAGGTTGTCCTACTAGAAATCTTCTATCACATTTCATTTAAAAAACTATGGTAAAAAAATCAATTAAATGATGTATATTTCTTTTGTATCTCATCACTTCTATAGCTCACCTTTTTTTGGAGTATGACCTGGAACAGAAAGAAAACCAAAAATTATTTCATTTTAGATCACTCTGCAATAGACACAGTTTGGGTGTACCACATGGCCAGTTCATCTTCAAGCTGGATGCTCAGTCTTTTATACCCCTGGGGGTTGCATCAGCCAGCCCTGGCCCCTCCCAGAGTCTGTCTGTCAGCTCCTCTTTGCCATTTCCCGGTGGAAGCTGCTTTCTTGTACCTGGATTGCAGGTCAGGTGTTGCCATGCCGCACCCCCTAAGCACCAAGCTTTCCCATTCCCAGCTGCCCCATGCAAGGGACACATGTGCACGCCTTCTTTCACCTGTGCCTGACAGCCCAGGCTGTCTGATGGCAGCAATACAGGGGGGAAAGGGAGCTGTGGGGAGAACAGAGGACATCTAAACTGCAATAACATAACTCTACATCACTAAAGCTTTTCTTAATAGCCACACAATAGTTATCCTTTAATTGCGAGAGCCAATCATCTCATTATTAATCTATAGCAAGCACATTATGATTGGCATTTCAGATGAAAAAAAATCCTACTGCAATTAAAAAGAATGGGATTAAGCAGTGGAATCCTTGTGAAGCACACACTGTCCCTGTGAGGAGCTGCAGTGGCAATGGCAGGTGTTGCAGTGTGGGAAGGTGGCTCGGGCAGTGCTGGTTATGCTCCTTATTAGTGTAACCCAAGCCCAAGTGACAACCTAGGACTGAATTCACCCCCATCAGCAGCAGGGGCCACTCCACTGACTGCAGGCTCTAAGCCAGCCCACATTTGTCTCACCGCATCTCTCAGAAGATGCTGCTGCTGACAGATCCTTCTATGCCCATCCCTTTCAACATGTAGATCCCTTTTTTCATACACAGGAACATCCCTCTCAAAGTCAACAGAGGCTGGCCAAGACCTCTGGTTAGTTTTTAATTTTCTCAAATCACAGCACAGGGGACACATCACCCCAGAATTAACCCTTTGCTCTGCTGAAACCCAGAGCCACGCTCTGAGCTCGGTATCAGCCTGAACCACCTCAGCAGGCACCAGTCAGGGCTTTGCTTGTTCTTCTTGCTCTCTGAGGAAGGTGTTTCCAGCTTGGTGTTTGTGACCTGTGAAGAGGTTAAAGCCAGCTAATGCAGTTTTGGTTCCAGTTCAGCAGAGCTTGTAAGCACGTGGCTTAATTTGATTGGAATCCCTGGGACTGTTAGGTTGTGTGTTATTTCCCATGTGCTTTGCCAGCACAGCAAAAGGCTTCCCAGTTTTGTAGGTCTCTAGCAGACAGTAGGACTGTCTAGACAGCACCCAGAACAACCAGGGTTTTTCAGCATTTTTTTTTGGTGGGGAAAAAACTTCCTCCATGCATTTTGCAATGCGGCTCTGCCTGAATGCACTTCAGGGAGCCCAAGAGCCCAGGCTCTGAATGCACAGGATTTACACACCTTACATCACTGGATCCTGAAGTCCCAAGCTCTGGTTTTTGCCACCTCCATTCAGAAAAGATTCAGAGGAGGCTGATTTTACAGCTATCTCAACCAGCCAGCTGTGTTGTTTCCTGCTCCATATTGCATGGAGCAACAGAAATTACCTACTCTAAGTCCATGAGGAAAGTGAAATTTCTTCCGAGAGAACAGATATTAACAATGTAAATTAAAAATTCTCAAAATCATAAATTTTTATTCAAAAATTATTGACTTAAAACCACAGAGCGGCATTGCTAGTACACTGATGGAAACTAGACAAGAAAGGAAAGATTTTGTAAGTATTATTTACAACATTTCAGAAAAGGAATGCATTTTTCTGTTCTATGCAACAGAAATTGAACAATTCTGTGTTCATTTTCTGGTTGTTTGCGCCATTCCAAAAGAGCAATTTCAATTAAAGGGACATATGACCTTCTTTTGTCCTCCAAGGAGACTCATTTAGTCCTCTGGTGTAATGCAGCTGGGTGCAGCAAACAAAACCTTGTAGCCATTTATCTAAGTGTAATGTTGTCTAAACCAGAGAAAACTTGTCTGTCTGGGTGTGTCAATCTTGGACACAGGGATCTTGTGAGATATCAGATGACCCATCAAAAAAAAAAACCATATGGTTTACAGCAAAAATGGAAAGTGCTGTAAACGTCTGTGGATATTTTTCTACTCTTTGGACATTGTTTCCAATTCTGAGTTTTCCCAACATTAATCTATCCATATCTTTGATTAACATATTGCTGATTTTCCTTTAAAACTTAGTTCTTAGGCCAGTGCACCATTTGCTTTACAAAAACTGCAAAGTAGAGCATGGAAAAATGAGCTGAGTCTGTGCATGTGTGTGCACACAGAGGGGCACTACAGATTTCCAAGGAACTCTCTGCAGCAGGATCACACTGTTCACCTGCTAAACTAGAAGGTCAAACTTTATTTATACCTGATTGGCCAGGGATGAGGCCAGAAAAAAAACAGAAAAGAAGCAATATAAGAGCTTCAGAATGTATGAATTATATAAATATAGAAAGTCAAGCAACTAAAATAAAATTGCATGCCTCTGAAATGATGCAGAAGGGCTGCACTTTCTAGAGGTGCACTGGAAATGCTCTAAGCTTATGGAAATAGGAGAGCTGGCAAAGCCACACCAAGAAAAGAAAAAGAAATTAGTCCCTGTGTCAGCAACACAGCCCATAGATTCAGGTAATCACTTTGCAAGAGTGAGGAAGGGATTCTATTGACATTAGAGACCCAAACCTTGAGGCAGTGGAGTCACAGTCTTGAGTCAGGCAGACCAAGCTATTGTTCTAATGCACTGAACAATCACAAGTGATGAAAGGTCTCTGGGATTTTGTCTTTACTTTGTCCTTCTAAATCAGGAGGGGAAAAAATGACTTGCCTTTTATTTAGTGGGCTTTTCAAAGGAATTGGCTGAGACTGGAGCTCTTTCCTTGTAAAGACAGTCATCAAGGGGCAGATGTCTCTGGAAAAGCAAATGGTTCCCATTGTTTTTCCTGAAGGAATAGTAAAATGGGGATAATTCCTTTTCTATAAAAATAAAAATCTGTCCTCTTGGATTCCTAAGTGAAAAAGCTACAGAGCTCCTTTCTTACGTTTTACAGCAAATTCGCAGGTTCGGATTTGCAATTAGCTCACGGTGCAGCTGGCTGAAACTAAACACCCAAACATAGCACAGCTGCGGGAGGAGTCCGGCTCTAAACAAACCCTGCCGTAAGCCAGAGAATCCAAGGGATGTGCAAAGCAGAGGGTGCCGGGTCCCTCCGCGGCGGAGGGGAGCAGAGGGGAGCGGAGGGGAGAGGAGCGGAACGGAGGGGAGCGGAGGGGAGGGAAACGGAGAGGAGCGGAGAGGAGCGGAGGGGAGCGGAGGGGAGCGGAGAGGAGCGGAGAGGAGCGGAGCGGAGGGGAGCGGAGCATCCTCCCGGCGGTTGCCATGGGAGCGCGGATGCTTTCCCTTTCATCAGCATCTCATCCTCTCGCAGCGCTCTGCCCTCACAGCCCGGCGGACCCGCAAATGCGGCTGACGCGGCGCTGGGAGCTCTCCACGCTTGCCGGGAGGAGGATCTACAGTTCAACCCTGCAACTCCTTTCTGACCAGAGGGATTAATTTTTATGAGGGGGGGTGAACCAAGGGAGGATGCAGCGTCCTCTTCATCATCTGAGCACGTGAATGGCTCGGCAAAGAGCCGGCTGTCGGTGCCAGGGAGGGATGCGGGAGGATGCGGGGGAGATGCCGGCCCCGCTCCCGGTGCGCCGCTGCTCCCGGCGGCTTTCCCGAGCCGATGCCGCCCTCTCGCGGGCTCCGGCGCCGGGGAGCTCCGGGCTCCCCTGCTCCTGTAGGAAACGAAAAAAACACAAAACATAAATCCGGGCTGCCCGCCGCTCTCCAGGCAAAGCCCGACCTTTCCAAAGGTAGGGTGTAGAATCGGCAGGAGCAGCGCTCCACAGTTTTTTCTTTCTTTTCTCCGTTTTACACTCGCTGATGTATTTCCAGACCTGTTTGTATGCGCTCCCCAAGGCAGGAGACGCGGGTGCCAGGCCAGCTGCTCGCACAGGCAGAAAGCTCCTGCCCGGGGCAAACCAACCCTGGGGCTGCTCTGCTGATTAATTAGGGGTCTGATGAAGCCAGAGAGCTCTTCCTTCCTGTGGAATCACATATCCTCTGAACACAGAGAGAGATGGTTCCCCCAGGAAAATCCTGGGAAGCTGTGTAGAAGGTGTGGGAAGCTTAGAGGAAAGAATTCAAACAATTATTATCTCTCTTTCTGTAACCATTGCTTATAGATATGGTTCTCCAAAGTGTGCTATTCATAGCTCACCAAGAGTGTGACAGAAGATTCCTAAAGGCCAGTCAGGTCTTAGGTCCACTATTGTTTCTGTAAGAACTGTAGATTTCTAATAATAGAGGTCTTTTCATGCCTTCTGATGATCTAGTCTCTGTATCACCTTTGGCTGTCCCCAGTACCTTGCAACCCAAGGCCCTGGGTTTCCCAGGCAGCTCTGCTGAAGAAAATCTTTTGTCTCTACTTTCAGACACCAAAAAGCCCTGCCAAAGCTGTCCTGCAGACCCAAACTGCACGTGGTGTTAAGCAGTTCTTACAAGAAAGAAATTCTCCCTGTGGTAGCAAGTCCCCAGTGGAGGGAATCTGGAGTCAGGCTGAGATTTCAGACACTGGTTTAAATCTTGTGGCCTCAGCTAGTCAAAGCTGGAAAAGCTGAGGGTGTCCCTATCCTGAGAAAGGTTTTTCCTGTTGCCCTAGGCAAGGTTCCTGTTGTTGGGACTTGACCTGAGTGCCTGGACAACTCTGGGATGCTGAACTGGGGCCAGCAGCAACAAGGATGTTTGCACCTCACCTGGCCCCAGACTGCAGGACACCAAGTAGCCTGGAGGGGCTAGAGGAGTGGACAACAATTTTTCTCCCCTAAAATAATCTTTCCATGCAAAAGGAGTTCATGAGCTCCTAAGATCTCATCTCAAGAGCAAATCCTATTTATTTGCTGTTATCCACAATCCCCTTGGATCAGGAGGGCCCAGCACTCCATCTCCCAGCACATCTGTGCAGCTGTTCCTTGGAGCTGGGCAGTATTTTGGGCATGAGGAAACAGCACTGCAGAGCTGCTGGTCTTGGAAGGATGATACCAAAAAATTAATGAGCACTGGTACAAAAGTCTGGAGGATTTAACCATGGCACTAGAGGGACCTGTCAGCATTTTACACTGACTTACTTTTCCCCAAATGTAAGGGGTAAGAAGGCACCACAGAAACAGGTCCAGTTCAAACACTCTCTTGTCAGTGTAGGAAACCCTCCCCACGTGCAGAGGCTCTTCCCAAGGATTTTATTGCATATCAGAGGCAATAACAATTTATTTCAGTGTCTTCACTGTTAGATATAATAGCCAAACAGAGGTAGGAAGGGCCCAAGCTGACACTCTGGTTAAAATCTATTGCTCTTCCTAATCATTGTACAGCTGAACAACAAATCACCAGTGTGGCTATAAATTGTGTATTTGCATAAATAAATAAATGTAGTCTTGTGCAGCCAGGTTTCCCATTGCATAATGTGGTTTCTCTAAGGCCCTTTTGGGGGCTTCTAAGTATTGCTTCTCAAGCTCCCCATTCTTCAATTCATCAGATATGTCAGTTTTCCTCCTGCCTGAAAAGCACCAACATTTTCTTTTACCTGGTCCAGAGAACATCTGTGTGCATTTGGGCTGATCCATTTTAGAGAAAGGAATTCAAACTGTACAGAAGAGGGAGGGGTTTGGAGAAAAATATAGAAGAGATATCCTGGACATTTGTGTCCATGAAATAATCAATTACTCTACCTACAAATTTAGGAGGACTCACTACACTCTTCTGGGCCCTGCCCCATCCTGCCTCCAACTAAAATCTCCCCTGCAGCTTTTCTGTGGTGCAAGGTTAAAAG
Organism: Motacilla alba alba; assembly: GCF_015832195.1. Lineage (NCBI taxonomy): Eukaryota > Metazoa > Chordata > Aves > Passeriformes > Motacillidae > Motacilla > Motacilla alba. Next base: position 6,375,931 of record NC_052016.1, on the reverse strand, counting down.
TTCCTGCTTTCCAGCCCGCTGTGGAGGTAATTATTGCTATATTATTCTCATTTTAGCACAGTTTGGTATGTTTGGAAATAAAAATCAGCAAGTGCATGTGGTGATTATCCACAGAGTTCATATTTTCTGGATAAGCAGAGGGAGCAGGGAGCTACTGATCACCTCTACGTGAACCTTTACATTCTGTTTGCTCGGTCTCAGTCTCTTGGTGTTCATTATTGCTTTCCCTCTCTCCTGCTTGATACAGTGAAGCAGAGCTGGATATTTGGGGTTCCTTTAATAGGCTCAGCGCAGCAAAGTGCTTTCAGTTCACACACGCTTCTCTTGATTTCAGGGAAGGAAGAGCAAAGTTAGGGCATTTGCATTGAGGGCTGTTTGCTGACTCAGTCCTTCCCAATTTTGCTCCAAATCCTTATAAGAGTTTATTTAATAGTTTTCAATCATGTCCTCACCTTAAAAAATGTCCTTTGCCACAATGTGTATCTACAAAGGGTAAAGCTGCTTTTCCCCACACTCAGGGCCAGGATCTGCACTTTAGGTGAAAATATAGAACAAAAGAGAAAAACAGGCTTGGGAGGTCACCATGAGAAAGATAAGAGGACAAAGGGATGAAAGACTTGGCACAACCTAAATCCCTTTTTTATTATTATTCAATATTTTAAATCTGATCATCTTGACTCTGTTTAGGTATATGTGTGCATACTACACAGGTGGTTTGTTTTTTTCATATTGTTCACAACATTAAACATCAATTGCCAAGTTCCATCCATAATCATGAAATTTGCATTTAAAAGACAAATTCTCATTTATTATTCTATTTCTGTGGACACCATATGGCCCCAAAAATAGACTCAATTTGTCTTCCTAGTTTAGAAATGGGTTTTTCAGACTGTCCAGGCCCTCTGATCTGTTTGTGTTGTTCCAGCTTCTCCAATGCCAGGAGTCTACAAGTCACAAAAGCCTGAAGACCTTCAAAGCCAGTGTTGAGGAAAATAAGTGAGGGTGTTTCTTGTCCCATATTAAAGACGTGTTTGTGTGCTAAGCCTTGGATGTAGTGATGGAAATTTCAGAAGTAAAAGTGATTTTCAGTTGTTATTTTAAGATTTCCTAAATAATTTACCTTAGCAAGTTTTTCCATGGAGCTCTGGGTAGGGGCTGCCTTGCACAGGTGTGACATCCACAGCAAAATCCTGCCTCATCCTGCACAGGGGCATTGATAGCACCAGCAGGCCTCTGCAGAGTAAAATACCAAAGCAATAATTTGTCCAATCATTGGTAAAAGCCAAAAGAAGTCTCAGGTCAGCTTCTCAGCCTCATCACGTTGTGCCTTTCCTGATGATCCTCCTCCAAGGCTGTTTGCTTGACAGATTGTTCCAGGTCTGTTTGGCAGCACTGGAGAGGTTTCTGATCTCATTTTAACTGCCCAGCTTACCTTCTCCCAACACAGACACAAAGATCTCATCCTGTTTCTTCTTATTTCAGAAAAGGACTCCACTAGCAACTGTGTCAGACCATGCCTTCTCTCAGCCTGTCTCATTTTGCCTTTATTTCCACCCCTGTGTCCACTAGATGTGCTCTGATGATGGTTTAAGGAAGCCTTTCTGTCTCAGTCCAGCTTATTATTCCAGCAGAAAAAATTCAGAAGTAATGCCAAACCAGTTCTGCATGAGCTAGCCATGTCTCTAGAGCTCCTTCTGCCCTTTAACTCTGACCTGTCCTCATTTCTCCCCTCACAACTCCTTCCAACAGAGGCCAATCACCAAACAAGACCAGCTAGCCTTCAGTCCACATTCTCACAGAGGGAGATCACCTTCATGAACAGGCTGGCCAAATAAAGCAAGTCTACACTTATTGACGCTTATTGATGGTGATGCACTTTTTGCTGGGGTTTCAAGTAATTTCCTTGTTCAACTCAACAAAGCAACTCCATCATTAGTATTTTGCCTGTATCTTAAGCCCCAGCTTGGCTACAGCTGTGGAATATTTTATTGACCTCTGCATTCTTTTGCCACATAGACATCTTTGCTTTGGGCAAAGTCAAAGGCTTTGGTTTTTTTCTACATTATTCCCCTTTCTTGGTAGTCCAAATCATGCATGAGAAATAGGGGTTTCAGCATAATTGCATGCTTAATGAAGCTTGAAATTATCGGTGGTGTCCACTGATGAATGAATAGTGGACATTGACCCAAATCATGGAGTTTAAGCCTTTTTAGTTCAGCAATTTATTAGCAGCAATTAGCACAGAGCATGTGGAAGGCCAGGTGTTCTCTGCTGCAGCAATCAGATAACTCCTGTGATGCCAAACACCTGGCCCCAAGGAGCAGCTCTGCCAGCACAGGTGGGGACTGCACCTGGGTGAGCCCAGAGCAAGGAGCTGAGGAGGAGAGGGCACCTGCAGGAACCTGATCCTGCATTAATGAGAGCTGCACAAGTGCACGTACTCAGTGATGAGTCTGCATCTAACCCCAGGGCATCCTGGACTTGTCTTTCCTTGCTCTGTTCCCTATCTTGGCTCAACTGAGTGAGGAGGTAACCCCAGATGTTGTGATGCACTATATAGGTATTTAGACATGAATGATTCCCCTTCCCCTCAGATGGTTTGTCCCTAAGGTGGTCTGTCCCTTGTAGCCTCTCCCTTCGCCCCTTCTCACTGGTGTCCCCTTGGCTGCAGCTCTCCGTCCCCACCTCCCATTCCGCGGGTATAAATGTCCCTTGGGTTTGGAATCCGTCCTCTTTGTTCACCTGGATGCTCTCCAAAGCAGATGTCCCTTTCCAGCTAATGAACAGGACATCAGAACCACGTGGAGAAAGAGCGCTCCTCGTCCTTTACTTCGTCCATGTAGGGTCCGTGCGGGCTTAAATCCCAAACTAGCCAGGGGGATTTTCAGCCCGAAACCCACGGGTTCCTTCACCCAGAGGCATGCTCAGGCTTTCTGTGTGGAGTCTCAGTGCAGATGTCTGGCTGTGCTTTGATCTTCAGCAGATGTGTCCTCCCCACACCCACAGCTCAGCACAGCATCACTTCCACGCAGCGCCAAAGCTGGGAAAATGAGAGGATTCATCTTTTCTTTAGTTCAACAGGCACGAGAGCAAACATTTCCCAAAACATTTCAACAGTGCTGAAGCATTTGAGATGCACACACCACCTAAGCTCTTTCCCAGCCCTTTCCTGCCCTTTGACCAACCTCTATGGATCTTGCTGTCCTCTTGCATGAACAGCTTGCCCTGCTGGAAATGTATACCTGAATTTTGTTTCACAGAATGCTTCTTCTCGGTTAGCTAATGGCTTGGTTCAGCACAGCCTGGCAAATGCCCATTTGTAATGTTTACACCAGGTTATCCCAAACAGAGCTCTTCCCACACAGCAAACATTATCAAGAACCTCAAAACAGGAGATCAGAGCAATTTAATTGACCACACAGGAAATACAGAAATCTGGGTGTGAAAAGTAGTTCTTTGTTCCCTCTGCAGAGGAACCACTAATTTCTCTCAACAGATAACTTCTTTAAGGTTATCTCTCAAAGATAACCAAGCAGAAATGGCCAGCCAGTTTCCTGTGCCTGCCCACAACTCCTTGTCCAGATCCTTCTTCTTCCTCTTGTCTGCATTCACTTCTCACACCCTGCAGCAGCTGGAACTTGTCCATTCCAGGTGTCCCAGGCCAGATCCACACATTTTTCCCAGCCAAGGGTAGTGCTGAGGTTCAGGGACAGAGCCCAGCTCCAGCCAAACTCAGTTAATCAATTCTTGTCTGCAGCATCCATTGTTCTGGAGTATTCATTAGTGGGAGTGTGTAAATCTCACAGCATCAGCCTAAAATACCCCCAGACAATCTCTGTCAATATTAAACATTCTGCAGGAGGTTTATCTTAGAGCACATCAAAGTTGTAAAATAACCACCAACATAAGAAACAATATTTTTTTTAATCTACAGGAATTAATTAATTTAGAGTGGGGTTTAATCAATGATATTGGAGGCTGGTCAGACCCAGCCTGTGAGAGAATATTTTTGCTTCAGGGTGCTGCAGGTCGTGGATAGGTGGGACTCAGGAGTAAGAAACGCCCCCAGACCATTTCTGTCTTTATAGATTCTTGTTCAGTAGAAGCTTTGAAAGAACAAGCTCCTAGAGACTGCCTGAGAGAGAAAAATTCATCAGATCTTTCAAAAGACACAAATATTGCTGAATTTCTTGTGGCATTAGAAGCTGGGATATCTTTTAAAAGAAATGGTGCAATTTTGGGTTTCAATATTTTTTTATGTGATTTGGCTTTCAGCAAAAGCTGAGCTGGGGAGTTTGAATCTGTTAGTCTAACTGGAGAGCAGGGGAAAAAACAAGAAGCAGAGATAAACATTATGTCTGTTAATGTCTAAAATATTCATTTGAGCTTGAAGTCCAGGAGAGTCTTTAGAGATCCAGTTTTGCTTTTCTGCCACCAGCTAAGCAGCAAGGAAGGTGCTGGTGCTTTCATAAAGCCCCATTCCTTATCCTTATCCAAAGAACTGTCTGATCCTGTGCTGGAGGACATCTGTCACAGCTGAGAAGTGATCCATCAGGAAAGCAAATGCCTTGGCTTTTCCTGGCAGGGTGTCAGAGGTGGCAGCCTGGGGCTGGGGCAGAGCCTGCTCAGCAGGAGGGGAGGTCACTCCAGCCCCAGCTCAGCTGTTTTCCCTGCAGAGGCTTCCCCACGTGGTTTAGGGGCAGAGTGCCCAGGGCATCCCACAGGCTGCCCTCCTATGAGGGGCAGTGCCTTCCGTGCTCACAGCTTGCTCACCCCTCAACAAATTGCGTCCCCAAGGAGTCTGCTCAGGACGGAGGGGTGGAGATGGTCTAATCCATCCCTGATCCAGATTGTGAAGACACAAACTGCCCACAAATTAATCAGGAAACAACACCCACCAAATCAGCCTGAGGAAAGCTGTGAGAGGAGGAGGAGAGACAAAGAGGAAAAAGGAGATTCCAAAGGTGCTGGTGCCAGAGGAGTCACTGAGTCTTGGGGAGGAGCAGTTGTCAGGGTGGGAAGGGGAGGCTGCAGAGGAGCAGGGGCAGCACTTACCCCTGCTGGAGGGGTGTGAGTCCAACGCAAATCACAGACAGGCTACATAAACTAGAAAGTAGCTCTGGGAAACTAAGAGGGAGAGTCAGACAAGCTCTGAGGCTGGGGAAATCACCTAAAATATTGTCTTTCCATTTTGTACCTCAGAGAGTGAAATGCTCAACAAAAAAAAAAAAAAAAATTGATCCTTTACTTTCCAAGAGTGCATTTTTTTTCTTTTGATTTTACTGCTTTTGAAAAGAAAGCACCTGACTTGAAAAAATAGGTGGCATCATATACTTCTCCAGAGGTATTCAGTGTTAACAGAGCTGGCATCTACTTTCCATGTCTATCCCTGGGCAAGCAGGGCAATCTCAGGATGGGACTGAGTGCCCACCAAACCAATCAAACGGTCCAGCCTGATTACAGAACTGTTTGGGTTGGAAGGGATCTTTACAGGCCACCTAGTCCAACCCCCTGCAGTGAGAGGAGACATCTTTAATTAAACCAGGTTGCTCAGTTCCCTGTCCAACGTGACCTCGGCTGTCTGGGCAACTGGTTCCAGTGTTTCACCACCCTCATCATAAGAAATTTCTTTCTTATAGCTAACCTGAATCTACCCTCTTTCCGTTTTGAACCATTTCCACTTCTCCTATCACAACAGGCCCTGCTGAAAAATCTGTCTCCACATGTGGGAGTCAAGTACCAGAAGCTGGAGAGAAAGAGGAAGCGGTGTGACAGCCTGTTACTGTGTCTCTTTATTGTCACAGTTTAGGCCTAGAGATCTTCTTTACTTTTAATTGGCAGCTGGGGATTACCACCAAGTCTTTTATTTGTGTTTGGAAGCAGGAGAATGAATTCAAGCCAGCTGTGTGGGACCACAGGAATGTTATTTTTCTTAGCCTGTGAAAGATCTGTAATCCACTACTTGAGGTCTGTTGCAAGGAGCACCTGCAGTCCCTGATGTTAATTCTTTAGGTTAAGCTTAGCCAGCTTACAGTTTTATCTCTGAATATCTACATGTGAGCCACTGCTGTCTGAGCTGCAATGGTGGCTGTCACATTGGCTGGGGTACACATCCTCTTCTCTTTCTCTGTCCAGATAAAACTGAGATTGCTTTATTTATTGAGATAAAACTCCCTTGGGAAATGTCATGACCTGGGCTAAATCTTTGTAGATACAGCCCTTTCTGCCATGGTTAAGAATATGAAGTCTGTCACATTCCTGCTCATTGACATGTTTTCAACATGTCTCTGTTAAATGTCACTGAAGTGAAGGAGCAGAACATCATTATTTCAATTAACAACTCATGCAAAGGACCAGCAATGCTGTGCTGCCAGTGAGATCAGCAGCCTCAAAATTACACTTCTATGGCTCAGAGTTCAATGAATTCAAACAGAAACCGATTTGGAACTCCACCTCTGGTTCACTTTCCCCAGCAAATTTTCTCCTGTGCCTGGGCCACCACCTCTGTCCTGGACACTGACACACCTGGAGAAGACACTGGCGGCTGTGGGACTTTCCTGCTCTGGTCTCTAAAGAGCTCAGGAGGCTTGGGAAAAGGAATCCCACACCAGAGTGGGGCCAAACTCATGGCAGTAGCACTTCATGTGGTAATATTGGTGTAGGTGGACCTGTCCTCCATCCCAGTCCCATTTGTGTGCTGTCCTGGTGTCTTGGTTTGGAAAGACAGGCGCCTGCTAAGGAAGGCAGGAGCCTCACCTGAAATGGAGAATGTAAACCCCCTCCCTCCAAATTGCTATAAACTTTAAATTAAGGAGGGGCTCTCAGGCAAAAATATGAGACCAGGAAATAACAGTTCTTTAATAGGGAATAAAATAAAAGGATAGAATAAACAATGCAGTAAACTAAAACACTGACAGAGTCAGAACACAGCCTGACACCCTGTTGGTCAGGGTGTTGGCAGCAGTGCAGTTGGAAATGTGGCTGCAGCCCTCCTGGAGTGTCAGGTGTGGTTCTGTTGGAGCAGGGAACCTGTAGAAAAGGGTGTAGTCTTCCTCTGAAGATCCAGTGGAAGAAGAGGCAGCTGCTGTTCCTCTGAGAAATCCAGTGGAGAAGCTGTGTTGGTGTTCCCGAATCTCCAGATTATATCCAGGTAGGAATGTTTGGCTCCTCCCTCTGGGTGGAGCATCTCCCAATGGGAGGTGCTGTAGTTCTTATCAGTCATGCAGCGACATTCAATAGCCTCTTATCAACAGATGTTCCCTCCCCCCATCCCTCCACCCAGAGGGAGGAGTGGTTGTGGAGGAGGTAAGGAAAACTGCCCACTTGACAGAAGACAACTGCCATAGGGATGGCAAATAGAATCCATCTTGCCTTGCAATCTGGGACACCTGGTCTCCATCGTGGTGCCAGGGCAGAGGAGTGGCAGGGTGGCACAGGCAGGCTCCTGTCCCCCAGCACTGAGCGAGGAGCAGGTGAGGGACAGGACTTTAAATGATCACAGTGACAAATTCAGTGCCCAGGGGTCCTGGCAGCCTCATCTTGCTGGGACACAACCTGCTGTCTGTCAGAAAAGCAGCACCTGATTTACACCACATCTTACAGTGCCAACACTGTGCATTAACTGGATTTTGCATAACTTATTTGAAAACATTGTATAAATACTTCATATGTCACCCAGCCTGTGTTTTGGTGTGGAAAGCAAAAGAGAGAAAGCATTTTTTAGAGGAGAGTATTGGTACAAGCAGTAGGTAGGTGTGGAAGGAGATCTGTATTTCTAATTGTTATAAAACATTTTGTCTCCAGAAGCTTGTTCCTGAGGGTGCCATACGTTTTTACATCAATCATTATGCTTGGACAGAAACCATCTATACACTACTGGAAATGCTGTAGATTTGCACCAGCTGCCTCAGGCCTGATTGTAGAGAAACAAGAGTAGAGAAAACAACAACTGAAAGCCCAGGATTTCTTTTCCTAGAGTCATGCCCAAAATTTCTGTGCTTTTCTCAAAGTTACTACAACTGTTGGATTTTCCATAAAACTGAGATGCAAAACTGCCAATTCTTCTGCCTCCACCAAAAATCCCACAGTTATGACACTTTGTCTTTAAAGCTTTGGATTGCAGGTCCTTAAGATTTATAGAAATCTTGGATTGTGCTGGCTTTAAAGGAGTGAGCTTCTGCTGTCCAGAGCTGCAGAGAAGCACCTGTAACTTCTCTAACAAAGCAAAAGAAACAGCACAATATAATACCTCTTTCCTTTCTATGCTTCTCCTTTGTTCCAAACAAAGTTTTAAGCCAATTTTTCTTTTTAACAGGGCCTGTCTGATGGTGCTTGGCTACCTGCCACCCCCAATCTTGGAAGCTTTGAGAATGTGTACCCTGTGATTTGGGGGTAACTGCTGCTCACATTGTTCCCTTCTGTCACCTGCCTTCACCCCTGGCCACCAGGCATAAACATCAGCAGATGGCTTCAGCCTTGCCCTCATGGGCAGCTGGAGAGGGGCTGCTGAGCCATGGAGAGGTCACTTCTCAGGGGTTTCAAAATGTCAGATGGACTGGAGTGTTTGAGTAAGGAGAATGTCACATTCACAGCCAGCTGGGCTTCATAAATGCTCCTGACATCACTCCCAGAGCAGGATGAGGAGGAGGTAAAGAGAATGCATAGCCCCTCTGAGGCATCAGGTGTCTCTGATGGCCACCCCCCATCCTCCTCCTCCTCCTCCTCACCAAACCCAGGGCTTGGAACTGCCACAACTCTTGGGGGGAAAAGTAGATGCTGGTTCCTGTGAGAGGAGCCATCCTTGTAGTATCTCAGCTTTATATCCCATCCTAATCTGATGGACTGTGGCCAGAGAAGCATGAAAATGTAAAATAATGAGGGACAACTATGGCCTTTATTGATGTCAAAGGTTGAATCTGTAATAAAGCCTGGCTTTGTGTCAGTTTGATGGATTCACCAGCAGTGTTTCACTCCCATCAGAGCTGCACATCTGCTTCTGCAGCAGCTGCTGCCAGGGCACAGCTGTGGCCATGGACTGTCCCCAGATCATTCCTGTCATTCCTACAGGATCAAATCTATGTGTTTTAGGTTGGAAATGGGAGTGTGTATTTATCGCCATCTGTCAGAGCTGGGGCAGTTCTCTTCTGTTCTTTGGGCAGTTTTTTCTTTATCTCTTCCACACCCAATCCTCCCTCCAGGAGATCTCTTCTGTCCATGGCCACTGAGTGTCCCTGCATGGCTGAGAAAATTCCATCATCCCATGGGGAGATGCTCTGCCCAGGGCAGGAGCCAAGCATTCCGACCTGGATACAATCTGACCCTGGCAACACCACAGCAGCCTTTGCCCACTGCATTCCCAGAGGAGCAGCTTTCTTCTCCACTGCATTCCCCAAGGAAGAGCAGGCCCATCTCCAGCAGCCCTGGAGCTCCAGAGGAAAACTCCACCCTTGTCCAGGATCCCTGCTCCAGCAGAACCACAGCTGGCACTGCAGGAGGGCTGCAGCCACCACTGAATGGCACTGCTGCCACCCCCCTGACCCACAGGGTGTCAGCTCCTGTTCTGACTCTGGCAGTGTTTGGTTTTTTTTTGTGTACTATTACATTTGTATTTTTAGTTTTCCTAGTAAATAACTGTTATTTCTATTCCCATATCTTTGCCTGAGAGCCTTTTAATTTCAAAATTATAACAATTTGGAGGGAGGGAGTTTACATTTTCCATTTCAATGGAAGCTCCTGTCTTCCTTAGCAGAGACCTGTCTGTTCAAACCAAGACACTGTGCCATGAACTGTGTTTGCCAAACTGCACAGGAAACCATGCTGGCCTATGGCACTGCATTGTTTGGATTGCAGTTTTGAATAACCAACTCCATAACTAGATTTTAGCCCTAAATAAATTTTAGAATTATTTATCTAGCCCATAGATCCATCCTATGCAATCTTCAGAAACCTGAAATTTTTGAGAAGACTTTTTTTTGTCCTTGCTTGCCTGCTATTGCAGTAGGTGTTGCAGGCACCTACCTGTTACTCATGGAAAGAAAAAAACCAAAACATTTCAGCTAACTGCTACATTAACTGTACCAAAAAAAGTACATCAACTGCTAAAAATTCATGAAATTCAGCAATTACTTTAGGAAAATTAAGTTATCAGTTAATGATTAACAGGTATTACAGGATTTTGAGGTTTTCTATATTTATGCCACCATAGCTACAATCCTATACAACTGAAAACATCGTTTTATTTCCATCTCTTTCATAGGTGCCTAAAGATACCTGCTACCTTCTGGAATGAATTGCTGCTAGATAGTCAAAAACACATTTGTTAACTACCTAAATATTCTGTTTGTTAATGCATTAGTTTATTTTTAATATTTTTTTTCTTTTCTGAATTGGCATTTTCATTTTAAAGGCTTTGCCAGCTTCTGGTGTAAGGGACTGTGGAAGTAGCCTTAGCACCTGAACTCTATTTATTCTAAATTCCTGATGAGCAGAGGCTGAGGTGTGCTTGACCCTTAAGGATTCTGCGTGGTCATGCGTGTACACACAAGTATGAATTAAAAAAGTAAATTGCATGCACACAGTTCCTTTGTTAAAGGATCTGGGAATGAGAAGGAAATTCTGGCTGCAGTCATCACTGTCAAGAGCTCACTGCACTCCTGTCTGAGAGATTTTGTGCTGCAATTTTAGCAGGTTGATGGCAACCATCAAAATGCAGGTCAAACTAGGAGCATGAGAGCTGGATCATCACCTGAGCTGTCCACATGTCTCAAACTAAAATCCAGATGATCTGTTTTCATTTAGACAAGCTTAGTGATGGGCTCAGGAGGAAATTTCACAGAGGGAGCAAATACAGTCAGCACATCTGTCTTGGGGGTGATAGAATGGGAAATTTTTCTCTTGGGATCTCAGCAATTCCCTTTGCAAGTCTCAGCTACGCCAAAGAAGCACTGAAGTGCATAAAAACATAAGTAGGAGCCCTGATCCTGTCTCTTGTGCTCATGCATCTCATCACTCTACATTCTGCAGTGAACCTGGGGACAGCAGCCCTGTGTGCTGTGCAGAAACTCATCTGGTCCATGTCATTTCCTTTCCAGTTGCAGTTTTCTCCAAAGCTAAGTTGTTTGGGTTTTTTTTCTCTGTATTTTTTGTGTGCTTATATTGCCTACCACTGCCACACATTTACCTCAAAATGCAATTTAAGCAGACTGAATTCTGGCTGTGAAATGCACCCCGCTCCCTGAACTGTAATAACAACTTAAATTTCTTCTCATTAGATGAATCAGGAGAGCTGCATTGTACTCAGAGCCACTCCCTGCTCACTTGGCCTGACAATAAGGGATGCCTTTGGCTGTGGCTGTCCTAGAAATAAATTAGTCATGGATTTTCATGTACAGGATGCTAAAGCCATGAAAGCAAGCAGAGGATCAAGCTTTTTCTCCAGGCTTGGAGAGGAAGACCCTGGAAGCCAGCACATCCTGTTAGAAAGGAACAACTCTGTCACATTTGCCTGCGACCTGCTTTGCTTGCCCTTGGCTACTACACTGTGGGGGTTTTTTTCCCCAGCAGAGGGAAAACTCCATGAAAACAAACAAACAAACAAATAAACATTCAGATAATCAATATGTTTTACTCCACAAGTATCTAAATTGCATGGTGTAACACATGAACAGATATTTTTCTTCCGTGGAAAATAAGATTAAAAGATCTAACAGAGTCTTGATAGAAGAATATTTCATAAATGGGACTATTTCCCATCAGATTTGTCACTGAGAGATCTGGATGTGATCAGCACACCTCAGACATACAAGGACTTTGGGGAAATGGCAAACATACACTAGAAAAGAGGAGCTATTAAAATTACAAGCATGTGTCACAAGCCGGTGGTTTAAATAGGCATAGTAAAAACATAGAAAACATACAACAAAGTGTTCTGGGAGTGGTTAACACTAATATCTGTGTCCTAGCCCACAAATACACAGGCATTGAATACCTAATACTTTATTGTACCTTTGTTTATTCATTCTCTTTTCAGAAATCTCCTGTTGGTAGTCATTCCCTCACCACATAAATGTTTTCTCAATAAAAAAAAAAAAAAAGAAATCTTTAGAAATGTATTTGAAAACCACACAAATTGCAGAAGAGGTAAAATTCTCCTTTCAAAGAACTCCATGATTCATCACTGTGTAAACTTCACAGCCCGCAAACACAAAATGTCCTGCAGGTAAAAGGTTCAGGCAGATATGAAATCTCACACATATGAGGTTCCCACAGTTCAGAACGTGTACTTTCACACTGGAGAGCAATCACAATGAATTGTTTATTGCTGTAGGTTCCTTCTGATAGCTCTATGATGTTCAAGATAGTAAAATTCAAACCTGCCAGAAGTCAAAATCCAAAGAACAGCAAATAGCAAAGATATTTACTTAAGCACTGTACAGTTGATACACAGAAATAATCTTTACACTGAGGCATTGCATCAGGCAAGGCAAGCACCCCCAATTGTTAGAGGCTGGGGAAGCTGCAGGAACTTGTCTCAGGTGGCTCTGTCATGTAGAACAGTCCAGAAAGAGAAATCAGAGTACAGAAAAATATGAAGTGAGATCCACAGTCAGAGTTCTTGCTCACGGTGCTTTCACCTCGTGTCTTGGCTGAGCACTTCAGCCTGTGCTGCATCCCCCAGACTCTGCAGCAGGTGGAGGAGTCCCAGCTTCCCCAGGAGGGGCAGAAAGCAGCTCTTGGAAACACAGTTTTCCTCCAGCCCCTGCTGAGTGCACGGCAGACACACAAGAAAAGGTGCTGTGAATCCCTCCTCTCAGCCAGATGCCTCCACTCCCAAACCCCGGGGTAGCAATCCTGTCACCCTGGGCTGGCTGCTGTCCCCTGTCCCTGCTGCCTCCGTGGCACTGGCTGCCCAGACTGGGGGGCAGAGGGGTTTCCTGGGGAGAGCAGCCCTGGTGGACACTGCTGGTGGAGCCATGCCTGTCCAGACTGGCATCAGGTGGCTTCTGTCCTGTCAACACAAAGTAAATGTGTGGGGGTCCCAGTTGTGGGTTTGTCTGGGTCTGGATTGAAGGCACTTGAGACAGTAGTTCATGTTTGGACTCAAGTGTTTATTATTTCTTATCAGTGAAACAGTCTCACTACTGTGAGTTGGGCAGCTTTTCATTAGAAGGCACAAAATGGCTAACAATCTCTTGGTACAAGGTCTTTTAAGAATAAACTATCCAATGAAACACTGACACCTAGATTATTTTCCCTTTTAACCCAATAACTGATCCCAAACAGCCGCAATGTGGACTTTTCTGCCCAGTTACAAAATGCCACCCAAACCCATGAAGAAGAAGGAAGAAGAAGCATGAAGAAGAAACCCAGGACAACACCCTGTGCCCTCCATCTTGCTTCCATCCACAACATAGTAAAAATCCCAAAACCTAAATTCCTCACCAAGCCTACACTACTCTCTATAATCTATTTCATACTTTTGTGGATTTTGGTCTATCTTAGAGTCTAGGAAACTTTCTCCATGAATGAGGGTCAAAGTCAGAGCTCCCCTGGGGGTCAGGGCACCCCAGAGCAGACAGAGAAATATTCCCAGTGCCCTGGGCTTCCACATAAATGTACACTCCCATGAGTATTTTCTCCCTGAGTCCTCTTCTCACAAGTGTAAGGTGAGGTTTGAACTCATCATGACACCTGTGGTGTGTCTCATAATAACACTGCTCACAAGATTGAGAATCACCTTTACAGTTCCTTCAGAAATATCTCAAAAAAAAAAAAAAAAAGGGAAAACTGCACTGATCACTCCGTTTCTTAAATGACTCATCAGGAGGAGAGAAACAGGCAATGTATTTTTCTAATGACTCAGGAGCACAAGGAACCTGCAAACCTGCCTGCTGCTGCTTCCCACACTCCCAGCTCTGTGGAGGAACAAGCTGCTTCATGAGCTGGTGACAGCAAGGACTTTGCCACCCTGTTTAGGCACCTGTGCTGGCACCAGAAGTGCAGCCCTGTCCTGGAGCGTGTGCCAAAGGCAGAGCACAAACACAGCTGCCTCCCTCTGCTGCAAATCTCCCTTACATGTGTGCTGGGAGTCTTGGCTGGAGCTGACTCACTGAGGCAAGGAGCAGCACTCAGGCTGAGAGCAGCTCTCCTGCCCTCCCTCCTGCTGCCCTGGCACTACAAATTCACCTTTGACTGCTTTGCTCTGCTCACACTGGGGATAACCCTTTGGGGCCCTGCAGACTCACCCTTCCTGCTCCCTGCAGGTGAATGCTGCATCCATTTTTATTAATCAAGAAATTATATGTAGGCATGGATTTCCATTTCCCTTTTGGGACTGTGTAGATTTTTTTTTTTTTTTTGTGGAAGCTGTGGTGACTGCTGCTACACAGAGCTCTGAGAAACTGCATAAGGTGGTGTTGTTTGATTTCATCACAGTGCACTCAGTTGTTTTTCTTTTGCAGCAAGCACATTGACAGACTTGATCAGAGATTATTTTTGGTTTTAGAGTGTTTTTAAATGGAAATGCAGATTAAGACTTTTTTTCTCTGGAGCAGTCAAAAAGTTTAATATGTTACTAAGTTGCATGAAGCAGAAGTAATCAATATTATTTTAGAGAATGTTTGATATCACCAGATAAGCAATAGTCACTATCATAAATACTGCTGAGCTAGTATAGAGCTCAATGCCAGAGCTCAATGCACTTACTAACAATTCTAATGAATTTAACCATAACCAATTTATTTACAGTTCCTAATTACAAAAACTGCTAATTCATTGCTCTGGCCAATTTCTAATAATTGATTATCCAAATTTGAGGGATTGTGTGAACAAAAAGGGTGCACATCCCTCTAAGTCAGTTTTAGGAATGAGCATGATGTTGGGATCTGAGATCCTCTGTTTGGGTTTGCAAAAAGAAAAACAGGAAATTAACATTATTTACTTATTACAAGAATGTGATTCCTTGGGTCACACTAGAAAATGTCCCCTACAGGGTAACATCCAGTGAAAGACTTTAAAGAAAAGAAGGAATGGCACTTTAGAAATGACTTTTCTGTTCTTCTCAGCTCATCTACCTGGCAGAGGTAGGGAATTGTGTGACTGATTCCTACCTGGTGGAACTTAGGGCTGGGGTGGCTGCAGGGAGAGGAGGGCTGGCAGAAGGAGTTGTTCAGTTTCCAAACCCCTGCATTAAATTTGCTTCTCAGGAGGAGTGCTGAGGGTTTTAGGTGTTCAGTGAAGCAGCCAACTATCTAGGAGAGAGATGAAATTGTGCTCATGGCTTCAGTCCACTGTGTTGTGTACAGCATTTGTGGAGAGCAACCTTTGTTTCTTTTTTGATGTTTCTGTAGATTCCCAGTGCTGTTTTACCGGATAGACAGTGAGAGGGTATGACAAATTTTTCTGATCTAGTTATAGCAAAGATTTTTTGATGTTTTGGTTTGGTTTGTTTTCTTGGTTTTGTGGTTTTTTGTTTTTTGTTTTTTTTTGTTTTTTTTTTTTTGGTTTTTTTTGGGTTTTTTTTTTGTTATTGGCTGGACTTTGATGTCTGTACATGGATTATTTATTCCTGCTGGTGTTTCTACTATGCTTTTTTGCTCTCCCAGACCAAATCTTCTTTGCTATTTTGATGTCTACACTAATGATCTCCACTCATCTCCCCATATGCCCATAATGGCAGTTCTGCTTCTAAAATCCTGTCCAAGCTGCAGCCAGGCTTTGTGATGTATAACAAATCCTTGTTCTCCAAAGGTAGTATTATGTTCAGGTTGTTGTTATCTCTTATACAAGCTTTGATCTAACCTCAAATGATACCAGCAATCCATGAGCTATATACAAGCCACTCTTTTATGGAGCTGGCAATTAAGGGGACATTTAGCAAATACCACTGAAAGTTCATTTTAAAACCTGATGCATAAAATTTTTTTTATAGTGGTGGTGAAGGGCACAGAGAAAACTTGATAGCAGCAATGACACTGCAGAGTAGAAATCTGCTTCAAGTTCTTTAAACAACATGAGCAAAGTCCAGGCCTTCACATAAAGTCCCATTCACTGGCTGGGTCACACATTGTGCAAACACCAACCCTTCCCCTCCAAAGATCACAGGAGGTCCAAAACCTGAAAAGGGAGTCTGGGCAAAGCAACAGGAGCTGCTAAACTAAGAATGGAACTAAGACAATTTAACAAGCCCTCAGAAGGAGCAGAAGTAAGTCTGGTGCACAGGGACAGTCAGAGACCTGAAATGGGCAGGCTGAGTGTTAAACCCATGCCCTGCTGAGGGGCTGGGTCCAGCAGAGGTGATACAGACATTTCTCCTAATTCCCAGAGCTCAGGCAGCTCTGCCATGGCTGCTCCTTGCTGTCACCTGTACCTCTTCTTGGGGTCTTTACGTGACTTTTGGACAAAAACCTTGCAGACCTCTGCTGGCAGCTATTTGGACAGCATTGAAAGCACCACATGTCCTGGCCAGCAAAGCCTCCCCCATCAAGATGGGATGAAGAAGTTCCAGAGGTTTGAGGAGTGCCTGGAGCCCTTCTGGACCTGCCTTGCAGGGTCTCCCCCACTGACTTCATATTGGAGCTGAAAGTGTCGGTCAAACAAAAGTTCCTGAAAGATTTATTTAATTTAAGCTTGTTGAAAACATCTCAGGGCTTCTTTAACTTGAAAGCAAATACAGACATATACGTATTTTTAAATCTTTATTGCAGCAGTCAGTGACTATGTTTTATCCCATAGTTATTACAATAAACTCCTTTTGAAGGCAAATGAGTCATGAAAATAAATTAGAGAGAAAGGGAGAGACTTCATCTGTATTGACACTGGCATTTGAACTCATGCACATAATTGAAGAAAAAAATTAGAGAGTTAAAGAGATTAAAAACAAGTTATCAGCGTAATCTTTTTTGTTACACATGCTAACTTTAACTTGAATTACCTCAATTTATTTTGTTAGCAGGAGATGTATCTGTAGCTATGGTTCTTTCACATCTTCTGAAAAAAACACCCACTCCCACACAGAGGGATTGTACATTTTTAAAGGCAACTATTGTATTTTGTGATCGTTTTGCCTTCAGAAGATGTTTGTCAAGAGGTGGTCTGAAATCTGTTGTTACCACTGTAATGGAACTTGACTAGCTATGAAATTGTACAGACATCTAAAAATCATTGTTTTCTTTCAGAGAGGCTGTGGGGCGGGGGAAGGCTGTGTCTGGAGAGAAAATGGACTTCTTGCACTTCACCTGCTACTTCCTGAAGCATTGCATTTGTGTCTTCTGACACCAAGAAGAAAGCTCTCCTCATTGAACCAAACAGCTTCTCTGTGTGAGACCTGCCTGGGCACACCTGGCTTCTGGTACCTGGAAATTTCAGCCACTGATGAAGCCTGCCTAATGCTTATCAGTAGGATGCTCAACTTTTGAAGAAAATTGAAACATTTTCTTCATTTAAAAGTATTTGACAATTCTGAGACTTACAAACAGGAGTGTCTGATGCTGTTAAAAGATCAAGAATTGTTTTAGTCAGACTGCACAACCATGCAGAGAAGTTACCTTAAAAATTTGAGTGAGGTCATTCTGCCTCCTTCTCAAACTATCTTCTGATTTTTTGTATCCCACATGCCTAATTCTGTGGTATTACACAATTAAATAAAGAGTAGGAAATATTTTGCAAAATGAAATTATTGATGCAATCCTAGCAAAGAAAGAAAACATTTACCTAGTTCTTTGGTGGCTAAAAAGTAATTAAAATTTTATTCCACACTTCTGTAGAGCCGAAATATCTTTTGGCATCCCGAGGTAGCAAAAGTTCATGCAGTGAGTACATAACAAGTTTCTCTGGGGGAACAGAAAGTTTCATTGCATGTAGCTGAGGGCACTGCTCTTGAGGGAGCAAGTCTCAAGCTTGTGTTTTGTTTTTTTCTGTTCCCAGGTGTAGAGGAGCACTTTGAAATTTGAATTAATATTTTAAACATATTCTAGTTTATTTACCTAAGGGCACTGAAGCCGTAGGAGCTGATCTTTTCTTATGGCTTTAAGAAAACTCCTGACATGCAGCTGCCTGTTTTCTCCACTGCGGAATCACAGGATGGGTCAGGCTAGAAAGGACCACCATGGGTCATCTGGTCCAGCCCCCTGCTCAAGCAGGGTCGTCCCACAGCACACAGCACAGAATTGTGACCAGAGGGTTCTGGAATATCCCCAGTGAGGGAGACTCCAACCCTTCTCTGGACAATCAGTTCTAGTGCTTGGTCACTGCACAGGAAAGAAATTCTTCCTCATGTTCAGGTGAAACTTCTTTCATTTTCTTCGTTGCCTCCTGTCCTTGGCACCCACCAAGAAGAGCCTGGATCTGTCTTCATGGCACCCCCTTTTCAATATTTATATACTATTTTAAAGTTCCCAGGCTCTTAAATGCAGTGCAGTCACATAATGATGCCTTCTGCATCCAGAGCTGTGGAGGAGCTGAGAGCTTTGGAGCTGTGATGGAGAAGGGATAAGGAGATCCTGCATCAATCAGATGCTGAAGAGCAGGAGCTCTGCCAGTGCTGGGGGCTGACTCAGAGCATCCCACTCCCTCATCCCCTTCCATCCCCCACTCAGGGGGACATCCCACTTCCATGTCTTGCACTCAGGACAGGCACTGCACGAGGAGGTTTGTGGGATGCTCTGTAAATGAGCCAGAGGAAAACACAGGTCAAGGAGAGGGTGGACAGTGAATTTTTGTTGTCTGTGTTTATGTATCAGAAGATTCCTCGTTGTGATTATAAGGCAAAATGCACTAACCAAATGCTAATAGCCATGACTGATGATAATTTGCTTCAAGGTGCTTATTCATTGATTAGAGTTCAGCACAGTGCCTGAAATAGAGCTGGTCAGGAAGCAAGAGATCACTAGCACTGTTGAAAACATGCCAGTAAAAACGAGCACTGATGAATAAATATGCCACAGCCATCTTTGTGTACAAACCCATTTTTCATACCAGTGAAGACTGTTCTGCATCATCACACTGGTGATGGTTTTCAGATGGTTTTGAATACACATCTAAGGAAGAAAATTATCTTGAAAAACTAAGAATATGCACCCTAGTCTATAAAAACAAAGATTAATACTCAACCATGCCATCCACAGTTTACTAATTTGATTCTAACCCGTTTTTGCCAACATGTTGAACAATCTGTGAATCCCCAGCTGGGACCATTCCAGTGGATCTAGATAACTCTGTATTTAGGGGACCAGAGAGAGGTGAAGGGATTGTAGGAATATTCCCTAAGGGACTCACTGAGGACATGGTATCATGATGTTTTGCTTTCAAGACCTACTTGGCAGTGCCATGGTTTTAATGCTTCTTGAAATGCCTCCAACAGGAGACGTTCCAAACCCCAAAAGTACCCCAAGTACCCTGTGGTGGAACAGGGGCAGCAAGCACAGCCTGGAGCCACAAGCAATGCCAGCAGAATATAAGGAAAAAACTATTCACACTGATGGTGGCCAGACTCTGAAGCCCACAGAGGTCATGGTTTTTCCATCCTTCTGTGCATTCAAACTACATAAGCCCTGGATCTGCTTTGGGCAGAAGGCTGGGTTACCCCTTCCTTGCTGTTAGTGAATACACATTTTCTCTCCTTCCTTTTGCACAAAACCCTTGGAGACAATGATCTGCTGCTGTTTGTTTGGAATTTGTTTCAGAGGAAAATAATCTAAAGCCTGGAACATTTTATAGAGCTTTTTCCTCTACTTACGGAGTGTAACATTGTCCAAATACCACGTGCTGCTTGGTATTTTATCATCTCCATTACTAATAAAGGCCTTGGGCAGGGAGAGGAGAGGGGAAGGGGAAGAAAACCACCACCTATAAACATAATTAGCCATATAAATTACCTGTTGACTCTAAATTTAGCCTAAGATAGTCTAAGATGCTGTTCCAAAATAGAAAACAGGTCTTAGAAAATACAGTATCACCTAGAGCTGAGTTTTGGTGTTGCTCCACACCATGTGCCCTGTTGCCCCACAAAAGGGCTGCCAACAGAACTACTGAGTGATTTCTGGGAGAGTTTATTTTTCACATTTTTTCACATTTCAGCTTGATGTAACCCACAATGCTAACCCTATAATTACCAGAATTAAAATGTGTGCGAATGCAAATTTCTGTGATTTAGGCTTTGCAAAAGGCTCCAGTGCTCCCTGGAAAGCTCATCTTTGTGCTAATCAACAAAGATGACGAGTTAATGGCAAAAATTTCAGCTGACAGCAACACTGAAGATGACAGGTTCTAGGGTACTTTAGAGCAGCTCTGTGGGTATCATTAAGATACAAGAATTGCATGACTTTAGAGGTGGCTAAGTGGTGGTAATTATGACTTTGGTAATGACAATCAGTCTTCCAGGGATAATGCATTCTTCACTTACAGCATTTAGGTTCTATTTACCTTTCAAAATACACTCATAAAACAAGTAAATAACTAAAAAACCTGTATTATATACATATATGTACAACACATAATAGATTTTATTTTTACAAAAACAATTTATTTTAATGCTAGAGATTTTCCCTATGCTTGTGTTCTAATTTTTGGATGCATTGGCAAAATAAGTCACATTGAAATCAGGAAGGAATGTAAAATATCCGTGTCTTTCACAACAACTATGACTTTACTCATCATTTGGGGTATTGAGAAGATACAAAATAACTGAGGCTCCTGATGGTATGGTGTGGGAAGTTTGACTTCCTCACATCAGTAGTTGGAAAATCTGAAAGCAAAACACTGGTAGTACAATAAAGAACTTGGTCACACCACTTACTTTTGGATACTTTTCTTCATTTCTTTGATCAACAAATTGATCCATTTTTGCCCATTCGTGGGGTTACCCAACAATTTTTGTTGTTGCTGACACAGATATGATCTCAAGTGAAAGCTTTGTTCTTGATATTCCACTGTGTTTCTCAGAAGCTTTCAGTGTTTTTTTTCCTGGCAAATTTGAAAATCTGTGTCTGTGACTCTCTATACCTTCACATTTATGATCGTGCACATTCTGCAGGCTCAGCAAATTATTGCTACAAACCAATCACTGAGGCAGACATAAATCAACTAGAGAGATTGCTAGGAAATGGTTTCAGCAACAGAAGCTTCCTATATTCATCCTTCAGTGTTGTTCCCTTGTTTTTCATACTGCATAACAAAGAGGGCCCATTGGTGAGCATTTCCTTCTTAATCGACTCTCCCTTCTGAGTGACAGCTGATTTATTTCCAAATAAAATTTTATCTGCTTGGAATTTCCTTTAGTGCAAGGCTTGGCATCCCTTTATTTTCTGTTGATTTCTGACACATTTCAAATCTTTTTTTTTTTAAACATGGTCATTGCATTTAGAAGAGGAGGATTGCTCTCAATATGACACATCACCTTTCTCCTTCCCTACTTCTTGCTTTTTCAGCAAGTCTATTGGGTTTATCCTGCTGCTCTCAAGCAAGGCTTCAGGGTTTGTTTGGTTTTTTTTTCAAAATCCTAGATGCCTGCAGGTCTGAGCTGAGAGAGAATTATTCTGAGTGCTCTTATTGATGCCAAGGACTAAGCAGTCACATGGCTCTGACAGGCATCGCAACCTCTGGAATCTGTCAAAGCCTGAGGTAACCCTTGGTAACCCCTCAGGAATTTTTTCACTCTTTACTACAGTGGTTGAGCCAACAATTTGTATAATTCACACTTGGATATTATCTCTCATCATTAGAGCTGGTCTAGGTAGAACCACTTCAGTCTCCACTGCCCTTCCACAAGAATCTTATGGCTCCTTTTAGCACTGGAGATTTGTTGGCAAGCTTATCTGTCAGCAAGTTATCTAGATGCACACAAGTTTCCTGCTGTTATCACAAAGGATGTTTTTGCTGCTTTCTTCCAAACTTGGCTTCTGAATTACGAGGGAGGTGCCCCTGAGTGAAGCTTTTTATTTGTCAGATTCCCTGGACCTGCCCACTGGAGCCAGCAGAGCTGTGGGAGGGGGTGTCCTTATCTCCCTCAAGAAACAGAGACATTTTTTCTCACAAAGCACGAAGTGGGTGTTGGTACTTTAGGTTTTTTCTTTCAGAATCCATTCCACTCTCACAGCCTTGGTCCCTTCCCGTTGTGCTCCCTTTCCCCTGGCATGGAGCAGCAGCAATCGCAGTGATAATGAGTTTCTGTGTCAGCAGATGATCTCCCAGGGCAGCAGGGATCTGCTGCTCTGCCTCACAGTGTCTGGCACTCCTGTGTCTGCAGATATTGCAGCACACTTACTGAGCTCTGTACTTACACTTTGTAAAGTACCTGTTCTTATTGGTGAGGAAGATCCATTATTCTGTCTCCCACACCGTTGCTTAGTGATTTATTGATGTTTCTGCATTCAGTCACTGCTGTTGTAGCAGGGGCTGAATGGTTTGGGTTTGAAGGGTCTTTTAAAGCTCAGCCAGTCCACTCACCCTGCAAGGAGCAGGGACATTTTCAACTGGACCACGTTGTTGGGAGCAACTTGACCTTGAGTGTTCCCAGGGATATGTCATCCATTACAGCTCTGAGCAATCTGTTGCAATGTTTCACCACCCTCACTGTAAAAAATTCTTCTTTATATCAAACCTAAATTAGCTCTCTTTTAGTCTAAGCCTGTTATTCCTTGTCCTATTGTAACAGGCTCTGCAATAAAGTCTGTCCTCATCTTTCTCACAGTCCCCTTTTAATTACTGAAAGCCTCAATGAGGTCTCTCCAGAGGCTTCTCTTCTCCATGCTGAACCTGTCATGGCTCTTTCAGACGTTCCTCATAGGAGAGGTGCTCCAAACATTTTTGTAGCCTTCCTCTGGTTCACACCAACAGGTCTACGTCTCACTCATTTGGACAATTAACAAAACCCAAAAGTCCTATATTTTCCCCATAGAAAACTGACTCATTTCGAAGAACACCAGCCCAAAAGTATTACAGTATTATTGCTTTCATTGGTCATACCCAGGCTTGGAATATAATTGCAAAATTGGGCAACTCTCAGAACTTGTATCAATATTTAACATGAAAGAGTGTTAGGATTTCTTATAATTGTGTGGACTGTAAAGGTCTCCTGTGCTTATTTGGAAGGGGATGGCCAGGCTCTCTATTTTTTCCACCCCACAGAGATGACATTTACTCTTCGGCAATAAAACCTGTAAGAGCTGTAAAACGCGTGGCAAGGAATATCACAACCGTCATGTATTCCAGGGCAGTAATAGCAGCTAAGTACAAACAAAATTTTGACAACCAATTATTATTTCAGGCATTGTCCTCGGGAAGATACGTCCGTGGAAAAGTTAACCCCTTGTTTCCGGCTCACGGATCAAGTACAGCTCGATTCTAGTAGGAGGTGAAGCTTGCAGGCTGCCATAACCTCTGGCTCCATGGATCTCCTCCTCCCCCGCAGTCACTGCGGGTCACTAGCACGGGGTTCAGCGAGCGCTGGCTGGTTCATACACTGCATCCCGCACCGGGCACGCTGCCGCCCGCCTGCCTCCATCCCCCTGGCGTGGTGCGGCACGGAGCCGATACGATGCGCCGCGTCCCGGGGCGCTCCCGGTGTTCCCGGTGATCCCGGTGTTCCCGGTGTTCCCGGTGATCCCGAGCATCCCCGCCCCGTCGGGCCGCACACCGAGCTCCGCGGGGGGCGTGGCCATGCGATGCCCCTCCCCCGGGCCGCGCCCATTGGTGGAAGGGCGTGTGGCCACGCCCAGGGGCGGGGCGGGGCGGGCGGGACGGCGCTGGCGGAGCCGCGGCTGTGACGGGACCGGCACAGGGACAGCGGGGACGGCGGGGACAGCGCCATGGCCGAGAGATACGACGTGGTCGTGATCGGGGCCGGCATCTCAGGTGGGTCAGGGGGGGAACCCGCCGGGAGCGCCCCCGGAGCGGGGCCGGGCGGTGGCGGCGATGGAAGCGCAGGGCCAGAGCCCCGGGGGCTTCAGGGAGGGACAGGGAGAGGGGAAGTGACCCGCGTCGTGATGGCACAAACCGCTGCTCCTTGCGTTGGTTTGCCTTTGGCGCGGGTCGGGAGGGAGGCTGGAGGAAAAGTGACTTGGCAATGCCCACAGGTGGGGACGAGGCAGGACACGGGGATGCAGGCTGGGATTGGGGCATCCCGGCAAAGGTGGTGTTCTGACGTGGTTTATTTAGGTTGCCCGCGCAGCGGTGGCAGATGTTTTGTTTGGGAAAATGCAGCAGAATAAACATCTGGGAGTATCTCTAGGTTGGGTTCTGCTGCTGTTCTAGAGGCAGCCCGATTCCCCGAGTGCCATGGACTCCTCGCACTTCACCAGGCAACACTTCCCAAAATACTCTTCAGATCCACTTTCACACCAGCAACTGCATCGTGACCCCTCATCCTTATGCTTAAAAACCCCGTAAATTAATTATTTTTATGTTACCTACAATGACAATGTTGCTGTGTTGGAGAAAATTAGTGTTTAGGTTTAGGTCCCTCAGGTCAATTTTGTGTTGGCAGCTCTGACCAGGTCTCAGGTTTCAGGCAGTCCTTACTTCACTAATGATTCAGAAAAGATGAGTTTTGTGACTGTGTGACTTCAGTGAAATTACAGCCATTATTGGTGTGGGTAAAGTTAGGTTTTATTAGTATTGAGCAGGAGTCAGAGGCTTTCCTTTGGTGTAATCTGCAGTGAATTAATACATAAAACAGCAAATGGTTTACGTAATTATGTTATTTCATCTACTAAAATAACAGTAATTGTTTAAATAATCTGTAGCATCACTAAACAGACAGGAAGAGTACGGATGTAGATTTCCTTGCTTTTTTAGTTGTACCAGATGCCTGGTAATTTTCCTGCTAGAATGAGACATTTGGTCTTCATCCTTAGGGTTCCTGTAATGCACAGAGTGTCCTTAGGGAATTACCACCCATGCTGTGTGCAGTTGATGGTGACATCCTCTTAATATGGTTTTTAGAGCTCTGACAAGCTCTTGTTCCCTTCAGGGTGCCTCATTCCTCCAGGTCCCCAACCTGTTGCATTCAGAAAATGCTTTGGGCATTTCTATGTGATGTCTTGCCTCACTCGTACAAAAACAGAGTTACTTTGCAACACCTGTGCCTTGGACCAAAGCCTGGTGTGGGGATTGAAATGGAGCCAGGCAGAAAATTTCACGGTGCTCACAGTCCCTGAAAAATTGTTGGTGGCATGAGGAAGACAAATAAACATGTCACAGCACTCCTGGGGTACAGGAACATTTTTCATACCTATGGAAACCCCATGCCAGTGGCATAGAAATTGGTGTCTGCCTGTTATGAGTTAGAACAGGCATCCTTTTAAGAATGAACAGCCCTTGAAAATTAGACAATAAATGCCTTATTTAATAATTAATCCATTTTTACTCTACACTGCCATTCATAGCTGGCGCATTAAACTCTGATCAGCCTCTGGTCTGTTTTGCTTTTCTCACAGCTTCTCTGTTACTACCATTCCTGCACTAATATGCCTACACCTCAGTTCTGCAAGAGGTTAGACAGTGCTGCTTTCTGGTCTTAAAAAAAAAAAAAAAAAAAAAAAAAAAAAGTGTTTCTAGAGTTCTGCTTCTGGTGGAATACATTGTAAATCATGCTCCAGTATGCACAGGATTTCCCCTCAATCTCTCTGATTCCAGTGTTGACTTGCTGTTTGTATCTCTGAAATTGAATTTGCCATTGACTCATCTGGTGAGATTTCCATCTCCTCTCCTTCTATTGTATTTTAAATACTCGCTACCTGGTGCTTGCAGGAAGGGATAGGAAACTTTGGGATAATCTGATTTTTACTACAAATACATGAAATTTGTATGAGGTATAAGCAAGGTGCTTGTTCTATTAAGTGGGAACTTCCCAGCAGCGATGCTGTGGCTTTTAGAACTATTTGTCCAGTATTTGTGAAATGAAGCTCAAGTCCTGACAGGCAGCTCTGGAGTTGTCTATTCCTCAAAGCAAAGCACGGTCCTGAGAGGCAATTTCTGAACAGTGAATTTCTGAACATGTTCTGCTCATCCCTGCTCCTGGCCTCTGCATGCACACCCCAATGTGGCCATTCCAGGGACACAGAATCCCCTCTGCCTGTAGGGAGCTGCAGCCTAGGGGTAGAGGGAGCTTCTGCAAAGAGTGCTTTTGGAAGAAAAAGCTTTGGGAAGAAATCTCTGCTTGGGTGTCTTCTACCTCTGGGATTTTCCTGCTGTACCCCACGGAATCTCACTCAAACTGTCCAGGCTGCATCAGCAAGTGCCTTCGCACCCTGCAGAGAGGGAGCTGCAGAGGTTGGGATAGATGTCTCTTTCCACTTGGGCTTGCATGTTAAAAATGTGGATTGTGGCCAGTAAAAGCTCCAGGCACGTGTTTGTGTCACTCTTAATAGATAATGTCCCCCGTAATACAATTTATATTGATTACAGCATTTTATACCCGAGCATATTAAATAAACCAGTGCCTGAAGCTAAAGACTTTCCCCATACCCACAGGGAGTTTTTATTTATATGGCTCGAATATTACTCCCATTTTCTATTTATAGGGTTTTCTGCTGACCTGAAGAGTGATGTTTTGGATTGATTTTGACATGATTGATTTTCCTTGCTAGTGTGTTTGTTGAAACCCAGCAAGCTGATGGCACAAAGTGTTGTAAGGAGGGCCTGGATGCTCAGTCACTCCTCAGGCACTGCTCATGAACAACTGGACAGTATTAAGTGCTCAGAGAGTTTTGACAGAAACCTCAGATACTTCAGCATGTCAGATCTGAGACTGACTTCTGTGACCTGTAATTTCTCAAAACTTTCTAACTGACCTTATTGGGGCATATTTTCATATGGATAACAAAATGTGCCATGTTGACTCCAAGGTTACCTCCCTGCCAAATTTCAAGTTGCTGCTGCAATTTCCAAAATAGGAATTAAAAAAGGCCTGATTTTTCAAAATCAAAACGTATGTTTTCCCTAGACATTTAGAAATACAGTCAGTTTTGACCAAGATTTTCCAGCAGAAAAGAATCACAAAAACCACACCCTGAAAAACACACCCTGAAAATTCAAGCTTAAATAGTTCCAAATTTGGAAAAAAAAATTAAGCAAAATATGTTAACTTTTTTTCATGGGAATATATTCATGTGCCAGCCTCACCTCATGTGAAAGCCAAGTTTATCAGAAGATTGCATGGAGAATTAATAATGTTTGTCTACATAGCGCAAGCCAGAGAGGCAGCAGATATTGAGAAGTATGTCCAGAAGCAGGGATGTCCAAAAAATCTTGCATGCAAATATGGTTTGGAAGAAATTTCAGCACATTGTGTTACAAGTACAAAACACAAGAGAAAACCAGACATAATTGAATCTTACACTTAAGACTGTAATTCGCTGACATGGATAGTTTTTGTTTCCACAGAAAAAGATGTTTGTTTTTATCTAGAAAAGAGGAGATTGTGTGGTTCTACAAAATCAGAGCCGAGATTTCCCAGCCATGTGCTGCAAACAGCACTTATGGAGGATTCCAAGGGCCACAAATCGTAAGAAAAGCTGAGATGTAAAAATAGTAGTTATTAGCCTTTCTACAGAGATAAATCATATGATATATTATTAAGCCTTTTTTCTTTTTCTGTCTGTGGGAAAGCACTCTGTGTTGGCATCTCCAGCTTCACAGTGTGTGATCGACAGCCTTACCCCTCGAGCTACCTACGCCTTGGCTTTGGGCGCTGAGTGAAAGACTGAATAATGAGGAAATGCAGATTTCCCTTGCTTGCCATCCTGGCAGCACAACTTCTGTTGTACACTGCCCTGTTTGCTCTGACAGCACGCCAAGCTGCTGGTGGGTGGTGGTGTCAGATAAACTGTCAAACGCACAGTTGTTGGTGTGAGATAGAATCAGTCTGACCTGTGTAAATCTGGAGTAGCTTTCAATATTTTTTCCCTACTGTTATTTCTGTATTAACCTGGGATTTGACCTATAGGAATGTAATATTTGATTCATGAAATGTATTCTCTGTTTATCACTTTGTATTCGCCCTGTGCTGGATTTCATCTACCTGGTTCCTTCCTTCCTTCTTTGTGGATCCAACCAGAAAGCTGATAATGTTGTCATTTAGTAGCAGGGATTCCTAAAGACCATTTCTGGGGATGCAGAAATAAATAACAATGTTTCACAGGGCTCTGAGTTCCCAATGAAGTTCCCTGAGTTCCTAGCAGGCCGACTGCCATTATGACAGAAAATTTACAGCAGGAACAAAACCCCCAGAATCCCATACGAAATGTAATGGGTGCTTTATACAATAATTGCAAATAAGCAGAAGTACCAATTTCCATTTGCCTTCTTCTTCATAATGTGTTCTGCTGGTTTGCTTCTGAAATCTTATGAGTGTTATTTGCCTCAACAAGCAAAAGAAATAGCCAAGTAGTTAGGACAGATCCCTAAAAATACCCTAACATAAAAAAAACCAGGCATGGGACAGGCATTATGTCTTTTCTGGGAATACCAGAACTGATGTTATTGGTATTTGTGGTAATAACATTGATCATAGATTATCAGCAACATTTTTTGATGTTCTTTTTTAGTTGAAAGTCACCGTTTAGGTAACAGGAATTTAATCTGCACAACACTGACTAAAAAAATTGTCAACAGTGATAACACGTGGGTAATTACCTTGGTTGTTTCCATTAGTAGGTGGGATCAAACCGTCATCATTTTAACTGCTCATTTTAATGTGTAATGGGAGGAAAGATGCCTCATTTCCAACCCTGTGCTTATACTCATTAACTTTTTTCTGCCTTTGTTTTGGGGGAGGGCATTACTTTGAGGAAGGAAAGTTTACTGCAAGGGGCTGTGGACATGAAAAATCACACTGGGCGTATGTGGAGTGGTTTCATCCTTGGAATAGAATTCCCTCTTCCTGCCCACTGCATTTTTGCTAACACTGTCAATGAGAAACTCTTTGTGCCCTTTAGAACAAGGCTGGCATCTGTAGAAAGCATTCAGACAGTGATGCCATTGAGACCAGTAAGTGGCTTTGTCTCATTTGGACAATGTACTCTGTAATAGAAAATATTTATTCTCTTTTGGTTAAGATCTTTGCTGAATCAAGTGGATTTTTTTTTCCTAGAAGGGAAAAAATACTGATGAAAAAGAGAATAAATTGATTTACCTGAAAAGGACAAAATACATTAACTGAATCTCTCTCTAGTGCCAAGTATTCTACAAGAAGGGACATGAAAGAAAGCATGGCAAGATAAAACATGGTTTCTGACAAGCAGAAAATTAGTGATGTTATGGTATTAGGCAACACTGAAGTAGAAATAAATGTAGACTTGTGATCCACACTGTGCATTCTTGCTCTTTTGTGTGGATTTAAGATGCTGTTACTGAATTGATAGCATTGTTGGCTTGGGGTCTTTTTATATTTTCAGTGGCAATTTAAAATCTTCAAATCCTTAGTCAGTGAAAGGAAAGTTCTTTCATTCTCAGCTTTCTGTGTGCTGTTGTCCATTAGTGGCTTCTCTGGTTAATCTGATGTAACCAAGCACATCTTAATTGTATTTTAAAACTTAAATAAATGCTGTGATGTACACAAAAACTCCAATCAAAGGGTAATCAAGGTTGCAGGAGATGAATAAAGAGGTGAGGAAGGCAGATTTTACCCTATGGTAATGGCAGAAATGTTTTGCGTCTCACATTGACAGGTTCAGTTTTACTTGCCAAAGGGATTTCTAGCTGGAAAAAGGAGAGCTGATTTTAAGGTGGCCATTGCTAGGTTTAATTACTCAATTGTATTTAAAAAAAGTTAGGTTTTCCATCAATGAAACAGTAAAAATAATCACAGCATTAGAATGCCATTACATTGGAACTTCAGTAATGACATATTGCCAATTCTCTTATTTTACTGATGTGTATTAGAAAAATGAGCAAAAAAAGTCTTACAATTATTTCCCCCACTCAAGATCAGATAAATGTAGGGATTTTACTGGAAGATTCTTCCACTTTTCCTCAATTAAATCTTGCTAGAACACTACAGTAATGAGTTAATCATTTTCCTCACAATGTGGCTATCCCATGCTATGTACAGTAGGGTGGATTAATAAGGATTTTATGAAGGAATGTTCTGCATTTACAGAGCCTAGATTTTGAAAAGTATAACTCTATGCTGTTAGTATACAATCACTAGGATATTTCCAATAAAATAACTTTAAAAAAATTCTCGCCATTTGTGCTGTAGAACTCATCTCTGCTCATATGCTCTGTATCAACCCCAGTATTGAGGCAACTTGGAATTATTCTCATAAATCTACATTTGTGAACACTTCCCTACAAAACAGAGAACCATTTTCCACATTACAGGACTCTTCTGGAATCAAGTTCAAGTCTGTTAAGTCCCAGTGTTGTTCACTGCCTATGGAGTTGAACTTTCCTGTGAGGTAGAGATGGGCTTTGTTGTGTTAGAAAATCCAGTATTGTTCAGCATCCTTATGTTTCAGTAATGGGGTGTGTCTTGTGTTCTGCAGGTTGGCATCAGTTCTTTTTCTTTTTCTTTTTCTTTTTCTTTTTCTTTTTCTTTTTCTTTTTCTTTTTCTTTTTCTTTTTCTTTTTCTTTTTCTTTTTCTTTTTCTTTTTCTTTTTCTTTTTCTTTTTCTTTTTCTTTTTCTTTTTCTTTTTCTTTTTTTTTTTTTTTAACTGTATATCCAGTGTTTTGATTCACTTCAAAGGACTTTGCTTGTGGTAGCATTATGTCAATTTTCTGGCAAGAAAGCAGCCACAATATGATCTGTAGCAGCAGCAATTCTGAGTCCTTAATAGCACTTCAAAATCAATAGGAACAGAGCTTTCCTGCCCGGCATCTTCAGAGGAGGGGAGCTGCTTGTGAGATTTCCATAGAAACCCTTGTGGAGGATGTCTGGCCTTGTTTGTTCCCATTTTGCAATAAGTGAATTTCCAGAGCAGACGCTGCGAATGAGCCGTGGTTTTGGCAGGCTCCTTCCATCTTGCTGAGGCAAGTGGTGTATTTCAAATTCATGGAATTAGGGGATATCTGGAAGGAGTTTGTCCAGTGATTTGGGGTGGTTTCCAGCTTTATCTCAGGGCTGCACTCGGGGGAGGTGGAGGTGGCACAGCCACAGGCTGAGCTGTGACAGGGGTGTCTGCACAGAGTCACAGCAGCAGACACTGGAGTGTTGTCA
Source organism: Motacilla alba alba (assembly GCF_015832195.1). Classification (NCBI taxonomy): domain Eukaryota; kingdom Metazoa; phylum Chordata; class Aves; order Passeriformes; family Motacillidae; genus Motacilla; species Motacilla alba. The sequence continues at coordinate 6,344,777 of NC_052016.1, read as the reverse complement.
TTGCCTGGTCTGAGCGCTGAGCCCAGTGCTCCATTTGGCCTGGAATGGTTTGGATTGGAAGGCACCTTAAAGCCCATCTCATTCCACCCCCTGCCATGGGCAGGGACACCTCCCACTAGACCTGGTCGCTCAAAGCCCCATCCAGCCTGGCCTGGAGCACTTACAGGGATAGGGCATCCACAGCTTCTTCCCTGCTCCTTGGCAGTTGCTGATGTTCATGATGTCCTCTGGGATGGAGATGTTGTAGAGGAAGTGGGAGGATAGCTCCATGCAGCTTGAGGGGAGCTGAGCAGCAGGGAGGGAGAAGGTCTCATTTCTTCCTCTCTCATACTTACCCCATCAATCAAATGGTCACTCTCTGGTGTCCAGTCCTGTCCAGGATACTGGAACAGCAATAAAAGTCTTGAAAACACAAGTTATGGAGGAGATGAAGGGTAAGTATGCAGTCAGTTTGGAGGTTGTGTATAAAAAGCATAGAGGCGTCCTGACCTGTGAGGTGCTTCAGATGAACCTGTGGAAGCACCTGGACCTGGTGCACTTCAGTCTGACCAGGATGGAGCTAAAGTGGTGAGTCCAACAGACAGAGATACAGACATAGAGATGCTGTGTGTGGGTGTTGTTCCTAGTCTTCTGTTTTGAAAGAAAATAGTTTCCATGCTTTGAGTGGGTAAATGTGCAGTAGTAATCTTAAATAAACATATTTTGTATTGTTTATACTTGTGAGTCATGCCCTCTCCCAGTTCCCAGTAAGCCATTTCTGTCTTAGTTTATTTCTTGCTGTTTCCCAGTTTATGAAACTTCAAAGCCTTTTTCTTTTTTTTTGGACCAGTTTCTCAGATGACCATTGGGTTAACAGTAATGAAACTTAACCACCTGTAAGTCTGGAGAACAAGTACAGTTAAACAGGTTACAGAACCTCAGTCACATTACAACACGTTCTTCATCCTGAGCAGCTCTTCTTTATTTGAATACATCCCATAATTAAGCTGTAATCCAGTACTGAACTTAACTTCCAACTCAGTCCAGTGTGACCATTATTCTTCCTAAACAAGTGTGGCAGGAATAGAGCAGTTGTATTCAGTATGAAATTATGGGCTTAGGCACCGAAGATTGCATTTAGTTTTTTTTTTCATACCTAGGCCAGACTTCTTTTGGCTTCATGTTCAATTTTTTCAAGGCATGTATATCTACAGTAAACTTTCTCGCAAAAGAATTACCCAGTCATGGCTGAATGTCCAGTGGTATTTATAAAGAATAGAAAATTCACAGAATCACAGAATAATGAGGTTGGAAGAGACCTCTAAGATCATCGAGTCCAACCTATGCCCTGACAGCTCAACTAGACTATAGCACCAAGTGCCATGTCCAGTCTTTTTTTAAACACATCCAGAGATGATGATTCTACCACCTCCCTGGGAAGACAATTCCAGTATTTTATTATTGTTTTGGTGAAAATTTTTTTCCTAATATCCAATCCGTACCTTCCCTGACGTAGCTTGAGTCTGTGTCCTCGTGTTCTGTCACTTGCTGCCCGGTGGAAGAGACCGACCCCCACCTGTCTACACCTCCCTTCAGGAAGTTGTAGAGAGCAATAAGGTCACCTCCAAGCCTCCTCTTCTCCAGGCTAAACAACCCCAGGTCCTTCAAATGTTCCTTATAGGGCTTGTGTTCCAAGCCCCTCACCAGCCTTTTATTCAGCCTTTTATTTTATACATGTAGGATATCCACTATGGTATGATGAAACTTGCTGTATCTTTTGAAATCTAATCTAATTTTTCTGTATATAAAAGTTATGTATTTATAAGAAAATATTGCAGTTTGTGTTTTCAGCATCATAGATTTGTGTCTTCTACTTTTATGTTGGGGAGGAAGAGAAACCATCGCTCAATGGATCAAAGAATTAGCTAGAAAAAAATTGTTTCTAGAGTTTTATGGAGGAAAAAAATTATTATTATTTATGGAGGAAAAATTATTATTATTTATGGAGAAAAAATTATTATTATTTATGGAGGAAATAATAATTGTTTCTAGAGTTTTATGGAGGAAAAAAATTATTATTATTATGAAATAAATTAGATAAATTTGTAATATATCCACTCCAGTGCAAAATGGCTTGCAATTAAAAAAAATAGTATATTAAATAGATGGAAGAATTAGGTATACTTCTTCTCCAGCAGCAATCTGAAGAGTGTGGTGCAAGGGTGTAAAGTTACTTTTAGATGAGTATGAAAATTATATATATAATTGCTGCCTATGTAAGACATTTGAACTTCCTCAGTTCTGGTTTCCAGTGAATGGTGTCCCACTTTCCCATTAAAAGATTCTGTGCATAGGAGTTTATGGTCAATTCTGCATTGCCTTTAGAATAAAGGAGTACATTTAACTCTTCCCAGAATGATTCCTCTCCCCTGGTCTTTGCAGACATGCCTTCTTTGTAAGGCTCACAAAAAGTTGATTTTAATCACATTTCAAGGTAGTGTAATAAACATGAGGGTAATATTGTTACTCCTGCCTACAGGGTATCTTGGAAGTGCTGATCAATAGGGCTGCCTTTTGTGTACTTAAGGAGGGGAAACAACTCCCAAGAAACAATGCTTCAGTGCCAAATTGGCCTGCAGGGCAGTGGCATAATCTGATTTCACCAACTCATGATTGCTTTTTACAATTTCAGCTCCCATCTGTCAGGAGCAAAGAGGTTTCCTGTCCTATTGAATTTTCAGTTGTCTCTAGTGGCTCCATCACAAAGTCCCATAATTAGATGATTTTTGCTGAGACCATAATTCCACTTATAAAGTATCTGCATGCAGCCTGTTTGATTGTCATGGTCAAACCCCATTGCTGAAAATGAATCCTGACAGTGAAGCAGACTTTGCTTCTGCATGTGAATGAGGCCAAGGGACAGCAGAGGAGCAGAGAGTTGATGCAGGAGAGGAACATTTTTGATGTCACTGCAGCACTGCAAGTCCCCCAAGCTGGGTGCTGCCTTTCCATAGGCTGCACAAATCAAGAGTAGGATGTGTGTCTGTCCCCTAGTAATTGAAGTTTTTCTGCTTTTAAAAGGCCAAAATGCCAACCCAAGGAGGAAACTTCAGTCTGTGAGTGGTTACAAAATACAACTAAGCAGCAACCAGATGATTTTTGTGGTGAGATACCATGCAAAGCTCCTAGCTTCTCTCAGGGATTTTTGAGAACAGTCCATTGAAATCTCTGACCTTGAAGCTTTGATTCTGTTTTTGACCATGAATGTGGCTGATTGCTGCCACTGGCTTTAATGCACTTTCTCTTTTTCTGCTAGGTTTGTCAGCTGCCAAATTGCTGTCTGAGGCTGGGGTCAGCGTGGTGGTCCTTGAAGCCCGGGACAGAGTGGGAGGAAGGACATTCACCATCAGGGTAAGTGCTTCATGAGGTGTGGACTCCCACTTGTGCTGGTCTGCAATGTGACAGATGTCACTCCTGTTATTTTGACCCAGGGAACTACAATTATTTTGATCCAGGGAACTACAGCTTCAGCTCAATCCCTCAGAAGGTGACAGAGCAACTAATCCAAAAGTCATCAGTCAGCATGTGTTCACCAAGAATTCCTGCTTGGCCAACCTGACAGCCTTCTAAGGTGCAGTGACTGGCTTAGTAGATGAGGGAAAAATGAATATTGTCTACCTAGTCTTCAATAATGTGTTGAAAACCATCATCTGGAACCAGGAGTGTCAGAGCATTTCCCCACTTTTTCCCATCTCTCTTTGAATACTGTAACAGGCATGATAACTTAGAGCCCTATGAGAAGCAGCCTGAGCAGGACCAGACATCATTATGACTCAGACATATGTTTTAAAATGTCTTTAAATTATCTGAAATAACACTCCTGCTTCTAAAAATGAAATGCATCTCGATTTCCATTAGGAAAAAAAATGAAAGAAATGAAGAGTCACTTGTAGGGTAATGTAATACAAACATTACCTCTGCTTCCCACCCTGGAATTGAGGGAGGTGTAAATTATGCCAGGTGCCATTGCTGGGGAACCAGAGATAAACAGTGGTGTTCCAGCAGAAATCATTGTGTGTGAAACATGGAGCATAAACACCATCCTTCTGTGACACTGAGAGTGCCAGGCTTAAACTACTCACTATAAACTCACTATAAACAGTGTTTAAGAGTTACTGTCTTGGGAGATCAGCCTGCTGTGATCGTGTGCATCCCTGAAACCTTCTGCTTTCCTCCCACTTCCCAAGTGAGTGGGGTGCTGGTCTGAGGGGTGCATTGAGCGCCTTTCATGGCAGGCATGGCTGGGGGTCCCTGCCCAGACAGCAGCAGGCTGGAGCCAAGGGGTGCAGTGCTGGAAAGAAGATGAATCTCCTGGAAAACTGCAGTGCAGTGCTCAGCACCTGCAGCACTAAGTCTAGGCAGGTATCTAGAGAGAGAAAACAAGCCTTGATGCTGGAGGTGGTTTCAGCTGCAGAAATGTTTTGCAATGACAAGAAAAGGAATGTGAATTTCTTGAACATCTCCAGGGGTGGTAACTCCACCCCCTCCCTGTGCAGCCCATTTCCATGCTCCACAACCTTTCCCATGAACAGATCCCTCCTGAATATCATACACATACATTCCGTACACATTCAGTATGGAATAATTCTTTCTGCTTCTAGATGTTTGTATTGAGGAGCTTCCTGCACAGCTTCTGATTCCTGTATTTTTTTTCCCAGAATGATAAAGTGAATTATGTAGATGTTGGTGGATCTTATGTGGGACCTACCCAAAACCGGATTCTGCGACTGGCAAAAGAGCTGGGGGTGGAGAACTATAAAGTGTATGTTGAGGGCCACATGTTCCATCACAAAGGGGTAAGTATTGCATTTCCATGCTCAGGTACCCAAAGGTGGCACTGAAACTTGGAAATTACTGACAGTCATCAAAAGGGTTTCATTTAAAACTCTTAATAATCCTTAATTACCCTTCATAATCCAGACAGCACCTGCTTGAAGTGTTGTTATTCTCTTTGAACTTGTTGGGAGTGCAACAAACGGTTCTTATTTTCTTTTTGAAAGTGTTCAGAAAGTGCAGCTGACAGCAGCTGAAAAATCTTGGGTGCATTTGGCACATTGTCTTTGAACATACCCTCCAAAGAAGTTTTGCCTGAAATTCAGGAAATACTTGTCTGGAAATAAAAGCCAAATTTAAATTTTAAAGTAATAGTATTGATGGATAGTATTGAATGAGGATACTGGACAACAGTATTATGGAACTAGCCTGGGAATAGGATAATATATTTTGCCCACATGACTGGATTCACATGAGATCTCTCAGAGTCCCACAATGTGGGATTTATCTCACAACTAGGTGTTTGGAAGTTAATCATCTAATCTGAGGCTCTGAGCTTCCCTCTCTAGCTAATGGTGCCACACAAGCCCTTCCCAAGAATCACCAAAATGTCATCTCTGAGATGTGGGGCAGCAGGAGTCCAGGTGGCCACTCTTGAGCAAGTCCTGTTATGGCTGAAGTGAACAGGAATGAAACCTGTCCTCAGAGCAGATTTCCAGCCCTTGTGCCAGGTCTTCAGCCCTCTGATTTTTTTGCACAGGTCCTACCCAGGACCTGCTGCTAAAACCAGTGTTGGGTGAGAGCAGCAGATAGAAGGACAAAGAAAAACCTAAGATTCATAGGTGTGAGATGTGACTGTCTGTATCCATAACTCAAAGTATTATTTTAATTTGCAATGACCATCACTATCAATTTTTTAAAAAATATTCTTTAGTTTTGGCACTTAACAGACTCTGGCAGAACCAGACTTGAAGCCTGTATGAGTCACAGTTGACATACTTGATACAGACAAGCCATCCAATGTGATGGATCCTTAATTGGTTTCATTTCTATTACCTTCCCATTTTTTTCCTAAGAATTAGAGCAATGTGTTCACACTGCAAAGTTTTATCATCTGGTCCTGCAAGCACTCCTTACTGGGCAGATTGATGCCATGCTCATAAACCAGGCACATCTTAAATAATTGCCAGCCTCTCCATGATACTAAAAAACTTACTTGTCACCCCCTCATGCAAAATTGATGTAATTCTACAGCAAGAGGGATGGGCTGGTTTGTACCAGCAGAATGTTTGTTCCACTCTAATTTAAGCTCAGGCATGAATATCTCAGCATCCTAAAAGGCACTTATCTTCTTTATGTTAAATAAAAGGCTCTGATGGGTTACATTACTTCGAGCCCTTAATCCATTTTGACACCAAAGCTGCAGCTTTTTATTGCCCCACATTGCAGTATGCACGTCCCTGCTAATGACCATGTAATTTTGTATGTTTTCTTTGAAGTGAAAGCATATTTCTAAGCAAGAGGCAGCATTATGAGCTATTCAGCTGGATCACAGGCTGTGGATCAGTTCTGGATTTGTCATCGTGGTCCTGCTGAGCTAATCAGGGTCCCAAGAGAGCTGTAATTGTTGGACCAGGGTGACAGCAAAGGGGCTTTAAGGAATCCCAGATTTAAGCACTGGATGAATAATAATGATGCTTTTCTTCCTGTAGGTCTCATTTCTCCCACATCCTCTTCCTATGAATTGTAGCCCTTTTCTTTAATTTTCTTTTCCGAAGATTTTTCACAGCTTTTTCTCCTTTCTTTTTCCTTGAGACATTGTGCAGTCACCGTGCCCTTTGATTTAGGGACGTGTTGTTGAACCCTCGGTTATATCCCACTTCTAGAAGAAGCTTATTAAACTCCATCTGTGCAGTCCAGGCTGTTGGCTGGGCTGCTCAGTGCCCAGGGCTCTTTTATCTGTCTCTCTTTTACCTGCATGCTGCATACTGTGGCCAGGCTGGGTGGTGAGGTGCTGGTAGAGGTTTGTGCTCTCCCAGTTGCAGATGCACCCCTCACATTCATTAAAGATGCTCCAGGAACTCAAGCACCTGTGGTATTTCCTAGATGGCAGAAAATGTTAGCAAAGAGATTATTTGATATTAAAGGATCATATCAAACAGAAATTAAATATTAATCTGAAAGGTGGATGTTTTCAGCTTCTTGGGCTGATACACCATCAGCCATGGGCCACCTGCAGACCTTGAAAGGTCTGATTAAATCTTCTCCCCTTGTGTCTCAGCTCTCTGGTGCTTGTCTGGTGGTTGTCCAGGAGTGTGGAGCCAGGGTCAGACAGGCAGGTCTCCTCCCAGGAGCTTTCTCCAGAGCCTGCAATGTTGTGTGGTTTTGTCAGAGGGGAGAGGAAGTGTTTTGAGCAATGACTAAGCACAGCTTTAGCTGTGTTTGTGACATCTGGATGTAATCTCCAGCACCCCTGGATTAAGAGATTTTTGGTCTTCTCTTTACCTTAGCAATCAGTTCAGCTTGGCTTTTTCTGAAGAATTTCAGAATACTGCTTGGATTGAGCTGGGAGAAAGTGGGAAAATGGTTTATCTGAGCAGCGGAAGCAGCCAAGAGAAAGTGAAAATCCCCAGGGGGATGTAATGAGCTTCTTTTCTCTGACAGGAGTTTTTCCCATATGTGTGTGGAAAAATTCCACATACTGCAAGCTGTAATAACCAAGTTGCTTCATTGGTGCAGGTTTCCTTTGTAGTTACAGTTTCTTTGAAAATCCAAATATGTAACTATTGTTTATCTTTTTTTTAATTTATTTTTTATTTGTTCTTTCTGTCCCATCAGTTAGGATGGTAACATGGACTCCTTTAATGTCAGTCAGGAATTTTTTTTGGTATCCTGTCCTTGTAAATCTGTAACTTAAAACTTCAGTGTTTGTTATGAGCCCTCTTTCCAGCTAAATTTCTCTGTGGCTACTGTCCCATAGTTCAGCAAGAATGCTGAGAAAGAGCAGATGTGCTGGAGTTCTCCCTTCCCTGAGCTGGCAGACAGCTTTTTGTTTTAACAGAGGTCCTTGAAGCTCTGTTTTCACCTTTGTAGTTGAAGAGTCTAGAAAGAAAAAGCATACTTTGGTGTGGTATTAACCTTCTCTATAACTGCACTCCTGCAATATCTGGCAGCAGCACACACTCCAGGACATATAATATTACTTAATAAAGAATTATGATTTTCAGAGGGGGGGAACACTTGATAAAATATGAGGATTTCCATACAGTGCTTTGGATTAGCCCTCTAGTTCTTTCTTTCTTTCATCCTGCCTTTAGATTAAGAGCTCAGGGTGCAGCAGGTGGCTCTGTGACTAAGACTCTGCCCATCACCACAAACTTGCTGTTCAGACAGGGATCAAACAGCCCCAGGCCCAGCACTGCTCCCAGGGCTAGACCCGCTGGAGGTGGGATCAGGGAAGGATTCTCACCTGAGGGATCACACCCTGGGGAGCTGCTGCTCTGTGCTGGGCACAGCCCCAGGCAATCACAGCCCCTGCTCTGGGCTATGGGGGATGCTCCTCCTGTGCTTCCTGATGTTTGCCCTGCCCCTGGCACAGCAGGCAGGAGACAGACTTGCCTTTCTCTTTGTCTGGCAAAATTGTCTGCTCCTCTGGCACAATTTGAAACTTGGGTTGGTGTCACAGCTTGGGGTTAATTCCTGTACTTTTGGCTACAAGCCCCAGCATAGCCCTGTGCTGGAAAGGGACCTTGCAGAGCTCATCCCTCACTGTCTTCTTTCTAACCACTGAGGGATGGTGCTTGAGGATCTTGTTTTCTTTGGATTGCTGTGGGGTAACTAATCCAAGCGGGCAGCAGGACTCAGAACTGAGGTCTGCAGGAAACCACTTGACACACCAGGAAATGAAAAAAAAAGAGTTAGATAAACTCTGTGGGTCAGTTAGACAGCCGTGTGTTAGCATGGGAGCTAAGCCAGTAGGTTATTTGCTTTTCAGTTAAGAAAACAGTAGTTCTGAAAATAATACATCCAGAACACTATAAATTTGTTTAAAAATGGAATATTGCAAGACCTCCCCTGTTTGCAGTGAGCTCCTCTGTGAAGCTTGCAGCCAGAGCTCTTCTGCCTAGCAGGAAGACAATATTAAAACCAAATTAATAACTTACCAGCCCAGCTCACTGGGGCTGGATTTACTCCCTGCTGTGGAGACACTTGTGCCAGAGAGAAAGCTGGAGAACTGATGTGTCTATGGCTGTTGGGCTCATGCTGCCTGATGGGAAATGGGAATGTCTTTCCTGGAATTTGCTGGAGTTGGCTTTCCTCTGATCCCACCTCTGATAGGTACAGCCCCACCACACAAGGGTCACCATGTCTGGGAACTATTTCAGCCTCTCTGAATTCAGTCTTAGCCTCTTCCAGGTCTGTTAGCACTGTTGTATTTTTCCAGCTTTTCCTGCCATTGGGCTCCAGTCTTACTGAAGTTGTGGGTTTTTTGCACGCAGAAGAGAGCAACAAGTAACACAATTTTAGACTTTTTTAATTATCAGTTGGCATTTTGTAGTTCTCAGGGGATAAAACATATATTCCCACTGATCTCTCTGGGCTATGCCATTGACCAAGGATGTTTTAAGCTAAGTAAGCTAAGGATAGGAGAGCTGTTTGCAAGTTACATCACTCTGTACAAGCACAGTCACTCATCAGAAAGACTTTTGTAAAGAGATTTTCACTGAACAGTAAAAAACTGGGAACTTTTTGCTGCTACTCCTGATTGGACGGGAGCTTATCTTTTCCCTTTGCCCCTCTGCAGTATCAGCAGGACAGAAGGGCAGTAATAACTTCTCCTCACCCTGATTTGGGTGACCTGACAGGATTGCACCCCATCTCTGCTGAAGGGCAGAATTACTGGGGTTAAAGCATGTTAAGGAAGGAATGTGGATGGCACCTATGTTCCCAACCAGAATAAAAAGACTAACAATAAATGAATTTTGAGAAGCAGCATTTGATGATCCTTTAGAAAAGCAGAATGTTGCGCAATGAGAATAAAATGATTAGTAGTGTGTTACTGCTTGGTATCAGTATTTCCTAGTTTGATCCAGCTTTAGTTTTTGACAGTAAAAGCTGTAGGATGCAATATATCCCTTTGCATGCACTGTTTGGCCCTCTTTTCTGTGGCTGAACACAGTGCTGCAGCCTGGCAGTGAGAAATTGTCCTCAAGGGAAAGGACGAGCCAGTGTCACTTGGAGGATTCCCTGCTGGGAGTTCACAGGAGCATTTACTCTGCTCTTGCTGTGGCAGAAATGTTTTGCATGCACATGTGCACCTGGAGAAGGCTGGAGCAGCATCCCCCTTTCCACCTTCTTTCAGTCTAAGTCTGAAAAAGAACAAAATAGGCATAAAAGAGAGAAAAAAAGTGTGTGATATGTGACATTCACATCCTCTGAAAAAATCCCTTCGCCCAGGATTTTTCTCCTGGGAAGCTGAGAAGCTTCAGGAAAAGTAAAGCAATTCTTATCTCATTTGCTTCTCCTGTGTTGTGCTCACATGTGGAATGTGTTTGGAGATTGTTTACCCAAAGGTGACTGTCTGATTGGATTCTGGTGTGAGTTGTTTTCACTCTTTGGCCAAATGGGGCCAAGCTGTGTTGAGACTCTGGAAAGAGTCACGAGTTTTCATTATTAGCTTTTTAGATTTGAGTAAGTAGCCTTTCTGTATTTTTTAGTTTAGTATAGTATAATATTCTTTAATAATATAGTATTATAAAGCAATAAATTGGCCTTCTGAGAACATGGAGTCAGATGCATCATTCCTCCCTGCCACAGGGATCCCTACAAATACAGTAGTGGTACACAAGATTGTGATTACATACCCAGAAATCCAGAGGTAACCAACCACTTCCTGGTGACTTGAAAGCACAACATTTGTTGGAAATTTAAAAAAAACCCTAAAATATTAAAATTGTGGATCTCAGGCTGAACTGATTGCTGAGATCACCAGCTGGTGCTTTGCTTGGCCCAGTGCAGAAATTGCTGGGTCTGGATGGGACAGGGGAGTGTCTTTGCTGCTGCCCTCACTGAAGATGGTGAGGAGGATCAGCACAGAGTGACCTGAAGGGCTCCAGAGGAGACAGCAGCAGGCAGTGTCAGCCAGGGCTTGCTGTGGTCCCTTACCCACATACATTTGCCTCCCCTGCTGTGCCTGTCCTGGGGCTGACAAGAGTCCACCAAAGTCTAGGAATTTCAGAGTTTTACTGCTTTTGCCAAGTTGGAACGCTGATCTCTGAGTTTCGCCTTGCAGCCTTTATCTTTGTTATGACCTTTGCAGAGAAAGATTTTCTGCAGAATATCAGAAACCCAGATGTATTTACACGCAAATACACAAATTATCAGTGGGGAAGATCAGTAAATTCTCTCTCAGCAAGTGTGAGGAAGGTGTGTTTGGCTCCTGCTTCGTGTCCTCTGTCCCTGGGTCCCCATTTCCTGCGTTTGAAGCACTGCAGCCTCTCTCTTGGTCTGTGACTCCCACCTGCCAGGTGTGATGGACTGCCATGGGCTCCATGGCACTGAAAAGCAGGTTGCAAATTGCTTTAGCACCACAGCTCCTGCCTGTCAAGGTCACAGTCTTCCCTGCATCCTCACACAAACTTCTGACACAGCTGGAAGGGCAGAGAACAGAGAGGTCTGATGAGAAATTCACCACTGAGTTACGTGGGGGAAGGTCCAAAGCAAATTAATGAGAGAAAATGTTACCTGCTCATCCTGTCCTCTTTCAGATTAAAGTAATTACAAAGAAGCAGCTGCTGCTAGATTGTTTCTCTTATCATCATATCACAGTAGTATCTGAAACAGTTTCAGATAAGAAAGTTTCAGCCTCTGCTGCAGCTCTGTGTCACACACATTGTAAGTACTGACACCATTTTTGCAAGTGGACAATATTTTTTATTCCTGCAGCCAAAAACTTCCCGTTCAGACATTTTTTTTGGTAGGCTAGGTTTCTTCCATGGAATAATAAAGAGATATGTTTGTTTTTGAAGTGAGGTGTACCATAAAGGTGCTTAAATAGTTTGAAATGCATTCAATTTTAGACCCACACAAATTTCAGGATGCACATTTCAGCAGCAGGCAAATAGAAGATTCATTTAAATGCAATAGTGAAGGATGCTTAGGAACGAGGAATGTTACCTCTTTGGCCATGGCTTGAGTATCCTTAGCCCAGAATTTGACAACGTGCTCCGAACAAATGTACCACTCCACACCCCTTCAGAGCAGTAAATATAAAAAGGTGTTATTGTCCTTTTTAATGCCAATCCAGCTGTTTTTATCCCTGCTATTTAGCCACATGCATTCCATTGCTTGCATTCATATGCAGGGAAAAAAAGAAAAAGAAAAACCCAAAAACCCAGCCAGGTCTTTTGGGGCAAAAGGCCAAACACGTGATGACTCTGAGAATTCTGTGTTCTTGAGTAATGAAGATCTGCTCTGCTGTATTTCAGTTGCTTGTGGTTTTATGTGCATTTCAGGGAAAGTCACGAAATTTCACAGACATTTGCCCTTCAACATGGAATCCCTTGGTTTTTCTGGATTACAATAACTTCTGGAGAACGGTGGACAAGATGGGAAAAGAGGTAGGCTGTCAAAATTCTGTGTTTCCTACCATGCTCCCTGAATAAATCGAGTTTGTTTTTGTTTTGTTTCTGGCAGGGTTTTTTATTGCTCCTTTAATATATTAAAAAAACCTCAACAACAGAACAAAACAGAAAGGAAACATCCATCAGAAAGATTTCTGTATTGCCCAGGAACTGTCAGAAATAATAGGTTTTCCTCACTGAGAGGGGGGTGGACCAGATGACTTATAAAGGCCACTTCCAACCCAAACTATTCTGTGATTCTATGAGAGGAGACAAAAAGATCTGGAGGTGTCTAAGATATGTGAAAAAATGAGGTTGAACTCAGTGTAAGTATTTTCTCATTTCTCTCAGAGGAAAAAATATTCCATGAGCTGGGAGATTGGAAGGGGTTTTTTCCCTTCCCTCATGACAGCATTTTGAGTAAAGATGATTTTTTTTTTTTTTTTTTTTTTTTTTTTGTAGCTGCTTAAGCTGGGCTCCAGTTTGACTTCACAGTAACTTTATTTTTAAAGTTCAAAATATAAGCAGTACAACTGCAGCCCCTGGAGCATTAAACTCTCTTTCAAATATTCATCAGTTTCCATATAATCTAGCAACAAACCAAGGGCTTTACCTTATCAGAATCTTCAAGCATAACTCACTGTACTCCTGCAAATTCCACTGGTTTTGTGTGGTTTTGCAGAATCAAATTTATGTATTAAACTACACATTTTTTTGTCAATAGGACATTTTTTTAAGATTTAGGGATATGGTAGTATCCTCCACATCACATTACTTACATGCAAAGAGTTATTATTAAGAATTTAACTGCCTAAAATATTTCAAAAGTATCTAGACATTTTTTCTTACTCTGCAATTAGCAGAGAGACATAGGGGCCTTTGGATATTGGCTGAACTGACTGGAAAAAGAACTTTCCCCTCAATTTCTAGAGGACACCAAGACACCTAAATTGGAATTGCTTCTGGACAACTGAAAGCCAGATGAGTCCCAACACAAGGATATGGTTCACTGGTCAGCCAAAGACAGATTTGGTGGCCGTGGTACAATTCATGCCCAAAGGCGTGAATGGAAACTGTTCCACTTAGTGAATTTGTTCCAAATTTGTATCCATGTGCAGGGGACAAAAGTAACTCCTGGCCAACACATCAACTAAGTCTGTGCTACTATCTAGCACACCAGGCAATGGTGAAGTTCTGAATAATTTCTTGGATATTTCACCTCTGTCTCCAGATTCCTGTTGATGCACCATGGGATGCTCCACATGCTGAAGAATGGGACAAAATGACCATGAAAGAGCTGATAAATAAGATTTGCTGGACCAAGTATGTAAATCTTTACCTGCTTTGAAATTCCAGCTGTGGCATGATAGTGGCTTTTTGGGCAGGTTCTGTGGTACAGCTGAGGACAGATCAGGAGGTTTTTGAGATGGGCTTTGGTTGGCTGGCAGGTGGCATCAAAGGTGCTGTGGGAGCCTGGGGTTTGCTTCAGCAGGTCCCTGCACACATCAGTGGTGACATGGGCTCTTCCCACCATCCTTCCACTTCAAACCAGCGGATCATTGAACTCCAGCCAGCTCTCCTGAGGCTCTTTCCCTTACAGTGGAATTCCCCATGAGACACTGACATTCAGAGCCTCGAGGAGGATGAAATCTGTCCTTCCAAATTCCAGGGCTGCAATTCTACTGTGTGCTGTACTCCTCTCAGGATCTTAAACTCCACAATCTCATGGTCACTGCAGCCAAGGCTGCCCTTCACCTTTGCAGCCCTGCACCTTCATCCCACAGGTCCTCCTTGTTTGTGGGTACCAGATCCAACAGAACATCCTCAACAGTTGGTAGGAAGAGGGCTCAAGGTGTTGTATCATCTATAAAATGACCAGTGTGTTTTCTGTCAGGAAATGCACTGTAGAAATAATAAAAAGAACAATATTCAATACATCGGGGTGATGACAACTGGAAATTCTCTTTCTTTCCTTTCTCTTTTCAATAATTTCTCTTTATAAGGCAAAGAGAAGTGTGCTCTTATGAGCATTCATGTCCCCACTTGCTGTGCCAGCCCCTGTGCTGTTCTCTAACATCTCTTCCCTCCTATTCAGTGTCTTTTATTTGTGTGGCTGTGCTCTGTTTGCCCTTTCATTCTGACTGCAGTTTAGTGCTGTGCCTGCAGCTTCCTGACCAAAACTCTCCATTTGAAATTTATTTTTATGGCTTAGGTCTTGCTCCAGCTCCATGGGACACGCTGTACAGCCATTTGGACTTGCTCAGGCTCCCTGTGGCACTGGAGTTTTCTTTGCAATTAGTTTTATAAGCCTTTTGCCTGCAGACTTGATTACTTTGAACTACTGTTGCAAGTGCACTGACTCTTTCTCTTCTAGTTTTTACTGCTGCTTTTAGCCATGGAGCTGGTGGAGCATAAGCAGGACTGGGTTTGTAGTGATCCCTCCTTCAGCAGACTTCTCTGCTGGGCAACTTCTACTGCCAATGTTGTCAGTAAAACATCCAGTTTTAATGGATGTGCTCAGCTGAAATGCATTCAAAAACTCAGTAAAAACCCATTTTAGATCTTTAAGCCAAGTCACATTTTTCTAACCACAGTTAAAAAACAGTGCTTAAACAGAAAAGCTCTTCCACAGCATTTTCTGTATGACTCAGGGCCAAGATTACAAAAGAAGATTTGCTTGCCCTGTGTCACAGATCAGCATCTACTGATCCTGGAGACTTTTTGCACATTTCTTAGGCCCGAACCTGCTGCAACTGTTTAGTGTCTTGGTGCTCTCAGAATTGTCACAGAGGGTTCTTGTGTGCAGGCTGTTTTCATATCCTGGCTAGTGAAATAGGGGTGAATGGACTTCATGCTTTGGGAAATGAGGTTATAAAAGTTTATAAGTTACATATTTTAGCCCAGATAACTTGCAAAGTTCCTTCCTTTATCAGATGATTATAAATTCATGTTGTTTCATGAAGCTTCATTGAAGTCAAAGTCCTTTTACCTTCTTTGCAAAATTATCTCAATTTTCTTACAAACCTGTGACCAGAAATGCAAGAAATGTGAATAGCCAGATCCTCTGTTGCTGCTGCTGTTTCTCTGTTTATTTTAGAGGATGTGATAGACAGGTGACCCTTTCCTTATTTTTATGGCAATGATTGCCAATTTGTTTTCTCTGTCTGGGTTATTCACCAAGTCTGATTCTTGATTTCACAAAGGAAATCAAAGTGCAGCAGTGTTACATGACAGGTGGGGAATGTCCAGGCTGCGTGGCTGCTCAGTCCCTCAGGAGCCATCAGACCCTGGAACTGATGTGCCCAATGAGCTCCCCATGAGAAATGCAGAAAGGTTTCACTAACGGATTACAAAAAATGTTCTTCTGCTGAGAAAAATATTTATTCTGATGAAATGACTAGCAGCTGGGAAGCTATTTAGCTGAGGTGCAATCAGTGGGATTTCAAACTAAATGAGTAAATACTTCGGGAGGGAAGGAGGTGCTGGTACAAACCCATTTAAACAGACTCACTACAGACTGAAAAATTAAACAAATATTAATCAACTTGACTTTTCTGACTTTGAGAAAGCAGCCCTTGTTGAGTGACAAATAAAATCCTGAAAGCAGTCAGGAAGTCCTATTTACTGACAGTCTTTTCCTGGTCCTGTGTCTCACACAGAGCTGTCAGAGACTTCGCCACGGTCTTTGTGAATGTCAACGTCACGTCTGAGCCTCACGAAGTCTCTGCCCTCTGGTTCCTGTGGTATGTGAGGCAGTGTGGGGGCACATTCAGGATTTTCTCTATCACCAATGGGGGCCAGGTACAGAATGTCTCATTTCCTTCCTCCTCTCTTGAAACTGTAACGAGCGAGTGCAGTGTTGTACCCATCAAAACCCTGCAATTAATGAAAAGATGAGAGCATGTGGCACCAGAGAGAAATGTGTTCTCATGGGGTGATACAGCCCAGTAAACTAACCCTGTTTGATGAAGGATTTTATTAGCTAAGTTGTGGAATAAATTGGGACTATTTAAAAAACTGGGGGGCTTTCTGCATTCACTTCAGCACAGTACTGTTGTTGCAATTGTGTTGCTTTTTTGCCAATTTATTTTCTATGGGTTATTTGGCACATTTGGATGCTTACAAGAGTTCAGAACAAGTGTACTTCAGAGTGAAATTTGGATGTTTGTTTGGTGTTAAAGACTCTAATGGCAAGAGCTGGAAGTAAATAGCAGAAGGGCCTTCCATCTTGGGTCAGCTCACATGGCAACAGTTTCCATCAACATCTGTCCATTGTGGTAAGAATAGACAACCACACATCAGGAAGCATGTAAGCAGTGCTGATGCTGTCCTGTGGTAGGAGACAGACCTGGCTAAGAGCCTTCCTCCTCAGGAGCCCCTCAGTCATGTTTGCCGTCCCACATCAGCAGCTGCTAGATGTTGCAGCAAGAGCTAAAAATAAAATTAATCCCAAGATACTCATAGCTAAATGAAACATGTGGAGAAGGGAAAGCTACCTGGGAAGAGCAC
The DNA here is from genome assembly GCF_015832195.1 of Motacilla alba alba. Taxonomy (NCBI): domain Eukaryota; kingdom Metazoa; phylum Chordata; class Aves; order Passeriformes; family Motacillidae; genus Motacilla; species Motacilla alba. Next base: position 6,327,834 of record NC_052016.1, on the reverse strand, counting down.
TTCTTTTCTTTGTAGCTGGATGGGAAAAGCTCTCTTTGTTCCTATCATGCTTCCTTCTTCACCTCACCCCAATCAATTTTAGTTGAGCAAAAGCACTAAGGATTTCTGGATTAGTGACCCTTCCAAGTCTTATAAAACCTGCTTTGGCAGCCATTTCAGTCTGTCAGCACAAAACTTCTTGGATCCTTTCCTCTCTGCCAGTACCAGCATCTTACATGTAAAAGGGAGCTGTTTGACCTCCCGCTGGTGGCTGGTAGCTGAAAGAGGTTTTAGTGCTTCCCCTGACCCTCTGCATGGACATTGCAGGGAAATGTGTGTCATAGATTGGGCTTTTTTTCCTGGCAGCACTGTCTTTTTGTCTTCCCAAAAAAGAAACAGGGAGAAAGCTCATTACCTTGAGACCAGACTCAGTTAAAGATCTGTCTTCCTTCTGGGGTGGCGCAGTATTTCACTTTAGAGTTGGTTTCTTTGTGGCACTTGAGGGTTTCAGTAGCACCGTGGTGGGTAAAATACTCAGAACTCATTTGAATGAAGTGATATGTTTATTTTTGCTAGAAAGCCTGCATTATATGTGCATGTTCTCTAGGCTTAAGAGTCTTTAGGCCAGGTCATTAGGGAAGCCATTGCAAAGGTGGTTTAGTCAGTAATCCCCACTGAGGCTCAGGTTTATGCCCTCGCTCTTCTGAAAGTCTGGGTGTCTTTATGCACCCTTAGGACTTGAAGATTTGGCCTGCAATTTCATGATGGTGAGCAGAAATCATATTCAATGTCATTGTGATTAATGCTGTTGATTTTTTGTCTGTGTTTCTTCCCTCTTTGTTGTTTTAGGAGAGGAAGTTTAAAGGGGGTTCCGGTCAGATATCAGAGAAAATAATGGAACGCCTGAAAGGCAGAGTTAAACTGGAGAGACCTGTGATCAGTATTGATCAGACAGGTGATAATGTCCTTGTGGAGACTCTAAACCATGAGATATATGAGGTAATTCAATCAGAATAAAAGTAGAGTATGCATTTAGTAGGGGAATATATCTGCTGTATCTCTTAGCCAGCTGTAATCAGGAAGTAGCCATTTGTGTGTGTCTGTTTCTTGGACTATGCTGACACTTCATGGAACCTGCTTTACAGATTTATTTATGACTGCCTCTCTTCTTGGTGTTTTGCTATTTGGTTTCTGTCATTACTCTGACTTCTCTGCCTTAACTTTCTATGTCTTTATGTATTTTTATGTTTTTAGCTCTGCATTGAGACCATTTCAAAGGAATGAAAAATAACCTCCCTGTTTGTGGTTTGCAGCACAGGATAAAAAAAAAAAGATTTCAAACACCTTTTGTAAGATTTTGCCTCTGAACTGTGGTGCCAGAGAGCACCTGAGAGCAGCAGTGTTGGGATAGAGTGTCACCCTACCAAGTCCTGCACTGCTCCAGTCAGAGACCCAGGGCCTATGAGAGGAATGGAGCACATTCAGGAAAGCTGGAATCACCATTAATATTCCTTGTCCTGAAGTAACATCCTGAGAATGTGCACAAATGTGATTTTTTTAGCATCTTATAGTTGGGACAAATGTGGGTCATATTTTCCTGGAGATGATAAAGGCAGTTTTACCCAGGCCATAGGATGTCTCTTGTCCCGTTTCCCCACCTGTCTCCAGCCAAGTTTCAACTCTTGTCTGTTTTTTCCAGCTCTGTGTTTCTGAAATGGCAGAATTACTTTTGTCACCTGGAAATCTGTTTGTGGGAAGGCCACCTAGCAGGGGCAGGAGTGGGAAAGCTGTTAGCAGCTGTTAAGAGTGTCTTTCAAACATATCCTGTGGGATGAGCTTGCAGGGAGGTAACGCCTTGTGCTGACTTTGTTCTACATTTCAGAGCAAGTACGTGATCAGCGCCATCCCTCCAACCCTGACAACAAAGATTCACTTCAAACCAGAGCTGCCACCAAACAGGAACCAGTTAATTCAGCGTTTGCCTATGGGGAGTGTCATAAAAACCATGATGTACTACAAGGAAGCCTTCTGGAGGAGGAAGGGTAGGTGGGGAAAGCAGAGGACTTGGGAATTCTGTGCAAATTTTGAACTTCTGCTGTCTAACAATCAGGGAATAAATCCAAGGGAGGGTTGAATGTTCAAAACCCCAAAATCAAACATACAGAAAAGTGAAAAATAAAGCTCCTTAGAAAGCAGCAGAGAAGTCTTTCTCTGAGCTTGAGTGCATGCCTTGTCCCAAAGATGAGTCAGACCCAAAAAGGATCCCAAATCTCATAGCAGTTGGCTGAGGTGGGATGACCAAGAGAACAAGCAATGTTTCCTGGGAAACCTTGCCAAAACCTGCAGAGCACAGAAGCATCAGCTTCCCTGCAGCATCAGCTCCCTTTTTCTCCTGACAGGGACAGTTAGGTCAGCCAAAGAGAATTTACAGCAGATGACAAGCAGAGCTTAAGGTGTAAGCAAGACCTTTCCCTGATTTTAATCTTCTGTTCTGCAGACTTGATGTCTCAGAGGACTGGGAAAAGTAGGTTAGCTTTTTGTTTAGCTCTAGATATTTTTTTCCATGCTGTAATATTTTTTTTCCTCAGCTTTAACTGATACTATTTTCAGAACTATTTGTATGAACAGATTAGTTCCACTTTCTTCCTAACAATATTGAGAGTAGTAAAAATATTTCTTAATCGAAGTAATATATTTTTCACATGTTTCAGGTCATAACCTGGCCATTGAGATTAGGCAGGAATACAGTCAGGTGTATGCATTGTCATCTAGATGAGATTTTTTTGCATGTTCATCTGAAACATGTCCTGATGTGATCCTAGATTAGACAGCCCATGCTGCTGCTGCATTACTGTTATGGAGCACCATTCCTAACAATCTTATCACCAGCAAAATCAAAATAGTGGAGACTTGAGCCTGCAGTGACCAGATGTAATTACACTGGGTTTTGTTTTGGTCAAAGTTACTCATGGAATGAATCACCATAATTCTGACTGGATCCATTTATTTTTAATGTTTATTCTCCCCAAAATAGAAAGCCAAAGGGACTTGCAGCAATCCACAGAAATTCCTTGTTAGCTAACAATGGAATTTTAAAGATTTTTACAAGTCTGTGTACACAATTTCCTAGAGTTGGTGAGATGAGAGAAACTGTTACAGAGAGACTTCAGGCACATAGGTGTTATTGGTAATAACAGAATTACTGTACAATTCCTTTTATGGATAATTTTCCCTGCTCATTCCTAGCAGAAACAGTGATCATCAACAAGTTTTTCTAACAATCATCTTGGGGTTTCTTTCCCCTTAGGTTATTGTGGTTCCTTCGTCATTGAGGATGAAGAGTCTCCAATTGGGATAACCATAGATGACACAAAACCTGATGGAACTTTCCCTGCCATTATGGGGTAAAAGCTGCTAGCCCACACTCACAGATGTGTATTTCTTCTTGTAAGAGTTAGTGGGAGCAGGAGGGAGAGGGGGAATGATGGGATTACATCAGCGTTACCCACTTCCACAGTTTGCACAGGTGGAGGAGAGCACTTCTGCCAAGCCTCTTGTGCCCCTCTGGTCCACATAAACTTTTGGTGAAGGTTCTGCTACAAACAGCCTAATGCAAGGATGTGGTTGGGAAGGAGTTGCTGAATTCAGCTGTAGTCTTTTTTAAGCATTCAGTTCACGTTTGGTGTTTTTTTTTTTTTTGTTTTTTTTTGTTTGTTTGTTTGTTTGTTTTTTGTTTTTTTGGCTGGGGAGTAGATTTAGAAATAAATCCCTGTCTTACCTGGTTGTTTGAGCCTGTATTTGGCTTATGTTGGGCTTTTATGTTTAGTGTCTGGTCCAAAATGACAATGCAATTGTCCAAGAAATCCTCATTTGTCTCCTCTCCCCACTGAACTAAGGCAGGACAAGGAACATCAGCTTCTGGAGCAGGGAGGCAGCTGTGCAGTGAAAAAAAAAAATCAAGATTCTGTAGAAACTGACAAGTAAAAATGTTACAGTTTGGACAAACAGGTGGGGAAAATACATGACAGCATTGACTGGCTTTAAAAATAGCTGAAACCAAATGAACAAACAATCTTTACAAGTGTTTCCACCATAATCTGAGGTGACACTGCCAAAAAAGGCTAATATAAATGTCAGGCAACTGCTCCTTAAGTGTCTGGCAGGGAAAGCTCACCACTTCCACTGAGCTGTATATGTTTGTGGGCATGTTCAAGGCTTGAAAGCTTCCATGACCTGAGAGCAGCAGCCCTCCTCCAAACCCCATATGGCAAACAGTTTCCAGCTTTCTTTCTCCTCATGGATTTATGTGACTTTCTAAAAGAGTGTAGGAACATACTTCATCTCCTGGATATCTCCACTAGGGTCAGATGAACTAAGTGTCAAATCTGTTTCCTTCAAGATGAATAAATATTAATCCTGGTCCTTGCAGGAGTGTGCCATGACACTGTGCAGTGCCTGTCAGAGCAGCAGGCTGCCATCACTTATTCACACCAAGTGACATAGGCTAGACTTCAAAAGCTGAATAAAGCTCAGAATTTCAGTCCTTTTGGATCAGACCTACATAGGGAATGCACACCCTCCCTTTCAATTACTTCTGCTGGTTACCCTGCATGGGCTTTTTCACCTGTAATTATTTAATGTTGAGGTATGATGACAAACATGCAGCTCATTACACATTACATACCAGGAAAGTGCTTTGCCAATCCCTTTTTAGAGTCATTTTGAGCCTGCAAATCAGCTGGGGTGATGTTCATGTTCCTTATTTTTGTTTTTAGTTTCATCCTTAGCAGAAAGGCTGTCAAGCTGGCCCATCTCAGCAAGGAAGAGAGGTAAGAGTTCAGAAGCTGTAGATAGTCAGAAAGAAATTGTTTCTCTGGGATGCTTCCCCACTGGAATGTGTGGGAATATGTGTGTGAATGTGCACATTTATACATGCTCAGTGCAACTACCAACACTAGAAATTGGGGCAAAAATTGAGATTTTAGCATAAACAGGCTGAGACACTAAAGTTAATATTCATCCAGTTATGGATATTTCTAAATTTCCAACTCCTGCCCACTCTTCTATGCTATGATTTACCAATTCTGGCTATCTGTGTGAATGGAGAAGATTTTTCCAACCATGTTGCCAGACTACATCTCCACTGAATGATGCTTTAACCCAGGGATACAGCAGTGCTGACATGTCTTTTTTTGGGACTCCTTCAGATTCAGACTGGGTGATAAAATTTTTTAACTTCTGTGTTTATAAAGCATGGTTTCCCCATTAGTCAGTGAAATGAACAAACAGTACTTTCTAAATGTGAATTTTGGTACAGTGCAAGAGAAAGAGGAGCTCTGCTTAGGAATGTGAGCAGCACTCTTCAGCTCATATTTTATTCCCAGCTATAGTAAATCTGTAGGGATTTAATTGATTTATATTGCTTTTCTTCTGGTCTTACACCAGCAAACATGAGGATGAATTGGCTCTGCATCCTAAAATAGCTGTACAAAGATTTATTTATTTAGAGCTCATTGCCAAAATCAACCTTCATTTCCCATTCCCTGGGTCCATTTTAGATGTAACTTTTAGGCATCAGCATTTGAAATATGTATGTTAAGATAAGAAGTTGAAATCTGACTTAAAAACAGGGCCTAACCCAACTTTCTTTCCAATGTGTATCAGTAAGTTTGGGTTTTTTATAAGAAAGATGAGAGTGGAGAGGTTCCCCTCCACACCCCCCCCTTTTTTTTCTGACTCTGATTTTATTTTCATATAGGAAAAAGAAGATCAGTGAGGCATATGCTAAGGCACTGGGGATGAAAGAGGCTTTACAAGTAAGGAATTAATGCCTGTTTTTGCCTCTGTTGTACAATGCTGTTGCTTCTTTGTTCTGGATGATGAGGGCAAAGTTCCTGGCACCTAAAATGTCTACCTAAAATTGCATGTTGGGCCATGCAATCTATATTCCCAAGGGGAGGGCAGGACTGAGTACAAGAAGAAAAGAGCTGCCAGTCTCACCCTGCACAAGAAAAGAGAAGGCAGTGCATGTTTTAATTTGTCCTGTCATGTGCCCATGGGAGACTGGTGTTTCTGTAAAAGCACAAAAATTTGTTTTGTGCAGATGGATAGCATTAGCCAGATGACATGGCACTCCTTTCTCAGGTATTCTTGGCCTGTTTTCCCCCTCTTCAAAAGAAATATGTTCTTTATTTCCAGTTTCTCTGTCAGTGTTTCACTGTTTTCTCTGTTGGAACTCACAGCCTGTGCATTATGAAGAGAAGGACTGGGCCATGGAGCAATATTCAGGGGGCTGCTACACAGCCTACTTCCCACCAGGCATAATGCATTCCTATGGAAGGTAAAACAGAGAAGGCTTTGCTTTCTAATTCACGTTTCTCAGCTCATGTACAATGCTATACTTTATGCAACACACTCATGGCATATTTACAGTATTAGGGGAACTTCAACCCTCTTTCCACTCCCCTACTCCCCAGATGATGAGGATCTTGTTATTTGCTTTACTAAGACCAGAGTTTCTCTTGTGACTTTTAAGGGAATGAAACACAGTCACAAGGTGACCTGCTGAAGCCAAAAAACCTTTCCCCTCTGGATTATTTACTGTAGTTTGTGCTATGCAGTATTTGCAGTGGATCCCCTCTAGAGACCCCCAAGCCCTTGAGGACACACATCTTGGACAGATGAAGTCTCCACCGACTGTATAGGTGGAGCATCCGGTTCAGGAGGAGCCCAGGAGCTCCTCAACATGTCCAGCATGGGGTTAGACCCTGCCTGAGCCGAGATCATGTGGGGAGGAGTTGTCCCATGTATAGTCATTTATCTCTTGTCATTTATCCAAACACTCGGGCAGTGATGGGTGAGGTGTCTGGCCTGGGGAAGCTGCTGCCAAGCAGACAGTGAAAACCTCACGGGGGATTAGATGAGAGCCCTTACACCAGGCACATTCCCAGTGGGAGAATTACCTGCAGCTGGGTTGGCTGGAATGCTTGTGCGGCACTGCAGGGCTGAGGGACTGCCTTTATGACCCTGTGGGGAGAATGCAGCTCCCTGAATTCCAGGCCTTCAGCAGCCAGCCAAGTCCAGCCTCCAAATAGAAGCTGATATTGGTGATCTAGCACTGCAGAAATGTCATCCACATTCCACTGTAACAGCAGGATAGCAGCAAAGCTGCCATGCAGAAGACATAAGTCTATCAGCTGCACTGCATTGCTGGAGGCTGTTAGGATTATCCCTTATCCCAGCACTAAACTAAGGCCTGTATTACATTGTATGGAACTGGGAACACTGATTTATGCCTTAGGTTTTTCTCTCTCTCTCAGATCCTGAATTTTGTGTGCAGAAGCAAGCAGGTGGTGCTGCAGGGACAGCTTATTGCACCTCAGCCCAGGTCTGCAGGGATTCTGGAGAGTGAAGCCACATGCTCCATCAAAGCCATAAATTGCTTTTAGAAGGATCATCACCTTCCTGTCACTTGTCACCTGATGTTCTGCACTTGTTTTGAAGGATCATTCGCCAGCCTGTTGACAGAATCTACTTTGCTGGCACGGAGACAGCGACCCAGTGGAGCGGATACATGGAGGGGGCCGTGCAGGCAGGAGAGAGAGCAGCCAGAGAGGTACAGACCACTGCTCTGCTTCCAACATCTCTATCAAAAGGATTAAGTACTGCTTGGAGAGTCTGATTTAGAGTAAAGGCTCCTAGAATGGACAGGGAGGGATCTCAGAAAGCAACGTGACCAAAGGTTTTGGTTTTGTTTTTTTTTTTTAAATTTAATTAGCTATTGAATGAAGCCAAGGATCTCAACCAAATCAGAATATTACTGAACTTGAGACTTAAAATAAAGCTTATGCCATGTACTGAATGTCTAGAGGAAAAAAGCCCCCAACGTGATGCTGCTTGTAGATACACTATCTCAATTTCTGACAAATTAATCACTGCATGTTTCAAAACTAGTCTAAGTCATTTCAAATGCTCACAGCTATTTCCTGTGCAGAAATCTGAAAATCTGAACATTGTTCTCATTTTTGAAATCTGTCCCTTCTGCTTCTCCTTTTACAAGACAGTCCCGTTAGCTGAGCTTTATGAAATTGTAATGTGCAGCTCTGATAATGTCTAAATCTCCTCAGGATGACACACATTGGGCTGGGTTCCCAGGCACAGTGAAATCCCTTTACAACAATCTGGAGGGAGGGGAAGAAAGCATTAAAGGGTGCACATTACAGTTACAACTGCATGGCAAAACCACGGAGTTGTTATTTAAAGGAAAATCAGTCTTTTACTTCTATATGACAGAATGTCATATTTGCCTTTTAATCCTTATCACTTGCTTCATTTCAAGTCACCTAGTTTCTCTTTTCTCCATGCCTGTGAGCAGTAGTTACAAAGACAGTGAGCTATCTTCTGGAGGCATTCATTTGCCTCCCCAAAAATCCTCCTGATTGTTACAATCAGTTTATTCTCAAGAAGAATCCTTGATGAGCTTTGTACTGCCTGAATAGATGAGGGAGGGCTCCATAATTCTATGTTGTGAGAGCCTCAGGGTTGCATCCTTCCTCTTTCTATATCCCAGAAGCATCACTCCTAACAGGTTTTGTGTCCCAAGTGCGTGGCTTTAACCTCACCTTGGTATTTCTCAAACTGCTTTGAGGAAAAGCTTTTTTACTTTTACTCAAAAAAAAAAACCCACAAAAACAACCAAAACCTAAAAACCTCCCACAAAAATATTTAGAGAAGCTCTAGTAGAAATCATTGTACATTTTCTGGTTAAAGAGACTTTCAGCTAGTCATAGTTACACCTTTTATCAATGTCACTTGCTCTGACTTCCTCTGTTTCTCCAGAACTGCAAGTATTATGGGTTATAACTTTTTCACATGGTACAAATAATTTTTTCTTCTAGGTACTGCACAGTATGGGGAAGATCTCCAAGAGTGAAATTTGGATGCCAGAGCCAGAGTCAAAGGTAAGCCAAAGCATCACTGTCACCCAGTCAGGCACACAGCCCTTAATCAGTGTGTCCCTATTGCAGTGTTTGCTATGCACCCTGCTCCCAGGCAAGCCTGTAGTCACCTCACATGCTGATAGCATTAATTTTTGTGACTTGTCCAAGGAATATTGTTACCCATGCCTGAAGTGTGGATGACTAAGAGCCAAGACAATGATCTCAGAGCCTGGGGGGAATAAAAAATGCAGCCTAATTCTGCCCAGTCCCAGGCCACAGTTTAAAGCCAAACAGAACCTCATTCCAGCCACAAGTAACTCCATCTTCACTGTCCTGTGCCTGTTCAGGATGCCAGAACACACGTCTCACTGCCATGACTCTTCTTCCCTGCACAACCTGGGAAATACCTGTGACCTCCCCAGCCCTGGGGGGGCGTTTGCCACCTCCCTGCTCACGTGGTGAGGGGGCACCCTGTGGAGTCACCATCTCCTCTCTCCCCCAGGATGTCCCAGCCCGACCATTCCCCACCAGCTTCTGGGAGAGGAACCTGCCCTCGGCGCCGGGGCTGCTGTGCCTGCTGAGCTGCAGCCTGTGTCTCACCTCCGTGGCTGCTGCAGGGCTCTTTGTCTATAAAAAGGGACTTCTTGGCCGGAACTAGCGGGGACCAGTGGAAGCTGCACACCCCCTCTCCTCCCCTTCTACCAGATGAGTGTTATTTTGGAGAAAAGTGGCATGGACAGCTGGAAAGAGCAAAAAGTTATTCTCCTTGTGATTTTTCTTTGTAGTCCCATAATTAATGCATCGAATCTACTGCAGTTGCTACCAGCTAAACAGAAATAAATCAAGTGTGGGGGCGTTTTTCAAACGTGTCCATTTGGTTTTGGTTGGACATGATAATATCAATTATATATTCCTAATACAGGAAGGCAAAATGCAGATCACACCTTTTCTGAGTTGCAAAGGTCTCGGAGAACGCTTTTGTTTCCACTCAGTGATTTATTTTTCACCACACAAGATAGTAAATGCCCTCAAGCATTCACCTCAGTCAGCAGCTCAGAACATCTGAGGTTGTTCCCATACCATCCCCACTGCAGAGGAGAGATTAGCATGCCAATCAGTCATAGCATTGCCAAATTAATTTTCAAATGCATTTGATTAATTATTAATCATCGCAACATGAAACTTAACCCTGAGCTGGATGAAAGGAGGTAATTAGCACAAGGCACAGCACTGAACAGGGAGAGAGGAGGCATGGCTGGACTTCATCCTGCCCACTGCCAAGGAAACATCTGTGCACATCTGCTCTGCAGGGTGCCTGCCCTGAGAGCATCCAGCCAGCCCAGCCTTGTGCTGCCACAGCACAGTGAAATGAATTAGCAAAGTTGAATTGCCCCGACTTGCAGCAGGTGCTGGCTGTTATTTTCCAAATGGCAGCAGCTTCCTGGTTACCTGTCCATTTACTGCCCCTCATTTTGCTGCTAATCCATAGCCCCTTCTTCTAATAAGGAGAACTGTATTTGAGGCTCGAATTACTGCCTTGTAAATTACAGTAATTGGATGCATCTGCCTGTTCTGCTCCTATTATGTACATGATACACTTAAAATAATCACTCTAGTGTTTGACTGAAGTCTGGAATGTATGTTTCACCATGTGGCATCATGATGTGGTCTTTTTTGCCATGAATTTTGAGCCTTGTACGTGTCCATGAACTCAGCTGTCGTTCAACATGGGTGAAATGTGCCTTTCAATAGTCCTGAAACCTTGATCTTCTTATAAACTTTTCTTCAGATTCTGTCTTGCTTGGTTTTTTGTGAGTTACACGAACTGCTGATTGACTCGAGGGCTCCCTGCTGAGTGTGCTCTCCGCAGCTCCAGCCATTGCTGAGCAGGGATTCCTGTGCACAAGACGTACCCTGAGCATGCAGCCTGGCACAGCCACAGTGCCTCCTCAGGGAGGGAGCACAGGCTGCTGATGAGCCTTTTGTGGTGTGAAATAGTTCTACACTGCCACACACTTCCCCCAGAGGGACATTTCCACCACCTGAAAAACACTGCCTGTACCTGTTCAAAAATAATTTATCCATAGGTGTATTTGTAGCAATTAGAGCCATTCATTTTCAGGCTTCCTTTAGACTTGACATCAGAACTGTGTGCATGTACAAAAGGGACTCGAAATCATCTGCAATAAACCTGTGAGCCAGCACTGTCCAGCTTTACTTTTCACCTTATCCATGCACATTTCTATTGAAATTAGTTTGGGGTTTGAAATATCAGTGCAATTCAGCTGAATTCATCTCAGACTGTTAAACAGGACCAGGTACAACGTTGCCCCCTTCCCAGGGAAAGGCACGTCTCACTGCTGTGGGATTGGCAGGCAGCAAGTGAAATGAGTGAGATTGATTAAAATTGGCATTTCTGAAACTCCTGCAGCTCCCAGGCACCGGGTTGCTGCAGAGAAAGGGCAGCATTTGTCAGAGATTATAGACCAGTTCCCATCCTGCTTTAATGCCCTTTCTGACAATCAGACCAATTTCCCTGTTTAAACATTAAACATTTAGCTTAAATATTAAACAGCCAGGCATCTTTCTTAAACCAATTTTGAAACAGAATGGGACTGAGTTTATCACCACTGACAACTCCCCAGGTGAGCTGCTGCTGGTATTAAAGCTGGGAGGATGAAGCACCAGGGAAACACCTCTTTCTTTTTGGGGCCAAGCAGAGCCCTCACCCAGGCTGGGGAATGGGAAAACCTTCGGACACCTTCCCAAATCAAGGGTGCTCAGTGCCCCAGTTTTTGGAGGAAGAGCTTTGCACTTCTTTGGCAGAAGTGGGAAATGTTCTGTCCTCTTTGAATACAGGGTGAGATGGGAGAGGCTGAGGTCCACACCAAGCCCTTCAGCACCAGTGTGGGAACTAAATTGCATTGACACCCCTGGGAAATGGGAAAACCTTAGGTGAAAGGGCTGCTGGAAGTAAAACAAAGACCAGAGCAAGCAGTGGCAGAAGGAGTAGCAGAGGGAGATAAAAACCCCCTAATTCTCCATAGTTGCAGTGAAATAAGAAGCACCACTGAGCACATAGGTCAGGCAGTCCAAAATAAGCAAGTGGGAGTGATATATGTGAGAAGAGCTGCCTCTTTTTAATCAAGTTGCTGGGTTTTACAGATAGCATAGCAGCTTTGCCTAAGCCCTGGGGATGGAAAAACACTCCTGTGAGTCTCCCTCCTCCTTTCTGGCCCACTCCCCTTGGTTGCAGCTCCTGCCTGCAAAGGGTGACATGGTTGTTCCCCCCTGGCTGCCATCAACCAGCCCATGGGGAACAGGGACCCTGAAACAGGATGGGCTGCTGGGTCAGCAGGGGCTGGATGGGCAGGAGGTACAGGAGAAGAGCCACTGGCTTACTTTTTCACCATCAGCCTAGCAAGGCTTTCCTTCCCTCATTACCTGCCCATCCCACAACCTCCTGGCATGGGAACTGACAACCCAAACCCCTCTGGTTGGAAACCACTGGGTGACAGGTCTGGGAAGAGGCCACCACCCCAAGGAAGCAGTGCCAGGAAGCAGGGGCTCCATGTTTTGGAGCAGAGAATGTGAATGTCCCCCAGGGACAGAGTGGCCTTCCAGTCATGTTCCTTATGTGGGACAAGGGGAAGATCTGACTGGACACACCCAGGTTGCTAAAAAGGTACATCCAATCTCAAAATGGTGAGGGACAGGATGCCCAGAGAACTGGGGCATGCCCCATTCCTGGAAGAGTTCAAGATTTCCCTGGATGGAGCCCCAAGCAGGTTGTTTATTTCAAGGGGAATTGGAATGCGATGATCTTTAAGATCCCTTCCAACTCAAAACATTCTATTACTATGTGAAAATCCACTCTGGGAAAGCAAGAGATTTCTGCCTTCACTTGGCCTTTTTGCTAGTCCTTTACCACCTTTTCAATTCACATTTGATTCAGCCCCCAGGTTTGTACTTGATCTCTTTTCCCAGGATCAAACCTACCCCCCAACTACTGGCAAAATTAGCATTATATTTTTGAACAAAAATACCAGCCAGGGTGATGTGCCAACACAGTCTGACACGTCTCAACATCCAGGTTTCCCACCAGTTGGTTCCCATGTCCCACAGACCAGGTTCTAATGCCTGACAGCAAGGGCTTTCCTCAGCCAGGAACCATGCTGGGGTCAAGCTGGGCTCTGGTTTTATGCTCTCTGCACAGAGTTCAGCTCCCAGCTCCACACACAGAAAAACAAACAAAGAGAGTCCTCTACTGTGAAACATAGCTGTAGTCAGTTCCCTTCCTTGTGGGCTGTTTCTCCCCTGCAACAGTTGATTTTCTCACACACACACAGAGAAAGGAAATTTCATCTTGGTGAAAATCCAGGAGGGGAAATCAAATGTGCTCTTCGTGAGTGAACTGTAACTTTTTCTTTTCCCACTCAGCTCCTGCACTTGGCAACAAATGCTTCAGGCTGCAGCTGCAGTCCTTATTCTGCTCTTTGTTTGTAGTGCTTGGCTTTCCAGGTTCTGTTCCCCGTTCCTGGTGCTCTTTGTTTTGGTTTTTTTAACCCATCTTACATAACAGAGACAGACTAACCCAGGATGCATAGAAGGAGCAGGGAAAAAAGTTTCCCAAGTGAGAGCCCATTGCACATGACAGGAGAGGGAAGCTTTAGGAGTGGTGCTGGCACCTTGCTGGGTGCCAGAGAAGGTCAGCAGTGCCTTCAAGCCACACATCTGTTCTTCCAGAGTCCCAGGGATGTGGTGTTCCCGGGTCTATAATGAACAGATCAGACAGGGGCATGAATTTGCCCTGTCTCTAACCTTACCAAGCACGAGAAAATATAAGACAGTTGCCCTTTGCCATCTGTATCTTCCTACACTTCTTCTTTATGAAATATGCCTGCCACTCACAGTACAAGAGGGCAGCTGCCACTTGAGATGAGGTTGAAAATGAAGCAAAGGATATAATTATTGCTTGTGTTGGCATTTGGACTTCCATGACCAGATCCCTCACTTGAAAACTTGGATTATAGCCTGAGCCCCATCATTTTCATCAAAACCTTGGTTAAATCCAGGACACCTGGCTGAATTCCAAAAGGCAGAGGCTGGCATTTCAGGGGGATTTCTGTCAGCAGACACCAGCTGCAGACAGCTGAGCTGAAGCACGGCCGGCTCAGCAGCATGGCACAGGCTGAAATAAGGACTGTCATCTTCTGGGATACCTCAGAGCAGTATTTTATCACCTCACAAAAAAATCTGTGTCAAGAGCTTCACACTTTGGTTTGCAGAAAGGTCTCTGTGGGCATTTCTGCACTGCTGTTCACCCTTCCTGTTAGACTCTGGAAGAGAAGCACACTAAAGGGAATGATGCAAGTCCTCACCTTTAAGCATGAGTTCTCACCCATCTCCAAGCTCTGATGTGCCACACTGGGCGAAGCAGAGAAAGGCAGGCTCCATCCCTGCAACCTCTGCCTCCTGGCCAGTCCCTGGCAGAAATCAGGGCAGTGAAATGGCTGAGGCACCAAGCCCCTGCCAGCTCTGCAAAACTTCCTCCAAAGGGCAACTCGAGTCCTGCCTCCTGCTGGGCAGCAGAAAGGAGTTGGAAGAAAAGTGTGAGCACAGATCCTAAATGCACCTGGGCATTCCCCTTCTCAAAGAAGGGAGTTTCTGTGGGGACAATCTGCTTTGCAGTGATGGATACAGGTGCTGGCTCAAATATGCACCCTCTGAAAAATTGCTCTGGCCAAACTCCATCTCATAAAGAATTATTGGGAAATAATATAGTTTCTAATTTAGTTAAATAATCTTGTTCCACTTTGGACTGAATTGGCAAGTGGAGGCTGGAGTAATGTCTTCCCTTGATTTTGATGAAGTACAAGCATGCATTTCAATTGTTTAAGATAATGACTGCACAGCCCAATGGGACACCTCCCTGCCTCAGACCTGGAATAGAAGTTTCTACATCTGAAATTATAATGTAATTTCTGCTAAATGCAACACTGCTGTGCAAAGTGTTTTCTTACAGCTCGGAGCATATGCAAATTGGGCACAGCCTGAGGGCTGACAAGGATGCCTCAGTGCATTATTGATATGTTTCCTTTTCCCTGCTCCCTGCCAGCCAAGCACCAGAGCGTATTCGAGTGCAGTGTAAAATCCCAGCAGGCAGAGGGGCAAGCAGAGCCACTTGACAAACCAAATCATCCAAAGGCTGGTGTTTCTGCTGGGTACCACTTCCTCAAGTGCTTCTTGGAGTCTCTGCTGCTGCAGGGAAATGGGACTCAGAGACACTCCCCCTCTCAAAGACACTGCTAAAGTTCCATGACATTATGCCCTTGGGCTGGTGAGGCTGGTCTGTGTTTGCTCAGCCCCTTTCTGCTGTAGGTCACATGAATGGATCACTTAGATTTGGATGAAGATTTTTTTCTCCCCCACAAAGCTGCAGGGGTGGTGGGAAGGAGTCTACGGAGCCTGTAGATGTCAGAGTAAACGGAGCTGGATGGAAATGGATTCTTTTGTTAGGGCTGTTCTGTGAAGAAAGGACTAGAAACATTGCTATCAGAAAATTCACTGTGCACACAGCAAAACACCAGCCCCGGAAGAAAGCTAATACCTTTTGCTTCTAAATTAGAGACAGCACCTCGCCTTCTGTAAAAACACAGGGTGAGACCAGCTTGGACTCAAAACAGCTTGGTTTGCCTCTTCCAGCAGTGCCAGGAGGAATGGAGAACTGGGATGAGCCAGCTTGGCACTGGTACAGCCCCAGAGGATGAAGCAGTGTGTGTTTCACAGGTATTTTGACACCACGAAAGACATGGACCTGCTGGGGTGGGCCCAGGGGAGGGTCACTAAGCTGGTGACAGGACTGGAGCACCTCCCCTGTAAGAACAGGCTGAGAGAATTGGGGCTGTTCAGCCTGGGGAACAGAAGGCTCTGGGGAGACCTTAGAGAACCTTCCAGTACCTAAAAGGGATGGAAAGGGACTTTTTAGCAGGGCTTGTTGTGATAGAACGAAGGGGTTAGTACTAAAAAAGATAGATTTAGATTAGATATAGGGTGAAACAATGGAACTGCTTGCCCAGAGAAGTTGTAGATGACCCATTCCTGGAAATGTTCAAGGCCAGGCTGGATGGGGCTCTGGGCACCCTGATCTAGTTGAAAATGTCCCTGCCCGTGGCAGGGGGTTTGGGCTAGGTGACCTAGAAAGATCCCCTTTCTACATCCCCTCAAACCCAAGCTATTCTATTTTTTAATTTTTTTTTTTTAGCTTTTTCTAGCCTAACTTCAGAATAGCTTATTGCTGTTGACTGTACAGACCATGCACACTAAAATCAACTTACAAAGCCTTTTACTCAGGTGTATTTTTTCACAGCTTATCTTGACACTCAGCTGCTAACTGAAGGCTTTGCTAGCAAACTCTGCTAATATTATGACTAAAATATCATGGCTCTGTTTCCAGTGACAAGCAAACTCAGCTACAGCCTGCCTGGGTAAAGGACAGCTGTGTATTAACACATTTTATGTGCAGCTGCATATTAACATGCAACATGTTAGACTCACAGAGCCCATATCATCCCTGGTGCATTTCTTCAAAGCTAAATGCCCCAAGAAGTACCTAATTGCCATCAGCAGCTGGTGGGAGGTAGAAGCTGCCCAGTTTGGTACCCGAAGCTCATCTGTGTCACAGGGCAGGGCTGGTTTAGGGTGTTTCTCTTGGGCCTCTGGAAGAGCTGCTTCCTTTTGGTGCAGCAGTTGGAGGCTGAGCAAGGTGCCCTTGAATGTCTGAGAGGCACAAGGCAACTGAGTTTTGGCTCATGAGTTGCCCTCTAGGTGGGTAAACATGTGCTCTTCGCAGGAAAAGTGAGATGCAAGTCAATTCCATCCAAGAACTGAATTTCAGAATCCCTTCCATCCCTCCTACATGGACACAGAGAGAGAAGGATACGTCTGCAGGAGTCCCACAGTACCTGCATGGGCTCAAACAGCAGATGAGGATGAGGAGTCCCCTTCCACACCCACACCACAGAGCAGGACCAACCTGTGGAAAAATGTATCTTTTTTCCAGCAGATACCAAACTGTACTTTGGTTCTACCATCTAAGGCCTATCATTCTTGGATTTTTGGTTTTTTCTGAGGCTCAGGGAGAATTTTTCCTGTCTGTAGCCAGAAGGCAAAACTCATCAGTCCCTCCAACATTTTGGGATCTGTTCCAGATGATCAATTGGTAGAATTACATAAGACAAGAAGAAAAAATTATCCTCAGCTCTTGTAGCACTGAGTTTTGCATGATTTAGCCAAATAATTTGCACACACATCCCATCCTCTTCTAAACAATGACTGAGAATTCTAATTGGTTTCTTGGGAAATTATATTTGCGTCTTTTACAGATGTTAAAACAAAATTGATTTCTTCTGTATTAATCTGTCCACATTAATTTTCTGTACACTGGACTGATGGAAATAATGAAGCACCCCTCGGCTGACACAGTCTCTTTGAAGTGCACACTGAAGCTTTGTAAATAACTAAATTAATAATAATACCATTTCAGTTATGTCCTCGGCAATGCTCCAGGTTATGTCTGAGCAAAGGGTTAAAAAGGTAGGTCAAATCTGACTCCACTTTTCACCCCTCACCTCTGTGAATCACATGTTTAACTGTTTAAGAACTGTCATTAAAACCCACATCCATCACACAACCTGCACTCACATCAACAAACCCAACCAAACAAAGCAAGAGAAAAATTCCCCCCACAAAAATCAAAGTAACATCATCACAACATAGAACAAAAAATGGCAATTCACACAAAATCCACCCCTTGTGCCTTCACCACAATTACAGCAAAAATTCACCGTGAACGTTCTACTCTCTAACATTGTTCAGTCCACATTTTGCCCAGACTTCCCCAATTACCATCCTTACCTCAAAATCATCACAATCCTGGGTTTCAGCACCAAAAGCACTGAGGTGGCTTGACCCTGGCTGGATGCCAGACACCCACCAAAGCCACTCTGTCACTCCCCTCCTCAGCTGGACAGAGGACAGAAGATATAACAAATGGTTCATGAGTCAAGATAGGATAGGGAGAGATCTCTCATCAATACCATCATGGGTAAACCAGGCTGAGCTTGGGGAGAATAATTGAATTAATTAGCAACAAAATCAGAGCAGGATAATGAGAAGTAAAAATAAATTGCAAACACAACAACTTTGTAAAAACAAAACAACTTCCTCCTTCCATCTTCCACCTTCCATCCCTCCCTCCTCCCCCAGGGGTGCAGGGAGATGGGGAATGGGGTTATGGTGAGTCCATCACACACTGCTCTGCCACTGCTCAGGGAGAGGAGTGCTTCCCCTGCTCCAGCGTGGGATCCCTCCCATGGGAGACAGCTCTCCATGAACTTCTGCAATGTGAGTCCAGCCCACAGGCAACAGTTCTCCACAAATTGCTTCACTGTGGGTTATTCTTCCACAGGGTCAGCCCTTCAGGCACAGCCTGCTCCAATGTGGGTCCCCCACAGGGTCACAAGTCCTGCGAGGAGACCTGCTCCAGGGTGGGCTCCTCTCTTCATGGGCCTCCCATGGGCTCACAGCCCCCTCTCAGCATCCCTGTGCCCCGTTTTGGGTCTCCTCCCTGGGCTGCAGGTGATCTCTGCATCCCTGTGCCCTCCTGGGCTGCAGGTGATCTCTGCATCCCTGTGCCCTCCTGGGCTGCAGCTGATCTCTGCACCCCTGTGCCCTCCTGGGCTGCAGGGCACAGCTGCCCCACCAGGGTCTCACCATGGGCTGCAGGGGAATCCCAGCTCCAGCCCCTGGAGCAGCTCCTGCCCCTCCCCTGCCCTGACCTTGGTGTCTGCAGGGCTCTGCCTCTCACACATTCTCACCCAGCTCTTCTCTGGCTGCAATTACATCTGCACTGTAACATTTTTCCTTCCTAAATTTGTTATCCCAGAGGTGTTGCCACCTTTTCCAACCAGCCCAGCCCTGGCCAGCAGTGGGTCCGTCCTGGAGCTGTCAGGGATTGGATCTGCTGGACATGGGGGAAGCTTCCAGAAGCTTCTCAGAGAAACCACCCCTGTAGCCCCCCTGCTTCCAAAACCAGGCCATGCAAACCCACACAGCAGCAATGTTTTAGAGGCATAACCACTTGCTGGCTGCTTTGAGGGCTGTGAAATGCATTGCTGGTTCTGACACATTTCTTAGGGGACAGATGCTTTAGAGAGTGTGTGAAGGATTAGTTGAGGGTGTTTGCTTTCATTGTATTTGTGCTCTTTTATGGCTTGTAATGCTGAAAGTTAAGCCTATACAAAGAGCACTGCACACTTCAGAGGTTTTTCACATAGATGGTTACACTTTCTCCAGTATTCATGGCCAACAGTTTTGTGCAACACCGGTCCCTTCCCAAAAGCAAATTTGTTCTTCAGTTCCATTATCTCTCTAGCACTGACACGGAGCTAGTGGGTGAAATTAAGTGATTTTGGTCTCTCTTTTCTTCTAGGGTTTTTATGTTTACATCACACAGTATTTGGTACCAGGTCTGTATCTTCTTATGTTCAGTTTGAGCCACCTGCACTATAATAGTAAAAAAAAAACCTCTTAAGTTTAAGAGAGTTGGTCATCTATACTACTACCAAACGTGGTTTGATTTTATTTTTAATTGTGTATTTAAGGGGCTGGGGGGGAGGTTGCACTGTTTTGGGGGGTCGCTTGGGTGGGTTTGTATTTTTTATTTTATACTCTCCTTTTCTTTACAGAGTTTTCTTTACTAAGAAAAGCTGAAGCTACAGGTTTCAGTGTGAAATGCAAAATGCTGTGTCAGTAAGTAATGCCACTGCAACCAAGTCAAAAGGGACTTCCACAAAAGAAAAGCCTCAAGTAACACATGTGACATGACAATATTTATTGATTCTAATTAAGGTTAAAAAAATTTCACAGCTGTCAGATAAAAATATCTGCAGAGCCTATTTAAAAGAGAGCTGAAGAAGGAAACCAAGGGAGACAGTCACCACAGAGGCACTTTAGAAAATGCTACAGTTATAAAAGGCACAAATTCATCACACACACAGCATATATATTCCTGCAAAGTGAAGTCACTCTTATTAATTTTTTTTTTTTCCAAAACACAGAGGCAGGCACCACTGAGCACTGACCTGCACAGGAGCACAGCAGACACGCTAAAAGCGGCAGTCTAAGACAACGCCTACACGAATTCACTGCAGAGACACTTGGAAAGCCAGGCTGCTTTGGCTGTCTCATTTTTACACTCTGTTCTTCAACAGAAGGAAGATCAGGGTGATCTTAAGGTGGTGGAGACAGGAGAGGGAATGTTAGTTCATTTGAACATAGGTCAGGTTAATTTGTGAATGTTTCTCACCTGTGATTTGAGGGGGGTTTGCTTTTTGCCCAAAAGCAGTGGCAGGTCTGTTATTTAATCTTGGCTCCCTAGTACTTCTAGGGGTCATACAATTCCTTCTTCTTCAAAAATATTACTTTTTCATGTCTCAAAAAGGGGAAAAAAATCTTAAAATTTCTGCACATCTGTAAAGCCTACTCCAGTGAAACAACAGTCCCACTGTGGACACAGAAAGATTTCTTTAAGCCCCATAGTTTCTTGTCCAGGCCATGGGTTCCAGTGATGGACAATGCTCAGAGAGGAACTTAATTACTTAAATAATGTCTTTGTATTGAGAGCAGATGTGCTATTTGGAATCAAGAGCTGCACTGGGGAAAAAAATGCACAAATTAAAGGGCAGACAAGGGGGCTGCCTCAGATTGCTCACACCCTTGTTATTGTTGAGTAGTTTATGCTATTAGATTTCAAGTACTTTGGTTAACACAGATTTTTATGCCATGAGCCAGCATTCCTTGCAATGTACAGTGGCTATCAGAACAGTGTACAAGAAAGTAAATTTCTTTTTTTTTTTGTAAACTCTTATGAGCATTACAAAATATGCATGGTAACACAGTTCAATTTGTAGGAGACAAATACAATTATTTCCATGGTTGCTCCTATAGTACATTTTACAAAGCTGGTAAACTCTTGGAACTTTCATGACAGCAGTTGTCTCATCAAATGTGTTACTAAATTAAGAATACAGCACGACTGATTATCCATTAAAACAGACTTCATTCCTCTCTTCAAAGGGTTGGCATCAATTTTAATTTCAAAAATGTAAGCCAGTGCTAACAGTTCCCTCTACCCATAGGGAAGCAGCTTGATTCTCTACCTCCATTTGTCAATTCCCTCATCATGCTGGCATCCATGTACACAAGGTGCCACGTATTCCTTTTGTGTGGAAATGTTGAGAAAACAGTGGCAAATCCTTTTTTAATCCCACAGTGGTGGTAAGGTCCACAGCACAATCATAGCAAGACACGGCTGTAAAGACAGAGAGAGCTTTCCAAAAGCTTTGGCAGTCTGCAAGGAAGAAGACAGAGATTTTAGAGTGTTAATCCAGCTCCAACCAGATTTGATCAGAAATCTCAGGGAATCCAAATTTATTTTGAATAAATCCCTGTCTCACCTACTTTAGTTGTGGATGAATAAGATGAGAAATGCTTTGTGGGATTGCTTTTTTTTTTCCAATTTTTCTTTCACTTTGAAATTAAGAATAAGGTTTATAAATATAGAAACTTTTCAATATTTTTTTAATTAGCCAATCTCATGAAAAGTTTAAGTTCTGATTCAGTTCAGTTTTAACTACCTAATTTCTGGTTTTGACTGGAATTTCTCCCCCTGTGGCACACAGCACGATCTTGTTAAACTGGGAAAAACTTCTGCCAGGTTCAGAAGCAAAGAAGAGAGAAATACATTTTGGATGTGAACAAAACCGATTTATCCTCATTAGTTTCATGAATTTGCTCCCCTTTAGAGAATGTGTATTCTAGGGCAGAAGCAGGACCTGAATTCCAAACAGTTTTGGCAGAAAAATCATCTGCAAATGCAGCAGCTCTTTATATGAAACATACATATTCACTGTCTAGCACTTACAATATTGGGGCCAGGACTTCAAAAATGTCTTCCCAAATTTAGGTTCCTGTGTTTATTTCTGGACTGAGAATCATGTGAGTTGCCAAAGCTCTGAACTTCCCATTCAGCTTTCAGTTCCTAATTCACGTAGTAAATAAATCACAGGGAGAGAAAGCCACGTGGAAGCTCTCTGCAGAAGGCAAATGTCCCAGCAAATTACAGCTCGATGTGATACAACCAGAGAGGCCATATGCACGCTGCTGCACTCCTCCTCTGCCTTAAAGATCTTTATGCCTGAAAAGTTCCCCCATGCATTTTAAAGGGCCGTTATGAGGCTGTTCATTTGTGATAAAATCCAAGCTGCTGCTACAAGATGATGTTTAACCGGCACATCAAGTTAAAAAGAACAAAACCTAAGGGCCAGAAAGCGAGGTGCTGCTCACAAATGTTACAGCTTTCCAAGCAGTTCAGTGCATTTCCATGGGACTGTTTGGAGAACAAAGTACTGCTCTACACAAGTAAGATCAGATGCTAGCCCAAAAAGCCTGCCTGAGACTGGTGATGCAGCTCCTCCACCATCTGCTCACACCAGTTGCTGAAGTTATTATTACACTTCCCTCCACGACTCTTTACTGCAATCCAATATTTTTTACATATTAAATTGCTACTCCTTGAAGGGAGGAGTGCAGCAAACAGGGTCTGAAAAATTCCAGACATCTCCAACTTCATGTGCACCAGATCTTGTTCTCAGCCATACCCCCCTGTTTCATCTTGTGCGCACTTAACACAGCAGACATATCTAGAACAAGGTACCATCACACTGACAAGTAGGCACTGAGGTTTTGGTGAGTGGATTTTTTCTTTCACTTCTCCCCCCATCCACCCCTGCATACTGCCTTCTTTCTATCTTCTTTTTTTTTCCCCATTGTTTGAACAATATCAAGCTGTGGGGAGCAGAAGCACTTGCATACTTGCACGTGACTCTCCAATCCACAGCTCTCTTTGATCTCACTATCATTTAGATCCCTTATTAGTTACCAAAAGTGCATAGTCAGTGCAACACAGCACAGCAGGCAGAAGTGGAAGTGCTAATCCCATCAATATGGTTGTTAGGAAAGACCAAAACTCTAAATCAGCAAAACTGTGTTCAGTGTGAAGCAAGAGTTTGGGGGCAAATAAGTTGGGTTTGTTTTTGTTTGTTTGTTTTGTTTGTTTTTCCTGTATTTTGTTTGTTTAATGCCAACATTACATTTTGAAGCCCATTGTGCCCTAGCAGGGCAGAGACAGCCTCAGGCTGCTCACAGGGACAGAGTCCACTGGGCAGGAGCTCTGCTGTGCCTGGCAGCTGTGGACACATCTGGGGAGCCTGAAGTTCAACCACGTTGCCAAACACAGCAGGACTATTGTCCTTTAGCTCACTGTAGGGCACACATGCCACTGGAAATGCCAGCATCCTACGGTTGCATAGTTCAGATGGATAAATTTAGCCTGGCTTGTCCCTTAGGTGCTCCCTGGGTAAGAAATAAAAACACAGTTTCTTACCAGCCTTGCATGAACTATCTGATTATTCTGAAAGCTGTGGATTTCTTTTCTCAATGAACCCCACAGGAAGGAAAAAATCCTTTGATTACAACTAGAGATTTTGTTGTACAGTACAGAACAAATAGGGCCTCTGGAGACTTGGGGTTCAGGGTCTGGTTCAACATAAGAGTAAAATCAACCAGAAATCTCACCAGAATAGGCTTCAGAGAGGTATTTTGTCACTTCTGTTCTGAGATCTGGATCAAAACCTCAAGGTGATAACACTTGGTACCCCAGAAATTCAACAACTAAGTTACTGCTAGAAGGGCTGGACCCCAGGGGTTCTTTTTCAATATGGATCCCTTTACTATTTCCCTTCCCTCTTGCCTGTTTTCTCTACTGTTTTCACCTCTCCCTCAGATTTTGGAGACAGAAACGTACATGACAAAAAAAAGAGGAAAAAAAAAAGAGGAAAAAAAAAAGAGGAAAAAAAAGAGAAAATCCCTCTGAAAAAAAGAGAAAATCCCTCAATTGTGAGGCATTGGAGTTGGCACCTTTTTTCAGTTTCGAACCAGAAGTCCCTTTTTGTAGGCAAATAAGCCAGCTGCAGCCACAGAGGTGAAGAAAGTGGAAAATCCAATCAGCTTCAGCAGTCCTGGCACAGATGGCAAGTTCCTCTCCCAGAAGGTTGTAGTGATGGGCAAAGCTGGCACATCCTGTGGGGAGAGCATCCATTACCAACATAGCATCTCCACGGTGAGGAGGGATATAAATCAAGAGATGCTTGCAGCAGGAACAGAACTGTGTTGAAGCAGTAATATCTTATCAAGAAGCAGTATATCTAGATTTTCTGCTCAGTTAAAGGGAAGAACACACACATGGAAAGGATTCACAGCCCAGTTAAGAACGGCAGCTCTTTCCAATCCCGCCTTACAAATTGTCAGATGGGTTTCTATCCTCTTCCTTTTTTAGGGAAGGGAAATTTTGGTGAATAAGGGGAAGTTTATTGTGGCTTTGATTCAGTGAACTCATAAAAAACAGACAAAAAATTTATCTCACCAGCAAAACAGCAGGAAAAAACCCCAATTCATTTTACCTACATAAATACTTACAACTGATTCAGGTTCTGGCTTCCAAATTTCACTGTCTGGGATTTTCCTCATAGCAAACAGTATCTGAAAATAAATAACATTCTCAATAAGTACCACTGATTCTTCAAGACAGAAAAAGAAAAGCTGGCTTCAATTGTTGTTTAAAAATGGAATGACTGAGCACATAAATCAAAATGTATTAAAATTTTAAAAGAAAACTCAACCTTTTACAACTTATTTCTGTAGAGAGCTGATATTTAATAAGACACTCCTCCTAGTGGAACATAGAAAAATCTCTTTATGCTTAGTTAGTCCATGCAAGATATTGGAATTTGGCCTGTCCCAGGGGAACAGGATAATGGGATTATGACTAAGAGTCAAGCAGACTCATGGCAAAGTGAGGCATGAAGACACTAGCTACAAGAAATAGCTTCTTTTGCAAATTTTATCATGATGTAGGAAGAGGAACAGCATTCTAGGAGTGATGACAGACCACTACTTTCAGCCAGAGAAAAGCAAAATTAAAAACTAAAAGCTTTGCAATGGGAAAGTTCCCATTCCAAGTATCAAAAATAGCAGAGATCAGTAGGATAGCAAAGACTATTGAAATTATATTTAGGGAAGATAGCAAGACTAGCTTCTTCTAGAGTGAAATAAAATGGAGATGGTGATAAAAATGTTTTCTCACTTCCAGGTATTTGTAGATTGAAGATTTAACATCTTTTATGAGGGGCTTTTAGTGTAGACAACACTCATGGACAATGTGAACTCTTCAATGCAGGAGAGTGAGAAGCACTAAATTTTCAACTTGTTTTCCTTTAATAAGTAAATAAGGAAAGGAAAACATCAAAATTTTTACCAGTCAAGTTCATTTATCTAGTCCTCTGCTGAGGAGGCTCTGCTGCAATGTCCTTATATCAGAGAGGTCATGAGACCTCTGGACCTTTTCAGGAGCACCTCAGGTATAACTTTCTCAAATGGGATAATTTATGAACAATTGATCTCTGTCTCTTGGGGCAGGGGCATGGGCTAGATAAACTCTCCACATTCCTTCCAGGACAATTTGTGTTCCTTGAGTAGTTTTTAGCCACAAGGTTCCCTTCACCTCATAAAACAAAGATTAAATTTCTTTTGCTGCTCCATAAACTCTAACGTTCTGGAAAATACTCCGGAAATTAGCATTTTCTCAGAAGAAGAATATCTAAGTCCTTGTTTAGTGACTCTTGTGTTAAGGCTGTCTCAGTGGAACATCACTGTGCTGGAAACATTGAGGAAGGGCCTGGCTTGGTGTGCAGAGCTGCAGGACTGAGCTGTTCCCCTGCTCTAACAGCCAGGATCTCTCAGTACAATGATTAACAGATTTGGGAGAAAAATGACTGGGGGAGAATTTGGGACTTATGTAAAAGAAGAAATAATATATTCCTACAAACAAGGTGAGAATTTGACAAAATAGCCAGAGCCCTTCCTAACATTCCAAATCTAAGTGCAAAACCTTCATCCTTTTTGAAGTCAATCCCCTTTGCAGGGATTTGCATTGACATTCAGAACATCCGAAGCTGTCAGCCCTCAGTTCTCATTTCCCCTCCAACCACAAGAGCTTTTATTTTCCACAGGACATTTTACAGTGTCCCCTGAGCCTCTGTACCTCTCTGGCTGCTCTTTCTCCAGCCTGGACAGCCCCCTCCATGTATCCACTCCACTCAGTGGCTGTCTCTGTGCCAGCAAAATAAATCCTGCCAACGGGCTGCCGAATGATCCTGGAGGGGGACAAGCAAAAAGGCACATCAGCTGTATCAGGAAAGAACTGAAATAGCTGGGTTAATGCTGGAATAAAAATGTTTCAAATGACAGCAAGCAATTGAAGATAATAGCTGGGTGAGTGGAGCTGGAGGGGGAGTCTGAGTTGCATTTAATTTCTTACAGCGAACACGCCAGTGTTCACATTTTTAAAATGTTTACACTGTTCAGAGGTGAAAATGACAAGTAAAGGTGAAAAGGAAAACTATTTTGAGATGAGACTTACACTATCTCACAGTTCCAGCCTGTGGCATAGGTACCCATGCCAGGCATTACTGGCACAGTGCAGCATTCTGAAGTACATCCCCATAATATTCGAAGCAATAAGTAAATAAACAAAAAGCATTGTTTTAACTCTATTTTTGCCAGAATCTGCAATAATTATCATTTTAATTACTTCAAATACTAAGGCCTCCATAAGCTCTTTGTTATAACTGCTTTGTTGCTCTAAGTTACTTTTAAATTATAAGAACTTAAACTTCAAGAACTTAAACTTCAAAAGTACAGATATTCTACCACATTAAAACCTGTGTATCTAAATCAAATCACCAGTCTGAAGTAAGTCTTTTTCTTCTTGGTAAATCTTATTTTCATGCAAAAAATTAAGGGGAGAAGACTGTATACAACAGCACACTGATCACTATATTAAGCTTGCACTGCTAAAAAGAAAGGAATGGTCCAAAGAAATCAATCATTACCATCAACATTAGCAAGAACTAATTCTCTGTCAGTATTTTTAAATCATCAGCTAAAGGCGTGCTTGAAATGATTACGCTGATCTCAAATACCCAAAGCCATTTTTGTAAGTAGACCATGGAAGCTTCCCAACTCCCTTCCCAGAAGCTCCTCAGCTGAACTCACCAAATGACAGGAGTGGATAAAAACCCCTCATGATACTGTACTCATCCATCATAAAGCCCAACAGAGACAAGTGGAAGGTCATCCCATCTGTTTCAAACATCCCCCAGTGATCTTAAAGGTATGAAGCGAGCAGTGACAGAGGATTTATGACCCTTTCTGAGGATATTTATTAACTTGGTCTTATCTTAGCACTCCAAAGCCCACTATAAATAGACACTGTACCTTCCATACTGAGTCATTATGCCTGGTGGGAAGTAGGCTGTGTAGCAGCCCCCAGAATACTGCTCTTCACACCAGTTCTTCTCTTCATAATGCACAGGCTGTAAAACAGAGATTAATTCACTCAGGGAAAGGACAAAGTCTCGAGGAAGTTAATAACAGAACTGAGGAGAGAGCAGAGAAGAACAGTTTATCATTTGTTACATGTCAACATCTGACAAGATGAGCACATTTAACAAGTCTCTTAATGCAGCATGAGCTCAACACAATAAGCCCTGATTTTTTTAAAATAAGAATACACTTGTCTAAAAAACTAGTTAATCTGGCCATTGTAGAGCATAATCCTCCTAATCTGTCAATGTTAATTTATGCTTTGTGCACATACTTTGAGCCATGTAAAGCAAAATTAACCTCCAGTGTATACAGTTGTTTACTTGTAATGTGTACATTGGGTACAAATATACACTGTTAAAAATGCAAAGTGTGGCACTTGCATGGTTCTGTGTACAATATCTTTGTGTTGAAAATCATGTGTTCTCCAGGTTGATGTCTACAACTTTTAACTCTGTAAAATTGTTCTTAAAAGTATAAGTGGCAATAATCTAAGTGTGAGATCACACAAACCCTAACAGTCATTTACCTTTACAGGGAAGAGAAGGCAAGGGAAAGGCAAACCAAAAACAACCCAACAGTGCAGCAGTGGATCTTAACAACTAGTAAGATAGGGGACACAACATGGACAGAGAAGGAAAGCAAGCCTGTCACGTGTGACAGCAGCTGAGGTGGCAAGCACTGAGAATCCCAGCCATGGAGCTGGACAAGAATATAGCAACAAAACCATCTTTTAATGTTTCATTGATGTTCACAAAGCTCGTTCTTATCCTCACTGTCAAACCCAACCCAAGGCTTGCCATAATCTTCTCTCCACTCCCCTAGTGAGGGCAGCAAGTGCTCCCAAAGCAGGTGCCTTTCCCAAAGGTACCTTTTCAGACATTTTGTGCTTACATGTAAAGCTTCCTCTGATCCCAGAACCTTGGCATAGAGCTCACACAGCCTCGTCTTCCTGCGAGAGAAAAGCAACAGAAGACTTCAGTGTGAGGAAAGAGAAAACAAATCACTTCTAATATACCCTGCTTCTAAGAGGGCAAGTGTTGTATCTGCTTGAATTTGAGGTTCCAGCTTTTTATAATCTATCCCAATTCATCAGCCTCTGGATCACCAGAAATAACCCAAGCTCCTGTGCTGCATAAGTGCTGGTTTTCCAGCAGTTTTGCAAGGTGTTCTCATAAGATAACTCCAGCAGCCCAAGCCCCCAGATTACCCAAATGCTCTCCAGCCTGTCAGGAAAAAAAGCAGTAAGGCACTGCACTTTTTTGTCTTGGCACATAGTCTAACTTACAGTTTGTTCCTACAAAGATGCAGGTCTCAATATGCTGCAGCTCTCAGGGAATCAGTACTTCATTCTGTTTTATTTAAAATTTCCTCCTGTTTAAAGTTTATGAGTCTATAAATCATTGAATATACTTCATTCTGCAGCAAACCTCAAGGGCAATTAAGTTTGTTCTTACAAGCCCTTGGGTCTTACTCTTAGCCACGCTGCACTAATTCCCAAAAGCAAGAAGATCAGGATGAAATAACAATTATGGAAAGCAAACTGTGCTCTGGAAAGACAATTACTTCTAGAAGAAAAGCCAGTGCTCCACAAAAAGCCACGCTGGGCACAGAAACACAGGAGTCCCAGCTCTGAAACTGTGAGGGCTGCTCTTCCAGCTATAAAACCATGTGAGGAAACCACACATAATTGCTGCAAGAAGCAACCCAGCTCTACGTGAGCCCAGCCATACCCATGAGCAGCTGAACTCAAAGAACGCTTTGGAAAGAGGATGAAGAGAAACAGGATGACTTAAAGGGCCTTGAAGGTGTCCTCACATGCAGGTTGGAGCTTGAGCAAGAAAGTGAAGGTTGCTACAGTTCAGGAAGAGCCGTGGCCCTGGGGTGGTTTTGCTGCTGGCTGGTGTCAAGCCCAGCAGCAGCAGGGGGAAGGAAACAGCCCCTTCCTTTTGCCCTGGGGCACAGGACAAGGGTCAGCCTCCTCCAGAAGCAGTGACAGGCCAGGAAGGCTCAGAGAGCTCCAGGACCTGAATATGAACATTCCCCTGCAGTCAGGGGTGACACAAACCCAGCAAGAGCCATAAGGAAAAGGGTGATTTCCCAATTTCTCCATAAGTGAGGAGAGCACTGTGCCCTGCAGACCACCAGCACCCACACAGTGCCTGAACAGAACAAAGCCATTTTAACAGCAGGATCCAGCCAAGCCTCTGCTGATGTCTCACAAATGCCATAAATTCCTCTTTTCAGGGCAGGTCAGAAACACCACAGGGCTCCACAGAAAGGTGAGTTATCACCTCGGGACCCATCTGCTCCTCCCAGCACCATGGCAGGGATGAGAGAGACCCATCTAGACCTGCCTGTGCCCTGTCCTTTTTCCACAATGACTTGCATACCCTCCAGGGAGCCTGGAAATGGCATACCAGTGACAGGTAGGTATTGTCACTTGTGGCCAACTGCAGGGCTCCACGGAGGTGCAAGTTCACAGCTGTGTGCTGAGCACATTGCAAACACAGATTAGCTAGTTTAAGATAGCTGGGCAAAGGAAAATATTAAGCTTCAGGTCAAGGGCATCTTCAGACTCTTAAGAAGTGTAGACATTGGAAGGAATTAGTCATCAGTAATAGGGTATTATTTGACATTAAAAAAAAAAACAACAAACCAAACCCAAATGAGCAAACAAAGCAAAACCCAAACCAACAGTTTCTAAAGGATTGAATTGTATCAACATAAATCAATCACTGAGGACATTACCCCTAATAAGGGCAATCTTTCCATCTTGCTGGTCTCTCTGCAAGATATGCACTTTTTTGTCCTAAAGAAGTTTAAAGAAATTCTTATTAATGGACCTGTAGCTAATGCTAGCATGGAACATAATAGCACTACATGGAATATGCTGTGAGTAAAATCCTCATTCCTTGGCTTTGGGCTCAGCTGTGAAATTGCTATAAGCACTAAATGAGGAATGCTATGTCTGGAGCAACCAAGGTAGGCTCTGTTGAGAGTCACACTGTGCCCAATGTGGAGGAAGTGCAGACAGTCAGCTCTTCTCCTGGTCTCTTACTCCACAGCAGTGTGGGATGCCATGGCCTGCACTGCACAGCTCTGAAAGGCAGGGCACAATCTCACCACTGGCACCTGACCTGGGAAGACCAGCTGGGAGGCAGCAATCAAATTTACTTCCTTCAGTCTGGCTTAGCTATAAAAAGATTTCCATCCTCTCCCACAGCTTCCAAGTCATGATTTAGGATAGCTGCCCCAGACTCTACATCCTACTCTGCATTGCCAAGGATTACCAAAACCCTCACCCTGTCCTCAGCACCACGAACGGTGAGCCCAGGTTGTGTTGGTAGCTGAGCACAGCATCTCAGCAAGGTTCACCCTCTGCAGAGTGTCACAAGAATCCTGTGCTCAGAACAGATCCCTCCCTGCAACACCACAGCCCTCATCTAAATTATACAAACTGGTTGCACTCTGAGTGCACACTGGGATAAGGTCTGGGCTCATGTTCCGCCTTCTCCTGTGCCCCAAAATCCACTGGAAGGAGGGTTGTGCTCTTGGGAGGACAGGAGCTGTTCCTGCCTTTCCTGGCTGTGGCCAAGCCTGCTGGAGCCAGAGGCAGCCCTGCTCCAGGGTACAGCCAGCACATTCCATAACCATTCTTTACCAAGGCAAAGTCCTTCCTAGTCCAAGGTTTATTCCACAAAAGTCAAGAGCTCCAAACTCCTGTATAAAACCTGGCTGCTGGCAGCAGAAGAGCCAGGTAATTGTGCCAGTGCTTTTAATGGCCAGGGAAAAGGATGGTGCCTTGCAAACAGCCAGGACAGACCCTAATTTCATAGGAAAGAAAGCTGTTCTGAAGAACTGCAAACGCTCACTTGTATCGAGGGTATTTACACACAGTGTAAGACATCATTTGGTGTTTAGGATGGCTCAAAATTTTGGGCACACCGGGTTTCAGAATACCTACATGACTTTTATCAGCTGGCACCTGCTGGGCCTCTATCTCAAAGCCTCAAATGGACAAAGTGCTTGTCCATTCCTGCCAAAATTAAAAGGGCTCTGTGGTACCAGGCTGTCATTTGAAAAGGCTGGGACATAAACAGCTCCATTTAGACCCATTATCCACAGACTGCCAGACTATCTGGGATGACTGCATCTTCTCTAGTTAGACCAGCTATTACTGTAAAAACGTTTACTTGGGCACACTGCTCCTTTATCGTATTTTAAAATCAAATGTATTTTCTCCCTGTCAAACCAAGGCTCTCCTCATAATCCACAGTTTCTACTTGCAGCTTTGATTTGATCAGATACAGTGAGTCAGTGTGACGGAAAATAAAAAATTACTTTATAAATTCTATTTTAGTATTATATCAAAGAGCACTACGCCATGCAGAGATTTGTTTCAAGAAGACAGTAAAATGACCTTCATCTGTGCCTGAAGGGCAATTTTTCCCCACACTGAGGGTCCAGAGATGGAGGCACCTTTCTGACCCCTTAGTGATGCTGAAGCTTGCTCGTGGCAGCTATAGGTTCAAGTTACACTTAGTTACAGATACTGAAAGGACCCTCCAGGGTGAAGAGAAAATAAAGATAAAATCAAACACAGAGGCCAAACCTTTCCCTTCTGACAAGCTTCTCAAGAGCTCAAGGCACCTGCAGGAAGCCAGGGAGGCAGCAGTAGGAGGAGGAGGCTGGTCCTGGACACCTTCCAGCAGAATATCTACGCTACTTTCATACTGAGCACCTTGGAGCTGTTCCTTAGAAAGAATCACATAAGCAGAGAAGCCTTGTGGGAAAATGAGAACCAGGACCAGAGAGTTTCCAAAGGGCAAGACTTGTGTGGGAATTCCATGGGTCCTTAATCCAAAACTAAGAAAGCATCTTCTTCCTTAATGTCTGCCTACTGGCACAAGCTTACAGACAACTTCCTTCAAATCAGGGCATTTTTTTCCTGCTCTGGTCACTAATAACAAAATTTTGACTTGAATTCCACACAAATCTCCAGGGTTTGTACTTACCTTTCTTCTTTCGTGAGACCTGTCAGTCTTCTGCACTTCCGAGCAAGAATGAAGCTGGAAGACCACAAACAATTTACTCCATTATGCTGCTACATCTCCTGCATTATTTAAAATGCCAATAACTTAGGATGAGATGCTGTGATTCACAGTAATAGCTTTAGGGTCTCTAATAAAAACATCCATTTCACCTTTCTGCATAATGTTCTACCTGCTGCTTGCAGGACTCCTTTAGGAAGGAACCACTCTGAAATTCATGTTAGAATATTTGCATGAGCTGTTTCCCAATTACTTTAATTTCATACAGCCTTGGGTGCAGGCATATAGCAATGACACGAAACCTGGGATTGAGCTGGAAATCGTTTTTTAATAAAACTTTTAAGACTGATCATATTCTCTGGTTGCTAAAATAACCAGAACAAAATAAAATTTAATTCTAGAAAACAAATTTTCATTTAAAGAACTGAAGTACTTAGAAGTACATTTTTGCAATCATCCTCTTTTTCTTCTCTTTCCTTTCCTCTTCTCCAAGTTTGTACTTTGCCACACACAAAGGCAAAAGATTACAGAGATAAAAAGTAGAAAGTTAAGTAGAATTTTTAATTTTTTTAATTAGCAATGAAAACATAGAGAAAAATTTTGAAGTAAAACAATCATGGAAAATTACCATGCACTGAGAAATTCGGCTTTTAATTATTTTTTAAGTATTTTCTTTTAAAAGTATCATGTTTCCCACTCCAATTGTTCCCTCTAAGACAAAATAAAAAGCATTAACTAGACAAGACACTTTCCTTGTCCCTTACCCTATTATGGCAGGAAAGCTGCCATCAGGCTTAGTGTCATCAAGTGTTAGACCAATTGCAGCTTCCTCATCTTCAATGATCATGGTACCACAATACCCTGGTAAGAACAAGGTGGAAAAGCAGCCATGATCCATGAATCAAAACACAGGAGCTTCCAAGAAGTTGTAGAATACTCAGTCACCTCCTGCCGATCCATCCCAAGACTAATAGCCAGAACATGACAGGATCCAGAACCCTCAAGTTCATTTACAAAGGTGGGGAGGGGGTGGGTGATATTTGTAGGCAAACAGATGTGAGCTCGTTATAGCCAATACTGAGAAGTGGGTGTTACTGCATTGCAGTTTGCCTTGGATTCAGTGAATTCCAAAAGAGGAGTCATGATGGAAGCATTCAGCATGTCAGAGGAGCCCAGGATGACTAGCCCAGCTGGCAATGTCTGTGGGAAGACACTTTCAATTACTGCTGACCAGCCTATCCAGAAAGCAGCATTTTTGTAGACCCTTCCATCACACATCAATTGTACCTTTACAACCCTGCACGAGTGAGAGAAGCTCATCCCTTACCCAGGTGCCACTCAAGGAGAGCTCAACAGAACAACCAAGGCAATAAGCAACAGGAATGAATTCTCCCTTCATGACTACCTCCTTTTCTCATTCCCTCACCCACCCTCTCCTCCCAGCCAAATTCTCACGTTTCTCTCACAGGGGAAGGGAAAGAAGGCACAGAAGAATATGATGCCTCCTTCTAAGGTTTAGCATGCTCCGAACAGAGTCTGTTCTGTTGCCAAGTACTCTCTTCCCTCCTTTCCATTAAAATGCAATACCCTTCTGCCTCCAGAAAGTTTCCTTGTAGTACACGATGCACTTGATGACTGAGCCCATGGGGATTCTGTTGATGAGCTGGTTTCTCATTGGGGGCAAAGGTGGGTTGAAATGAATCTTCAAACAAAGAGCTGGGGGAATGGCACTGATCACATATTTGCCCTGGAAAAGAAATTATCTGTAAGTCAAATACATTCTCCCCTACTTCAGCCCAAGTGTACTGCCCTAATGGTCTTGGAGGACATCTGGGGAGGCTGCAGGGTGTATCTTGTGGAGCAATTTTGGCATTTAGCATAAGAACAGCAAAACTAAACCCTCACAAAATGCTGCTCATTAAATACCAAACAAGCATTACATAAACAGCCATCTGTTCAAATGATGGGCAGCTGCCCTTCCCCTGGTGTTTAAAAGAAAGCACTGTGCTCTAAGAGTCCACTGGTCTCCCTTCCATCTGGACTCCTCTGTTACAACTTGGAAGCAAAGCTTGCAGTGTTTTTCACTGAAAGTTTGTTGCTAAATTACATTTTACACCTCACAATAACCCGCTAATTCAGAAGGTAACTGAACACAAAGAGATGCCAGGTAAGGAAAAGTCTGAACCCACACTTTGCTTTTAGGCAGCACTTTAAAGCTCCCACACCACTGTTACTTCAGGACAATGAGAACGTGTGACTTTCTGTCATAGCCACTTAAATCTCCGCTGTACTTTAGTACAGGACTTTGGAGAAGTCCAAAAAGGAAAAACTGAAGGTTTTGTAGCCACCACTAATGACTTCCTACGGGACATGGCATTACCTCATACAGCTCGTGGTCCAGGGTCTCCACGATGACGCCGTCCCCGGACTGGTCGATGCGCACCACCGGCTTGCGCAGCCTCACCCGCCCGCCCAGGCGCTCCATCATCTTCTCACTGATCTGCCCAGAGCCCCCAACAAACTTCCTCTCCTGAAACACAGACACAACAGCTCAGCAGAGCAGCGCTTGTGGAGCGCGTGTCATGGCAAGCATTTCTCTCAGCATTCCAAACAAACCCCCTTCTTCCATTGTTATCGAAATATTTTTGGGAATTTTTGCAGTCTCACCTGGAAATGCACCCATTTTACTTTCTTTTTCCATCAGCTTCTCAAATCCCTCCCATATTTGAACTCCAGTCAGAACTAAAAGTAAAAGTAACCTTGTAAGAAAATCCCTTCTCCAAATGGGGTCTCCAAAAAGATTCTACAGGCCTGTGTGAATCAGCAAGACTTCTGAAAAGTGCTTAAACCTTCAAACCTTTCTCTGAGCTCACTCATCCCTGCAGATCTCTGTGTATCAGAAGCAGGAAACCTGATCCTCATAATAAATAACAAGGTGTAAGAAGTCACACAGCTCACATCAAAAATGTCTGCTGCACTGTGTAATTCAACCCAACTCAAACTCAAATCATCTCTAACATAGTACAGAATTCAAATAATACTTAATTAAACATATTTAACCTAAATTACCTACAGTAATTGCTTATCTGTGCATATTTATGCATTTTAATATGGTTAATGTATTTGCATTTTTATTTATGATTAAATAATTAGCATTTCTAAAAATATATCCATTTCTAACACAATTAGTGAAATTTGAACTCCTCAAGTAGAAGACCATTAACAGAGTAGAAAACCATTAACAGAGTTTTTACTTTCTTCAAATGCAGAAGCAGCTCTAAGGTACCAGATTGCAAACATTTCCAAGCAATACCATATTTAAGCAGGAGTGTTCGTTTTCTTTAGACTGATCTTAAAATCTTAATGGTGTTAATGCTTGGAAATTTGCATCTTAGGAACCCAGCTCTGGGCTACATTTTTAGTATTAACTTGCAGCTGACATTGCCATCTCCATTAAGTGCTTCTGCAGTGCTAAGGATGGCTCCAGCCTCGTGAGAGAAATAAGCATAAGTAAAATTTTCTCTTTTCAATGAGGATAAGCAGAGCAAATGCTTTAATCTTTATCCAAAAAAAGAAAAAAAAAAAAAAGCCAGATACAAATCTGATCCCTGAGGGCAATGCCATCAGTAGGGAGCAATCTTCAACACCAGTTTTGCAAGATCCAGATTAAAGAGTAAATGAACAAAACTAGTTATCAGTGTGCCACTGGCTCAAAAGTCATGAATGCCTCTGGACTAAAATAAACCAGCAAAAAAAATGAAATTAAACCAGGGCCTGCCAAGAGCTGCAGGAGGTGATGGCTGACAGTACCAACCTGGCCCCCGTTGGTCGTTGAGAAAATTCGTGCTGTGCCCCCACACTGCTTCACGTACCACAAAAACCAAAGGGCAGAGACCTCGTGGGGTTCAGAAGTGACATCCACATTCACAAACAGAGTTGCAAAACTCTTGGCAGCTCTGCAACAAAGACATGAAAGCTAGTTAATTTAAAAACAGAATAATGCTGACAAGATTGTTCTTGAGTAGGCAGGAGCCTTTCACTGTGGGGGCAAAGGATTCCTTAATTTCAGCTGAAGTAAGGAATTATCAATTCCTTTTATGAAACATTTTTCAAGTAATCCTGCAAAAAAATATTAATCAAACACTCCTGTATTCCAGACAAATTAGGACATTGAGAGACAAAGCCCAAGATTATATCACTTTAGGCTACTAATGCAAAGTTAGCCTGTCATCCTAGCCTCAGGACTAAGCACAGCAAGCCCTCCTGTCTCCACTGGACTCCAAAACCACCCTGTCCCCAGTTCCTGGGTTACAAACCAGATCTGCATCTCTGTCTGCCCCTGCTGGATGCCCATCCCCTCAAGAACACAGCACAGAGATTATTCAAAACCCACCATAAAAAAAGTTAGGGGTCATTTCTAAGGTAATTATCTAAGATCTGTGGATTAGTCAGCGTCCATTCACTGCCCAATCCTCTGCTAGGGGAGAGTTTTGCAGCTGGAACACAACAAGGAAAGAAATGTAAGTAGGAAGCCATAGCAGAAGTGACAGCATGCATGCCAGAGTCTGGCAAGAAAAAAGAAAGGATACTTTTGTAGCTCAAGTCAGTATTTTAAACAGTGTCCTGGTATCCAGTGGCAATGAACACAGAAACAGAAAATTGACCTGTGTCTGAAAAGGAATCACTGCTTTATGTCCTGTAACCTGTTCTTTCACAGCAGCTCTACTGTAAATTACTGTGTAAGCCTGTACAAGATTTTGGGGTGCACTAAGACAGAGCTAATTAAGGCTCAGGGAAATACTCCTCCTGTTATAAGTAAATCCTTCCCTCTGCCTTCACTCTGAGGAGGAGTTTAAAGACACATGGACAGGACCAGGGATTCTCAGTTTAACTGCATTGTAACTAATTGGGATGAGGATTCTAGAGATACTTCATATGCAAAGCATCAAAGCCAGTGTAGAATCCACTTCTGGTTGCTTCTTTCTTTTTTTTTTAGTTTTCAAACTTTAAAGAACAAAAAAAAGTAATTCTAACATACTGTTTCAAATAACACTAGATCTGTACAGAAAAAGAAATCTTCTTTCCTTTCTAAAAATGCAAAGTCCCACTCAAGTACAAAGCTGGTCCATTTTCTGAAATATGGGTGCATTTTGAATTCATTCCTGACAGCCAAAGTAATACAGATTTTTTTGGTAAGCTTTTCATCTGTATAAACACATACTGTAAAATACTATTAGCTCTATGAGATATTTTGCCTAATGTATATGTGTTTATTAATACTTTATAAGCAAATGCTATTACATAGGGGTTACACTCTACCAAATTCTGCCACCTTCTCCCATTGCTTTTCAACTCCCAATGTTTTATCTAGAAAAGGCAGTATGATTTCAACCAAGAGCGCTCAGGTTATTTCCAGCATGCAGCTCTAGCCAAAAGCAAACCTGTACAGTCTGTTAGATAAGAGGAAAGAGTAAAAGATTGCCCTTCTGGATCATTACCTTCCAGGGTGGGACATTTCTGCAGCATGCTACCTCAGTCTTGAACAAAGAGAGCAAATCAAGCCAAGATGCACTTATAAAATCTGAAAAGCATCTTCAGCTTATGCCAATATTCAGGTAAAATGTCAAGTCTTATTCCATCAGAGCTGGGAAAAACATGACTGTAGTCACATGAGCTTTTGGATGTTGAGTGAGCACCGGTTAGGAACCAGAAGATTCCAAGTTTTTGGACAACAGCCTGTTGTCCATTAACAACCACAGAACCACAGAATGGTGAAAGAACTTAAAAGTGTCCTTTATCACTTCCAGCTCCAACCTCCCTGTCATGGGCAGAGACACCTTCTACTAGACCAGATGACTTCCAGCCTGCCCTTGGACACTTCCATGGATGGGGCAGCCACAGCTTCTCTGGGCAACATGTGCTTTACATGTGCCACTCTTGTGGCACAAAAATTCTTCCAAATATCAAATTTAACCCTGCTCTCTTTCACTGTAAACCCAGAACCCCTTGTCCTATTACTAATGTCCTTGTTCAGTCCCTCTCCAGCTCTCCTGTAGCCCCTTTAGGCGCTGGAAGGTGCTCTAAAGTCTCACTGGAGCCTGATCTTCACCAGGCTGAAAACTCCTCTCAGCCCATCTTCACTGCAGAGGTGCTCCAGCCCTCAGATCATCTTTGTGGCCTTGTCTGAACTCACTCCAACAGGCCCAACACAAACAACAAAGGCCATGTTGCTCTCTAGAGGCTGCCTGAAGCCTTAAAATGCCCCATAAAAATGTCAGTGACAGCACCAGTGCTAGTGGGCACTAACAGGTTTCTTCACCAAGCTCCAGCTCACGGCAGCCACATGTCAGACACTCAGCAATTCTGAAGAGGCTGCTGTAGAAATCAATCTGTTCTTCAGCAACCAGGACTAATGGGCTTTTTTTTTTTTCTCCAGTGAGAAGAAAAACAATCAAACTGCTGTTGAATGGCAAGTAAAGAAAAATTGCTTTGATGTATACATAAAAACAGGAAGCATTTTCAGTTTCCCTATAGTGCAACAGCTAAACAATAGAATGATGAGTTCTAAAGTGATTTAGTGCTACTGAAAGACAAATGTTATCTTTACAGCACTTTGGTAAAATCAGCTGCTCCAGCACAGAATAAATGCGTGTTGTTCCATCAAGAGTTTGATTCAAAACCTGCTGAAACCATGACACTTTTCTCTGAAAGGCTGAACACACAGTAAAGAGCAGGAAAGTGCACATAACAGATTAGGGTACTATCCATCTCTTCATCTCTTCAGAAATAACCCTTCCCAAATATATTTTATTTTTATTTTTATTTTTGTCTAAAAAATTAGGGAAATGTAACAGAATCTACTGAGTGTGCTGACAGGTGTCATGGTCCATTATTACAGGACTTTCTCACCCCTTTTCTTTAAAAGGGCTGCCTTTTAGTGATAGCTGTGTCTGTTTGAAAAGCAGTAACGCTTATTTAGAGCTCTAAGGTATATAAATATAAGCCATTATATTTCCCATTACAAAGTTTCTTACTTTGTCCAGCATATTTTATCTATGAAATCTTGCATAGTCATTTTGTCCCATTCTTCTGCACGTGGAGCCTTCCATGGAGCTTCATTGGGAATCTAAGGAGACATAAAGAAAAGCATTTATCAGCAAGTGAATGAGTGCCAAAGAAATACAAATAATCTTGTCTTAAAATGCTAATTCAGCCCGCAAACTTCTGGCAGGTAACACTGAACTTAACAGAGAATGCTTTTGGGGGAGGGGGTTTGTTTGCTTGTTTTAACATTATTCTTTTGTTTTAGATTGAAAAATAGAGAACAATTTTAGAGTTAAGAAATGTCTCTAAGTTATTCCATATCTCTCATATTTATCTAGACAAGTAAGAACAACCTCTTCTCAAATTTTCTAGCTCAGTCAATGGAAAACTGGTAAAACACTAGAACAAGACAAGAATGAATACTACACAAGTTGAATTTCAGGCTAGAAAAGGGCAAATGTTTGAGTTCTGCAAGCCTTTTAAAACATTACTTACCAAATCATCAAGAAAAGTGGTAAAAGTCAATCACAGGCATAAAGCTTGACATTCCCATTACGGGAAAAACAAAGGGATGTGTGCAGACAGCCTCAGCAGCACAGGATTCAGAGGAGCTTGCCAGGAGGCCACTCTCAGATGTGCTCTGGCCATCAAAATGTGTGGCTGCTCTTGCCACCACTGGGCTTGTTCAAGGCAGAGCAGCTTTGCCGGTCTGCACCCCAATCCCTTCCCTCTGCCCCTCATGACAAGCTGAGCTGACTCAGCTGCAATGCTCATGCCATACCTCCTTTCCCATTTCATCCATGGTCCTCCATAGGTTGTTGTAGTCCAGGTAGGCCAAGGGATTCCACATAGGAGGGAATGGGCCTTTAAAGGTGTAAGATTTACCCTAAAGGATGAAAAACAAATAAAAACATCATTAAAAACCCCAGAAGATAATCATAATCATGGCTCCATGCGAGGGAAGCAGCACCAAAAGGTGAAGTGTTCACAAAAAGCACAAATTTAATCAATCCATGTGACAGCTTCTGATGGGTCACTGTCTGGATGTGCAGGACAGGACAAAAACACAGGAGGTTCCTTCTCCACTTCAGGAAATGCTTGTTCACCATGAGGGTGCCTGAGCACCAGCACTGATTGCCCAGAGAAGCTGTGGTGTCTTCCATCCTCGGAGATACTCCAAGGTTACCTGAACATGATCCTGGAAAGCAGCTCTAGGGGGTTATTCTGTTATTCCTGTTCTTCTGAATGTGCAATTTAGTGTGATACACAGCTGAATTAGCAAGTCAGACTTCAGCAAGCCAGTGCAGAACTGATACTTTACCTCCAAAGCTTCACATTTGGCACTTCTGGGCAACCAAACTAACACCCTGCAGTAGAGTCACTAACATCAGACCAAAAAAAGAAGAGATGAAACAGCATTGTTTGACTGAGTTGAAAAATTGGTTATTCACTACTGAAAAGGATATATATTTATTTCTTTATTCATTTAAATTTTTTCCCTCCTAATTGTTC
Source organism: Motacilla alba alba (assembly GCF_015832195.1). Lineage (NCBI taxonomy): Eukaryota > Metazoa > Chordata > Aves > Passeriformes > Motacillidae > Motacilla > Motacilla alba. Next base: position 6,286,742 of record NC_052016.1, on the reverse strand, counting down.
ATAAAAAACTTAACTGTTAATCGCATTTAGCAGTTTGGGGTTTGTTTTTTTTTTCCTTTCAAAATCAGACAAAAGTAGTTGTGGTAACCTTTATTATACACTGAATCATAGCTCAGAGACCTTCCTGGGAAAACAAAAAGTCTCAGCTAACCTAAAAAACTTACCAGCACTGCAGAAAATGTAGCATTTTCTGAGTAGATTTATTCTTCTAGCCCAAGACCCCTAGCTGTAAATTACAGAGTGGGACAGTGTGACCAACACCAATGTCCTAATTACATAATTACATATTTAACAGTCAGATTTTTTGTATCTAAATCTCCATTACTAGATGTTCAAAAAGTCTAGCTTAATTAAGAGTGGAAGACAACAGCTAATTTGTAGAGCTGTTTTATTTACATGGGATTTCCCTGTCTGACTATATGGATGGCAGTTTAATAGCTTTAAAAATTCACAAAGAAAAGCTCATTAGCATTATCTGGGTACTTTTTTTCTTTCCACAATGCATTATGGAGTCCGTAAGACAGATAAATAATACAGACCATATTGTATGCCACAGCTGATTTTTCAAAATTTATATTAAATTATGTATTTAAGTGTGCACTGCATGAGCATGAATGTCAAACAGTAGAAGTACTAACTTTTAATAGATATTTGATGCAGTGCCACACCAATCCATCATTAAAAGAAGTATTTACACTGGCTTAACAAAATCATACTGCACCAAGATTTAATATTTATAACCAGGTAACAACAACAGCAACAGTGTCTTTTGGAAGAGAAGTATCCAAAGACCACTTACTCAAAGAAATGTCAGGCTTGATTTGATTTAGGCTCTTTATTAATACTGTGAAAGAAGGGACAGAGAGCACATTATTCAAACCTGCAGGTGTCTGCAAGCACCAGAAGATACAGTAAAAGGGCACAAAGGGATCCTGAAACACTCAAAACTTGGTCTAGATATAACAAAATGAGATACAACTTTGAAAAATGCTGGCTAATAACTTTGAGGACTTTCAATTCAAAGAGAAGGATACTCAATCGGTAAGAAAAAAAATCAAAACTATGAATAAGAGAAAATTAGTTTACAAAACTCCCAAAGAGGTCAGAGAAAGTGAAGAAGAAACTATTTTTTCACCCAGTCTTTATGGACAGAAGACCCTAATGGTATCCTTGTCAAAAACACCAAAGCAATGAAAGTTAGGAAGAAAGCAAAATGGAGAGGAAAGGATTTAATTCTTTGGTAAATGGACAAGAAGCAACTACAAGGCAACAATTTGATTCTGCAGTGCTTTGGAGGATAAATTATGGCTTTTACAATGCCAAAATAAAATTTTCAGAAGTTTTCAATCAAAAGTTTTGTCACAGCCAGAGTAGATCTCCAGTCACTTCATGTGCCAGAGGTTCCAAGGTTGAAAGCCTTCTAGTGAACTTAGCACTTCCAATTTAAGGATGGACATTATGGCACACATTCACCCAGAAAATGGAGGGTTGTCCTTATTTTTTTTTTCATTCAGCATGACATCAAAGTGCATTTCTACATTTTTTGTACTCAACTGTATGAAAATATTGGAATCGGGAAAACAAAATCTGGAATTAGGAAAATTAATCCCTGTAGATGGAGATGAACAGAAAAACTTTGCTTCATCAGAGGCATTTAGTTCCAGCGGGAACATCTGGGTATTACTATGGAATCTCTTCATATGGAATCAATTTACACTGGGGCACACATCAATTCATACTTGGCTGCCAAAGGGCTGTGAGAGAAGAGCAAAACCTCTCAGACCAATTGCCTTCCTGTCCCATGTGATAACATCTGAACCAGGCTGGAAATCATCTTTTAGATATTTGGGGCACATTAAAATTCCATAACTGGCCCTATGACCTCAAAAAATCAGTTTTACTGTGGCTTCTTCTGCACTCTGGAGCCTTCACTAGTGTCAGCATCCTGTAAGTATTCCAAAGCCAGAGCTTATCAGTTTGATTTCAAGTACCTGCTATTTCCCAAATTTAGGTTATGAAACAAGCATTCTCCTGTGCTCAAGAAAACTAGGACAGCATCAGAATGGGTTATTCTAATTATTGATTTTGTTCTGAGCTTCCTGGTCTGCCAGAGGCAACCCTAACCCAGTTATCCCCTCCGAGTGAACTCAAGTCATGAATTCCCTGTGGTGCTTCCTCATGAGCGCACGGCTAAGAGACACACAAACCATATTTCTGTTTCACTGTTCTTCTATTTCACTGCATTTGAACTGCCAAAAGCAAAACCTTGGCTATGTCTCTTGTGTAGGAGTCTGGGGTGGTAAGTCTCATAAAGAACATGAACAAACTCCTACCTGAAAAAAATAAAAACAGCCATCAAAGTTAGCGAATTTCCTGTGAAAGTTACTTCCAAGAGCTCCTAAGGCATCTCCTAAGGCCTGATCCTTATTTCTTGCACAAACAAAACTCCAAGAGCTGTCAATCAGAATTTTGTTTGAGAAGAGACTGCCAGACTAGGCTCTGCACAGAAGCAAAATTAGCAGCAGCAAAGAAAGACTACAGATGGCTCTGAGTAGTTACCAACAAACCAAAACACTTCAGCTTCACTTGTGCTGAATTTGCATTTTTGCAAACACAAAAACCTTTTTGATATTTAGACAAAATTCGCTTATTTGCTGGGAATAGCATTCTCTGTGCCTCCTGGTGGTGTGTAATCTTCAAAGAATAACAAGGCACTTGCACGCCCCAAGGTGCACAAAACATTTCCTTTTCTAATATTTTTATAACTAAATCAGAGCTGTACGAAACCGTCAACAATAACCATCCCTTCCAATCATTTGACATGGTATTTCAACACCAGTTCTAGGATGCTCAGAAGTATTTCTTACCCTTTTTTTATTTGCATATAAAATTTTAGAAAGGGGTTTCATGATGCCACTTGCAATGCTCCAAAAAAACCCACAACAGCAGCATCAGCAGTTGCAGATCTACCTGCCATTGCACGGATCACTTGCTGCTCACAAAGGCTGTTGCTGCAGTGGGGGCTAAAGCTCACTGAAGAAGATGAAACTAAAGGGAGGAAACTCTTGCAACCCAGCTGTCCCAGGAATAAACCAGCAGGGAAATGAGAAACCCAGTGTTTGTCACAAACTTTACAATTCCCAGTAGATTTTCCTCAGCCGTCTGCTTCACGTCAACCAACATTCGCCTGAGTTACAATGAACCCGTGTGAGTCGTGCAGAAATAAGATTTCTTTATACATCAGGTCTATTTTTGCTCAAATAGCTGACTTAAGAAATTGGTTATTACAAAGGGAAAAACCCTACAACATGACAACTGAATATCAGCAGCCCCTTGAATATCAGCCCCAGCACTCAGGAGGGCACAGGGTCCAGATCTCACGTGCCTTCTCCTGTGAAGGTGACAGTGAGCAAATGCTTAGCTGTGATAGGACTGCCAGGAAATATCAGTGTCTCAATGCAGAGTGGGATTCTCAGGAGAAAACCTGCTTTTTCAGGCACAGGACAACTTCAGGCTCCCCTAAACATTATGTACCCAGGTAGTGCCAGAGTGAGATGCAGCACTGTGAACTGAAACCCCTGGTGACAATGATCCATGCATTTTTCATAGCACAGTATAAACATCTTATAAATAAAGTTAGCTCTCGCTGAGCACAGATATTCCCTCAGCTAAAACATCTAAACCTTGGACTAACTGTGGCTCACTTCACCAAGACTGTCACTCTGCATGTTAATTCACAGCCACACAGGTTTATTGGCACGTAGTGCCCTCTGCTGATTCACAGCACTGGTACAGCACACATCCTCAGTTTTCTCAGATTAAAATCCCAGCAATGTCATTCATACAAAGCTCAGGAACCATAAAACCCCAAGCTGTGACAAGGAAAATCAGAAACAGAAAAGCATCACTTCAGGCTGTAACCCTGTACCTGTCTCAGATGCTGTTTCTCATCTTCTGCCTTATGGAAAAGTATAATTTTGGTTTGGTTTTTTGGGGGGTGCTTTTTGGGGTTTTGTGTGTGTGTGTTTATTTGTTGTTTTTGGGGGTGCATGTGTTGTTTGGTTTTTGGGGGTTTGTTAGTTGGTTGGGGTTTTTTTTTTGTTTTTAATTATTAACATCTAACAAGACATTTTTGAGACTGAGCCTCTTGTATTGTTCTCAATTAAAAAATGGAAAGTAGCTGGACCAAAATGAGAGGAATTTTACATCCTGTTTAGAAGCTGTAACAGAGCTGAGCCTCAATAAAACTCCCTTCACTGCAAAATTTGTGCAGGATCTCAAATGCTCAGCTAGTTACTATATTGACAGATATTCTAAAGGTAAGAAGATCTGTAGGTTAGAAAATTTATTTGCAGCAGAAAAAAAACCCTTATAACTGATGGTGCAAAGCTAGAACATCAAAACATGCCAAAATTTCATGCAAATATCTTTCAATATTTAATTTGAGTTCATCAGCTGTGGATGCCAACACGTCTTGGGAATTTCATTAAGAAAACTAATTCCATTTTAAGTGTTGCAGAGCCAGACACAGTGGCTTGAAATACGCTTTCTGAAAAGGAAAGGAGTTAATTGGGAACAATTTGTTTCTGTATTATGGAAATAATACATGTTTCTGTATTATGGAAATAAAGTCTATCTTCGCTCTGCTGCATTGGTCAGGTAATCTGTTAAATACTTGTCATACTTGAAAAAAAGCAGAATTAGAGAAACACCACTGAAGTGATAGGGAAAGTGAAATTGAAGATCTTGAGGATCTGCTCTGAATTTAAAGTCTACATATAACTATATATACAAATAACTATTTGTTCCAATCAGCTCTGAAAATAATTAACCAACTCTCCTTCCTACTAGAATGAGATTTTTTTTTGCTTTCAGACACTGAAAAACACCTTTAGAAAAAACATTAAGGTATCTTATGAAGCACAGATTTATAGGGACTTTGCTTCTAAATACTTTTTGATACTGGGCTTGTATGTGGCTTTCAACACCTGAATTAAACCAGTCAACAAAATGGATAAAATCAGTTGAAAACTGTTCAGTATTTCTAGTCTTCCTTTTAGTCTTAAGTCTTCCTTCCCTTCTAAAAAGCAGATAAATGGGGCATAAATAAATGAAAACAAAAGAAAAGCGAGGATTCATTTGAAAGAAAGCCTTCAAAAGAGCATCTGCCCACAGCATAACTGAGTAGATACACTGTCCCACAGCTAGAACACTGGGTTTATGTAGAATGTGACTGTGGGGTCACTAAAAACATGAAAACTTACATAAAATTTTACAGACACATGAAACCCAATATGCTCAGCCAGTTGTTCTAGTATTAAATATACATTTCTCCAATTCTGTTTTCCTGTAGACATTAATCAGCTTCTCAAGGGAAACAAAAATCAGTTCTACAATCAGATGCAATGAGGCTTTTCTCCCAGCAGCCTCAATTAAATGATCTAGGTGGGAGCACAAGTCCTTCTCCTTGTCTCCTCACCAACAGCCTGTGGAGTCTGGGAAAGCTAACACTCAGGAAGATTTTTTTCCCCTCAAATTTAATTAAGGAATGCATACTTTAGTCACAGTTCATTTTTCTTACTGCTTTCATCCTCATGCTACCATTAGGTCACAGCTTCCAGCCTTGCATTCAATCTTCCTGATCAATACACACCCTTAGCAAGACCCTGCTTTACAGCCCCCCTTAAAAGAGATCACTTTGCAGATTTGCTGTCCATCATTGCCTCTTTTAAGCTGCTTGGATACAAATATCTATATTTGAATTTAAAAAGTCCTGATTTGGAAATTTCTTCTTGAAAATACTGCTAGCTGGCTGGCATGGAGAAAAGGGAAGATGCCCCTCTATTTACAGGGCAGATCCAGTGAGACCAAACAAGTCCAGCTTTTCCTATACTCCTGCCAAAAGCTGCTCTTCATTCTCTGACTGGAGGACGTCCCTTCTGTGTGTCTGGAAGATGCTTTCACCAACTTGAGTCTGGTCAACCTCAGACTCACTTTTGAAGATACAAGTGGGTGGGATAATGACACAGCATCTTGTGGCAGGAATGTCTGCATCCTCATCTCCAGTAAAGAGTTAAAGTAACATAGATCTGTGTTCCAGTAATGACATGTGACACTATCATGTGCCACTGCAGCAATTTAAGTGTCTTTGAATTTACTTGGCTTCCCTTTCAAGACACCAGATGCCCAGCTTCTTCAACATTCAGATGTCTTCTTCCCAGTTTCCCAAATTCTTGTTCACAAATTGTCACCAAAAAGGAGAGAAAACAAAAAACAAGAGGCTATTTCACCTCCATGAAACTGATAGCTACTGAGTCTCACAGCCTTTCCATTCTCTGACTGCACTCTAATTGAGATATACAAAGAACAATGAAATCACTTTTATCAATTCATTCAAAAATGCATTTAAGCAGTCATGTTCTATACCACAGACTATGCCAGAAGATACTGCCCTTGGACTTGCAGACAAGGCAGATGAAAAGCTTAAATAAATCATATTGCTTAGCTTCAGTGCATATATCACAGATATCACAGAAGAAACACCACTAAATTCTGCAGCTTTAGACACAGCAGTCACTTACCCAGCTGCTAATTAAATCCCAATACAACACGACCATCATATTTCTAATTCATGAACAAGACCACTGCAAGCTGCATTTTAATAAGCACAATAGTGATGAAAATGAATGACACCCAAGAGGGCTGTACAATTTTGTTCTGCAAGTCTACTGTAGATCAGTAGGCAACCTGGCAAAATCAGTTCAGATTTGGGGTCCTGGTTAAAAGTACTGTGTGCATAGGATTAAATATTCACCTTCATGAGGTGCTGCAAGCAGGGCTCACATTATCACTCTCCCCAGAGCTGTCAATTATTTATCCTTGTATGAAAGTGGTGCCAAACTTCAAGTGGGCATGACATGCATTCAGACACCTCCAGCCAGTGCTGCTGGCAGAGGGAGGAACATGAGGAAACTCCAACCTCTTACAGGGAACTTAACTGAGGGAATGATGGGGTGGCAAGTTGCTGTCAAGAAATTATCCAGTAACTGGGGAGGGGATGCTTCATGTTTCCCCCGGCATCTTAACCTGAACGACCCCCAAGATGGGTGCTGGGGCCTTTGTGGTGCTAAAGAAACAACTCAATTATAACCACAAGTGGAATGTTTCAGGTGCAACAGGCTGTGAAAATAGCCAGCTACCTCAGCCAGCTGTTAGCACTATCCACAGCCTGCCCTGAGACAACACAGAGATTAGAAGCAACAAGTGTTTCTACCATTTTTTATAACATGGAATTTGCAGGAAGCATCAGAGGCATTATGCCATAAAAAGATCTGGTAGGAAATAGGATCAGAGGATGTTCAGTTGGCACCACAGAGTGGATCATCCTCACAGCACACAAAGGAATCATGTAAAAACATTCATTGGGCAAGCCATTCATACAAAGAAATGTTTCCTCATGGGGATTTGGGATAGCAGAGCAAACCAGCTGCACAGTTATCTCGGAGAATGAACCTGTGTTACAATTGAAAATATGGTAAATTTGTGTTTTAAAATGCAGAAAGTTGGCATGGCTAATCAGACTCCACAGAAGTGAACTACAGCTTGAATTTACAAGGAAAATCTGTTAATTAAACCCCCACAATAATTGGCATGTTTTCATACTTCATTCTTTCCAGAGACTGTTACATGGTAAAAATTCCTTGGACTACATGCTCTTAGCTTTGCTTTTTTAAAAGACAAAAGCTGTCAGGTTGTTGAGGAAAATAAACACCACTAGTCAAAAGTTGCAAATGTTCATATCTAAGGTAGGATCCTGAATTCTCTCCTGGGCAGCTAAGAAGTTATCCCATTTTAAGAAGCATTTTTACAGATTTTACATCTGCCTACCAGTCCAGTGGGAGAACTGTTAGGAGCCGATGACTTCTCAGACAGTTCTGCTTTTGCTTCTTAAATCTGGATTGATGAACCTAATTTCAGTCAGGCTATTGAAAAATCAATGGTGTTCAGGCAGCAATTTGCCTACCAAATACTACTTACAGAGCTACACTAATTTTCTCACTAAGGCTGATAAACCAGTATTTACAAAAATGAAAAGAACATACTAATCTCTTTTCAAAGACCATGAAAAAGGCTGCTTAACAAGTGGAGGGAAAAGAAAAAAAAAAGTAGAGCAAGAAACATAATTTTGAGTTTCTGTGAAGATATCACACATAATATAAGCAAGACCAAAAATGATCTCACAATAGAACCTGGCATTAAAAAAGATTAAAGGAGAAAAGAACCATGCAACCCAATCAAGCTGGTAAAGCCTAATTAGCAGAGACCCACCCAGAGATCAACAAAATGCATTCTTTTCATTTTGTAGTACAAAGAAGATGCATATATTACTTGTATTAAAAGCCTCTAAAATGAATTTAATTAACTATGAAAGGCTTTATTTTGCCTTTGGGTATAAGAAAAACCAGCGGCTGATTTTACAAGATGCACTGTGATGCCTGATTTTTGTGCAGCAAAAGAAGAATCAAAACCTTCAGGTTTCATTGCCTCTCTGGGCTCAGATAATTTTGTGGTCCAGAATTTAATTACATTTGACCACAGTCACAAAGCTTGGGTCAGCATGTGAGTTCAAATTCACACAGGGGACACAGCCTTTTGTGTACTTTGAATCTACAATTTGGGAGCACTGCCTAGATTTCAAGGAGCCCACGAGCACTGTTCACTCTCAGGGAAACCATGGACAAGCCACATGGCTCAGAAACCTGCAAGGAATGTGTCGAAGATACATGAAATGCTAAAGATTTGGCCACAAGACAGTGCATATGTTTATTATATAGTGCTCACATGCCAATTATTTAACTGTGAGTAATTCTTCAACTATGCTAATGATTCCCTACAATTGTATAAACACAGGAGAAAAATGGAAATAAAGGATTTTAAGTGAATGAAATCATGAAATGCAAAGGATGTGCTACTAACTGTGAAATTGTCTCTGCTCTTTACCTCTTCCTTGGCTACCAGGGAGTCCTGACACACAGTTCTCTCCCTTCTCTCTTCAGGAACTCCTACAGGCAATTGAGCCTACAAACTGTTTCCATACAACCTTTAGACTCTTAGCATGGCTTGGGAGTACCCAGCCAGCAGTCTCCTTGGAGACTTTCAACACTTGACTGGGAACAAACCCAATAAACAGTGATTTCTGGCAGTATTTTCAAATGCCACCATGCTTTTCAGGACAGCAGGTTACCCTGAAAAGGTGAGCATCCTGACTGGCCATGTCAAGTGTTTTCCCTCGTGGTATGGCCTCCTGTCACTGCTGGGGAGATTTGAAGGCTAAATAGTGTGAACAAACAGAACATTTGGCTTTGAAGATGATGCCAGAGGCACACAGAACAGAGCAGTGTGGAAGCATCCATTAGTTCTACCATGGAAACGGTAATTACAGACAGTCACCATAGCAAATCCCTTTGAGAACTCTCTTCTTTTTTATAACAATTGAGTGGGAAAAAAAATGGAAAACATGACAGGACATCTTTTCTCTATTTCTGTTTAAAAAAACTGTCAATGTCTTTAACCTTTGATCAAATATTTTCCCAGTCATTGCACAATGGCTTTTCCTAGGCATATCATGAAACCCAGAGTTAATTTCCTTGGGTCTAACAAGGCAAGTTTCCTTTCTGTGCAAGTGCAGCACTGGTCTATATCAGGAAAGGAGAAAGGATGCTCTTTTGGAGAATGACTACTGAGAATACGTGGGCTTTTTAACAGCTTTGCCATAGCTGTTCTATTTCAGACCATGTGGAGGCTCAGATCTGCCTCCACAAGACTGTCTGATTCCCAGAGCCTTTTGCAGTTACTATTTTGCTACTCTGCATGTTAAGTCTCCCCATCAGCAAAACCAGACATTGCCTTTCACGTTTCTTTCATCAGCATAATAAATATCACTGGTTTAGGAAGCCCATCCTGAGAGACTTTCAGCCCCCTGGAGATACATCCAGGACTTCTGAAGGATTTTCAGACACATTTTCATTTTTTTTTTTGGGCAGTGCATATCAGAGCTGGCCTGCACAGAAGAGCCACAGTTGCACTGTTCATAAACAAGGAAGTTTTTTGAGAGCTTTCACCTAAGAGGTGAGACCTGAACCAAGGCATGAGCTAACAGGATGCAACCACAGGTTACACACAGAAATATGTGTGTGTGTCATAATTTGTACTAGTACAGCAATTTGTTGGTGATTTCATTATCAACACACTTATTTTTCTAACCAACAAACTCAGATGCTGGATACTCAAACAGGTATTCTCCACTGCAGCAAGAGTGGGAAACAAGGAGAAAAACATCACTACAATGTTCATGTTTACAGCAGCAGCTTGAGAGCATCTCTTACCTTGACATGGTGTATCAGGTGCTCAACTTCATTCACTTTGTATGTCTCTATTCCCAGCTCTTTAGAGAGCCTCAGGAGACGATTCTGTGTTGGCCCCACGTAAGCCCCTCCAAGGTCCACATATTTAACTTGCTTATTCTGGTTTATCACACAACACACACAAAAGGGAAGAAAAAAAATAAAACCAAAAGAGAGAAGCCCTTTGTAAATAGCACACAACTTAAAAGAGCAATCCAGAGGAATGAAATGAAATTAAATCCTCCCAGGGCATTTTGGCTAAGATTCTTCTCCCCATGGAAAACAAATTCTTTGGTAGAGTTTTGGTGGGCTGATTACCGAGCTCATAACCAGCATGTTGATTACAATTTGGAGTTTATAACCAAAATAGGTGACCCATTGTTACAGTACAACCTTAAAAAGAGGAAAGAGCCTGGCAGGTAGAGAGAGGAGAGAGTCAGAAACATCTGTGCAGCTCTTGCTCATTCAGGCATCTCACCAATGACCAGTTTAAAACACATTATCCTAGGAAGCAGCACAGGCAAAATTTTCTAATGGGCAGAGTGAGAGGGGGTGTCCCACGTCAAGACAGAGCAGAAGCATGGAGTGAAGGGAGACATGGTTGTTCTAGTTCCCAACCAGCCCTGACACTCCTCTGCCCTACACCACTCTGGATGGGCCATGCCACAGCCCAGCTCAAGACTCTTCACAGCGTGGTTGGCCTCCTGTGTGTTTCTTCCATAGAGATTTCTGCAGTGTCTTTCCCCAGGAAATGAATTTGAAACTTAGCTCATTGTGTTCTCCATCCCAGTGCATGACTCCAGAGCCTGAAGATCACAGAAATATTCTGTCCCCACCAGCATGCCAGTCTTTCCCTTCTCTTATTGGTACATCAGTAGGAAATTTCCCACCTGCTGGTACTCTAGAAAGTTTCCCCCACATGGAACACACTGTAAGTAGGAATATGTAGTATACAGAGGGCTCTGGGGATAATTACCCTTACGGTGAAAGTTCTTCCACCAACTCTGTCATTGGCTTCCAGCACCACCACACTCAAGCCTGACTCAGTCAGCAGCTTGGCTGCTGAGAGACCTAAAAGATAAAAAGAAAAGCAATTAAAGAATACTTCTGTATATGCACTGCACAGCTCTTGTGACTTTATATGTAAATACTCTCATAGCTGTCTATCCAAATCCTGAATTTTTCATTCAAACACTATGCCAGAGTGATGAGGTGGTGGAATTAAAACCCTCAAAACGCAATAACCATTAAAAGGAACTGAAGCCACCTAACTAAACAGTTTGTTGTCCAATTTTACATGTGCTGAGCAAGTTTTGCACCACACACTCAGGAATTCTGATGCATCAGCCAGCACTTGGTACGATGGTCACCCAGCCAGGCAGAGAACTTACAAACCTTACTGTTTACAAACAGAAAGCTGCCCTTCCCAACATTTCATTTTTTATAACCCCAACAACAACAAAAAAAAAGGAAGAAGTATTATTAGGATTGTCCTAAATTCATGAAGTTTTCCTGACACTTGTTCTATGTCTCTGCTTTCCAGTTCTGAATATTTTGAAGTACAGTAGCAAAGTTCCCACACAGTCAGGTCAGAGGTTTCATCTCCAGAAGAACACGTGGTCTGACTAAGAGATAGAACGTGCAGCTGTGTGTGGCAACAAGAATTAAAAGTATGGCCAAGCCTACCCCAAGAAGTTGCTTTTTTCTCATCCATTTTTTAATACATTTTATTTCCATCTTGCGACTCTTGAAGCTGGGACACCCAAGTGAAGGAACAGTAAAAACAGAGGAGGCAATATCTCTTTTTAGTTGCGATGTCATAAATCCTCACAATTGCAGTGGAAAATATCAGAGTCAAGCCCTGCAGCAAGTCTGTCAAGCTGCTGTGGGAATGAAGAGAACTAGAAAGGGTACACAAGGAGGGCATCCAGCCCAACCTCTCAACTTCCTATGAACATCTCTGCCTTTTACTTCAGCACACAAACCGAGATTTAAATAAACTGAGGCGCTTACTTTGGCCACATGTGAATTTCTAGTAGGACAAGAGTTATATTCTAGCAGGTTGTATCATCCTTTTGAACCAACAGGATGTGCTGAATAAAGTTCAGCAAGAGGCCAGGCTGGAAGCCACACTCATACATCATAATTTATCTATCCTTTCTGGCTCCCTGCCTCGTTACCATGAGAATGCAATCAGCTCCCTCTGTGTGTCCTAGTACATGCAGTTTTTGAGTTGTCATCCAAACAGATTGTTCCAAGCAGAAAACAGCCGTGGAAGAAATGGCAAAAAGCACTGACAGCAAAAACAGATGGCCCAAGCTAACATGGCAGGACTGAATGAAATGAAAATGAAGAATATGTAACAGTCCTGGGGAGAGGCTACAGAACATTCTGGTCACCAACTCATGGACTGGGGGTAGGAGAACTCAGTCCTGTTCCTAGCCCTGTAGTGAAACTGCTGCAATGTGCTGCAGTTAAGCTCTTTCTTTCCTCATTATAAAAAATTAAAAAGAGAGGAAAGAAAAGTTAAAATAGTGTAGAGACGTATGTATCTAAAGAATTTGACATTTTCTGAAGGACAGCTGCAGATGTTTCCATTAAAACATCATACCCTCCTGCCTTTTTTTTCCCCCCTTAGTTTCATGGGCTTGTTTATCTTGGGTTTTCACATAAGTGTTGGTGAGAAAAACAGTAATGAAACTGATAAAGGTCTTTCTGTACTTCCTACTGAGGAAATTATACTGCAAAAACATCTGGCTGGATCAGTGGCCTTGACTACACTCAAAAATATTTCAAGATACCAAGGAAGAACATAATACAGAAACAGCCATGGTATATAAACATGGACAACCCCTTCAAAAAAAACTTGCAAAGAGAGATTGGCTCCTGGGAAAAAAATAAGCAACAAATCTCCTAAATAAATCTGGCTTATCTGTCAAAGAAAAAAAGAAGTTACTTCTCAAAAAAGACAAATATTTCATCAGTTGGGACAGGATCAATAGTACTTATTAATAATTTACAGAATGAATGCATAAACTGAAGGCTGTTGTCACTGAAGGTCTCTGCTGGCTTTTCATGCTAACAGGTATTGAGTAATCAATTAATAGCATTCAGTTACCAACACTGATTAAGGGATATGAGATTTGACTTTCTTTATTAAAATCTAATGAATAAACATTGCAGGGCAGCTGAGAACAAAGGCAGTTTATTCCCAGGAGCTGAACCAACAGAGAAGTTTGTAAAAGGATAACTCTCTAGATTCCACTGAACTGCAGCTGACTGGCAGCCCAGGTACCACCTCCTTGTTTCCTCCTGCACCTTTCATCCACCTGATTGCACCTACCTAGTATTTACACCCAATACTGGGGCATGTGCCACCTTTCCCCCACCCCCTGCCACATTCACATATGGACCTGTTAAAGATGGACAGGAGTTTCCTCTTTCCCGAAGCAAACACAGAAAAACAGAACAGTGCTGAGGGAGGGATAAGGCTCATTAATATCTCACTGCCCTGGCCATGCCCATCCTCCAGCAGATCTGATCTCTGCAGGGGGAGGGATGTGTCCTTGGGGCTTCTTTGGGAAGACTGCAGTCTGCAGTGTTCCCAAACTAAGCATCACCTGATCAGCTCAAGGGCTGGTGGCCCCCCATTCCTCTCAGCCACTTCACAGCTCTGTTCTGGGCCCAAGTTTGCTGCAGAAACCTCCACAAACAACAGGAATAAGACAGAGGAAGCAAAGACAGAGGCCCAGGAGGTCAGAGGGCACAGCAAAGGACCAGAGGAGGTCTCTTAGCACACACAGAATAGGATAACTCAAGGCTGCTGGTGACAGATACCACATCACAGTGCAAGGGTCAGGTGAGAATATTGCTGGTTTTGGTACCTCACACATTGGGAATCGCAGCACTGCCACATCACTTCATACCTGTTCCTGGAGCTGGACCCAAGGCCCCAAATGAGCTCTTGGACTGTCACTGTAATAACAGTGAGGGGAGTGGATGTTTGGGAGGGAGAGCTCTGAGCCAAAGTGGTACACGGGCAGGGAAGGCACAAGGAACAGCAACAAAAGCATATTAAAATGGAAATGAACACCAGAATGTGAATACTGGGGCATGAGGTTGAGGTCTACATTTCACAAATTAACAACTGCTGCAGAAAGCCCCACAAACCACAATCACTTTTCTGGGCAAGAGTCAGAGTGGTCTCGCTGTGCCTCGACTGCTGCAAACAGAGCACACATAATACCTGTGAAACAAAGCCTGGAAAAATCAGTCACACATCATATAAGGTCTCCTCTTGAGAAGTTTAACCCTTCACATGTTTCACATTCCAGCTCTGCCTCTGGCTTACCTGCCACTTTAACACATCACTAATGAAAGGCAGATATTTGATACTGCCCCCATTCCTCACAAGCAAGGCAAAGAGCCACACTGAAATGCAAAAACCATCCAAAACTGTGACTGATTCTATCATTGCTCCTATGCTCAGTGTTTTGTCACCCAGAGGCAGCTTTCCCTGCTCCCCAGGAGCATTTTAGTAGAATCAGATCTGAATTGCAATATAAGGGCTCAGCCACTTTTGCCACCACTTCACAGAAGACAGAAATTGGGTGCAGTTTCCAGCACAGGTCAGCTTTCTCCCAGGGGACAGAGAGCCATACATAAATATATAGAGAGAGATACAGCAGAAATCAAACAGTTAAGCAGCCTCACCTGCAGTTCTGCTCAAAGAACCAACAGGCAGGTAATTAATGCAAACAACAAAGAAGCAAAGATGATTATTTGAAGCCCCAGACTGAAAATACCACCGTGTTTAGAGGAGGCTTAAATGGGCAAGCCTCCATCTGTCACCATGGCAACCCGGTACCCAAGGCAGCCACCCAGAGATGCTGGTGGGAGATTGCCTCCCCCAGAATCTTATAACACAAGTTCAAGCCACGAAAATCATTTCTTTCCCCATCGTGCAGCACTCTGCATTCACACAGATTGGGCTGAAATGTAATCATCACAGTAATTATTTCATCTTCAGTTCCAACATCTTGTTTGATGTCTTTGTACCTACTAAACACCTTAAATTGCACCATTTCACTAAACAGCTTCATTACAACCTCACTTCCTAACATCAACAGTTTTCTTATCCTGAGAGAATGACTAATTCAGATTTTCAATTATTTTTGTAAAACAGAAAATCTTAAATATTTATGCTAGGGCAAAGTCCAAACTGCTATTTTATAGAATCATAGAATCATTAAGCTCAGAAATATTTCCAAGATTGCAGAGTCCAACCTTTATTATATATGTTTTCATACATATATGTGTATGTGTGTGTGTGTGTTTATTTGGATTACATATACTTGCATTATATATAAAATAAATATTATATTTATTATATTTATATTTGAATTGAAAAATGTGAGAAGAGTCTAATTTTTCATCTGGCCCCCATGTGCCCTACAATGCAGCCCTATAATGAAATATATTTGGCTATCTAAAGAGTATTTTAAAGTATATTTCCTAAAAAACTGAAATTTAATTACACCATTCTGTTCTGTCTGGAATCAGCAACTTTACTGAAACACCCTTTAATCTTAGCATTCCAGAAAAAAAAAAACCACCAGAAAGGAGATGACTGGAAGTTGCATCTCTGAAAAGCTGTAAATTTCTGAAGGCATTCCTGCTGTACTTTCTCTGTATTACTCACTAATTTATCATGTTCCTCCATAATTATTATCTCCTTTCAAGGAAAAAAAAATTGCTTCTCTTACATAATTATAAAAATCATCTACAAATTCTAAATTTTAATTCATGGAGGGAGCAGAGAAAGTTCTAAGCCACAGGCATTCAATTAATAACTTCCAAAACGGCAGGCACAAAAAAATTTGTTCACCTTATACCCATAAAAATCCCTCCCTTTGACTAAAATTATACATTGAGCAAGAAGAAACGCTGCCATTGTACTTGTGCTGTATTAACTTGCAGGTCTTAATGCAGAACTTCCTCCAATTCATGGAATTTGCCAACATTTTCCTCCCTGTATTTATTTTGACACAAAAGATATGTTTGCAAAGGATGTTTTTTTTCCTGGTTGTCAACCTGTTCAGCCACACCTAAATGACTGAGCCTGCAGGGATGTCAGGTAGCAGAGCCACTGGGCAGAGCAGCCTTGGTGCAGTCCAGAGCAGTGAACAAACACTGCACCAGGCTCAGCATCAGGATGTGCCCAAAAATGCACCTTGGAAAAGGGATAACACTCAGCCTGCAGAACAAGCACAGCCCTCTGCGCTGGGGTTAATGGAGAAATTGTGGGATGCAGGAATGTTTCACAAGACTGACAGCAAAGAAAGGAAACGTATTGCGATTGATTATATACAGACAAGTAAGACTTCATTTCAGAGTCTAAGGTAGATGAACTCAAGTATTTTTAACACAATTATTCCATTATTCATAGATGCCCATGGATATTTAACACATGGAAGCTGTTATTTCATTTATTCTTCTTCTTGATCTTGAATGTAAGTCTCATTTTGACCAGAGAGGCCACTTCTACCATTTCTTTTCTTAAGTGATGAGTCCCAAAGAAAAAAAAGATGAAAAAAAACCCCAAACCCAAAAAAATGAATAAAAAAAATCCCCACCTGAAGTATCTAAAATGTTAAGGAAAAAAACCAGGAAATCTGTCAAAACCTAAAAAAAGTTATAGAAGCTGCTATTGCTGTGGAATCACATGGGAAATACAAATTTTCTCACTATTAAATGTCTTTGTACAGTATCCCTGACCAACCACTTTTTGATGCTCAGGAATACTTGCAAAATACATACAGCAAATAAATGAATTTGGCCAAAACTGCTGCACTGTACTCAAAGAAACAAAAATCCATCTGTTAATGCTGCAGAAGGACATTTGGGAGAACACCACCATTTGTGGTCAACACAGTTGCAGTGAATGAGGTCAATAAGAAGAAACTGAGAGGAACATGCCCCAAGCAGGTGAGGTAAATTGTGGGGGAAAGAGAAAAAACACTCCATCAATCAGGAATTAAGTTTCTAGCGTGTAAAAATTAGATCAGTTAGCGGAAGTATCCAGTTTGCTGTTACTTAGACCTAATTACTCAAAAATTCAAACAAAACCCCTCCTTGTTTATACTCAGGGCTCTCTCTGACCTCCTTCTAAGAAATGTCCCCACCACATCCTGTAATTCAGTGCCATCAGCATTAGTGACAGTTTCCATGTCACTGTGACCCTGGAGGGACGGAGGGCAGGAGCAGGGAGAAGACTTCACCCATTTTGCACCAGTGGGATTTCTCCTTGGTGCTCCACAGCTTCTTCACTGCATTGCTGTGCTAGAAGCTGCAATTTAATAGCCTTGGTCTTGTCTGTGCTCTAATGGACACAATGTGATTACTGCTCCACCACTGAGAGATTGAACCTGGCACTGGTCACCTTTAGCTCTGTCACTCATCATCAGCCAGCTAAAATGTTGTAATTGAAATAATGGCTTGAGACAATAATGCCTGCAAGGCATTATAGATATGGATTGTAAGTAAAACAAAAAGCAAGACAACAGCAGCAACAGAAAAGCAAAACCCAGGGTCTGGGTGAGTCAAGGTGGTACAGGATTGTTTTGTAAGATTCCTCATGTTATGGAAAGGTCAAGGAATTTTGCTCTTGTGAAGAATACTGTGCCTTCAGTGTGACAGCAACCTTTTAACTTCTCTAATTTGGGCCATCTTAACAATAGTAATTTAGATATCTGACTCAATCTTACCAAAGAAAATTCAAAAATTGTTGTTCAGAACCTAAAACCATGGTAGAGCTGGGCCAGTCTAAGTTGTCACTCTTGGTCATGCCTTACCTTCACGTCTAAACAGTAGAGTGAAAGCTAGCAAAGCAACTCTTTTTTTGACCCAAGTATTTTGGCCATGGGGAGAGATACTCTGATTTCTTAAACTGCATCAACATGCTACAATTAATGCCATTATAATGAATATTACTCACCTAGAACATTACAAAGCTTAGGAAAACGACAAAATTACAGTTTCAGAAACCCCAAGGAGCAAAAAGAGATATTATCAACCTATCTGCTTAAAATGTACATTTACTTAAAATATTTGTACAAAGGACCTAACATTTCTGCCTAAGATACAGCACTCTATGAGCAAATATAATTTATTTCTGTTGGCATTTCATTGTCTAGCCAAGGCAATGAGTTTTTCTGTGTGAGCTCTAATTCTGTAATTTTGTCACCGAGGTCAGTATGAGCATCTTCATGAGTTAATGGGACTTCATGGGAGCATAAACTCTAGCCCCAGCTTTCTGGGATCTCTTCTCCCTGTAAGAGCTCCTGGATGATCCATCCATGGTGCAGGGAGCAGCATTTATTAAGTTCTTAAAACCAGAATTGCAAGCATTCAGCCTATGCTTGTCCCAAGCACTGCAGCTGGTTAAGTGATAGAGAGCCTGGGCAGATATGAGTGAGATGACCAAAGCTGTGGGGGGTTAAGCTCAAGCCCTGCCAGGAATAGGATGAAGACAAATTGTGGCATTTGGGTGGCAACCCAACACCTTTGGCACAGTGGTACCCAGGCTTCAGCACTGAAGGCACAGCTGCTCTGCCCAAGGCTTCCCTCGTTTCCACTTCACTTTTACATCTGAAGTTCCCCCAGAAAATTCATATTGACAAAACTGGGCACTCCAGGTTTTCAAAGGTTGAGCATTTCTAGTATCAATCGTTTACTGTGTTCTCTTCATTTAATAGACTTGTCATGGACAGCCATGGCCACCTCACACTTTAAAGCATGTCAGAAGTCTCCTTCTAGGCTTCAGTCAGGTAAAAAAACCAAACCCAAACACATTCTGCATGTCCTTTGTTATGGCTTCAGGATATACTAAAAAAGTTAATACTAATAATAATATAAATAATATAATTATCATTTATACTCCAATATTATCACACACCCTCAGTCCCAGGGCCTCTATTTTAGGTCATCCCTTTCTGCTAGTTTACAATCTGGGCTGCCTCAAAACACAACAGACAAAATAGAGGGGAAAAAAAAAGGACAGAGAGAACTGTAAGTACTACAGCAAACAGATCACAGCAGTGGATCAAATAAAGCTGAGCACAGTGAACTGGCTGAGGGGCTGTACTGGCAATTTCCTAAAGGCATCCTTTTAGGCATTACTATTATGAAGAGATCTACAAGCAAATAAAATGCCAGTCAGATTTACTCTGAAGAATAGTTTTGCCTTCCATACACAGCAATGTGGAAAAAAAAAAAGACTAAACTGCATCTGGAAAATTTTGCAAAATTATGCAACAGTCGCCTCAGAAGGGAAATGCTTATCTGTTTTGCCAAGTCTTGCTTGTTCTCAAGCAAAGAATTTCTATTTTTTAGTCCTCTGAGAAAAGTAAATGCTCAAAAAACAAAATCAACTGGAAGAAGTGAACTTAAAAAATAAACAGACTATCATTCTCATATCTTGACATTAAAGGTTAACATGCAATTTCCCAGATTTCTCAGTATCTAATGACTCACAGGTGTTCACCTAGGCCAGGCTGGACAGCAGCAAAGCCCAGCAGACTCATCATGTCCTCATTCCATGGTTGCCCATTTTGTTTCACCTTTCAACTGATCTTCAGCTAACAATTTTCACACAAATAGCACATAATAATTACAGATTTATACTGAGCACCTCTCAATGTCACTTCCAAACAGCCACGCCCCAAAGACTCTTTGGAAACTTCTATCTTCATCACAGCCCAAATATACAAGTAGGTGTGCACACACACAGAGGCTAAATTGTAAAGCCTACAAGGATTTGTGAACATTTTATCTATTTGAACTACCAAAAAATTAAGATGAGCCCTGCTGAAAGCCCAAACCATTCCCCAGCCGAGACACCAAAGGCTGAGAATGTACATTCCATCTAGAGAAGCCCAAAAGAGAGCCACTAAATAAGATGACTTGTGACTTCCATCCATCCACCCATCAACCCATCCATCCATCTCTAAGTGTAGGCAGGAGGAAACTTGAGCCAAACAGTTCACAAAAACATCACTGCTATGAAAGAAAAAATACTACCACTAGAATTGTACCATTCTGATAGACTGTGTAGGGGGAAAAAGGGTGAAGGAAACATAAAAGAAAAGATAAATATCTAAAGTGGGAAAAAAAGCATTTATACCATTTCCTTTCCTCATTTGTGCTTATTATTTAGCCTAACTCACTGATTCAGCCTCTGGCCAAGCTACCTCATAAAAAAATTAATTCATATTGGAATAAAAGAGGTGCCTTTCTCCAATATTTAATACATTCAAACACAGATTTATCACTCAAGCAAAAATGAGCCCAGTTTATACTCAAGCTATCCTAGTAATCCAGGTAATCATGGTGCACAGCATGAACCTGCTGTTTGATCAGCTGTTGCTGTGTGCAGTCAACTGAACAGACTCAGTTCAATGTTTTATATATGAATTATACCATCAAGATAAGGAGCAGCTGCCTGGGAGGCAGGAGGCTACAGGGGCATCTTTCCTCCCACCCTCCTCACTTCCAGCTGGGTGAAACTGAAAAGCATGGAAATGTTGAATAGTACAAAGTAATATCTGTAAGATGAACAGCTTTAAAATGAATGAAAACTTCAGGGAACTTTGTAAACACCTGAGAAATGAAGTGGCAACAGAAGCCAGGTCACCACCATGTAACCTTGCAACTTAATCTTTGCAAGATGCCCAAGCCTCTAACAAGCCATAGCCAGACTCTTCAGTGGTAAAAATTAATGCATCTGTGATTTATTTTGCCAGATGTGCCAGCTACTAGAACTAACCCACAAGGTCTCAGATTTTCTAGACTAGACCACCCATTCTTCCAGGGATGGTTTTCACTTTGCTTTCCCCCATCCTATCCCTTGCTCTCCTTTCTGCTACACAATCACACACCGACCCCTGACAAAAATCCCAATGCCCATCATTTCCTCGGGCAGTTCCTTGCTCTCCATCCACTGCTGCTGCTGCTCCTGATGATGTTAAGAGCCCACAAAACTCACACAGTTGAGTCCTGTGGAGTTGTGGGTGGCATAGGAACAGAAGCCTTCTCTTCCCATAAATAATATTATCACTGTTTTCTTGACCAGGTCAATGCAACTCCTCTGGCTTGACAAGCACTTTTCAGCACCTCTTTTATTACTAACTTATCCAGAACTCAGGGTCTCCCCAGATGTGACCCTGATGACCATTCTTCTTTCTCTTCCCTTCCAGCCCCAAACCAAATAATGGTTTGTGGAGAAAATACAGCTTTCCCAGTGACTTTATACTGGTATCCTTTAAAGCAAGCTGTTTGAACAGAAAACTGACAGGACAGAGAAAGTTGTGCAACACACAAGAGCATGGGTGGGTTATTTAGAAGAATGCTAGTCATTCATGGTTTAAATACCAATGGCCTGTGGTGCAGCCTCACTGACCACTGAAAACAGCAAAAAAAATGTTAAACAAGAATAATGCAGCATTACAAAATTATAATTTAGACAGGAATCAGTCCACAGGGGGAAAAAAAAAACAGTGGATTAGATGAATGACCACATTTTGACCATCCTTCAAGGCAGCAATGATAATAATATCTGACATAAGTTTACAAGGATGAAATAGGTTATCTGCCCAGAAGGAAAATCATGTTAAGTTCAAAAATGGCTATATAAAAATTAAATGATTGAAACTTTATTGAGATGAATGGAATTTCCTCAAGAAACCAAAGCCTGGCTAAAGCCCTGAAGTACTCACCACAAAAAAGACAAGGACCTATTGCAGCAGGTCCAGAGGAGGCCCACGAAATTATCTAAGGGATGTAACACCCTTCCTATGAGGAAAGGCTGAGAGAACTTGGGTTGTTGAGCCTGGAGAAGAG
Organism: Motacilla alba alba; assembly: GCF_015832195.1. Classification (NCBI taxonomy): domain Eukaryota; kingdom Metazoa; phylum Chordata; class Aves; order Passeriformes; family Motacillidae; genus Motacilla; species Motacilla alba. Next base: position 6,264,441 of record NC_052016.1, on the reverse strand, counting down.
AGGGCTCTCAGAAGACCACATAACAGCTCCCAGTGCCTAAAGAGGTTTATCAGAAAGATGAGGATGAAATTCTTAGTAGGGCCTGTCACAATAAGACAAGGGATAATTATTTTAGACTAAAAGAGGGTAGATTCAGATTAGATGTAAAGAAAGTAATTTCTTACAATGAGCATGGTGAAAAGCTGTAATAGGTTGGACAGGAGAGGTGGTGGAAACATTCAAGACCAGGTTGGACAGGGCTCTGAGCAACCTGATCTAGCTGAAGATGTGCCTGCTCATTGCAGGGCAGCTGGAATAGATGACCCGTAGAGGTCCCTTCCAGCCCAAACTGTCCTATGACTACAATTCCTCAGGAATGACAACTGATTTTAGAATCATCCCTGAGTGGTTTGTAAGGACATCAAGACACATTGTCAGCAAAGGAAATCCAAAGGAAGGTCTTCAATAATCTAGGACCTTGCTCAGTAAACTTTTATAAGCGTGATAAACTTCAGTGCTGTATCAGTGCACTCTGTGAAATAACTGCTGCAGAACAGAGACAGAACACAAAGGCAAACAACTCCTCTTTTGGGAAGGGGCAGAGAGACAACATGGCTTTTTATCATGAAATAACATAACTGTTTAATTACAGTTGTCAGTTGTGTTATGGAGAAGGAAATCGTGGCAGTGGGAAATGTGCCAAAATCCCCCAGATTGTTTACATACAGAATAATAACTTCTGAAGAAGAAAAGCCTCCTGAATTGATTAAATTAAGTGTAAGGCCTAATTCATTGACATTAGCTGCTGTGTAAGATATGTAAATATAGAGCAAACTCTCTGCTGGTTTATAATAATACAAGCAGCACTGGAAGTTTGCCTCTGGGACTATCAGGGCTGTGTAAGCTCACACTGCTCAGGCTGCCTACTTAGGCAGTGCAAACATGAATACACAGCTTTTTGGCACATCTCTGCAGCTTTGGATAAGACTACATACACACACCAATAAGAGTATCTCCAGTAGTCAACAGCATCCTTGTCAACACACTCCTGAGATCACCTTAGACAGCCTGAGCACTCCAGGATGGAGCCAGAGCAGAGGGCTGCTCATCACAGCCACTGGGACCACAGGCACGAGTGTTTAACCCAGACCTGTGTCACTGTGGTGTCTGACATCGTGTTGCTTGCTGGAGACTAAAACTGTTCACTCCTTACAGCAGGGGAAGCACAATGAATTGCATTTCTCTAAAATAACTCCTGAACTTGATGGTGCCAAGGAGTAAAATGAGCAAATCATGATTCATAAGTACGCAGAATGTGATCTTTTGGCAACCTCTTGATGCTACAAGAAAATGAAAGAAAGAGAAGTAGGCAAGGAGAAAGCAGAGAGGATGGACATAGAGGATGCAGGTGCACATCTCTGGTCCAAAGATGACCAAGTAAATAATTTTTAACTGTGTCTTCATGGAAGGAAGAAGAGCACAAAATTGAAATACTTACACTTTCCATGTCACTATCTTTGATCAGGGAAACTAATTTTTCCAAGACAACCAGCTGGAAATGTCTATGTGAAAAAATATAACATCACATTCTTGATCTGAACCAACTCCCTAATGCAGACAAACACCAGTCACCACCTCCAGTGTGATTAGGTTCTAGTCAAGTGCTAGACCAATCTCTGACAAATCTCACCAACTAAAAGTACCCCTGAAGGTGGCTGTCCAAGCAAACAATGCACAGAACTTGCTTAAAAAGAGATTTGTCTCTCCTGAAAATCGCTAGTCAAAAAAAAAAAAAAAAAAAAGAAAAGAAAATGCAACTCAGCAGCACAAATTAGAAAATCCTGTGGACTCTCCCATTTGTAACTTTAACACCCACTGCTGCACATAAACTTTGGTTCCCTACCAGTTATTTCCTTTAATAGCTTAACATACTTCCCATAAGACACATAACAGCAATTCCTTTCCCAAGGTTTTGCCATCCTAACTTACCTTTTCTCCCCTTCTGTGGTAGTTTTTACATTTTGCTGAACAGACTGAATGAACTTTCCCTAACAACACCCTTTCCTCATGGTTAAATAAGCTAATGAAAAAACCTTTTCTTAATGAAGCATCACCCTGAGCCTTGGGAGATGAGATGGCTCCTGCAGGTAGGCTGGAAAGCTTCTTATCAAATCAACTCTCAGACCAATTAAGAGGTCTCAGACAGTGAATTACAAGAGCTGTCCCTGCTGCCTAGGCTACCAAACCATTTCACAACATTATGCAGCTGCTTTCTGTTCTGTTTACTGTGCATTGCCAAGTTTTTTTCTGTAAAATGTCTAGAAGTCAAATGCAGATGCCATCTAACTGGCTCATACTGCTTTAGCCAGGAGAGTGGTTGAGTACAAAAGCAATAAATTCCTGCTGTCAGATACAGAGACAGGTGACTGAAAATGTGAACCAAGAGCTTCATCATGCCAACTGACAGGAAAATGTCCTGGATTCCCTTTGCCAGAGTGCATCCCAGAGAGGGTGACACTCCCTGGAGAGGGTCAGAGTCCTCCCACTGACCAATCCAAAATGGTTCATCATGAACAGCTATTTCATCCATGCCCCCAGTTTGGTTTTGTGGGGGTTTTTTCTTCTCTAAATGGACATCTAGCATAGGACTCCCAGACGAGTAACGCTCTCCAAAAACATTGTCTTGTTTGGTAAACCATCTTTTCAGAGGAGGAGTATCGAGACATTGTAATTTACTTCCAAAGGGCAAAAAGAAACAAGTATCTGCTGGATATTATGTATTTCATCTATAGTTTTCTTACAACTTCTCCCAGATTTGTTTTAAAAAATTTTGCCCTCTGCATCAGTCTATTTTTAAACAGATAGAATACCATCAGACAATAGCCCTCAAAACACCTGGTCTGGTTTGGGATGTTTTGCCTTCAGTTTTATTATTAAAGTAACTTGACAGTGGTTCACAGATGCAGTGAGAGCTACTGTAATTATACAGCACATTAAATGGTCACACAAATTAAAAGTGAGGCTTAAGAAGAGTAGAGAGCACAGTGGCATCTCAATAATGCAAGAATAGGTATGGAAATATTTTTAAAACCCTACATAACAACAGAATTACTTTATCTTGCAGTATGTTTTGGTTCTAAGCTTACAGGAACATGGCAGGTTGCTTGTGAACAGCAAAACACCAAGCATACTTCAAATAACACTACAATTAACAAAAGACTTCATCTTGAAGAAAAAAAAATTCAATTAACCTCACTTTGATTGTAAAATCTGTGCACCAGAGATTTAAGAGAAGCATTTTCTTAAGTAGGACTGGCATAAGATCAGGATAAAATCTGATAATTTACTTGAAAACCAAACAAGGAAAGCAGTTCCCAAGGCAAAAACAGGGACAGGAAGACATTTTTGAAAACAAAAGGAGAAAGTCTTTAAACAAAATCTCTGAGCAGATTTCATGGTTTTATTTGAACTCATTGGTGTCTCAATTAAGAAGATAAACAAGTTTGATGGTGTAACTTCATAGCGTTCTCATAGTTGTTTTGACCCTCATGATAGAGGAGCCCTTCAAAGAAAAAGAGAGGACTCTAAGCAAAGAGAAGAACCTGTCACAATGCACATTCCAGCTCTAAGAGGCTCTGTTATGGTTCTGATGTAAATATTCTTTAGTACCAGGCATTCTGCATGCAATGTGTAGCTAAGCATTTTCATATATGCTTTTTGACTCTGGGAAATTTTCTTTTAAATTATTTCTTTTTAATCTGCACCATTTACAAAAAAATTTCAAAAAGTTTTGCTGAAGTTTTGCCCATAAAACAGAATCTACCCTTAGTAAATCCTCCTGTTCTTCCAAGATCTTCATTATCACCAATATTATTGAGATTACCTGGCATCTTCAGAAAAGCCACAAACCATTACTTTGATTTGAAAGAAATAAAGAATGATTTTGAGTAGATTTTCATTACATAAAATTTAAATTTTGCCTTAGTTTTATTCTTTCCTTTTATCAAACCTGCAATAAAGGACACTAAAAATTATTCAGCAAAGGAAGTGACATCTTCAGATAAAAGAACAGAGACTGCCAGGGTTGTGAAAGTCTCTGCACTCTTATTTCATGAGCAAGATTTCAGTCTTTACATTTAAACCCTTCTAATTACATCTGGATAAAAAGACAGGCAGAGCTGCTGCCAAAGAGGGTCTGAGCCTGCAAATGCACAGCTTGCTTTACCTGCAGAAGTAAACAGGAAGGAGATGGCCAAGTGGCAGCTCTGTGACACTTGTTTGTGTACATCCTCCTGCTGACACAGCAAGTCTTTGTTTGCCCTGCAATTCCCTGCTTTGCTGGGGCTGGAGCAGGTGGCTGGAGCACACCTCAATGTGACAAGAACCTTCTGCTGTTTTCACAGGCAGCAGCCACAGAGCCTTGGTCAGAAGAGCCTCAGGCAGCTCAAAACCAGAGACTTTCTGAAGGAACACACACGAATTGTGGAGCAGCAACAACCCCGGTCACCAAGGGGTGCCTCATTCTAAAAATCATACACTTCACTCTCTGGTGGACAGCAGAAGAGATCTCGGCAGCAGCCGTGCATGTTAGCAGGGGTTTTAAATCAGTGTAAGGAGATCTAAAACCACAGTTCCATCACCTGGCTGCAAGTTCAGTGATGCACAGACAAGTGTGGATCAGAGGTGAGCAGCAGCTGTACACAACAGCTTAAGGAAAGGGACTGAAGAGGGGTACTTAGTCAATAACCATTTTTGTGCCTGTATATTTTTCCAGTCTTTGTGGGAAGACAAGAGAAAAGATGCTACAGCACAAAACAGGAGCATTTTGGTGGGTATTTAGTGTAAAGGGAAGTAAATAGATAACTGGTTCGCCCTGCCACTTGCTGCTGTCTACAGGTGGCAAAGAGCGAAGCGCACGATTGACCAGAGCTCAGCACGGCTCCTCTGTCCTGATGCTCTTCCAGAAAAACCTGAGTGGGCTGTGCAGGCCTGCCATGAAAACATTCCCATGGCAACCAGGGATAACAAGGGTAGTTTAAAAGCTGTTACACTGACTCTTTCACTCCAACTCATTCAACAGAGGGAACGTAGCACTGCTGCTGTCACAAAACCATGCCACTGGAAATGTTTTTGTTTACGAGGCATGAACAGACATTTACCACAGGCTAATTACGTTCATTGAGTTTCACTGTGACACACAGTGTAAATTAAAAATTAGCCATAGCACTGTGCTCAGAATCCACTGCGCTTTATAGAAAAGCAATGGTTAATTTTTTGCTGTTTGTATAAACATACTTGAAACATTCAAACATTATTCAGCAGTTTGTTATCAGAGAATCGTCCTTAGGAAATAATGCCTATGATTTTGTCTCTGCATTTTGTATACCATTCAAATTATATTCTGCACACCTTAACACGATGGTTAAACAGGCATCTAGAATTACATATAAGTAAATAGTGGAAATTAAAAGCCATATAAAAACAGATGGACAAAATCATATTTTGTAAGAGATCTCAAGTAATTGTTTGTGGTTTGGCAGGAGATACTGCTGGATCTGTGGATGTGTGCACACTCCTCGTGCTCTGAGAAGATCACCAATAGGACAGGAGCTATCACTCCATACCTCCCTGTGCTAAGGGGCCAAAAAGCAACTGTTGATATGCCAAAGACACAGGGGGGAAAAAATCTACTGCCCATGCACAATTTATTGTGCTCAGGGGAGAGATTCACTGTGGGCAGGCACAAAGGTTTTCTAGCCCGGACTGGGTTAAAAAAAGGTGATTGTCACTCAAGTGCAAGAAGGCTCCAGGGCCCCAGTGCTGTCTGTCCATTCTGCCAGGCTGCTCATGCTCTCAAACCCATACCTGTGCTGAAAGGGGAGCTAGAAACTTCCTATCCACCCAGCTGATCTCAGGCATTTTTCCTTTATGCCTCTACCTGCACTGAACAAAAGGCAGTCAAGGATTCAAATTAATCACATGTGACCGAGGGCCTCTACCTAACATCCCTGGACTGGGTGCAGAGGATGCTTCTAGCCTTGCTCGTCCAAAAGATCCAGGGGTACTGGAAAAAATTGCACAGGTTCAGGGGATGCCAGGACTGGACAGTGGAAGAACCAGAAAAATAAAACGTAAATCTATTAAAATTAAATTTAAAAAAATATTAAAATGAACAATAGTAGTAAAAATGAACAGTAACAGATATAAACAATAATAAAAATTAATTATTATTAAAATACAATATAATAAGTAAAATATATTATAAATATAATAAATGAATAACAGTGGAAATAAATAACCATGGAAATAATTTTAAATTGAAATAATTAATAATAATAATAAATAATAATAATAAATAAGGATAAGAATGAACAATAATAAAAATTAATAATAATAAAACCAAAGATAAAGTAAATTATAAGATAAAAATAATTAAAATAACGCTACAATTGACATTATTAATAGTTGATAATAATAAAATACTGCCAGCACCATACGGCACTCCGCCCGACCGATGGGGTTGCTCTCGGCCGGCTTTACCGAGTCGGCGGGGATGCGCTCGGGCCGGGCGGGGGTCGCGCATCCCCCGCCACGCCGCCCGTCCCCTCCCCGCGCCCGCACCCACCTGAGATGCCGCCCCCGACCACGACCACGTCGCATCTCTCGGCCATGGCGCTGCGGGGCTCGCTGCTCCCGCGGCGGCTCCGGCCGGGCTGTGCCGGTCCCGCCCCGCGCTGGCACCGCCCCCGCGGCGGGACCCGGCCCGGGCGGGCGGAACCGGGCTGGGGCTGAGGCTGGGGCTGGGGCTGGGGCTGGGGCTGAGGCTGCTGGGGCTGTTGCTGGGGCTGCTGCTGGGGCTGCTGCTGGGGCTGGGGCGGCTGGGACTGCTGAGGCTGGGGCTGGGGTTGGGGCTGCTGCTGGGGCTGGGGCTGCTGCTGCTGCTGGGGCTGCTGCTGGGGCTGGTGCTGCTGGGGCTGGGGCTGCTGCCCTGCCGCCGGGCCCTGACCCACAGCCAGCGACAGGTCTCTCCTGCTTCCCGCCCGGGCTGGGCAGGGAATTTAGCCCTGGTGGAACAGCGCCGCTCCAGAGGCACAGCAGTGGGGGCTCTCTGCTTGGTTCTGTTGGAATTCACTTCTGCAGCCACCCTAGCGCTGCCTGAGGGGACCTGTGGCTGCCGAGGTAGGGACTCTGAGATGTGTCAGTGCTCCTGCACAGGCCTCCGAACACAGAGCTGAGTGTGACCCCCAGGAGGCTCACAGCCCCGCAGGGCTCGTCCAGAAGCGACAGTGTCGTCAAATCCGCCGGGATGCTTTAGGCTGGTCCCCTACACACCCAGCAGGGCCTTCCACTGCTCAGGTTTCTGTTTTGCTGTGAGGGTGGCACCAGGAGAAGCGGGTTTGGGGATGCTCAAAGCATGGAAATAAGTTTGGTCTGATGTATCAGTAGGGATCCCATTGTTTCAGTCATACCTGACTTCCCACACCCGGCAGGCTCAAGGCAGAAGGTGCCCAGCTCCAGGACATCCTCTGAGCCAAAGACACTTGTTCGGTTTCTGTCATTCTCCATGTCCTGGAGCTGTACATTGCAGAAAGAAGGCCATGAGCATCTGGTGAGGGCTCCCTGTCCCTCTTCCATCATACCTCAAGTGAGAGTTTATGGGGTTCAGAGACAGGGGCATCTCTGATGGAATTCACAAATATTGACCGCAATGGGTACAGTCCTGCATTTTTAGGCAAAATGGGAGGGAAGAAAATTGAAGGGACAGGAAATAGAATAAAGACAGAAATACATATTCTTACTCTGATTGAAAGAATCTGTCTGATTAAATCAAACTCTAAAACCTCTTTATCCTGAGAGAGACACAATTATCAAATTATCAGAAATAATGGTTGCAGAGACATTTCAAATCCCATATGAAACGCTCAAAATTGGAGAAGGCTATTCCAAAAGCAGAAATTGGTAATTTTATGGGCTCTTGTTGAGGGTAGCTATGTTTATATTTATGTATTTAATGCAAAGAGCCACAACCACTTAATGATCCCAATATATAACACTTATTCCTGGGATTCTTCTGGTTCCCATTTTTCTCTTGTGGTTCTAAGAATCAATATCTTTATTTATTTTTTCAATAAGTTGTTTGAAACAGAAGGCTGTGCTGCTTGCATTTGAGGGTATGTCGTGAAGGACCTATGAAGGCACAAAGCCCTGCAAGGGCTCCTGCTAAGACACAACAGAGGAAACATCTGTGTCATTAAGTATGTTCATGGACACATTATATAATCCTGCTAGTGAGACATCCAGCACTGTCTAGAGCAGGCCAAACCTCTCCCAAAGCCAGGCTGGTGCTTTTCCCCTCCTCTCTCCTGCAATAAGTCTGGTTCAAAAGTTCTTTTTGTTCCTCTTAGTAGCTTCTGCTTCTGCAATGTTTACACCCTGTGTGATGGTAATCCCAGCCAGTACAGAAGCTAGCACACCATGGTACATTTAAACTGTAATCTTCTGTATTCCCCCTCTTTGCTTTTCTGTTTACAATGTTGTGATGCTTGTCAAGCACTTTAGGACCCTCAAATGTTGGGATAAACATTTGCCAATCCTAATAACAATTTTATAAACAGATCCCAGTCCAAAAGTGGACCTGTCTTCAACAGGTATGAGCAGAATGATGTACATAACTCTAATAAAGCCTCTTGGATTGCATAAAGATGAGCTCTCTCTCTCTCTATATATATATATATGTGTGTGTGTGTGTGTGTGTGTGTGTGTGTGTGTATATATGGGGGTTTTTTTTGGTTTATTTGTTGGTTTGTTTGGGGGTTTTATTTGGTTTTTTTTGTTTTTTTATTTTGGTCTGGAACCCTCACATCTAATCACATTAGGATTCAGTTCCTGGTTTTTATGGTCCCATTACTTCTCTCATTCCATGTGGTTCTAACTAATTAACTAGATAAAGTGTGTTGTGCCTGGATTTTGGCACATTATCCTTTGAATGCATGATGTTAAAAGCAAAGAAAACTTTCTGTGAAAACACAGCAGCTGAGAGCTTTCACATTTTCTCACCTCAGACTAGAGCTTGTCTGAGATAAAATACATTGTTTTCATAAATTTTCTTAGGTTCTCTGACATTGTGGCAATGAAATGGCACAATAGCTATGCTGTCTGGCAGAAAATGTATCAACAGCCAGGGTCTAAATTTTGAGGACTTAGTGGAAAGTTGATGGAATAGGGGTCAAAGCCAAAGATCTCCCCCTTTGCAAAGTGTAAGAGGTAGAATTTAGGCATGTGATTCATCACTGTCTGGTCAGTGACTGGTAGAACTACTGTACAGCTTTTTAAATTACACATCCTTGCAGTTTCTACTCCTTAAATAGTAGTGCATTTTAAAAAACACAGTTTTTTGTTGTTTATGTGTTACAGTTTTTCTTCAATGTGTTCAGGGGGAAAGTCTTTTCTTCAGGACAAGCTGGTTCACATCTCTGAAATTTCCTGCTGGCAAGTAAATGGATGTTAACATCACCTTCAGTCAAAGCATGAGAATGGATTCCTCTGTTACCTGCAGACTATATTAGCACCTGCTTCAGGGGCAGGGGTGTGATTGAAGCCAGGAATTCTTCTAAATTCCTAGTCTGACTGCAAACTCCCACTGTGCCAGGACCCTGTCAGCGATCCTGGGTGTTCATCCTCCTCCCACCCTTTTCCACCACTGTCCTGACATAACCTGAGCATTCCCTGAGCCTTGGTGCTTTCAGGCCCCCAGTGAATCTGGTGCTTGCACTTCATCCCTGTGGAGGATCCCTCAAAGGAGGGGTGAACATGGCTTGACACCTCCCTCATCTGCAACCAAGCCATGCTGTTCTCCTGCTTGGTGCCTTTGTGCTTGCTGAATACTGATGTTGCAGAAGACAGGCAGAATTAAATACCTTGCTAAACATATATTTCACACGGCTTCAAATTTCCCTCATGCTACCAGTGCAGAAATTGTGAAAGCACGTCAGTGCTTTTGAAATACTGCACAATTAAAGGAGCATAAGCTGCATGCCAGGCTTTCCACCAGGGGAAAACTGCTGCAAGGTGTCTCAGCAGGTTGTCTGCTCTGTCCCTGCCCTCTACAGTGGTATCAGCCATGAGTGAAATGTATCTTGATTAGTAGTGAATGCTAACTGGAGAGGTAAATGTTAATAGCCAAGGGTTTTAATCCAGCTTACACAGCCTGACATTCACCTAGAGCTAGTAAGCAAAAATTGAATATTTTATCAATCTGATTGTGTTCAAAGTAGGGCTGATCATTAAATGTAAAACCTACAAGATTAGGCCTATTAGTAGAAGCAATGAGTGAATGTAAACATTCACATTCTGAGCACACACAGAGCCACAGCACAAGAACAGAGCAGGGTCTGACTCCCCCAATGCAGCCAGGCCTGGGGATGGGGGCAAGGATCATGGGGACCCCAAGGAAGGGTGACAGCCCAGGCCTGTCCCACCCCCAGGCAGGAGCGGCTCCCAAAATTAGGTCCCTACTGATGCCATAATTATTTAATACAAGTGCACAAGTTTTTTAGAACAAAATTATTTTAGCTTTCTTATTATTATCATCTGTCTGTGTGGATTTAAGGATCTTCCTGGTCCAAAGGGTATAGAGGCAGCCTCCCATTCAGTGGAGGGAGGCCATGTAGGCTCTAAGACAACAAGGAGTCAGTCACATGTCCTCATTAGATTTCAGAGAGAAGCCATTCATCAAGACTGCTTGTGTAATGAAACCCCAAGAAGGAGTGGAAGAAAACTGATGTGATAGCTGAAAATATTCCAGATATCCTACTTCATAGTCTCTGGTTTCCTTTCCATCTCTTTATCCTAATGAACCCACTTTTACAAATCTGTGACTGGTGTAACCACTATTGTGATGGAAGGGTTAAAAACAATAGTGGTAATCATGCAAATATGTGCATACTTACTAATATAACCAACAAAGAAAAAGCAGGGGAAAACCCTTGAACTAACATAAATTAATTCCCCAATGTCAAGCTCATCCTTGCACTGTGCTAATCTCTTCCTGATGATTAGCTACAGTTCAGGCTGATCCAATTTCCTATTGCTTCTCCTTTTTTGCAAAATTTTCCTCCAAAAGAAATCCATTTTCAGGTTTGTGGAATTGTGGAATTTTGGAATTTTTCACTATTGTTATTAGGATGAATACCTGCATGCAGAGGTGCTTGGCGCTGCCATGGCATCTGTGATGAGGACTTGTGCCAATTTCTAAAGACACTTTTCCTTTGTTCATGGGCAATGTCAGTTCCTGCCATGCAGAATTCCTGGGGAATGGGCCCACAGGTCACCTATACAGGCAAGGATAAGGACAGAATGGAAAGCAAGGCTTTATGTAAATGTAAAGGAGTTAGAAAAGTTAAAGTACCTTAGAAAGTACCACATTGCTGCTTCAGACAGAGACAGACTTAAGGACAGATCTAATCAAAGGGTGTTGATCAAAAGTAATCTGTGTTTTTAAAGTAGTAACCAGAAGACATGTTCTGAACTGAAAACCAACAGTCTTTGCTATGTAATGCCTATTTTTTACTGACCCTTGTTTAAAATCTGTTTGAGCTCAGTTCTTTTGAACTAGATGAGCAAAACCTAAAGATGCAAAGCAGATGAGAACTATGAAATTCCATTTCCTACCTCTAAACACGCAGTGTCCTGTGCAAATGCACTGGATTGCCTCAGAATACATGAGGAAATGAAACACTTTCACCCCTTTAACAAAGAAAATCTACCATGTCCTTCACCAATAACCTAATCTGAAGAGCTCCTGAAGAGACAAGTTATGCATTTCACTCATGCCAAATGTTTTCTTGTGAATAATGGCTGGTGACATTTTATTTTCTCTTGATCTTGATAGTCCTGCTGCTTTGCCTCTATGGAAGTCACAGCACACTGTTTCCATCTGTCACTTGAAAGATAGCCCCCTTCCAGTCTGTCCACTACCAGCCTTCATTATTAATTCATTGCTGATTTATTTCACCTTTATGGGAGCCAAAAGAAGCCCCTAGGTTTGCATTCCTCTGGTTCCTCATTCTCTTTATCTTCCCCCTCCCCCATGTTTCTTCTGCCTCACTCCCTAATTTTTAGCTGTGGTGAAGTATCCCATCATCAGTAGCAAAACTCATGTTATCCTGAAGGAAAAAAACATCCAGGAGGATATTCCAGGAGCTCCTATAGTGCAAACTTGGGAAAGAATTAATGAACAATAGGACCCAGGCTATCATGTGTTGATAAGGAGGTTATTGTGGATGTATTAGGTGTTACAATGTGGGTACATGGCAATGCTGCTGGGAATAATGGGGATGTTGTTCCCTGCACGTTTCCAGAGTCCAAGATGGCCCTGTGTAAACTGGAATGGCTTCAGTGAAAAGCCCTGAAAATAATTAATAGATTAGGGAATATGCTTGCTAGTGAAAAATCAAAATTTGAAGAGAAGAAGGTAAAGAGGTTATCAATTATACAGGTGGAATTCATTTCATCTTATGCTGCTCATGTGCACTGGCTCTCAAGATCTCTTCTCTGGACCATGGGAGGGACAGGTAGTTCTCGAGACTGGTTTATACTGTACTAAAGTAGTTAATCAAGACAGGCAGGACAATTTTCCTCCTGAGATTCCTGGCTCTCTCAGAAGACAATTGACTTGGGCTAAATAAACTTTGAGATTATTAGAACCAGTGAACTCAGTCCCACTCCAGGTATGTGCCTGGGGAGCAAAGAGCTACTCATACAGTTCTCCAGTGAAGGTGACAGAAGTGTATCTAATACTTCTGCCCTAGGAGAAAGGGAGAAACCAACACAAAACTTCCCTGGAAACTTAGCACTGGGTTTATTTTGTACAGACCATAGGATCTTTGCTCCTGAGAAGCAGCAGGAGGCTATTAGTTCAAGATGATCTGGCTCCTTGCTCCTCCAGGAAGGTTGGGACTACCTTGCAAAGGTCTGTGTGGTCCTGCTCATCCTCAGTGCCCTGGGACAAAGCTGAAACACCTTCCTGGGTGGGCACAAAGGACCCTTTAGCATGGAGCCTTGCACATTTTTAATGCCATTGCACAGATTTTATGCAGCCACAGACACAAGCGACATGAGCTGTGTGCTGGCTGGACCAGAATCAAGTTTTTATCTTGTAATTGCCCTTTGCATTCTGTGTTTGCTAAATACTCAAAATCCCAGCATTGCCAAGTGCTGATTTTAATCCAAATCTCTCTGTGCTAAATCTTCTGAGGTCAGGGCTTGATCCTGTTCTCTGAGGTTTGGTTTAGAGTTTCCATGCACATATTTTTTATTCTATATACAGTTTTCATTCCTTTCAGGCCTAAACTTCATCCAAAATCTTTAATTACCCTATAAATTCCAATGTCCAGCTCCTCATCAAATTTTCCTTGTCTACTTCTTCCTTTAACTCATTTCCATAAACACAAACATCCCCTAAACAATTTAAAAATTGCATATGTATCCTCATACAAGATGTACAATAGTTTAAAATTCATAGAATCTGGATCTGACAATAAGCAGGGCTTTTCATATTCATGCTATTTTTAGTGTCTTGAAGTATTTAGGGCTAACTTTGCTTGCTGTCTTCCCTTTTGTAGGTGTCTGCTTCTGAGGTGCTTGGTTATTTTGATAAGCCAGACTTGCAGAGGGGCTTTGTTTATACTAGCACTTCTGTGTTGGGCAGCTAGGATCACACATAAGTCTCTTTGTTTTCTGCAGAATGAGGCTGCTGTATCCATTTTATGTTTACACATCTCCTGTTGAAGCCAATCTTCTAGTATCAATGTAATAAAAATGAGTTTGGATGCATGAGAATTTTAACTACTGTCCATGCAGACACTGAACAATAGTTTTCAAATTGAAATATTATTCAATCTTCTCTCACATTTCTCATGATCAGTATTTTGGTTTCATGAGGTAGCCAGCACGTAGTTAGTGTTACTGTGGCTTGTATTTTACAAATAGCAGATTTTAGAGGAGATGATCGGTACCAAACTGGGTATTTTAAAGTGCTGCTATTTTACAGATGTGATCAAGAAACCAAACAGCATCAGAGCCCCTTGTTTTGTCCCCTTCCTCAGCTCAAGGGTATATAATTTCTTGCTGCTGGTGACTGCATTGAATGAAATTGCCAGGGCCGAGGGCAGCTTTGACTATTTTATTAAAGACCTCACCTGGCCCTGGCTCTGACTTAATGAACTAGATCCTTGAACCAGAATATCACCTAGAACCTAGAATATCACTTAGGATCTAGAATATCAACCATCTAGGTTGCAATGTGATAACAGAAGCTTGTCATGTTCAAATACCTGACCCTACTGTCCTCAGTCTCCTTGAGAGAAGGATTGCAGGGATCCTCCATCTTCTGCCAATTGTCGTTTCATGGCAGATGGCAAACAAAAAAAGAAATCAAGGTGAGCCTTCTGCATTTCCTCTGATGTGATTAAAGTCTTGATCCTGAGCCACTGTGTGCATTTTTCTGATTGAGTCCTTTCTGTATGCAGTGGCCATGGCTTTCCCTCATGCCTATCTAGGGAATGGTTGACACCCGATGGGGATGCGTCAGGTGTTTGTAAATCTTTGTGTGCAGGCACTCAGCAGTAGGGTACTCTGCAGTGCTATTTCCATCCACTTTCCTAGTTCAGACAGTGTTTTATTTTAAATCTTAGAATTGTAGAAAATCCTGAGTTGGAAGGGACCCACAAGGATCATCAAAGTCCGACTCCTGGCCCTGCAAAAAACAGCCCCAAGAATCCCAGCATGTGCCTGAGAGCATTGTCTAATGTTCCATCAAAACTCCAAATGGCGCCATGGGATCAGATCAAACCATGCATTGATTTGGGTCTGTAGTCTTTTTGAAGTCTTGCCTGCTTCCCTAACATCCTTTTTGTCTGTCTTGGTTTGCATTATTACTTTTGGTTCCACATTATTGGCATTTTCTGCTTTTGTTGTGTGAGCCTGAGCTCCTTCAGGCTTTGCTCCCATTCCCTGTATGTATCTGCAACATAAGCTCAGTGGCTGGGAAAACTGCTGTGGCATTTTGCTGAGAACAGTGACTGTGCTTACTGCTCTGTACTTGTTGTTGGGTCTCCTGCCCACCCAGGGATGCCAGATGTGGGGTTTCATGTTCCGGATTGGGGTGACCCCAAAAGATGGAGAAGTCTCTCCTCCAACCCGTGCCTTCGAAGAAAGACTCAGTAATCTTCTGTTGTCTGGTTTCAAGGTTGATTATTGTTGGTTATCTAAAAGATTCTTCTCCTGAACTGCTGTGACCCGTTCAGCAGCTCAGACAAAGGCACACTGCCCTCCCAGGGGGCTGGTGCCATCTTTTATATCATATATTACATACTACATGTTTATGCTTTTTCCCCAATGCCTACTATCTATATTGAATGGTGACTTTCTACTCTAAACCAATCTGTGAGTGCCAGCATCACCAAAGACATGGAGGCTAGGAAGGAGAAAGAAAGAGGACAGGGCACACCCAAACCCCTCCATCTTAGATCCCCTGACCCCCATGTACAAAACCTGGACCCCTGTGTACAAGGCTTAAAACCCCCCTGGACAGCACTCAAAAATCCTTCCTTTCACTTTGTGATTACTTCTACTATACTATCTAAACTTTTGTGTGTGGCTTGTAATTCTTCATGCAGAGTTAGTAATTTGCTCCATGGGCTAAGATCAAAACCCCACGTGTGTCTTTGGCTGCATGCCAGGGTCTCAGAGCCCCCTGCCAGTGGCTCTGGCCATCCAGGACACCCAGAGGGATGTTCTGGATTCCGACACTTGCGGTTTGTTAAGCTGAGGGGTGATTCATCCACTGTGTTTCCCCCAGTTTGAAGATAGGTCACAAAATAATTTTCATTGTTGGGTGTTTTTAGTGTTGCAGACTGTGGTGGGAGGGGCTGGTTTGTCTGCTGCTTCTGCCATGTATTTTTGTTTGACACGTTGCACATCACTGATGTATTTTGCAATCTTGTTCTGGTGACTGTCAAGGGTCAGTGGAGCAATTCTTGCTGCTGTCAGGGACTGCTTTCTGAAAGCCTCTGTTATGGTTTTTATTGTTATTCTAAAATGTGGCGAAAAACCTGTTTTTCTTTCCGGGTATTATTTTAAATGAAAAGAACCTTAACATGTGCAAGCAGACAGACATTTGTCTAAATCACAGTGCTTTCTGGAACTGGTACCTGTTCAGAAATACCTGGACAAAGGTACAAGAAATATCTCGTCTGGTAATTCTTTTGACAATTAAATATGGCTTTTAATCTATGTCAGTCAAGTGAAGCAATTGGAGCAGTTCTGCCAGTCAAGTCCACTGAATTCACAGTCATAAGTTGGCGTGGTCTTCAGGGCAGCCAGGACTTGGTGAAGGGAAGGAGAAATCTTGACTCCATGTTTCAGAAGGCTGGTTTATTATATTATGATATATATTACATAAAAAAGACCACACTGAAACTATATTACAAGAACAGAGAGAAAGATGCATCAGAAGGGAAGACAGGAATAGAAAGGAATGAATAATAAAGTTCTGTGAGTCCCAGAAAGTCCGAGAGCTGCTGCCTCCTTGATTGGTCACTGAGTAGAAACATCCCACATCGACCAATCGAGGAAGCACCTGCTGCATTCCACAGTAGCAGATAACAAATTGTTTTCATTTGTTCCTGAGGTCCTCTCAGCTTCTCAGGAGAAGAAAATCCTAGCAAAAGGATTTTCATAAAATATCATGGCTACAATAAGTGCCTTAGCACTGAGGTAAGATTTTAATAAACTGAGTGTATTTGCATACTTTCATACTTGAAGAATGTGTATAGACAGCACCAGAAAGAGCTGGCCTTTTGAATATTGGTTAGTGATTTCAAATACCTTGAGTTCATTAGAAAAGTCAGCATTTCACCTGGGATTTACTGACCAATGAAAATAGTAGACATAAGCAAAGTAAACACACTATGATTAATTAGCAAATATATGTGGTATTTTGTATTTCTGAAAAAAAAAAAAACCTGACATTTTCATACGAGGCTCTGAGATTGCACATTATATAACCACGAGGCTTGCTTAATGAAGGAAGATATTCTGAAATGAGGTACCTTGATGTGCCTGTGTCTTTTAAACTAAAATAGCCACATCCTCATGAACGCTGGCCTTTGCTACATTATAAGATATCATTCCCTTGAGAAGCAGGTGCAGCTTTCCCCCTGAGCCAGGGGTGGCACAGCATGGAATAGCACAGCTCCTGGAGATCACTGTGCATAAAACTCTCTTCTAGGTTCAGCACTGTGTTGCAGAGCTGGGCTGGCCAGTAGTGCCTGTATTTACTCAGGCTGATGAAAAGGTCAGAGATGAATTGACCTTTAAACCCATGCAGGTTTCACATGAGCTCTGTGTTGGTGGAGGGCCATGCCTTAAACCACTACAGACTTCTTCCAGGCAACTCTGTTCTACCTAAAAGTTCGGCTTTTCTCTCCCAAATTATTGTCTGGAATTTTCCATAGCTGGTTTCCCTTTGTGCAATTCTTTGTAAACTGCAACCATGCCTTCTGAACTAGATTGTGAAATTTTGTTGTCTAGTTGTCATCTAGTGGTGACATGGCAGTGCTGCTGAGCCTACACCCTCTGTGGTTTGCTGCTCCTGAGGAGGAGGTGGCAGATGTACAAGACTTTGGCAGTGAACAGCACACAGGGTGATGGAGGTAAAGCTGATTTATTAAAGACTTCATGGTGGCAGGAACTCAAATCCTGCCACCTCTACAGGTACTGTAGAGGAGTGCAGGTAGTGACATTTAATTGATCCAGATGTGGAATATTGTCATGACAGCTGTTCAGTGTTGATTGATTTCTCCATTAGGAATAGCTGTAATTTGTCTTCCCTCCTCTCTGAAAAGTATTCATGAAAACAGCCTATGCAAGGTGTCCTGGGCTCCAGATGAGAGTTGACCAACAACTGCAGAAACAGGCGTGGCACCTGTGAATAGGACATGCTCTAACAATGCCAGGCACAGGGAGGTGGAAATTTAAGGTCCCTTCCAAACCAAATCATTCTATGATTCCACAGACCCAGGATAATCTTGCAGGCAAGCAGTAAATCTTATGTGGCTACTTTTGGATTTGAGGACTTTCTTAAACTTGGGGACATTGGAACCTGTTTCTGAGGTTTGTATTTTAGGATGGCATTATGCATTCATGATAATTCTTCCCCAAATGACCAAGGCTAGATAATCATAGAATCATTTAGGTTGAAAAGACCTCTTATGATCATCAAGTCCAACTGTTTATATGCTGTAATGGACAGGAAGTGTATAATTTCTAAAAAACAGTTTCTGACATTCATAGCCTGCCTTCATCATTCCACCAACTGTAAAATGCATCCTGAACAAGGACCTGATAATGGTGTTGCTTGTTGCTCACCAAATAATCTCATTCTGAATTCTGAAGGCTCCAGCCCTGGCCAGGAGATAACTCCACTCCTGCCCCTGGCACAGGGAGCACTGCCCACAGGTCAGGCTAGGTGATCCCCCAGGAGAGGTGCCTGAGCTCTGGGGGAAAGTCACCATCACTCCTGTCTTCAAAAGGGCAGCAAGGACCACCCAGAAACCACGAGCCCATCAGCTTCACCTTCATCCCCAGGAAGGTGATAGAAGAACTCATCCTGGATGTCATCTCTAAGCCTGAGGAGTCATCACAGGCTAGTAAAAGGTGAAGGTGCAATACCAGAAGTCAGGGAAGCTGCCCAGAACCCTCCTGAATTGGGATCTCAGAGCTGCAGTGCTTTAGCAGGGACATACACCCAGGGGAACACTTACCTTTGGCTCTTTGCCTTTGGCAGAGATTCCAGTCACCCCCACAGGACTGCCCTGGGGGTGTAGCTCCCTGTGCCTGTTCTCTGTGGAACCAACATTTGCCTCTATTTTTTTTATTTGTAGTTCCCTATGCTCACCACTACCCCCTCCCTTAAAATATTTTCTCTTGGACTGTTTTTTTTGTGAGGTTTCAAAACATCTTTTCTCCTGCTTTTTGACTGTACCCTTTCCTATATAGTTTCCCAGCTACAAAGCCTAAGCCTATTATGGTCTGGACGCTGTACTTCAGACCAATGGCATAGCTGTTGAGAATCATCACTCCTGGAAAGAAAAAGTGGGGGAAAAAGGAGTAAAAGCACTAGTAGAGAGGCATCTTCAACACTATGTATCAGTTTCTCTGGGTTTGAATTGAAGGCACTCGACACAGTAGTTCATGTTTGGACTTAGGTGTTTATTATTTCTTAGCAGTAAAACAGTCTCACAACCATGAGTTCAGCAGCATTTCATTAGCAAGGCACAAAATGGCTAATGATGTCTTGTTAGAAGGTCTTTTAAGACTAAACTACCCAATTAAGAACTGACACCTAGATTGTTTTCCCTTTTAACCCAATAACTGATCCCTCGAAGCCCGCAATGTGGACCTTTCTGCCCCACTACAAAACATCACCCAAACCCATGAAGAAGAAGGAAGAAGGGAGAGAAGAACAACCTGCCTCCTCCCTAAAACCTCCATCTTGCTTCATATTTATTTCTATATTCTAAAACCCCAAACTCTAAGTTTTACACCCTGTGATATTGCACGCTTCTAACCAACTGCACACCTGTAATCCCAGTGCTATCAATCAATTTTGAAGCCTTCTTCACAGCCTCAGGTCAAATGCAGTGCTCTCTTGTGGGTCTATGCCTTTAAGCACAGAAAGTTTAAAATTCTCAGCATGCAGGGTTCCAACAACTATGGGTTCAGACTGTCTCAGACCTACAGCCACCTGCAGCAGGCACTGAGAGTTGGTGCTCACTGCTGCAAGCTGGGGCTAGATTTTCTCTAGCCAAACAACAGTCAGAAAAAATAGGGTACCTGGGCTTACACTTCAATGTGCCAAATATTGTCAGACCTCTGCAGGCTGCCCTGCTGTGTGAAACAAATTCTCAGTGTATTTACTTTTTCTAAATACTGTAGCTCTGCTGTCTTTGTAGCTCAGTTTTTGTGGCAGCTTGCAAGTGATTCTGCTTTTCTGCTTCCCAATTAGAGTCCTGTTGCTGCAATTTTTATGCAGCAGCCCCTCCACCAAGGGCACAAGCCTTGAGCTCCTCTGCTGAGTTTAGTGGCACAATTTTAACCCCAAGGAGAGGATTTTAACCCTCTCCTTGGAGGTCATGCATCATGAGCTTACCCTAAAGAATGATATTGTGACAAAATGGTCATGATGCACTGTTACACGCCAGGGCATGGAAAGAAACCTGAGGAGATCATTTAATTAACTGCACCATCTGGAGGCAGGATTGGCTATACCTAAACATTTATCTAAGCTTCTTAAAGGCACCTAAGGATGTGTCTTAATAGCCACCTACGGTATTTCCATGTTTTCTGTGCAAGAATGTTTCTTTCATTATGGATACTGTGAGTTTAATCCCTGCAGCTGCTTATGTTAATATTTTCAACAGATTTTTCCTTTAGCCTTCTCTTCTCTAGACTGTACAGCCCAATTCCTTCAATTCTTTCTTGCAGGCAAAGTTTTCCTGCCCTCTGATTATTTGAATTTCTCTCCTCTTTACTTTCCCCAGTTAGTGAATATCTTTTTTGAGCTCGAAATTGATCCCACTAATCTGGTTGAAGCATCACTAACACTGAATAAAGTGGAAGGGTTGCTTCAGGTACCTCACAGTGCTGCCTAGTATTGCATTTAGCTTTCACAAAGCAACATAATGTTGACTTATGCTCTGCTGTGACCCACCATAATCCCATATCTCCACCTGGAGAAGGTTTATGTTTGTACTGCTGATTATTCTTTCCTGTCTCACTGCATCTTTCAGGTTTCCCTTCTGTTTGCTTTAGGCAGTGCCTTCCATTTGTCAGGATTGCTTTGAATACTAATTTGTATTTGCAGCCCTTCCTGCTTAATGCCACATGCAAATACAAAAGGCATCCTCTCCATTCCATCATCTCAGTCAGCAATGGAAATGGGAAGGGCCTGAACTGAGGCAGTCTCACACTTGGACAGTGTTTGTGAGTAGCTACTCCTGGTAGGTTCTCTAAGTGCTACTCACCTCTCAGAAGCTCCATCTAGACCATGTTTCCTCATCTTATTTATTTGGATATCAGCACAGAGAATATATTAACAGCATCTCTGTGATTCCTGTTGATCTCCACAGCTGCTGTATGGCTGTACATGGTCCTGGGTTCTTTGAGTTAAAATTTTCCTTTTTTTTTTTTTTTCTGTACTGTTTATTGATCTGCATCTGTGACTTTCTGCTATAAGAATGATAGTAAAAAAATAGATTAGAGGGATGGAATTATTCCTACTTTTTTTTTTTTAAAGAAAGAAATAGGTTGATTCAACTTGAAGATTAAAACTGGAGAGGATATGTCTACCTCTGCAATAGGTGTCTAATTTCCTGTTGTAGACCACAAGCATCTAGTCAGAACAATCAGTCTAGAAAGTTACTCAGCTCACCCAGGGTATACACTGAATGTCTGCTCAGGTGAGTTGGCTTTGGGCTCAGTTGTCTCACCTGGATCTTCTCCACCTGCAGTAGGAAGTCAAACACAGGCCTGATTCTGGGCCCCTTAATTCAAGAGCCACATCCTGCCTGCTAAATTCTGTGTAACACACAGGGCAACATGCTGTCTTCAGGATGTTCTGGTCAAGTTTTGCTGAACATTTTTAGAGTGTAGAAGAAAGCCAGAGTAAGGATAATATTTACAGTGCAACTTGGAGTAATGCTGCAGCACTGGAATTTGTTATTGCTGATCTCAATAGATGTTTGCAGTGGTGGGTAGTGACCTGTAATGAGAAAGGGGTAGTGAATCTTCCTAACTGAGCTATGAGATCATCCTAAATTACTAATGTTGCTTACAGGAATTGTAATTAGGCATTATCCTGTAAAAAAAAAACCAAGGGGCTGGGGAGAAAAGTAAAGTAGTAACAGAATGAGAAGCAACACTGTTAAACTTTGTTTCCCTTGTAACTGGATTTCCTTTCAAAACATCTTCTCTTGGGTACATGAGAAGGAGGTCAGGATGCTGGTTTTGAGAGATTACAAAATAGTGAAGAACTTTTGGCACAGATGTAGTTTCAGCTGGCCAAGTCTTATGGGAAACATTACTGAACAATTTGCTTTTCCACAGGTCCTCAGAACCATTAGGGTTTTGGGGGGTACAAGATGGGACTTGTACTTCTTGAACAAGTAGATAAAAAGATGAAAAAAATAGTGAAAATCCAACTGAAACAAGCAGGCACTGAAAAGCAAGAAAGAAAATAGCATCTCCTGATCACTCTGTGATATCCATGCAAGATCCTCACTATCCCACAGCTGGCAGCAGGATGCCCTCTGTGTAAAGTTGCTTCTGTATAAGTTTGCTGTCCCAAACATCTGCTTACCCCAGAAAACCCTTGAGCGTATGTCCTGGATTGCCAAGCAAATTGTATCCTATTTGCCATCTCTATGGCAGTTGTCTTCTGTTCAGGGGGCAGTTTTCCTTATCTCTTCCACAACCACTCCTCCCTCTGGGGAGACATTTGCTGATAAGAGGCCACTGAATGTCACTGCATGGCTGATAAGAACTGCAGCATCCCACTGGGAGATGCTCCACCCAGAGAGAGGGAGGAGCCAAGCATTCCTACCTGGATATAATCTGGAGTTTCTGGAACACCTGCAGGGCTTTCTCCACTGGATTTCTCAGAGGAACAGCTACCTCTTCCACTGGATCTTCAGAGGAAGACTACACCTTTCTACAGGATCCCTGCTCCAACAGAACCACACCTGACACTCCAGGAGGGCTGCAGCCACAATTCCAATTGGATTGCTACCAACACCCTGACCCACAGGGTGTCAGGCTGTGTTCTGACTCTGTCAGTGCTGTTTTAGTTTACTGCATTGTTTATTCCATCCTTTTATTTTCTACACTATTAAAGAACTATTATTCCTGCTCCCATATTTTTGCCTGAGAGCCCCCCCTTAATTTCAAAATTTATAGCAATTTGGAAGGAGGGGGGTTTACATTTTCCATTTCAGGAGAGGCTCCTGCCTTCCTTAGCAGACACTTGTCTTTCCAAACTAAGACAGTGTAAAAACATAGTAGGCAAAATTTGAGGTCATGTCATGATCTTCTGTGAGTAGGGTGTGATGTTGCTGGCAGCTTTATGGATAAGAAAAGTGGAATGCAATGATTTGGCCTTTTCATATTTTGCAGATTTAAGGACCGTTCCTGTCCCCTACTGCAGTCTGGAGCTTTGCCCTGATGGGACCCTCTCATTCTTCATCCTCCTAAGCTGACACAGGCCCTGCCTGTGATGCCTGGTAGCACTTTTACAGTGTGCTACCAGTTTTACTTTTTACAGTTTTACTTTTACAGTTAAATGGGCCTTTACAAGCCTGGCTTTGTTAGACAAAATGTGACTAATTGCAGTCCCCAGTTGATTTGAGGTTTGCTGCTAGCACAGAGCTTTCTTCCACTTATTCCTGCTACTGCTCTCCAGCATGCCAGATCTCACAGAAAGGATGGAGGAATTAGGAACCACACACTTTGCAGCTGATTCCCTATGCTGAGCACAAATCCTCCCTCCTGTCCCAATCACAGAGTCTGCCCTTCCTGTCCTATAGCCCAGCGCAGACTTCTCCAGCCATCCAGTGGAATGTGCTGGGTGCATCTGCTGTCCTGTGCTCCCATGCTCATAGTACCTCCAATCTCATTTTTCAGCTTGTGAAGAGCCTGGCTATTAACCCGAGCTGTGAAAATCAGGAGATTATTTCTATTTTCTCTCCTTGCAGGGCTGGCCCAGGCCAGCTGTGTCCAGCAGGAAAAGCAGTGGTAAGTGAGCTCCACCTAAAGGCTTATCCTCAGCTCTCTCCCAGAAAGGAAGGAGGGATTCACAGGGATTTCATCATGCCTGAGCCTCACGCTGTGCTCCTCCTCCAGGGGAAAGTGTAGGTTACTCAGCAGAATCTAGGAGCAGTCTGTAATGCCTTTTGCCTGCATTGCAGCCAGGTGTGCTGCTGACCTAGCCTCATTTTGTATTTATCACCTTTTATTTTATTGCTTTGAAGGTCATTCTCACAATTATTTTGTCTGGCAGCCCTGGCACTATGGAGGCTTAAATGCATAAAAATATATTCATGAATATGTAAAAGTAGGGTTGTTTCTCTGTATGTTTCTCTTTTATAACACAATGAAAGACTGTAATATAAATAACTTCCAAAAAAGCTGTGGTTATCCAAGTCAAGGCTAGAAACTACAGCTTTTTGCATCCCAGAACAAACACTGTCTCATCTTCCCTGTGTGTGCACATACACATCATATTCCTGTATCTATCATTGCAGTTTAAGGGGAAAATATCACAATGTTGTGTTCTGAAATTCATGGTGCCTGCAGATGAAAAGCCACAATTAACACATGTATTTCCCCCTTGAGGCTCTTTCCAAGCAGGAGAATACAGATGAAGAGTGTTGAACTGTCTGTTCCTCATTGTTCAAGGCCTTCCTTAAAGGATATAATATAAGCAAAGAAACAGCACAGGAGAAATCAGGGAGCATGGGGATGGGCTCTCCCAGTGCAGGGACTCTCTTGTGCATCAAAGGGAATTAAATATGTGAGGCAGTAGCAACTCTGGTCCCTGCAGTGGCAATATTTGAACATTTGTAGCTCATACAAGATTAGAATTGCTGTGAAGTCTGCACAGTCTTGCTGCACACTTCCAGTTACTGGGAGTGTTTGGGCAGTGTGGAGATGGGTCTGACACCAGCAGGGTGACTGTCCCCACATGTTAAGAGGTGCAGGGTAGGTGAGGAGGAGCAAGGTAGGCAAGAAGAATGAAGAAAATGAATATAATTGTGTTTTCCTCAGTTATGAGCAGCTGACTTGTGAATATCTGATGCTGAGGGCTGCCAATAACCTGAGCAGGTTCTTTGCAGGAATGGATCCTTCCCTCCTTGCCTCCCTCCTCAGCCTCAGGCAGGAAGGCTTTGCTGGCCAGGCTTTGCTCTCACTGAAGTTGCTGATTGCTCCTCTTCTTGTGAATGAGAGCAGAGTTGAGCCAATATTGAGCACCCCTGAAAAATCTCACTCAGAATTCATTTAGTATTCATTCAATTGAGTATTAATGGTGGGATTTCTTTGGCTAAAGAAAATTCCTTACTGTCTTTTCATCAAAGTCTACAATATGGTGTCTTAGTTCCCCCAAGCATCCTCTGCTGTGTTTCATCTTCTGGTGTATTTTTGCCCACAGTTACAGTCTGTAGAAGAGAACTACCTTTTTGAATACTGTTCCAGATTTGAGAAATAGCACATTTTCTAAACACCATAAAATAATTTTGTTGACGTTCCAGTAATCTCTTTGTCAATGCTCTAAAGGAGAACAAAACAAGAGTTGGGGAAATCTGCATTTAAAAAGAATTAAACCCATGAAAAGCACAGATGGGAAGAGTAAACACAGACATCCAGTTTTGCGTGGGATCACCCTGATCCCTTCTCTACAAAACATTATGTCTGGAATATTTATTTGGCTCCAACAAGTGACCCCTGATGTGGCCACAGAGAGCTAAGGGTCCTGGGAGGATTTGGGCACCAAGTGATGTTTCACTTCAGGAGAATGCTGAGTGATTCAGGCCACCTGCTTCCTAAATTTTGTCCATCTTGCAAATAGTGGTGAAACACAGCTGCTTTCTAAGAGCAGTGGAGAGGGTCTAGTAGGGATCTTTGCTCTTCCCCAGGCTTTCAGAAATGGTAGAGGGCTGTGAGGCTGAAGAGAGATGTCTGTGAAATAGAGCCTTGTTTTGTATATGCATATATACATATACACAGGAATATGGCACAAAGATCAAGAGTTAGTACTTCTAATAGTACTTGATAAAGCTGTGGGGCTGATTGCTCTTGTGAGTGTTTGAGTTCTGCAAAAGCATTTTAAGTCATTTTCTAAGAACAAAGCAGACAATGAGCATGTAATTTCAACACCACAATACTATTAGTGTAAGTTCTTCAAATCTAATTTCTAATTCACTCAGGCACTTACCTGGGATATTTTCAGCCTCGCAGTTTTAGATAAAAGTCTCTCTGACCAGCAGAAGTTGTTTCTGTCTTTCCTACAGGGACTATCTGGGAACATGCAGCTGCAGAAAACTCAGCAAACTCAAGTGCAAAGAGCAGCTTAACATTTCTGCCAAGCTGGGAGCCTGCTTACCTCACTCAGCACTGCATTACTGACAACTGCTCTGGTGATTTTACCTCCTCGCTTATGTACAGCTTCTATGGGAAAACAGGATCACCCAAGACACTAGAGACTCATCACAGTCCACTCAAGTGAGGGGTTTTGATCCCCACCTGTTACAGAGTTGGTGACTGAAGAGTTCAGGGTAGAGGATTCAGCTCCAAAAATTATTTTGGAGGCAGAACTAGATCCAACAAGTCAGAAGCTCTAGTGCTTAGGGTAGGGAGTTGGGGTAATTAACCTTGGCACACAATTTACTGCAGCTCCCCAGATTAATCGTTTTTTATACAGTGATTGACTACAGCACAAAATATCAGTGCAAACCTCCATTATTTTTATGTCTGAAAAGCCTCAAAAGAATGGAAAATTATCAAGTCTTGAGATCCATGTAGAGCTTGGAATACCAATTGAGCATCTGAATGAAGACAGCTGTAACTCAGGATTTGCTCTTTAATTCTTTCAAGAATAAAAGATCATATTAATATATGTAGATTAGCTGGGAATATGATTAACTCTTTTAATATTTCATGGGATGCACTGCTGGTTAACATCTAAAAGAAGTATTAATTCTGACTCAGACAAATTATAGATGTCCTTTTGTATTTTCATACATGTTTCTGATTCCTTGACCTTTTCTGAATGGTCTATTAGAAAAAGAAAAAAAAAAAAGACAGAACAAAACACTTTGATGTATCATTCTTGGTGCAAGCCATACAAGATTACTTATTCTCCCTAATGAATTCTAAATTTTCTCATCTTGATACACAAAGCATCTTTTTCATATAGAACCACCTTTTTTTTTTGTGGAGAAACCATTTTCAGTGCATCAATGCTTACTAATATAGTTTGCAGTTTCCTGGTGATTGGCCTCTCTCTTTTAAACAATAAATAGAAATTGTGACCCTTTCCTTGCAACATAAAATGAATAGACTCACAATTTGGATTTCCATTAATCTTATTTGTACACAAGTTTGCAACACAGCAAACTTAACTGGGCTGGTCATTTCCATCAGCTTGCTGGACTTTTGTAAGAATATCAGTCTTATTATCTGTTAGCCACAATGTAATCTATTTTAGAAGGCTGTCAGCTCCTTGTCTTTCAAATATTTACAATCAAAGAAAGCAAGACACATCCTTCCTCTTACACCAGCTTTTTGTAATGGCATTTGGATTTTTCAAAAGTATTTATGGTCCAAGTCAGAAGAAAAATGCTCTGCTAAGCAGAACTGTGTTTTGTAGAGGGTTTAGTCCTACTTCAGGCAATTTCTGTGCAAAGCTACTGTCACTAAACAAGTAGAGCTAGATACTGAAAAAACACTCACCCACAGGAGGGAGCTCAGGGGCTTCTCTTTTTCTCACATCACGGACTAAGAACTGAGTTTAGACACACAGAGCAGCAGAGCATTGGAGTGTTCCAATGGGACAGTGACCTCTCCTCTTTTATTTCCCTCCTCTTTCCCAGAAACATTCTGCCTGCAAGTCAGGCAGTCCTGCCTGAGCTTCAGGGCTTTGTGGTAGGTCTGGAAGGGTTTGGTGGACAGGTTTAAGCTGAGGCTCACATGAAAGCCCACCAAAGACTGTGGTGTACCATGGATGTCAGTGAGTTTTACCTCTCATTTTCTGCATGAGCCCTGTGACAGTAACTTAAAAAAGCTGTGATAAAGGCCACTGGGAGGCAGCCTGGCTCAGAAACTCTTGGCAAAAGTTCTTCAAGGTCAGCAGGCAAGGTGAGGTGTTGTCAGGGGGGATGTCTCCGAGAGAGCAGTGAGTTATTCCTTTTAATGATTCTCACAAAGGTTGAACGAGTATAGTGGCTTTGAAACTGGGAGCAGAATAATTAAAATTTGCTACATCATGTGCTCTTTTATTCTGGCAAATCACAGATTATTTCTGATAGGCACCAACTGCGGGGGCATTGGAAGGCTTTTCTTACAAGCAAAGGGGATCACTGAAGCTCTGGTGTTTGCCTCTGGTCTCCATGTGTGGGGAAATGACTGGGGATAAAAAGATAATGGTACAGACATTATAAGGGAAAATACAGCTCCTTCTCCCTGGACAGAACACGGTCAGCATACCCAAATTCCCACACAATCTGGGGGGGACTAAACAAGGAGTGGAGTGGAGTGGAGAGTGGAGTGGAGTGGAGTGCAGTGGAGTGGAGTGGAGTGAAGATGTTACAGCTGGGCTCTGTTGAAACCCATGCAGAGGAGGAAACTTGGTGGTACTTTCTGATAAACCACCCAGCATCTGAAAACTGAGGGAGATAAAGATGTCCAGTTGAATCAGCAACTGTGGTGAAACCCCTCTCCTTAGGTAAGAGCTCTACTCTGTGAATGTTGAATGATCTCAAGGTGGCTTTTGCTGGGACTGGAGCTTGTTAGGATATTGCTTTGAATTAATATATTGTTTGAATAGTCTTTGCAGTCAGAAACAATCACCTGCGATCCTTGAACCTTAACCTGTCGCTGTTTTATTAGTAAAACATTATTCCATAAACTGTTAATGTGAGTCCTTCAAGGGTGCAGAGAGTGGGTGATTGTCTGGAGACCTAAAAGGAGGTTTTTGTGTTTGGTGTGACGCTGAACAAGTCAGCCCAACCAGCCTCTGACACAGCAGGACTGTTTTAGAAGAGTCTCCATAACAGGACACTGACAGATTGGTTGGCCCAAGGGTCTTGGCTTTCCTGGGGCACTGACAGACTAATCAAACACTAAGGGTTTGAGGAAATCTCCCCTTTTCACAGACACCATGATTGCAGTCAATCCAGCTGAAGCATAACCCCAACACTGCTAAAACAGTTGACTTTGACAAATAAGCCAAGCTCATTTCAGAAACTTAATCAAAAAGAGGGGAGAGCATAGGGAGGTGACAGTCAGAAATCTGTATCACCTCACCCTGAGCAAACCACAGGATCACAGCTCAACCAGCCTCTCTATGGGGGAAGATGGTGCCTGAGTGGTGAGGTGCAGTGAGGGGAGAAAAGGGGCCAAAGCCTTCTCATTCAAATCCCAGCAAGAGGATTCTCCAGCAAAGAACAAGCCCCACATTATCTGGAAAGCTGGGCATTGTCCTCCCTGTTGTTCAGTTTAAGAATCACTTACACAGTTGTCTGGCTTGAAAAACAGAGCTTTAGTATCCAGAGTGGTGTCTGACTAATAAATCAGGAAGCCAGCTCATCTCCAAGCATCATTTATACTCTTTCTCACCATGAGCTAGATGCTGTAGTTTTTACCTGAAGCCTCATTTTTCTTTGCTTCAATACACCATCTGAATTTAACATAGGTGGCACTTGTATCCTTCATTCAGAACTGAGTTTTGTAAAATACTGACCAAAAAGGTATCAAAATATGGATTTATAGCTGACTTTGGGGAATTTGGTTATGAAGAATGGCTTCACCTTTTCTTAAATGTTAGTATGAAGATTGTCTGACAAAGCCAAAAGAATTTGGAAGTTTGATTCATTGTTTAATATCAAGTTGTAGATATTTACAACTGGTTTGTTTTGCCATTTATCGTTTCTGTTATACTCCTTCCATGCATTTATTGGACTCAACAGTTTAATTAGATAATGTTGAATTCACTTTGACATTTATGCCTGGCAACAGCCTTAAAGATCACAAGGTGATGATTTTGTCAGAGGAACCGAGCAAAAGTGGAAGGAAGGGGTTGGGGGAAGAGGGGATAAAAAGGTTTTGTTGAAACACACATTTCTTTTTGAGGCTGATTTGAGCAGTTATAGTTCTGGGTCTGTGTTAGTGAGGGGGGTTTGGGTATAAACACCAGCCAAGCTCTCCTCTCACTACAGATATTCTCTTTTTTGCTAAATTGGCTCAGGCATGGTCTCTGCTGCACCCCGCTGTCTCTTTTTACCAGAGGACCTCAACCAGTCCCATGCTATTCTGCCAGATCCCATCCAACCCTTTCAGGCACTTGCAGCACCCAGATTTTGTGTCACAGCCCCCCCATTTTGCACTGGCAAAGGAGACCAGTGGCAGCACGGCCCAGGGGTGGTGATGCTGGATATAGCAATTATCCCTCAAACATTCCCCTTCCTTAGATAGCTGCATAGTGCTGCTGGTGTGCAGCGGTGCCTGTGAGCACGCTTAGAGGTCATGCATATTTTGCAGTGTAGTTATTTGGCTGTCAAAGGTATTGCTGACGTTTTGAATGAGGACTGGAATTTGCTATATATAATTAACAGTAGGGGGTGGTGCTTTTTTGGATAACGAGATCTTTAGATGCTGGAGGTTGAAAGAGAATGGAAAAGGGATGCACATATGATCTTTTATATAAAGTAGTCTGGTGATAATGCCCAGCTCACGCTCCCTGGACTGGCCCTTTGATGTTCAGACCATGTATCAGATGTGAAAGGAATGACTGACAGTCCTGGGACAACACATGGTGTCTAATGAGCTCACTGGGGCTCATCACTCCCTGTTCTGACATTTCAATCTGAGCCCATAGCTTCTGGGGTTTGGATTCACTCTTTTGTTTGCCCACAGCTCCGTGTCTTTGAAAATTGACCATCTCCAAGTCACCTCCAGAAGACAGAATTCTTCCCATGTACCACAAACCTCTCTGAATGGTGTCTGTGCTCTCACCGTGTCTTTCCGCTGCTGACTGCCATCCTACTCCAGGGTTTGGCTTCCAAGGCCAGGATCTGTCACCTCTGCATTCACATCCCACGCACATTCACCATGAGGAGGCAGAGGCAAAGGAATTAGGCTCTGCCTGAGCAGCCACAGAAACTCCTGTTATTGAGCTCCCGGGGGATTCCCTGTCACACACAGCAGTGTGCATCCTCGAGCTGCTGCACGTGGCATCTGCTGCAAATAAACTCGGTGCAGTAGAACAGATGGGCTGAACTCTGCTCTTGGAAAGAACTTCCCCTCCTTCCATGGGACCCTGCCAGACATTGCTGTGCCAATGGGAGCCAATCCAGCCTATCCCAGACAATAACTGTAGGACTGTGCTCACAGGAGCCGATGATCCTGACTCTACACAGCACAAAGATGCTCTCAACACCCTCGTGGCTTCTGCCAAAACAATGGCTCAGCCAGGTTTCTGTGAGCAGCAAGGACACGCTGCTGGCTGACTGCATATGCTGCCATTGAAGAACATAAGAATTTTAATATGAGATAAGAACAGTTATGTTGCTTCCTTGAAGTCACAATAGACTGTGACTGAACCTTCCTAAAACCTCATATTGATGAAGGAGGGACAGAGTTTCTCTGCAAATATCAAATACCATTCCCAAACTTTGGATCCCCTGTTGTTTTGAGATTTAGAAATTGGGGATTGCCTGTCTTTAAAAGGCAAAAGGGTGTTTGCTCAATGACCTAAGAAATATAGATGAAAATAAGTCCTAGGTTTAATCATCATTTTGGTAGCTCTGGTTCTGTACATCAACAAGTCTATTTAAATTAAGAAATTACTCCATCTAGTATGTGGCATTTCAATATTTGATTAGTTTTTAGCTTTTGAATAATGGCTTTTTCAACAGATGTGATGTGTTACATTTCCTGGCTTTTAGAAGGGAATAGTGAGTCTCATGACCTTTCCCTTCCCAAGAGTTGCTCAGCCACTGAACTGTGATGACACATGGTGCAAATAATTGTTTCAGCTAGGCTGGTATTCCAAGCATGGCATTTCATATCCAGTTCACTTTTCAATGGTTTATTTGTAATTTCTGCTAAACCACAGTTAAAGTTATCCAGCATTTGGCCACTAGGTCAGTAACAGATGACCCTTGCCAACAGCACAGATTGCTTTGAAGGCCAGTATAACTAGAAAACTGAGAATAAATTGATAGGTTAAGAGGTTGTCTGTGGGAACTGATGCCCATCCTCTGTCCAAATGTCACTTTCCAGATTGCAGTGCTGTCATCTGGCTGACCTTCTTCTCTGTTCCTCTGCTGCCCATGGCCTAAAGTAAAAGCACCTCTCTGTAGTCAGAGCTGAGTCTGAAAAAGAAGAAACTCTCAAAAATATCCTTTCAGAAAAAAAGAAAGGCTTCTTAAAAACAAGTCCTCGTGCTTTTGCCGCTGTCACAGCCCACACTGCGGTACCAGCACCATCCAGCAACCCCGGATATTTTGTACTTCTGCTCTCAGATTCAATCCAGCCTGGTTAGTCCTGTCCTTGCTGCAATCCTGTGCTGGGAGCACCGGCCTGACCTCGGGTTGTTCCTTGGGGCTCTTCCCCCACAGCAGCCCCTCCTTGTCCCCAGTCTTCCGTGCCCCCTGGTCCCTAGGAGTTGCACTCCTCGCAGTGGCAGGAGAGGATGTAGCGGTAGGTGGCCGTGAGCCGCATGCCCCCCGAGCACCGCAGCCTCATGGCCTTCAGCTTGGAGGTCTGGGGCCGGCAGCAGTGGCAGGTGGAGCGGAAGGGCTGCTTCAGCACCGTGCTGAAGGAAACCAGCGGCTCCGAGCGCGACGTCTGGCTGCAGCGGCCTTCGCAGCGAGCCAGCAGCACCATCTGCCAACGAAAACACAGGGTTAGGAAAAGTGTCCCCAGCACACAGCTGGCACCGGCAGTGGGAGCCTCCTTCCAGCCTGGCTGGGGTTTTGTCACTGCATCCCAGCCCCACAGCGTGCTTTGCCCCTGGGCTGTGTCTGAGGGAGTGGAGGAGATAAGGTGGGCAGGAGGAAAAACAAGGCTCCCCCTGAAATCCCCAGCACTGACACCAACAAGGACTGCAGGACCTGGACTGACCTGAGGGCTCCAAATGATCACTGCCAGCCCTGCTTTCCAGACACCGTGACTGCACCCGTGACTTGCTGACTCCAGATCCGTGGCAGTCAGGCTCTTAAATCATCAGCCAGGCTGATGCTTTGGTTGGGTATCTACCAGTGTTCTGAGTATACACACCAACTGGTTCTCATGCCTTGAGTTTGGATATATGAACATGTAAAGTAGAAATATAAAGAAGTTGTGTCACTATAGGACATGAAGCAACACGACGCGGACTCTAGCTCTTTCCAAGGTAAAAAAAGGACTTTTTAATTTCTGACTCTAACATTTATAGATTTCTAAAAGTCACAGTGGATTGGAGGGTGAAAGTGCCACCTCTGCAATGACACTGGACAAACCAACAGTCCATCACATTTCTCTTCTTCTATGAAAGAATGCAAAGCAATAAGTTATTCACATAAAGTGTGTGAGAAGGTTCGTTACAAGAATGTAAACATCAAAAGGCTTAGAGAATGTTAAAAAATCAGGGTGACAGAAGATACTCTGTTTATTGCTTTAAAGAAGTATGTTTCTAGCTCATTCCTTTGATAAAGATCACCTTGGACATGTATTTGCAATTATATGTTTATCTATATATCATTACATCAGTTGTATGTATATTAAATGTGCAGCATGGCATAAAGCAGTGAAAATGTAAAAGAAGTTAAACTGGTTGCCATGAAGATTCCTGAGTGAAATTTTCAAAAAACAGTGCAGCTCCATGTTTCTTCTTCTGAGTTCAAATGTGAGCTGTGACCAGAGCAAGGTGTCTTGCACAGCAGGAGGCACTAAGGAAGGAGAGTCCCTGAGCAGTCACCTACTCCCCAACAACCCCCTGAGCAGAGGAGATACAGCATTAAGCACTACATAAATCTTGGAAAGGACCCTCTAAAGCTCAGCAAATGATGTGTTAGGAACAGCTGTTCCACCTTGATAACGGGTGTTGTACAAGTTTGAACAGACTCCTATACTTTCATGGGGACGGAAATATTAAATCCATGTCAGCTAATTTTGCTTAACCAACATAAACTTCAGTATCAGCTTATTATATCATCTAAAGTAGGCAGAAAAACAGTTGTAAGTCTAATAACCAAGGGAGAACATCACATTTTAACCATGTTACATGTATCTCATGGGTTGGGTTTTTTTTCCAAAAAATATGAAAGAACAACTGCAAATGTGACAGCAAATACTTTACAGTGTTAAACCTTTTTGGGCTTCTTTCATTACACAAGCTCAACTGGCTGCAAATCTCAAAGTTATGCAAGCAGGTACATCAAATGTTTAATTTTCTTTTTAGTCAGAATTGTAAGGAAAGATGAGATAAAAGAGAGAGAATATTCCTGTAATCAAATAGGAAATGCCAGCACTGTCTGTGTCCATGGGAAAGATTCTAATCATGCATTGTACAGTGCTTAAAAATTACTCTTGCAAGAGTACTTTCATGCTCAATGTTTTGCTTGAAAATGTATTCATGTATTAATACATTAACATCTACATTTCCAGTCAACAAGGTCACAAAGAAGATGTCTTCATGAGCTGATGATCTGTGCTTGGTGCCACCTTGCTTCTTGGTTATGAGATGGCCTTTTGTTGCTTTCTGACAAACCTGTCATCCTTTAAGATTTGTAGCATAAATTTATGGTCTCCTTCTTGTGGTACTGCATATTCATACATAAATTAACTTCAGCTGTTTGTACTAATATGGTGGGAGGGAAATTTCAGTGCACTGTTGAGTCACACCTGAGGTTTAGACCCATCAGCTATGCCAAGCTCCTTAATAGCAGAGTCTTTAGTGTACAGAGAACATGAAAGGGACAATCACTGCAGTGCTGTCACCCCGTTACTCACAGATTAAGATCCACTTTTCTTCCCTTGCTAAACAAACCTCACTTCCCAGGCAGGCAGCTGGTGAAGGTATCTAATTAGATTCCAGCTATGCAGGTATCTAATCCTGCCTGTACTGCAAAGGAAAGGAGCAGATTGGGACATTTGACCCAGTAATTTCCTTCTCAGCATCTTGACAGCCCTTCTTAGGTCCCCTGCTTTGACCAGTTCACCAGGCTGTGCACTCTCTGTCACAGGCTGTTCCCAAATGTTTGGCTGAATCACAGAATCACAGATTTAACCAGGTTGGAACAGACCTTGGAGATCATCAATAAATGTTGGGGGTGAAGAGCAGTCTGACAGCACCTGACAAGTGTTTGAAGGCTTCAGAGACAACAGAGTTGAAATCTCCTCAGGAGTGGTGCAGGAGGATGTACAACAGCCAGAAATTGCTTTTTTGGGAGGTTCAGAGTATCCCTAGAGTCCTTTCCAAGCGATCATTTCTATGATTTCAGCCCAAATGTGACAGCACACACTGCTGTAGGGTGGGGCTGACTTCTGGTGGTTGATGCTTGGAGCTGGAAAAATCGGTCACTTTCTGGTTACCCTAAGAATTTTTATGATGCACGTCTTCTCCTGTATCTGCAGGTACTTTCAAAAAGGCCAATAAAAATAAAACATGCCCTCAAGAAACTGGCAGGACTGGATAAGAGTTATCCAGAGTAATTACAGGGTAGAATTATCTGATGTGCCAATATCTCTGCCTCCATATAAAAAGCTGGCTTCATAATGCAAACCCAGTATTTATAATGCCACTGCATTTACAATTTATTATTTACAGTTTATCATTTCTAAGCCTTGTCTTTAAAAGCTTGTTTTAATCTGTGGAGGCTCTAATTTTAATCTGCAATTTTGCTGGCTACTTAGTTTTCCTTAAGATTAAGGTCAGTGTTTATATAATGTAGAATCACACAGTGTTGGCTTTATTCTTTGTTTTTGAATGACAGTGTAAACTCTTAGCAATGGTACAAACCCAAGGTTATCAAGTTGAACTTTCAGGCTAAAAAAATATCAAATTTCCCATTTTCGTAGCTTTCTAACCTTCTGGGCTACTCAAAGTCCTAACCAAAATTTACCTTCCTCTTCATAAATCCAGAGCATCACCAGTGGATTTGGGCAGGTGTGCAAATGAGCTGGAAATACCATGTACTTTGAAAGCTTTGCCTTTTAATCAATTGCACTGGCTGCTTTGTGTACTACAGTGCAATAGAGATTATCACCTAAATAATTAGTAATGCTATGATGCATTGCACAATGATAAAAAGGGTGTGTAAATAAAGTAAAAACATGTGGGTGTTTTATAACCTGACGCCTCTTGGCTCTCCTTGGCCCCTGCACATGTGAATTTGTGCATGTCACCTTGCAAGGCTGGATCCAGAAGCACAGTGTCCTACAACAAGGGAACCACGTGGGTCTATGAGCAGCTAGGGAAGAATATTATTATCATTATCACCATCATTATCATTATCATCATCATCATTATCATTATCATTATCATCATCATCATTATCATTATTGTTATCATTATCATTATTATTTAAAGTCAATGGTCTCACAGGTACAAAAGAGAGCAACCTGAATCTGAGGCAGTATTTGAGCTGTATTCTGGAAATCCAGAAGCTGTGAACTGGTTTGTTATTAATGGTGTTTGTAGTCCTCTTTTCTGCACCTTCAGCAACAAGATGAACCCCAAAGCAGATGGGCTGAGATGCCTGAGAACAGATTTTCACACAGTTCTCGTGGCCTGGCTGCAAGCAGGCCTTACTGAAAATCTCCTGAGCTACCTCAGGAGTTAATGTCTTCAAACATCTGCTAAATCTTTCTTCATCTGTTCTGTGTCTCCCTGGGCTGGATTCTTTAGTCTGAGACTGTCAGTGGTAGCACACTTCTGGCACATCTGGACGAAGCACTTGTGACAGCCAAAACTGGAATTTAGGAGGCTCTGGGAGCAATGAGGGAACCCAGCACATTGATGGAGACCACTGGGTCTCCATGACAGAGGTCGGGTTAAGTCCAATATAGTCAGGAAAGGGAATACCTCATGAGTTGCTACAAACATTTCCTTGAAGACAAAAGAAAACAGCTTTTCTGAAACAAATGGCCTTCCTCCATCCCCCTTTTGTGTCTCTTTTGTACTTTTTGTTACTATAATAGACTATGTTTCCAATGGATTTGGAAAACTGTTTTCATCGCCTGCCTGAGGCCATGAGCAAAAGGGATTTTAATGATTAAATTATACTGGCTGGATGTTTAACAAATCTACTTCCCATGTGGGTGCAATTGGCAGCCTCCACAGAGAACCACAGTGGACATAATCCTTTTTCAGCCTGGACAGACAGCAAACATTATGTCTTACAATTTCTGAAGCCACTTTTAACTTCTGTAACTCTACGCTGCACCAAAAGGGAAAACATATGGAGTGAGAAAGGATATCTCAGTGAAACCATCACCCCAAAAAAGGGCAAAGTCTCTGCTTGACACTGTCATTCCAAGCTTCCACAATGGAAACTTGGTGGAAACAAGAGGTACCACAATTCCCACAGTTACTCCCACAGAACTTTCCTTTTTTTGTCTTGGTTACATTTTATCACCATATATATATATATATGTACATGTGTATATATATATATATATATATAAAAACAGACATTGCATCTAGTTTTAATTAGCATGTCTAATATTCCTCTGTGTTTATATGCTACTAGATCCAGAACAGAAGCCATATGTCTACCAGAATGATTCAGATACCTAAGACCTTAAAACAAAACAAAACAAAACAAAACAAAAAAAAAAACAAACAAAAAAAACCCAACAAAACCCAAGCAACATTAAAAAAGCTTGAAATAAAAGAGTTTTCTAGGAAATTATTTCACTTTATATGGAAACTGTTTTCATTTTCCACTTCATAAGAAAGTCATAAAATTCACAGTATTGTTATAGAAGTGTTCTGGAAACTGTGGTGGACTTTGGGAAGCCAGAATATGTGATAATATTTTTAAACATGATTTCCATTAAAGGCTTGATTTGAAAAGAATCACTGAGTTTTGCGGCCAGAATTGCTAGTGTTCATGTCAACACCGTTTTTTCCTCAAAGCTTTTGAAATGATATGGTTTTCATTACCATGCGTTCTGTGTTCTCACTTCCATCAGCCCCACTCCTAAAGGCCTGATTGCTTTTTTGCTTTTCTCTCTCAGTGGGGAAGCTAAAAAAAGGTGCATTGTCAATGGGTTCTTTTCCTTCCTTCCTTCCTTCCTTCCTTCCTTCCTTCCTTCCTTCCTTCCTTCCTTCCTTCCTTCCTTCCTTCCTTCCTTCCTTCCTTCCTTCCTTCCTTCCTTCCTTCCTTCCTTCCTTCCTTCCTTCCTTCCTTCCTTCCTTCCTTCCTTCCTTCCTTCCTTCCTTCCTCCCTCCCTCCCTCCCTCCCTCCCCCTTCTGAGGTCTAACAGGTGATCAGAAAGGTCCAGAGAGGGGAGGACTGGTGGCACACAGATACCTGTAAATGAAAGCCACACACACCCCTACACTTTGTCACTTTTGCCTCTTGCTGAAGTGAACTGCAATAAAATCAATATTTCACAAAGGATTCATGTCTGCAGTTCTCTGTGTTACGACCATGTGTCTCCCAGATGGTAGGGAGTTCTAGTCTAGCCTAAAAGCAAATCAAAAGACCTCTCCTGAATCTCAAGTAATGGATGATTCTGCTGTCTGGATCCAGAAGAAGTAGGGCAAAAGTCTCTGGGCTCCCACTGCAGTGAATCAGGCATGGTTATGCAAAACCAGCAGAGAGCACTACTGAGAGAACAGTGTAAGGCAGCCTAGAGCAGAGCAGGCTCCCTGTGCCCAATTTTGATCCTGTCAGCCACTCTCTGCTGAGCAGGCACAGGATGAGCCTGGCTGCAGAGTTTTGGCCAGGACAGCAGCTGGGCTGGTGCACAGAGCACCCAGCAGGTCTTCTTTTCTGTGGGCACTTCTGTCCATGATTTATTCCAGCTTCTGTGATCTGCAGCTACCTGTGGCATTCCCTCACCCCTGCACTGATTGTGGGGAGCAAAGGAACTCCTTCTGCACACGAAGGCATCTGGGGTGTCTGCAGCCAGCCCTGCATCCATCCCAGCTCTGGATCCTCTCCTTGTAAATTCTCCCAGGATTCCTGCTGCTGGGGTTTGCCTCCAGGCAGGCACCCCTCTCGGGATGAACCCTAACACACACCTCCCATCCCTCTCTTACCCTACACAGGGCTGGAAAGCACTGGAGCTGGCAGTCCTTCCCCTTCCTGAATCCTGGGATGTGAGTGCCTGAGGCAAAGCCCCTTCCCATGGGACAGAGGAATGGCCCAGTCATCTGAATGTACAGCCTGTGTTAACTCAGACAGAACAAATTAGGACAAGACAAAAGGGACTAGCAAGGATTTTCCCATTGTTTCTCCCAATTCTTTTTTTCCACATAATGAAATAAATGGCTGTAGGCTACATGTACAGGCTGCTAAACCACTTTGACACAAAACATTTCAGGCTTGAAATCCCAAATGAAATTTAATCTTGTATTTCTGTCTGCTCCTAAGCCCTACAGTTACCATCCAAGTGTCATTCTGCATGTAAACAAAGGCTTTGAAAAGGGGGTGGGCAGAGAGAAAATAAGCAATATTCTTCATTATCTTTTTTAAATTATCATTTTACAGTTTGGTTCTTTATCTCAGTACTTCACCTATAGTAGCTATGAACTTGCTTCAGATTAAACATTTGTTTGAAGGATGGGGAAACGGGTGATCTAAATTTCCAAACTAGCTCATCTCCTTGGGACTATCAGCTAAGATCCTAAATGTGCTCCTTTCCATCTTGTAATTTACTGCGTGTAAGCTTTACCATCATCATGAATTTCTCCTTTTGAACAGGTGAAAAGCGAATCAAGAGCCTTTACCTCCAGTCCCAGTTCTTACGTACACACAGGATATCTTCACATCTGCGGGTCTCTGCTGCTAGATTCTGGTACATTGGAATTCACTCAGAGAAAATCACCCAGAATGGCTCATTCTAACAACTCTTCCCTCGAAGCTGTGAGGGGGTGAGGAGAGCCTTGTTAAAAACGGGACCAGACTCCTGGTACTGAAGTGATTTAAGTATTTATTATAAGAAAAAGAAAGGCCTGAGGCAAGGGGGCCGAGCTGGAGAGTTCCTGTCGAGGATGCTGCAGCGCCTGCGCTGGGGCTCCTTCAGCAGCGATGTCCCCGATGTTCCAGGTGGAGTCAGATGCCCCTTTTTATCCTGTTTTTTGTCCCTTTGGATTGGTTTCTTTTTGGATCCTTCATTTGTATGAAGGTTTAATGGCTTGATTGGCCATTGCAGTTCTGTCCAGGCCGGCTCGTTTCTCTGGGGGCGGTGCGCTTTGCTGAGGTGTGTTATGGTACATTGAGGGCCGCATTTCTTATAACCACCCTTTAACCCCTTTTACAATGCAACAACCAAACTAACGGTACACGCTTAGCAACTATCAAGTATTTTACAACAGTTTCTAAGCTCTTTTTAACAGCCTTACCTTGGAGCTGCACTTGTAGAGAGGGTGGCTGATGGAGTCGACGTAGTGGTGCCGCATGCAGCGGCTGGGGTCGGAGTCGATCAGGAAGGAGCTCTCTGTTTTACTGTCCGTGTCTCCCATCATCACCAGCAGCGAGAGCATGGAAATCGAAGCCGCGAGTACATGATTTCCCATTGTCGAGGAACTTCTCGCTGGTAACAGCAGAGGGAGGTAGAGCATCAAAAACCCTCCAAATTCTGGAAGCCAGTTCCTTTCCAGGATGGTGAAAAGTCTGGTTTAAGTGTCTGAGCTGACATTCTTCTTCTCGAGTTGGAGTCTGATGAGATTGTAATCCATCAAAGAATCTCCTGCGCAGCTGGAATAAAAGCAACATAAATCACAATCCTGAGCGAAAAAACCTCTAGAGAAAATAGACATAAATAGTATTAAGGCACTCAGGACCTGTGCTAGCCAAAATACCTGCTCAGAGTGAGCATCATTCCCACAGTAGGTAGGGAATATGGCCTTAAGGAAGAAGATATCGAGGCCTTGTTATTTTTAACATTGTTCTATCTTTAAAGGGAGACAAAATGACTTTTGACTTTCAACATCACGAGTGGTGCAATGCCATTCTTTTCCACTTGGTGATGAAGTTAATCAGAAATTCCTGCAAATCTATAGGATTGTGTACCCACTCAGAGTGTCAAGGAGGGGCAAAACTTGTCTGCCTTCCACATTACAGATGGGAATGTCTGGCCCAGGCAGCACATGGAGAGGCTGGAGGCAGGTTGAGCTGTGACTCTGGAGGCTGCCTGGCCATGCCCTGCAGCTGCAGGGACAAGGGACATCCCCAGGGTGGAGGGATGCTGAAGGTCTGAGCCAAGGCATGAGCAAAGTGGTCTCCCAGTGACCCGCATTGCATGAGGAACCACCCAGGCCTCTGGCTGAACTGTCTGCCCTCTGACTACCAAATTCCCATGCACACACATCCAGGCTTTGTTTGCTTACTTGTCAGGCAGCACTTTCTGGGTGTCAGTCTTTTCCCAGCTAATTAAAGAGCAGCATCTGAAAAATACGTGTATTACTCCATAATATCCATGTACTATTCCAGCCATCAACTGGGAAGAAATATGTTCAGGTGGAGACATATGGCTATCTACCCAGGCATCTGGGTTTCTGTTTCATGTTGGAGATCAGGAGATTCTCCAGGAAACAGGTACAGGACAGCCCCTGAAACGCTGCCCAGAGCTTTGTGTCTGCAGGGGAAGGAGAGTGTCTCCATCAGCTGCTTCTTCACAGTCCCTTGATCCTTCTCACAAAGCCCTAGTCCCAACTGGGTGATTAATTTCACTTTTACTACAAACAGATATAACTTGAAAGACCTGTGAATTATCCATCTAAACACAGCCTGATGAAGGATAGTCAAAGGATACTCATCAGTACAGTTAAAAGTGCAAAGACTTTTTGAAGAAACTTAAGATAGAACAGTTCCCTACTCACCAAGAAATGCTCTGGCAGAGCCTCTTGAGTATTTAAAGAGCTGATGTGTGCCTTTACTGCCTTATAAAAGCCTCTTTCAAAATTGTTTTCTGGTTTGCTGGCAGTCCTCTAAACTGACTGATACTCATCTCCCAAACAGCCTCCCCACCAGAGTGCTTGATGATTTGTATATTGCTTTATAGCCTCCTCCAGCACTTCTGTGAGAGGAGTGCCTAGCAGTGACAAACACTTCCAGAGTTCATCCAAGTTGGGATGGCGCTGATGTGACAGCCAAAGTCTCATGCTGAGAAGAAATGTTATTAGGGATGCTCTGTGTGTTAGAGAGACAAAGATGCTCTGTGTATTAGACAGTTTTGTTGTTGTTGTTTCAGGCTATTATCCATGTGCTTAAGTAGGAAAGGAAAAATTATGTGACTGTGGATTTAAATGACAATGTATTTTTTTCTGCCAGAATCTGACATATGACCTGGTATGCTTCCCTCAGCAAATGGGGCATTAAAAACATGCTATGGCTTTGCAGTATAAAGAACTTAAACAAACAACACTAAACACTTAGGATCACAGATACAATTATGCACAGCCTCATTCATGCCAATAAATATCCCTCCAAACATTTTAGCAGCATAGGAGAGAAATCTCTGGGTCATGAGAGCTGGGACAGACTCCCTCCCCGAAGTGAACTCTGCTACTCCAGTTCATGCAGATGATGCCCAAGGATTAGCTAACAGGAGGAGGGATGCACTATTTTTTTCTCCATGTTTAACCTTTTACCTACATTCCTATTCTTTTTTATAAAGAGGCTGACCAAAACATGCTGCTTGGCAAGGTCTCCCTCCAACATAGTTAATCATTATTACACACCCAGTAATTCCCTCTCTGTCCAAATAAATTTACTTGATATTAGACGGTCTCATTTCATGTGATACTACACCCAGGGATCCCCATTTCCCATTCTCTCTGTCCCACTGTTAATTCTGTGCTTCTATATCTTTCCATGGTTTTGATCAGGATGATTTAATACAGTGAGAGAAATCTCAAGTCCTGGCTCAGTTTTCAAAGGCTTATCTCCCTAGTTTTCTTCAGGAAATAATTGGATGACACAGAGTCTGCCTCATGAAAACTCTCTGAGAAAGCTGGACAGAGAGAGGGAAAAGTGTGAGAAAAAGAACATGGCTGTACCTTCCTCAGGATAAGCACAGCACAAAAAGAATTAACACTTCCACAACCTGCTAAAATTGCCCTGATATTTCACTAAGAAAGAAATGTAGCAGGTTTTGGTAACAATGATTTGAAAGAAGTAAAAAGTGTCACATACTTGTAAGAATAAAAGAGAGAAAACCATTGCAAATATGATCCATCTCTTGTGAAATAAGTGGTTACAGCTATTTATAGACATACTGGTAAAATGTGTAGGTATATCTCCTGACATACCTATGGGAAGCATGCACATACATTTTTCAAGCACATATGCTATATATAACATATAAAACATGCATGGAAGAAAAAGTCTTTGAGAGAAATTTAAACACATGGAAGTTAGGGTGTGGATTTTTGATTCTGTAAAAAAAATTCAAAATATTTTCACTTAGGTACGTCACCATGATGAGGTATGTTGGCTTGATATTTTCCATTTCCAGCTGATATTGTGCAATGGCATTTCACTTGAACTTAGCATTATTATTATCTTTTTAAATTAAAAATTGCATTCCTTTTGAAATGCTGTCTGAAATTATAAAATCCTAGATAGCACATGCTATCAGGATTGGCATAAGTAGTTTCCAGTCTATACTTCTGTCCAAAGAACAGAAGCAAAAACAATTGTGCTCATAAATCATCATTACAATGACATTTTGTTTCATTTGGAAAATACACTTTTTTGTTAAAATCAACAATTGCACAGAGCAAATTTTCCTTCTATTTCAGCTGGTTTTTTCCTCACTTTCTTTCCATGCAAAATGTGTGGTAGATAGCTCGTCTGCCAAGCTAACCAAAAGGAAGCCTAAACCCTCCCACTTTACTCCATCCTGTAAAGAAAAGGATGCAAATGTAACTTTATATCCTCAGGCTGAAAATTTGCTACAAAAATATATGGCCTAACAGTGGATGAAAATCACTACTTCACATTTTTCTCAGAATTCACTGAGATGTAGGAAGTACATTTTGTTAGCAATGGCTTAGTTTCCTTTCCATATAACTACTTTTCAGGATTTCATAGAGTAATAACATACTAAAGCTTGTTACAGCTGTTACCTAAAACTGCTACAGCTGTTAGCCTAAAAACTTCATGGAAAAATGGAAGACACCCCAAAGAAAAACTGTATTAGCACACAGTCTAAGACTGTATTGTATATGGACACGGGTGCAAAGTTAGGATTATTTTTCCAAATCCACGCTCTTATTAACTGCTTTCTGAATAAAAAAGGTTTCTTATCATAGTTTTAATATCATTTGGAGAGTGCAGAAGGCTAAGGTTTTGTTTTGCTTTAAGGACAGAAGAACATTCCATCATCTGGAATTATTTAGCCAGTCACTTTGTGAGAACGTAAACAGAAATTCCCTTTTTGCTATGTGTCTTGGAAAAAAGAAAGAGCTGAGCAGTTCTCCCAAGGTCTATTGGATCTGCACAGCTTTTGCCCTGGGAGGTGGGAAGGGAGCAGTGGAAAAGCTCATCTATGGTGTACTTCTAGTTAGCTGTTCCCTGAGCCCCCTATATTAGGCATGAATATATGT
Organism: Motacilla alba alba; assembly: GCF_015832195.1. NCBI lineage: Eukaryota > Metazoa > Chordata > Aves > Passeriformes > Motacillidae > Motacilla > Motacilla alba. The sequence goes on along the minus strand of NC_052016.1, from coordinate 6,219,863 downwards.
TCAGCTTGGCCTTCATTTGCTGGGCATTTTCTGTGTTTGAGATTCCTGCTTGAAGATGAGAGTGCCATTTAAATCACTCAATGATTTTTGGGTTTTGGAGGCTGCCAAAATCCCGTTGAAGCAGCGGTGTGTGTATATAACTTAAGCCTGGCCTTGCACGCTGTGCATATTTAGTAAACACAATTACTTGGATCCTACCATGTGGTTCCCTCAGTCTGAATTTGTTATGTAAACAGAAAAGCTGCAAGACCACTCAGTTTCTCCAAACTCCAGACCTAAAAAAGTGTCACTAACCTCATATGTGCATTTATATGTGTGTGTGTGTGTCAATTCCCTGCTGCTGTTCTGACAAAAAAAAAAGCTCCACAAAGTTCTTCATGAGACAAAAGTGGATTTCTCAAGAACTTTATTGAATTTAGAGAAGATGCAATTTTCCAGGAAGATAAGGATTTGGGAGCTTCACTCTCCAAGGTCTTGAATGGAGTGGAAACAACTGTGACGGGCAAATTACTCATTCAGGCTCCACAAGGGTTTGTTCTGCAGGGTTAAATTCTCCACTGCCATGACAAAGGCAGCATGGTCTGTTCCCAAAGACCCTTCAGCACCCACAGCACTCAGGTGGCTCCCAGCCCACACAGCCATCCACACCATGCCTGGGAGCAGCTTGGGAAGCACTGTGGGACTGAACCTCACCAGTGACCATCTGAGCCATTCCAGAGGACAGTTCAGGGAGTAGGAGGCGCAGCCCCAGATGAGAGGCTGTGTCTGACCCAGCCTTCTGTAGAATCACTTCAGATCCTTTGTCAGTTCCAGCGTATCTTTTAGCTCTGTAAGTAAATGCAATCATCTTACCTAGCTATTTTACTGTGGCCAGCAGTGAAGGAGCTGGTCTCCTGTGCATGCTATCAAAAATCCTCACTTCACTCTGCAGCTGCCTGTCAAAGCTGACAGAGCCACTGAGTGTCCATGTGGCAGCCAGGCAGCAGCAGGTGAACATAGGCAACCCCAGTCATCTGAGAAATGCCTCCACACAACATTTGAACAGGTTTCTTCCCATCCTGAGGCAAGGCAAACACCAAATCAAATATTTTGAGTGAGATCCTTACAGCTCTAAATAAGTGAATGTTCTCCCGAGGTCTTGGTGTGCTTAAGAGGTTTTGCTCTCCTGACATCCAGCTGTGTTGGAGCTTGTCCCCTTCCACGCCGAGGGGAATGTCTTCATCCATGGTCCAGGAGCTCCACCCACCCATCCCACAACAGGGCAGCGTGTGCCTGCATGGAGGATACACAAAAAACATACACTCCTGGCCAGAGCTGGCAGCAGCTGGTGGGCAAGAGGACAGGGAAAGGAAAAGGGCAGCAACAAAGAAAACAGGCTCAAAAGAAGGAAATTTAGGAGTCTTTATCTGGTTGTCCATGGTAGAGAAGTCCATCTTCTGGTCCTACTAAAGCTGTGATGAGAGAAACTCTTGAAAACCATTTTTTACTGTGAGACTTCCTTAAGTCTTTTAATATTTCAGGAGATGAATGCCTGTGACTGAAAGCAGACTGAAAAAAGAAAAAAGAAGGACGACCATGGCATGTGAAGCATAAGAAGCAGCATGGCAATTGCAGCAAACATAATGGAAGCACCCTGGGAGCCTCAGCACACGTGGGATGAGCATACATGGGACTGGTTCCCCGGGCTTGTTTAAGGCCCCAAAAGTGTTCCTGCCGTGGGGACCCGGTGCATGAGGTGGAACAAATCCAGCTGAATGGCACTTGAGCTGCCTGAACTTCCCTCTGCTTTTGAAGTTCCCAAGAACATATCGAGCCCTTCAGGTAGTAGGCGAGGGGGAGCAGGAGGTGCCTTCCTGCTCAGCAGTTGAAATAACAAACTCCAGTGGGTACTGCGGGCTGGCGCCCGGCCAGCAGACAGGCACAGGCCAACACGGAGAAAAGGGTTTAATGCACTCCCAAAGAATAACTACTGGGGGACAAAAGAGTGCTTGTATTTTTATTCTTTCCTTTTCCTGCTTCCAGGAAGCTTTAAATAGATTGATTAGGGGCATGCATGGGATATCTCTCTAATGAGGGAGTGGAGCCTTTTAATGGTGAGGTGATGCCAGCCTTGGATTCTTTCTTTATTCTTGTGTCTCACTGAATAGCAGAGTAGTCATGGTCTCGAGTCTCAGACAGCAGAGGAATACAATTTTCCACTTGGTCATCCATCCAGAGGGTGCTGGATGGGATTACTCCTTGGTGAAGCACCAGGTGCAGAGCTGAGCAGTCTAGGGCTGCCCATCCCTCTCAGGAGGCAAACCAGCAAGGGTGGCTGCTGGCTACAGAGCAAGTGTTCCCAGCCAAGCATTAGCTATAGGATTTGCTTCAGTAATTACATCTACTTCAGTCTTATGACCCAACAGGAGGCAAAATTACTCTTGGCCAAATTACAAGTTGCTGAGAGGTCTAGGGCATTCAGGCATGTGTCCTCTACCTGTTGGAGTGTGTTACAAGCAGGTGGGCGGTTTTTGTGCTCTGTCTTTTGCATATTTTCCAGTGAACTCAAAGGCCTGTAGTCATCAATAGATGCAGGAGTAGGAATGGGTCTTTTTATTCTTTAACATTAAGCAAACACATCCCTGCCACTGGGACCAGCAGAGAGTGTTATGCATGCCTGAGACAGCACATGATTGAAGGGGATGTTCCCTCTCTTCTGACCCCAGGGGCAAAATCCTTTCCTCTTTTATACACAGGCAACATTCAGACCACCATCCATATACCTCATCCTCTGAAAATTAGGGAACCTAAATATCTGGCTCATGGTAACAATTCTGTCTTCTAACAAGGGGAGCAGCGTTCCCCTAGGTCCCACTCCCTTTGAGCCGTGCTGCTATGACAGCAATGTGATTGTCACTGCCATGGTATGCTTAACCTTTGCCAAACCAGAGCTGAGGCATTAACTCAGATCCTCAACCCACATGTCTTAAAGGGCAACGTAACCTGTGCTGCCTCGGCCCGACACAGTCTGCAGCTCAGTAATAACAAGCACGAAAATGTGACAAGCGTGAGCCGTAAAAATGATTGATGCAGCTAGAAAAATAACAAAGAGAAGCTGAAAAATAGCAATGAGGAGGAGGAATTCCTGGGACCAGTGTCTCCATGGCACCAGCAGCCCCCTACTCTCACACCAGAAGAGAGGCTACACTCTAGTGGAAAGGATCTCCATACCACACAATGAAATTCCAGCAAACAGGACAAGGACTGATGGTGTCTGGAAGCGGTAGTGCCACTGCTACCCAGCTAATAGTTTGAATTAGATTATGTGAGAAAAGGAGGAATATATAGACGACCAGCTGCTCAAAGGCTTACTACAACCTTGCTTTTATTGTTCTGCTAAGTTAGAGGTGGGGCATCAGAGGGATTCCTAACATACCACTACTGAGAAATTTTGATATGTTCCACACTGACACATATAAAAAGGAAATAACAGCTGATCATAGCCAGCAGAGACTGCAACATCTCTTTATATGCATGCACAGAAGCGTGGTCAAAGTGGGGTACTCTTGGCTCAGACACCTGAGCTAACCTGACCCAGCTAATCCATTCTCCTGCCGCTGAGTTGAGTTTCAGCAAAAGGACTGTCAAGTGTGAAGTCAGGCAGCAGAAAAAAAGATGATCTGGACATGGCTATTCACCCCATCCTGAGATACCAGGACATGGAGAAGGGCAGGGGAGCTGAGAGGCAGAACACTTAACACTGATGAAAAGAAACACGTGTTTACACAAGCGACAATGATCCGGGGGAACAAGATATCACAGAGGGCAAAAGTTTAGCTGGGCTCAGCGAAAGGACCTGTTGCATATGGGGGTTACAGTCACAGGGGTTTCATTTCTGAAGAGTTTTTGGAAGGGTTGTAAACCCTCAGGACTCTGAGAGCTCACTGGATGGGGTTAGGAAAAAATCCTTTGCCCCAGCAAGTTACCCCATAGCTGCTGCCACAGAGACTTTATGCCTTTCTTTGATGTGGCTGCTTCCAGAGGTGGATTGCTCAAATAACAGGGGGCTACAGTCTCATGCAGCAAAACCCTCTAAAACTCACAGACACAAGTCTCTCCTCACACTCAGAAGGAGTATGAGACAGAGAAAATTGTAATACTTATAATACAACTATCAAATATTTATAATTATAATTAAAATAGTGCTTGGGAGATGGGGAAGCAGAAAGAGAGGATTTTGTTTTCTTTCAGTTAAACAAATAATCCATCAGACAAGTTGCAAGAATTACTGTCTCAGTGGTTTCATGCAAGCTTTCACCATAGATAGTAAATTCTCTCCAAGTTCCAAGGACAACCCTGAGCACCTCCTAGTGCATCTGAGGGCTGACAAGCCAGGCAGGGAGCAAAGTCAGCCCCAGGAGAAATGGGCAATGAACCCAGCCACGGGAGGATTCCCTGTCAAATGAATCACAGCAGGCATCAGTGTGAGCTCCCAAGGAAGAGGCTTGTTTCCCTCCCACCTGGGCAGGAGAGACTGCAGCCCTGGCCAGGCAAGAAGGCAAGAATATGCAGATGCTGCCACAAGCCTCAAAAGTGAGTGAGGGATGGTTTCAGTGGGGAAGAAGGCTTTTGTGGAAATCAGCCATGCCTAAGGAGCTACCTGGGGTACTGCTACTGCAAACTGTACCCAACACTGTCCATAACAAATATGCTGCTCTACAAAGGCCAGTCATCAGCACACATTAATCTGATCCAAACCAGGCACTGCACAAACCCAGGAAACCTGCATGGGACACCTTCAGATAGAGAAATGAGCCTGTTACTAATCATCAGCAGCCCCTAATTATACCCTGACCCTAAATTAAATTGCATTTTACTTTGTAAGCTTGAAATACCTATTCCTTCCACATTTGTTTTTAACTGGGCAATCTTACAGCATTGTTTTAGAATACAAAATAAGATTTCATTAGCAGCAAGAGCATATCAGTTTATATATAAGTCAGACTGGGAATCCCTGATTCAAGCTGATAAGTAGTTACTCGCCAAATAGTTCTGTTTAGGTCCGGGAAATTATTTATGTGTATAACTACTCACAAATATGAGTAAGGTCCCACAGCAAGAGCAAAAGTGAGCATTATTAGTAATTCAAAAGGAAGGGGGAAAATAATAGGTACAGGTCCTAAAATGTAGATATATTCTTTCAAGGAGGGACAAATAACAGCACTGTGACTGTTAGAGCCACACTTATTGCCACGCCAGGCAGCTGGCTTGCTTCTATTAGAAAATAACCTTGCAATAAAGTACTGATTTCAAGTGAGTTTGTCCCCACGGTTGGTTTTAAATAATCATTTGCCTTCAAGTGAATTTGTCCTATTACCAGTTTTAAAAAATCTTTTGCCAGTCCTTTTTCAATAGGCAGAGTTCAGTCCTCTCAGCCACGGTTATAAAGCTTTAGAAACTGTAAGTACCATATAGAATATAGGAAATACATGTTTCATCTCTAAAGAGCTGCAGAAACCTTAGGGAGTTGCTTGCCATGCTGTCTCTCCCCAGCAGAAACAAGTTGTGTGGTGGGGAGGCTATGAGAGGAATTTCAATGAACTCGCAGGGTAGGATAAGGAACCTGCCTGGCAGTGCCACGAGAGTCAGCGCACGCACACGGGCACACACACACCCCCCACCTTGCACATACAGATTTGTCACAAGAAAATCTCCCACCCCCAGCACACGCTGCGTGTGACACTGCAGCAGCAGCTGAGACTGGTCTTTGTTACTTTGTTCTTCGCTGATGGAGCCGCTGAACTTTTACGGGATGAGTTCACTCACCTGAGTCCCACGGGGGGCCGGGGCTGTTCCTCAGCCGCGCTCCCCGGGCAGGGTCCGCTCCCGAGCCCCGCGGCGACCCTACGCTGGCACTCGCTCACCGGGTTCACGGCGGCGAAACGCTCCCTTCGTCCCCGAGAAGCGGAGAACAGCCATGCTCGTGCCTCTGGCGCTGACACGCAGGGAAATGCTCTGCCGGGAGCGGGGGAGAGCCTCCCTCTCTCCTTCAGCGGGCGGTGCGGGGTCGCGCAGCATCCTCCGTGTCAGCTGCGGGCGGCACAGCCACGCCGCGCTCCGTGTCACGCCGGCCACCTACCAAATATACCCCGGGCACCCCGGCGAAGCCGAGCTCCGGGGCTTTCCTCGCAGCTCTCGGCCAATAAAGAGTGCCTGCTAAATCTGTCCTAATCCACAACCAGCGCTGTCCGGTCCATTGGAAAGCCTTGCGGAAGTTTGGATAAATGATAACGTGCGAATTATGAGCGCTCCCGCGAAGCGTGAGACACAAAGCTAGAAATAAGTATTGCCTGTTGTTTCAGATTATTCTGAGCACTCCAGCAGATGACTGGCAAGAGAACAGCAGGCGTAAGTAGTGATAGAAGTAAACAGTCCAACTTTAAAGCGGCAGGCTAGCCCGTGCTCATAGAGCCCTATTGTAGTGGGACAAAGGCGGTGCTGGCGATACCAGCGCTCTCTCGGTGAATTCAGGGCTGACTCCAGCATGTCCACTCACCCCAGACATGCCAGCACTGAGCTGCAGGCTGGAGCTCAGCAGGCTCACAAGAATAGGTGAGGTTTAACCAAGTTGCTCAGGAGCACCCTGGGCCACCTCTTTGACCACATACAGGCAACCTTCACACAGGAGGTAAGGACACAAGAATGAGGAGACACCGGGACTAGAGCTGTGTTGATTCCATTTAAACACAGTTTAATTTTAAAAACGGTACAAGGAGAACGTGTCTTTGTCAGATAAAGAGATTAAGCACACAGTTTAAGTCCATGTAACACTCAAAATCTGCAGGAATCTCTTATTTGCATGCTTACCTTTGGAAAATGCAGCACTCCTTTCTTCCCTCAAACCCTTTGGAGAGCTGAAAGAGGTCCTGTTACTTCCAAATGCTTTTGTTCTGCTGTCCCTCCGTCACATGGCTTGCCTTTTATATTTGCAACACACAAAAGTTAGGGCTGTTGTTTAAGAGAGAGAGGGAGAGAGAGGGAGAGAGGGGGAATGTCAAATGGAAAAGTGCCATTGCAGTCATATATCAATCAGGGCAGCAGCAGCAGCAGCTCGCTGGCAAATGGGAATTCCACAGAAATGTGAAGCTCTTGTTATCTGAGAAATCACAAAACACCACCAAGCTCCCCTCTGCAGGGACTTCTTATTATTGACAAGCCAGGAAATAGAAGGAAATGTAGGTGCTTTTTAATTGCTGTTATTGTTTCAGATCTGGAGATAAGGACGCTGTGGCATGTGTGAACCAGTGGAATATAAATCCTGAATCAAATTCCTTCCTAAACAAATGGACCATGTGCAAGATAAAGCAAACCGCTGAGAAGCAAGGTAATGGAGCTAAGTGAAGAATCTGACAGTAATGATTTAAAGAATTTGATAACTGTTTGCACTTGGAAAATATCCATAGAAAAACTACCTGCTCCCTGGATTACTCATTAATCTCTTTTCTTTTTTCTGACCAGTTTTTCTTAGGCTTTTTTTAACTGTGATTGATCTCAGATATCCTTAATTCAAGATATGCTGCTTCACTACAATTGGTAAACTAAATCATCTGACATTCCCTGACGCTCCAGTTGGGCAAGCAGGCAAGCATTTTCTGTATAAATACTTCTCTGCAAATCTGCAATTCCCCTGCTCTGAAGTTTCTGCCAAATAAACTCAGAATTTTGCTCAGAGAAGAAAACATTGTCTTTCTACTTTACACACCTTTCTCTGAAGAAGGCTAAGTTTGAAAGAAAATATCCTTAAAATATTTTATAAAATATTATGGGTGTATGCAAAAAAAAAAAAAAAAAGAAAAGCCCTGAGAGGCTGGAAAATCCCACTTAAAACAAGCACATCACAGCTCTGGATGCACCAAATCCTCTTCTCTGCAGACAAGGGTGTTTCACTTCCCTGTGGAGTGCCCCCTAGTCATCCTTAGTCATCCTGCAAGATTGTGTGAAACACAGACCTAAGCTGGTTAATTAAAAAATAGGCAGCATAGCTGGCCATTCACAAGCTGGATCTGTTCAGAGGCACGGGCCAGCAGATGGACAGGGCTCTGTGCTGATTGTCTTTGAACTCTAAAGGCAAGTTGGTATTTGATGGATGATGTTATTAGCTAAATGTCTTATGTGGTATAAGATCAAAGAACAGATGGGAATTATGCCTTAAAAATAGAATAATCTAAAAGGGGCATGGCTTTTAGATGGGTAAGCATCATGGAAACAATAAAGGAGACTTTCTTCTGCTTGCTTTGCTGCACAGCCAGGTTTGACTGGTGGGATAAACAAACAACCCACTTAGGACCACAATTCTTAGGATGTCAGTTTTGCTGCACATTTTCCCCTTCATATTCAGCGTTCACGTTGTTTTGCCTCTTGAATCAACCTTGTGTTTCTCTCCCTGACCAAATGTGTCCCAGCTCTCTGTTTCCTTGCAGATGCCACTGAGGTCACCCAGCGTGGGTGGTGGCAAAGCTCAGCAGCGCCTTCACCTCACTGTAACCACAGACTGAGACTGCTGCTCTGGCACAGCTCTCACCTTAAACAGAGAGGCTACACTCAGAAACCTTTCTTAATTTAGCCAATACCCTCCTTTAAAATGAAGGCTATTGGTCATTTTACTGCTGTGTTGTCTGTCTTTTTCCACTGGCAAGAAAGTGATTTAAATACTCTGGTTACTTTCACTAAGAACCTCCCATGTGCAAGACAAAGTAGCTTCTGGATGAAATCCTCCAGGAAACAGTAGATATCATACTCATGGTCTTCACAGAAAATGGTACTTTAAGGTTTTTTTCTGGCACCACTTAGGCTTCTTATCTTTGTGTCATCTGCAGGTGAAAATATCTGGGTTTTTTGGGTTTTGGGGTTTTTTTTGGTTTTTTGGTTTGGTTTTTTTTTTTTTTTTTTTTTGGTTGGGTGCTAAGCATACTAAACAATTATCAATAACTCCTCAAACAGTGGTATTTTTGAGATGTAGTGCTCAGCAGTTTGCTACCACAACACAAATCCTTAGTACAGGAAAATCAGCAAAATGACTTCCAATTTTTTTATCTTCAGCTTCCAGACTCTGTTTGGCAGCCAGTGGAAGTTAATCAGCAATTAATTGACTGCACAGCCTGGTGACTTATAAACTGACACTCTCATTTGTGGCCTTCTGAATGAACTTGCACATGATCACAAGCTCAAAAGTAGAAACATTAAATGTAGTCTCCGCCCAACTCAAGAACACTGTGGTCCATAACTTTTTCATAGCTGCTCATAAATCTTTAGCCTCTCTCAAACGCTGTGCCTTAATCCCACCCATAAAACCAGACATTTTGAAGAAACAAATAAAAGCAGAAAGAACAGGAGCTCAGAGCTCAGTTTTCAAAGACCACTAGACATCTGAGATGACCCCAGATACAAGATAATATTTCCAGAAGATTTAAGGTATTCTGCTCCCATCAGTTCTGATCTGAGTTCCCTACAAAAGAGGCTTATCTCACTTAGAAGTATTGGCCTGAAAACTAAATTTAGGCTCTTCCAGAAGCAAATGTAGAGTTTCCATTCTAAATTACTTTCAGTACAGGCTCAATTCAGATTGACATCAATAGCAGTTTTTCTCTCTGTGAACAACCATAGATATTCTGCTGATTCAGTTGAACTAAATATATGTATTTTTTTAAAAAATAGATAATCAGATGAGATAAATCCCTTCCTTGTAGTCTCAGGACATAATTTTGAAGAGGTGGAGAGCCACTACTTCATAGAGTTCTTCCAACCTCCCTAGTTCAATCCCCATAAAGTGCATTGGAGACCTGCAACCCTATTCTTTATTCCACCACCACTATGTGACCTACAAGACTCATGTTTGTCCTCAGAAAAGTGTTGGACTACCATTAGCTGCAGTTCAATGGGACCCAAATGTTTGCCCTGTTGGCATCATCAAGCCCACGTTCCTTCTTCAAAGGAGCAGGATTTCACCTCTCCATCATGCATGTGTTGTGAAATGCATTCAGACTTGTGCAGAAAACTCAATACTTCATTTTCATCTTAAGGATTTCCCAGTGCTGCCACTCTGTAGTCGTCCCCAGGAAATTTTGACATTCTGAGACAGCAGGTTACAGACCTCAAATCATCAAATGTTCTGTCAGAACAGGCATTGTTTGGTATCTGTGCTGGTTGTGTCTTCAAAGACCAGGAAAGGAACACAAACACAAGGACAACCTTTAAATGTAGATACACCCTCACACACAGAGACATTGCACCCTTTTGCTGGAAGCAGTTGGAAGAAGTGGGAAGCACAGGAATGCAGTTCAGGGAAAGGCCGTGCTTTGTTCCATCACTGAATTGATGAAGGAGGGTTTGTATTTGGGGATTGGCCATCAGTATTCCTCTCATAGTTGTGAATGTAGGAGGAACTGAAAGCATTGTAATGGCAATCTGCAGCAACCAAAAATGTAATACTTAGATTATGAGTTTATACTTTGTGTGTGTAAGAGGCACTCAGAATTCTTAGAGGAAGTATTTTCTGTAATTTTAAAAATAAAAATAAATATTAGGCAAATAATATTCCCAACAAATAAAACTACATAACCACACACAGCAATGAAGGAGCAGGTGGCACAGAAGTCTGTTTAGACACTCAAAGCTTTTCATCTTTCTCCCCATGGTGCTTTGTCTCAGATTTGTTATGCAAGGATATTTAAATACCTAAACACACATAATCCTCTGTAAACTAAACGAGTCTCTTCTTTCAATGTTTTTGTGTATTAATGAATGTGTGCTGTTAACAAACAGCAAATGGAAATGTTTATTCAGTAATTTACACAAATATTGTTATTACAGCAAGGCTCCTGTCATCTGGGGATAAGGCTGCTATGGAGAAGTCTGTGAAAATTAGGTCTAGATTATATGCTTATTAATTTTAAGCAGAAAGACATGTTGCCTCTGGACAACACTTAGCCTTTAGGCTGACATGAAAATGCAGTTGCAGAAGGACAGAAGTTGGTGTCCCCCTGGCTCCTCCAGCAGGAAGAAGCAGTTGGCCAGGTAGGGTCACTTCCTCAGAAGTGTGCTGTCCACAAGGCACAAATTACTGTGGACAGTAATTTTGGCATTATCAGTGCTTAAAAAAAGACCAGCTGAGGAGCCTGGCAATGCAAACAGTGTGCCAAGGGATATCCTAAATGAACAATGTCATGGCCATGTCTGGGGGAGAGGTGAGTGATGCTGTGGCATGGGAAGATTTTCATGAGTTGTTCAGGCACACCAAGTCACAGCCAGGCTGCTCTGCACTCACCAGGAGCCCTGATGGACAGTTTGTACAGGACAAGAGAAGAAATTTCAATTCCTACATATTTTTCCCTGTGTCCCTCATGGTTACCCACTCAGGTTTTCCCCTACATAACCATCAGCTCCTTGATCCCCACATCCCTTGACAATGTGGATTTAAACTCTTTGCCCTTTGCTCACTTCCACAATTTTTTCAACTGCTTTTAAAGCCCCTTCAAGACTGCTGGCTGAGCAAGGGGCAGCATACCCTCACTGAATGGCAAACACATCCTGTGGCTTCTTGCCTCCTCAGGCTGCAAGTTGTGGGGGCATTGGTTTCTCCCTGCAGGACAGCAACAGGATACAACATTCCTGCCCAAGCACCACACCTCCTCACATGTGCAAGAAATTGTCCAGAAACTTAGTTTTCTCTGTGAGATCTCAGCCTTGCTGTTAAAATTGATTTAATTTGAGCAGCTGGATGAAAAGCTGCAGGGAGACACTAACATCAGGGCTGAGAGACAAAAAGCAACTCAATTCTGTGAGAAACTTGTAAATAAGAGAGTAAAAATAACTGTTCTACCTTCAGGCTGCTGAAAGGTGGAGTGCCTTTTCCCTAGAAGAGACTGTTGTCACCCTGATCCTTGTCCCCATCCCCTTTGGAGCAACTGGCTGCACCTCTCTGGTGTCCTTTGCCACTACTTTATGCCTAATGGAGAAAGAGGAGAGCTGCTGTGCTTCCCTGAATTTCAACAACATGGATCAACAGTTCTGCAGACACTTGTGAGGTTTATCCATCCTTCCTGAAGGAAGCTGTCTCAGTCTCAGCTGGGCTCCTCTCTCTGTCAGTGGAAACCAAAAAACAGGTACTGGCTGAAGGGCTGCTCCTTTTCCTCCTGATGGGAGGTGGAACTCCCTTTTGGCAGTATCTGTTTATCTCTATTAATACCAAAAGGAGCCAAGAGTCAGCTTGATTTAGTCATCCAGCTGTTGAACACCTTGGTTAGGGCAGATGAATTCCACCTTCAAGGTTGTTTCAAATTATCTTACAAGCATGTGCAGTAGGTGCTTCACCTACCAGCTAACAATCCACAGTTGCACGTAGGTCAGTGTTAAATATCACACCTTTTTCCAAGGCTGCAGGGAAAGTTTTGCATCAAACACTGTGGGATAATGACTCCTGATATACAGTGAGCAATTTGCAGCATATGTCTTCCACCTGACAGAGAGAGAAAGGATGTTTCTGTGAAAACTTGTGATATGTCAGATGTTTACCAGAGTACCAAAGAATGTGGAAGCTTGCATGTGGAAATTTCTCCAGTGTTTGTATCTCCACGTCCCCTCCTGGGTGATGTGTGGTGCACCTTAGGCATCAACACTGATCTCTGCACCCCACGATTCCAAACCCCAAACAATAACATTTCTGCTGATTCCTGTCCTCTGTTTCTCAAGAGGTCTGAGTTTGTCAGAAAGTCCTAAACAGCACCCAGTGGCACAGCTGGAAGTTTTGCATTACTACAAACTGGGGGTTAAGGATTCTAAATGAGGTTTGAAGTAGCTTCCTTCAGCAAGGGTCAGATCCTGAGGGCTCCCTTCAATCTTGCATGTCACAGAGCATCAAACTGCAGCTTCATTTCTAGGATGTTTTGTACAAGAAAACTCTAAGGTAGCGGGAATATCTCCACTCAGTTCAGAAAAGCATCATTGCCTTCCTCAGGATAACATCAAATTATGATTGTGGTTTGAACAACATTTCCATAATGACAAAAAAACTACCCACAAATTTGCTTGGAGCTGTAAAACTGACCTGGCAAGATACAGCTAGCTACTAACAATAGCAACCTTATTTTATTGCAGCCTCCTGCCAATACCCACACAATATTCTTTTCTTGCAGTAAAAATGCAATAAGCAAAGTGGAGAAGATGTTTTTCTGTGCTATGTACTATGAAAAATTAAAGTGAAATCATTTGTCCATGACTCAGGTTTGTGTGTCCATGACTCAGGTTTGTGTGGCCACTCCCTGCACAACACCTCATGTTTTAGAAGGAAGCACTAAATGAAATTCAGTCTCAGCTAGCCAGTTTGGGTTAAATCTGCAGGGCAACTCATCATATGGGAAGTTTCTGGGAAGAAATGCTATTTAGAGCAGGAAATTGGTGATTCATAATTGACATTAACTTCAGTTACCCTCCAACGTTCATGCTGAACTTCATGTGAAATTATTATAAGGAAAGAAAGGCCATTCCCTTGAGCAAGTTCAAGTTAATGTTTAGGAAACCATTTAAGTTATTATTAGGACAAAAGTCATTACAGTAGAATGGTCAGATGCTCAGATTGCGCCCCCAGCTGCAAACCTGTTCATTTTAATACCTCTTTGCAGGTAGCTCTTCAGACATTTGGTCATTTTGGCCAATTCAAATCCTGACTTCACCAGTGTCCCAGTCAAATCTCCCGCTGACAGGACAGAGACAGAAACAAGTCCTTTTCTAGCACTAATTGCACTGAAATCCAGGCTGGTGTCCAGTTTTGCACACACCAGTCCTTGTGATCCTGGATGAGCTCCCGGAGGAGGTGGGAGCAGAGCCACAAGGATGCATCCGCACATGGGCATGAGGACTTGGCCTCAAGGCAATATTGGGACCATGCTGGCAGATATCAAAATTGCAGAATGATGCAATTCAGCCAGTGGAATGAGACAGCCCAGGGGCTGGATCCTCAGCTAATGAGAGCCAGCAATGCCCTGTGGCTTTTGCTGTAAGCAGTGACCTTGCACCAGGGGCAAATCTGGTGCCACCACTGCCTGGTCCTTGGCAGGTGGGTGCTTTGCCTCTTGGTGTCCACAGCAGAGGTGAATCTCTCTGAAGTTCCTCAGAGTACTACACTTTATTCAGTCTAAAAGGACATATGAACTCAATTATTCCACCATAACATTAGCCTAGAATAAGGAATTAAATAGACCTTGTTATGGATTTTGGCGTGAGTAAAGTTTTGGCATCTTATACAAATTTTTATGATTTTGGGTTTTTCTGAATAGAAGCAGAAATATCTTTCTAATATAGAATATGCCTTAAACTGCAATTGTGAATCAGAGGCAGGCTTCAGGTAAAGAGATTAAAGACTCATACAGTTATAAATTTAAGTACCTTTGAGCTTGAGAAAAGCCCTTTAAACCACAGCCACTTTATTACCTTTAGAAAAGAGGGATTTGCATTCCTCTCTACAAGGAGAAATGCTCTGCAGCCCCAGTGCTGTGTGTGACCAAGGACCCCAGAAGAAAAGCCAGTCACTCTCCACAGCTGGTCAAGTTCCTGGTGTACAGAAAGGTGACAGGTGATGGAAAGCCAAAGCATCCACCATCCTCCTTGAGCTGCTACTTGGGCTGTGATAAATGAAACAACAGAGGGATTTTTTTCTTTGGGGGGGTAGCAAGAGCATCAGCATCCAGCCTCAGGAGCAAAACAAACTGAGAAAACATTCTTCATGTCAGATCAGAGGTGTAAAAAGTCCTGGCAGGGCTGAAGCATGCTGGAGTTGAAAAGGACACCAGAAAAGGGTATAACCTGTGGTATACTGAGAGCGATCACGGTAGAGGCTGAGAGAGCTTGCAAGACAAAGGCAGAAGAGGTAGGAGTATGAGCCAAGAGATCATTCATTGGTGGTTCCAAATGATCTTCAGTTCTGCTGGACAAAGGAATCATTGTATAAAAGTGAGTCCTGTCCTTCATCTGAAAGCTAAAAAGATAAACAAGAGGTTATCAAACAGAGGCCAGAAACAGGAAAGTTTGCCCTCACTTAGCAGAGCCAAAGCTACAGCACAGCTCCAGGAGCTTCAGGAACACACCCCTGGCAAGAGCCTCTCTTGGAATTACTGCTTGGGTTAGAACTTGGAGGCTACTGCAAGAAGCAGAATTGACTCTGGGATTTCCCAAGCACAGGATGTCAATCAGAACAGGCTGAGGATGATGCAAGGCTGCACAGAGACTGAAAAGAGCCCTGAAATGGGAGGCAAAGCCCAGTCTGCTGCAGTGGGAGACACTGAAAACCACTGATTGTGTACATACCTTGGCAAGCCACAGCTGAGCTCAGCATTTGGGAAAAGAGTAGCAACAGATTTCCTTTTCCGGGAAAGAATCCACATGAACCTGTGGTGCACAGCATGGGAGAGGAGGATGGTGACAGCAATTAGAGGCAAGGAGCTTATTTACAGGAGCCATGAAAAATGCTGTGGGGCAAGATAAAAGGACAACCAGCCCATAGGCAAATGGCAATAATCAATTTTCAGCTGGACAGAGCTGCACAATCTGATAAGGGTCTGACAGGGTTACGAGCACTGAGAGAAAAGCTACAGGCAGCATGAGGGAAGAGAAGAAAGGGCTCAGGACTGCTCCTCACTGAAGGAGATAAAGGCAAATGAAAGAGAGAGTTCATAATAATGTCAGAGATTTTTTAAATGTCACATCTTTGATCTCACCCCCAGGGTGAGCACACTGGGTCAGAACAGCAGAAATGGCTGGGGGACTCGTCAAACTGCAGAAGAGAGCACAAAACCACCTCAATGTCCCCATCTCCCCAGGGGTGGCTGGAGCCTGGCACCCCCAGACCAGGGTGAGGTTTGAAGCACACTGCTGTGAGAACTAGTGGTCCAGGGAGAAATTCAGCTCTGGAGACACTCCACATCCATCTACAGGAAGAAATGTTGCTTCCTTGCAAATAAGGAAAATTAAGGCATTATGTGAAGTTATGAGGGCAAGTTTTCCTCTCTGCCCAGAGGGAATGGCTTCTGGGAGACAGCTGACAGCACATACAACACCTGACCCACCCAGGAGGGCTCTGATATTGAGAGTCCAGAGGAGGGACATGGAGATGGCTAGAGGGATGGAACATCTCTCACAGGAGAAAAGGCTGAGAGAGTTGGGATTGTTCAGCCTGAAGAGAAGGCTCCAACCTTATTGCAGCCTTTCAGTGGCTGAAAAGAGAATTAAACTGGAGAGGAACTTTCAAAAGGGCATATAGGTTTAGGACAAGGGGTGATGGCTTTAAACTAAAAGAGGGTAGGCTTAGATTATATATTAGGAAGAAATTCTTTGCTTTGAGGGTGAGGCATTAGAATATATTGCCCAGAGAAGTTGTGGGCGCTTTATCCCCTCCTCAATTATACCTCCCCTTGGCTGCACTGAGACTCTGGGCAGCTGCAGCTTCTGTAAGCCTTGGTTGAGGTCACAATCTTCTACCAGCTTGAAACATCTCCTTGGAATGACTGCAGTGATGCTTTGTAACTGGATGGACCCCTCCAGTTAAGCTCACCCCTTCCATTTCAAAAGGCCACTCTGCAAGTTAAAGCAGCCAGGCTTAACTTGTTTGCAAAACTGGAGGCCTAACATGAATTTCATCAGTGAGTCTCCGAAATCCACACCAGCACTAGATTTCCCCTTCCAGCCATACAGTGATAGCACCTATTTTGGTATTTTCAATACTTTTTGATCGAATAAATCCAATTAATGGGATGGTGCTATTGCATTGTTTCAGTGCTTGAAACACAGTACTGTACAATACTGATTTTTCATGGTAGTTTTTGGGAAGGAATCATGGCTGTGCTCTGAGCTTCCTAAAACTCTCTGGAGACTGGGATGATGGTACCTGCATGTACCTCCAGTTTACTGTACTGTTGTTGGACACAGAAAAGGGATGATCACTCTGTAGGAATTATTTTTTCTCTTTTTTTTTTTTTGATGTTCTCACTTTAAAAATGAGAGGCCTTCAAGATCAGTTGTCAAAAGAGGGATGCACTCATAACCAACAAGACCAATAATTTTAATGCCACAGAGCAGATCGTGGTACAATGAAGGCTCTGGGAGTCGTGCACACAGTCAGTGCACCTTGGTCCCTGCTAGCACAGCTGTAGTTCCTGTGTGCCTGAGCTGCCTGTCCTCAGATCTGCCACCTGTGAATAGCCATGCAAACTCACCTTTCTGGTGCTTCTGAAGTGGGAGTTAAGCCTGTAGGGCCACACTGGATGTAGAACAGATGTGTGGAGCACAAGGAGCTGCAGTGCAGACAAGACACCAGCATCTCTGGAACTGTGTCTTCTAAAGCTGCTTACAGGCAGGAAAAATCCCTGTCCTCTTTTCTTCATCCAATTCTCTCTCCTTTCATTACTGGGGGTGAGTTGCAGCTTTCAGATCCAAACTGCAGCTTCCACAGCAGTGAAAAGTCATGGTGCCAAGCCCCCCAGAAAGTGCTGAGGGGAGGAGGACTTTGCCACCACGGCAGGGCAGCACAAACACCAACCCTGGTGGTGCATCCTGCAAAGGCTCCAAACCATGAGGCTGCTCCCAGGAACTGCCCTCCCCCTGAGCTGGGCTGCTCCTCACCACCAGCATCCACTGCTGCTCAGTGTGGAGCAGGATTCTGGCTGGGTGCACATCTGCCTGGTGCAGCACAGCCACACTAAGAGCTCTGTGATTGATGCAGTAAGATGTGCTGTGCCATGGCACAATTGTTTACTGAATTAAGATAATCAAATAGTGAAGTCCAAACGAAATGGTTTTGCTTCTTCAGAGCAGAAATTCTCGAAATAATTAAAATCAAACCTTCTGATATAGAAATGAAATGTCATGGTTTGATGACTTTGTTTTTTCTAAGGATTTGGGCTGTGGTTTTTTTCTGAGATTATTACATTTTCACAGAACATTTCATTTGCATTTATGCTGCACTTTCCTGTAGAAAATGATGTCATTAGAAAACACAATTTATCTCTTCCTGAGTATTGCAATAGTAAAATTGCAATTCAGATTGTCTGCAGTTGTAAATCAAACACGCTTATTTTAATGGCCTGGTCTGTAGAGCTGGAGGCCAGCTCTACCCATCCAGTCTGTCATGAATTGATGAACATCCCTGTTCCCCACAGCAGTCTCAGAGTGCTCATAACACTAAAGCATTGATGTCTCTATATGAGCAGTTTCTTTAATTACCATTGCCAATTCTGATTTTCCAGGTAAAGGCAGCCACCTTGCTCAAATGTTGGAATCATTTATCACCTGTCATGAAGGAGAGAGTCTCTTGGCATCCTCCTGTGCAGTAAGATATGCTTTGATCTCAAAGCATTCTATCTACGGTGTAGTAAGACAAAGCACCACCTGCTATGAAGCTTGACAGACTATATAAAATATAATTTATGTACATTACCATCTTGTCTGACATAAAAGAATCACATAAGAGAACAAGAAGCAAAAGAAATGTTGTAACTGTAGTCGCAGGCACAAATATCTTTAATTTATGACAGACTTAATAAAATAGGTTTTCTCCCAAATACATTACTCTTTCCAGGAGCTGTGCAGTGACTTCATTTCTATGGTCTTAAATGAAAAGAATGCCTGTAGTCAATACAGCACTACCAAGTGAAAAATAAAAAGATCCAGAAGTTCTGATAAACCTGTCTGGTCAGTCTCATGTGTACAAAGGACCAGAAATCCAAAGACAAGAGCTAAACCCGCCAGTCAATATGTGATTAATTTTCAGATCTTCAGGTACTTCAGAACTCCATTAGCAGCAATACCCCAGCAATACCCTCCCAGATGCACAGGGATGAGCAGTAACATTGTCAGGAAAGATGAGTTCCAATTCCCACTAATGCACATCAACACATCCAGCTCCCTCAGATAATCCAGAGATGCCATCCAATTCCAAAGGGAAACCAAAATCCTTCTGTTCATCAGCAGATTCCAGGTGGGCAGGGGCCACCTTATAAAATGGGCAGAGGAAAAGGAAGTGTTTGCTGCCAGAGGAATCTGGTGGAATGGGCCTGGGGGCTGTGGTGTCAGCATGGGGCAGTCCCAGCAGCACTTCGCAGTCACTGCACTGGGGAGAGTCCAAACACATCCCCTCACAACATGTGAGGCATCAGGATCCTGCACTTCCCTTCCTCTACAGACATGGCATGTTTGTGGGGCACTCTCTTTCAGGCAGACCAAAGAGGTACTACTGTAATTAATGCAATGTTCACTCCTCATTTAGATTCAAGTACAGTGCCAGAATCTGGTAGCAATGGTTACTCAACCCTGCAAAGTTGAGTTTTTTGCTTGTTTGCTTTCCAAATGAAAAATATTTTTCAGTCATGTTTTTGATGGGGAAAACCAATACATCTATCTCCCCTTCCACATTTTTTAATTCCCTCAGTAGTAAACATCTGTCTTAATGCAAGAACTTCAAAGAAAGCCAAAGTGATTTTTTCATGTTATGAATTTGCTCAGACACTAAACACATTTAAATGTCATCTTCCGTTTTCTGTTACGTCCTTATAAATAAGATTATCCTGCTACTGTTCTGCAAATTTGTTTACAGGAAAAAAATTCCAAGTCCCATTTTTTGCTTTCTACTAAAGTTTGAAGTTTGTTCTAAAAACTTCCTGGAACCAGAACAAAAATGGTTCAAATTGTGGCTTGGTTGGAAAGAGAAGTGCTTGGGAAAAGAGCAGGAAAACACTAAGAGCAAACAAGGCTAAATAATAGTCTTGTACTTAATGAATCTCTAATTTTTGAGTGTCCAACCTACAACTGCTACTGCCAGCCAAGCCTGATGTTTCTACATTTTCTTTTGACATTTGAAGATTACGTAAATCATGTTTATGTGTGATAGTACCAGCACACACTTGACTCCAGTCTCTCCCCACCTCTGCAGGACCTGTCTCCAAAGGGATGCTATGGAAACAGCATCAGGTGGAGATGGCCAGGAACACACACCCATGCAGGAGACCACCACAACTCATTAATCTCCTGATTAAATGACCATTGACAAGATCTCCAGCTCTTCCCTTCTGTGCTGAGCAGTTGCTGTAGGTCTATGTTCTTGTGCAAAAATACCTGATAGGCATGTGCATGCTCTCTCTAGATTTGTGTTTACTTACTTCTTCAGTTTTCAGAGAGGGTACAATTAAGGATACCAGTTCTTGGCTGCTGTTTGTTTTATAAAGTAAACATGAAGGAGATGACTGTAAGTATTGAGTCTGCAGTGCTTTACTGAGGTCTGATTAGAAAACCACTAAAATCTCCTTAAAGGCACTCCACTTTCTAAAGGTTTCTCAAAGGTAGCTGAGACTGCCTTGCAGAAGCAGAGTATTGAGCTTGCCTTTTATTGCCATTTACTGCTGATCCTGCCTCACGTGGCTACAAGTTCATTTCAGCAACTTTTGCTGATGGTGAGAACAGACTCGAGTTCTTTTTCCTGAGGATTCCCATTCTGTATGGAGAATGAAAACAGCTGAGTCAGACGTGGATGAAGAGAGGCATGGAAGGAAGGAAGGAAGGAAGGAAGGAAGGAAGGAAGGAAGGAAGGAAGGAAGGAAGGAAGGAAGGAAGGAAGGAAGGAAGGAAGGAAGGAAGGAAGGAAGTGAAAAGAAAGAAAGAAAGAAAGAAAGAAAGAAAGAAAGAAAGAAAGAAAGAAAGAAAGAAAGAAAGAAAGAAAGAAAGAAAGAAAGAAAGAAAGAAAGAAAGAAAGAAAGAAAGAAAGAAAGAAAGAAAGAAAGAAAGAAAGAAAGAAAGAAAGAAAGAAAGAGAAAAGGGAGGAATGCAAAGAAGAGAAATGCAGAAAAGAAAGTGCAAACTGTTTTATAACTTGGATTTAACACCCAGTCTTAGCCAGACCTGTTATACAGAATATGTTTCCTTAGGGGTTTGTAATGCAACTGCTACAGAGAAAGCAGCATGATCTGACACAGCATGAACTATTCAGCTGCCTAATAAAAATATGAATAGCTCATAGTGACAGGAGAATCAAGCTGTTGCTGTCTGGAATGTGAGATTGTAAAACGTGAGATGATAAAATATCATGATCCAGATTGAAAATCAATATATTTGTTAAAGTTGCCAGCAAATGAACACGGATTATTGGAAAACAGTCAGAGCATTCCCTACAGTTATTACCAGAATTCTTTGGATAAGGCGAGAAGTTGCAAGTTTCAAGTAAAAACAAATTAAAGGGTTGTTATATCAGTCCAAAGTATTCAAAAATAGAAAATGTAATGGGAAGCAAGTAGTGAAAATCCAGAGAGGAGGGCTGAACAAGGGCAACTGCAGCACTGATATCTCAAAAACAACAGGTACGTTACCCTTACCTGGAGGGGTTTTCAGAAGGTGCTTTGCTGTAAGGCAATGCCCTTGCAATATTTAAAGGGATTTGCTGTTAGAAACTCTTGGATTAGGAAATTTTACATGCACCAAGTGAAATATCAAAGAGAGAACTAGCCAGCCTGCCAGGTTAATCACTGGGGTTGGTGCAGTTTAGTAATAGCAGTGAAGTATCCCTGCTCAGGTAAGAACTTAAACAAATGTTTAGACTGTGCATATTGCTCAAGTGTTTATTTAAGGAATTTAATACACCCAGGCCACACTAATGAAATTCAGCTGCTATAAGAGTGTCCTCCATAGCATAGATATGAAAGCAAATAAGATAAAAGGAAAGGTGAAATAAGAAAGAGGTGCTACTTACCTGTGCTATGCATTTTGTCTTTTTATTTTGTGTTTTTTTTTTTATGGAGCCATTCGTAACCAATCCTCAGCATGGTTTGTATTAAGTCTGGATCACAAATGGCACCTACCATGCAGCTGTTTACATCTGGCTCACAGGTGTGTGACTGGTGTTTGCCAGGGCAGATGGATGCCTTAGAGGGACCTTTCAGTGCAGAGACAGAGAGGAGGGAAGGGTGAGGGTCTTTACTGTTCCCTGCCTGGTTTCTCTCCCTATTACGCCTCCTGTTATGAAATACAAGTCAGTTTGCATAGAAATACTGATTGGAAAAAGTTCCAGATTTTCCTCTAAAGTAGTGAAAAGTGTAGTAGTGAACACATGAAGGAGTCCAGGGCAAGTTGACAAGAAAAAATAATATTGCTTGGCAATCCAGGTAAAGCTTCCAGCAACAGGAACTCAGGGTACAGCTGTGCTGGGATTGCAGCTGTGCTGTGCCTTGGCTGTGCTGGGATTGCAGAATCCATTGTCCTGAGTGTGTCCTGCCCCAGGGGACAGAAATGGGTGCATTAGATTAAAAATCTGTCAAGTGCTCCCAGATATCTGGTGCTGTGGTTTATACATACACCAAGGATCCATCCACATGGGCATTAAAAACCCCCATATGATGCAGAGCTCAGTGCTCCTGTTCCCCGTAGGCTGAGGGACCAGCCCTGGTTCTGAAAACCTGTTCACCATCGTCTGCTCAGAAACCAAGTGCTGGGTCTGACAGAGGGCAAACCTAGAGGCTGAGGGGAGACTTTAATGAGCTCTACAACTACCTGAAAGGAGGCATCAAGTTGCACTGGGGGAGGTTTTTGTTAGATATTATATAAAACTTCTCCACAGAAAGCCTTGTCAAGCATTGGAACAGGCTTGTTCTGGAAAGAGGTAGAATCACTGGAAGTATCCCAAACATGTGGGATGTGGCACTTGATGACATGGTATAGTGGTGAACATGGTGGTGGTTCTAGGTTGACAGCTTATGATCCTAGACGTCTTTTTCCAACCTTAGTGACTCCATGGTTCTATGCAAACCTGACTGGAGAGCAGGACTTTGCACACTTGATAATGTGGGGTCTGTGTAACACCCGGGCCGCAAGGAGGATAAGCCACCGTGTCTTGCCTGCATTCTCCCACCCTTCGTAGCCTGAGAAAGTAGAAAGCTGCAGGGCAGAAGGATGCAGGAGGCAGGATGGGGTGAATGAGCAGGAATTCACCCCTTGCTTTACCAGTCTGGCACTTTCAGAGCCAAGTGCATCAGGGCTTTGGCAGGGGAGTTTTGTTGGAGAGGAACAATGCCACAGACACGGGTGTAACAAAGAGGTCTTTGTGAACACCACTGGCCTGCAGCACAGGATCAGGACTTCTTTTCAGGCTGCCTGCCTGGAATACTGAAGGAGGACAAACAAGTCAGAATAACATGACCGAAAATCCCAGTACATCCCCCGAGCTCCCTGCCAGTGCAACTCCTCAGCCGTGCAGCAGCTTCTTCCTGGGTGGGAGGATTTGAATGGAAAAGAGGGGGAGACGTGGGGGCTCAGGCAGTGGGCAGAGCGGGAGCTTTTTGAATGTATGCACACGTAGCTCTGGAGCCTGGCTGCCAGCAGAGGCTGCCTAGCTGCAGAGTTTGGGAAGCCCTGCAGCACACAAAGGTTGCACTGAGACAACAACCCTAAATTCAGTGCTTTTGCTCTCCTGAGCCAAAGAAAAAATCCACCCCCCCCTCCCCCCTCACTTTGGCAGATCAACTGCTTCCAGATTTCCTGATGAATTATCACAAGGAAGAGAAATCATCCTCAGCCCTTCCTCACTCAGAAAGCTGAGGATTTTTGGATTTTTCCCATGGTCTGCGTAAAATGAAGCACCCCAAATTAGCACCATTCATGCTGCCACAGCCAAGAACTGCCTGTGCAACTATATCCCCAGTAAGAGTCTTGCAGCCTCTCTTAAGAACCTACAAAATAAAATGTACCCACAGATTCCCAACTCAAACACACCACCAAACTCACTCACTGCATCTCTGACTCCACCAATTTTTTCTTTCAATAAATTTAGGCTGCAGAAACCCAGTTTACCCCAAAAGATTCCAACTTCTCTATAAACCAACTTCACAGAAGATTTTTCTTTTTAAATAACTATGTCACCAAACCTATGTTTTAACCAACAATCAGAAATCACATGCTCAGCAGCTGGATTGGAAACCTGTATTTTATTTTCAGTTCCCATCACAAATTCAGTCAACAATGCCATCAAGCTGTCTCTGAAATATTCTTACACCTCTATTAACTTCAGGGACACTATCATTGGTGAAGTGAGACCCTAAATCTTGAGCTCAAGCATGCTCAAGCATGCCTGCAGATCAACACAGGTATTGCCCCTGAACTTGCAACCAAATATATTAAAAAGATATCACAGTGCTGTGCCTTAAAGGAGCCTCTCAGGGGCCACTGGCCACTTAGAGGAGAGCAAGGATGGCATTTGCTTTGCTGGTGTAAGACTGGGCTTTGCCTTATCAGAAGAACTGCCCTTACCTGACAATGATTCATTGTGTCTCCAGCATCCTCATGAGAGGAAGCAGAGGGGCAGGCACTGATCTCTTCTCCCGGGTGACAGGACTCGAGGAAATGACATGGATCTGAGTCAGGGGAGATTAAGGTTGGATATCAAGAAAAAGTTTTTCACCCTGAGGGGGGTTGAGCACTGGAACAGGCTCCCCAGGGCAGTGGTCACAGCACCAGCCTGGCAGAGCTCAAGAAGTGTTTGGGCAATGCTCTCAGGTACATGGTGTGACTCCTGGGTGTTCTGTGCTGGGCCAGGAGCTGGACTCAATGATTCTGATGGGTCTCTTCCAACTCAGCTTATTCTGTGTGGAACCAGGAGCTTGGTTCAGTGCAGAAATCCAAGCCAACCGACTGCCTCCCTCCCTCAGGTTTCACATACTAAACCCTAATGGGATCCAAATGGAAAATCATCAAGTAACTAAAACCAGCAATAGAATGCCATGTGTTTTGAAAGAAATTTCCCCCAGCATCTAGCTTTCTAACTTTTAAATAACTGCCACCCTCAACAAACTCATAACCAGAAGTAAAACAAACCGAACCTGCCCTCGAAAAAACGATCAGCAACAAGCAGCAAATAAATAGTCTGTAAACCCATTTCTGCAGCCACTGCCACACTGCCCCCCAAGCAGCCCCACTGCAACCCAGGGAGCTTCACATGCTCCCCATGAAACCTGACACACACCGCACCTGTACACCACAGGACTGATGGAAACCAAGCAGCTGGACAACAGGTATGTGCTGGAGTGAACTCTGCTGGGCAATCAATAAAGGACCAGAGCAGCCAGTCAGAGGTGCACCACTTAAGAGGATATTTTTCACCAACTGTTCTCACTGATGTCTCAAAGGACCATCCTGAAAAGTGGCTTCTGAGACAACTCCAAAAGGCAACACTGGAAAGCAAAATGCTCAAATCTACTTGAGTAGAAAAAAAGAAAGAAATTATGGACTCAACAAAGTCCATGCACTTAAGGCTTACTTTGATCTTCCTTCTGTCTGGCTGAATGAAGCTCGTTCCACATGGGCTGCCTGCCAACACGTTTCCCCCTGCTTTTCTCCCAAGAAATTAAGCTGTAATCAACTTCCTCTTGCTAAACCCTCATCTGGTCACTGAGTGTAACCACCCTTTTTCTCTAATGTTGGCTGGTCATCTGGCACAACTATGTTGAACAAAGAGTTATTGTCTCTCACCTGCGTTTTGGCTTCCTGTTTGGAAGATGCTGCTACTGGTTTCTGAGTCATGAGGTGAGAGCTGTGTGTCCACCAATGTAACTGTCAGTTTTTGTTAGTTTGTTTTTGGTCTTTTGGTTTGTTTTTTTTTTTTGTATTTCAGCTGGTCTAATGAAAGATTTCACAATGCTCTTGAGCCCTTCACCCCATGATGAGGTGTCCAGGGAATGCTGCTGAGGAAAAATGTGTCACATGAGTGCAGGCACAAGGAGCAGAGTTCAGGTGCTTCTTGTGCCTACCAGCCTGTGCTGAGTGAGAAATGAAAGATACACTCAAATTGGGTAGAAGTTTATAGACATCTTAACAAAAAAAAATTCAGGATGGAAAGAAAATTGCGACTCTGAGAGCTGGGACAAACTCCCCGGTCCCACCCCTTGTACCATAAGGAACCTCATCCCTCCTCCAGGAGCTTGGCTGCACTGGCTGTGTCCTGTGGCACCCATGGCAGTGGTAGTTCTTCCCACCGTGCCCATTCCCATGCCCATGTTTCCCATGCAGTGACAGGCCAGCTGCAATCCTGAGGCTGTGTGCCTCCTCGGCACAGTCTGTGCTGCAGAAACAGCTTTCCTGCAAGGCACGTGAGACCTGGTGCTCCAGTTGCTCTCAGGAATGTGCCCCTACCAAGCATTAAGCAAAATAAATATTATCTGGCTCCATATCTGTTTTCATGTTTGCTTATGCATACCTGCCTCCAGCCCTGTCCAATGCTTAGGCCTTCCAACAGCTCCTAGCTATTGGAGAGCATCTCAGTTTTACAGGGTCACTTTTCACAGGAGCCTTTTCTCTAGAGGACACTTACCTGCCCCTGCTCCCTCCCTAAACCCACAGATATCATATATTGAATTACAGTTCCCTACAGAGGCACTGCAGAGACTATCCCTGCATTACAAAGAATTTGTGCTAAAAACAACAAAAAATAGGTCATATCTGAAGAATACTAACACTTGCAAGACTTCTTTGAGTGTGCTAGTGAGCTAAGGGTGTCCAAATACTTTTTTCCTGAGGGACTTAGGTGAATTGTCCTCTTAGTTTGTTAATTCATACTTTTTGGAGCACTTTTTTTTGGAGCATATTTTCCTCTCATTCATAAGGCACAGCTCCATGAAATATCACTTTTCTTGCTCCATATTCAAGCTACTGTTTCACAAAGTGATCCAGATTTTCCATTCATTCTCACTGATGCCGCCAGTGGCATCTGCAAAAGTGCTGCCCCAGAGTGGCACTACCTGCCCAACAGTGCTGATTTTTAGTGGACAATGTTCTTCCTCTTCCTGCACCCAAAATTTGCAGCTATGACAACTCCTGGTTTCCTGGAGATGAGAAAACTCTTGCTGGGGTTAGGGAAAAGACCAGCTCTCACACTTGGAGAGATGAGGACCTGCAATGTCTCTCTTTGCCAGCCCACTTTAGCAAGCTACAAGGGAAGCACAGGGATTGTGGCTCCAAAATGAGGGGCCTTACACTTTAGTTTTGTCAGCAAAAAACACTGAGCAGGTGGTGTCACCCCCAACCGGTTCCTCCTTACAGCCAAGAGTGACAATGCTTGAAGCTTCAAGGGGACAACAGCATCCAGTAGAGAAAAGCAGAACTGAATTCTGTCCAATTTATGCCGAGTGACAGAAAAAATAACTGTCCTCAGTGATCTGAGCCCTTTGATGTGCGCAACTAGTTTTGGTTAACCAGGACCTCAACACTCTCTTGTTTTATGCCAACAGGGTTTGGCCCATAAAGTTCACATTATCACAAAAATCACAGCAAGCTCTTAAAAAAGGTCATGGACAGTTGATGTACCTCGGGCATTTCTGTGGAGGGTTCAGAGACAGCTCCCCTGCAACCATGCAGAGCCTCAGGGTGGCTCGATGGTGTAGGCAAGTGGATAAATTTGCGCATCACCACATGCAGCTACAGGAAAACTCCCCAGATGGCTTTTGCAGATAAGGCAGTCAAGAGCACATGGGGCTGAACGTTGTAGGTGATGCTGAATGGAATTGTTGGCTATTGCTTCCTGTGGAAAAAGGAGACAGAGACACAAATTACCTCAGTTCCAGGCTGGAGTAGCACCTGCTACTGCCAGACAACTTACTGATGCAAAAAAAACCCGCTAGAATTTTGAAATTTTGAGCATTTATAAACTTTGTGCCAGGATCCAGATGAGTGCTGTGTGTAGAGCCCTGCATTTGTGAAAGCTAATGAGTGTACAAGAGCATTTGTTGGCCCCATCCCTGAGCCAGGGATTTTGCCAGCAGCCCAAGCAGTGCTTCAGGGCAGATCGTTTAAAAAACTGATCCTGAACCTTCCACTTGCACCTGAAACGTGGCACTTCACAAATGAGTTACAGATGCAAATAAGACCATTTGAATTCTCTTTACCCCTTTTGCATGAAATTCAGCTTTGTGGGGAAGACCTCAGGGGTCTTTGTGACGAGGCCTCAGGGTGAGAGCCGAGTGTTTGCTCCCCTTTCCTTCCACTCCCTCATTTCTGGGTGATCCCTCTAAGACCAGTGCACAGGAAGGGACAAAACCCTTCTTTGTGAAAAATTTGGCTTAACAATACATGAATAGAAGATTTGTACCTGCCAGGAGGACTGCAAGGAGAGGGGGAAAAAAAATAAAAAGGAAAAAAGAAAAATGTCATCCGGTGGATCTCCGGAGCTGTCACCACAGCAGCAGTGAGTCCCCAGAGCCGTGAGAACCTCGCTGCCCAGCAGAGCAGTGCCAGGCCAGGCTGGGCTCACTCACCACTCCTGGGCCATGCCCTCAGCAAAGAAAGGAACCCCTTTTCTGACAAGCAAGCTGTGGGCAGGGTGCCAGCTGCCTGTTTCT
Source organism: Motacilla alba alba (assembly GCF_015832195.1). Lineage (NCBI taxonomy): Eukaryota > Metazoa > Chordata > Aves > Passeriformes > Motacillidae > Motacilla > Motacilla alba. Next base: position 6,191,478 of record NC_052016.1, on the reverse strand, counting down.
GAAGGGGGAAAGGCTGCTCCTTGGAGAAAGGCTGGACCCAAGCCTTTGGAAAGATTTAACTCTTCCAGGGTTGATTGGTTTTGCAGAATGTCACAGGGGCAGCTGTTGTGCCCAGGGTACAAAAACTCACCAGTGACAAATCCTGTCTAGCACAGTCTGATAAAGATCACTTTTTAGGCATCAAAAGCACTTAGCAGCACCTCCAGACAGACATCTATCTATTTAATAATTTGCAGCATGGTGCCAATTCAAAAGCACGACAGCAATTGTACTATCCCCAGACATTTAGACACCATATTTCACATGGTGGTGTGCAGTCTCCATAACTCCGTGCAGCTGTGTGCCCCATACTGCTCAACAGGGCTGCTCAGCATTCCTCATTCCAAAAAATATGCATCCTCTTGCAAAAAAGAAGTCAAGGACAGCTCGTGTAGTGCTGCCAGCTTGCTTTTCCTCTGCAGCCAAATGCAGCTGATCTTCAGTGCTGCTTCCCCTGCACCCTCACCCCCAGTTTATTTGTTTGTCAGATGTGTAAGGGCATGCTTTGATTTTCTTACTTTTTTTATCCATCCACAGACCACCCATCTGTGGCCTCACAGACCAGCACAATGCGTTGTGTTCCACAGACTGAAAAGCACTTTCCTTTCCCTTCCAGAGCCTTGGCATTACAAAATGCTGAGCGGAACTACAGCTTTATGTTAAGAAAGAGCAACTATAAAATCCTTAGAAACAATCTAGCAGGACACCTCTAACCTGTTGTAAAGGTAGCAGTTAAAATACAGAAGAGCTAAAGAATATTGCCTACTTCAGAGAAAATGCAAAGGAAGGTTCTCCTCAAACTGCACACACTTTGTAGTAACTTGTATGAGCAGGATGGGACTGAAGCAGTGTCAGAAGATTCCACTGTGATTTACTATGGGTTTGGAAGGAAATGCATAAGTTAAAAATATTACTGGTCAGTTTGTGAGGTCCTGCTAAGGGACACGAGCATCACACAGTTGCTACAGCTATGAAGAAGTAACTTGGATAAGAGATGCTTGATCCCATGTCACATCCTACAATTGATCTGGTCCCTTCAGGCTTGCCCTAGTTCCTGACCTTTGTCTCAGCTGTTCCCTGATGCCCTCACAGCATCTTTTCACAGCACAGAAAGCCTGCTGAGGGGCAGTCCATGCATTATGGATGATACATGCCTTCCTGCACTGTGCCTGAGTGCCTCCGCGCTCGCTGCTCAGGGAAGCTCACAACATGACCCCTTGCCCTTCTGAGACTTCCCAATAAAGCACTTATCCTTCACATGAAATTGTAAACTCATGTGGCTCCAAAAATAGGCAGAGTCATCTGGTTTGGAGTTGTGAACCTTAAATCATTGGCTTAAAGACCAGGGAAAAGCCTGCTCTTCTCCATTAATATGAACAAATAATTTCCAGGATGAAAGCCTGCACAGAGCAATTTGGCCTAGAAATGCCCACATCCCACTTTTCTTTTAGATGCGGGTGATTCTGGTTTGAGTGGTACCAGTGCAGCAAATTTGGGAATAATTAAATACTAATGTGTTGTTTCATCCCCTTTTTTTATATGGCTCACAGAACAAAATTTCAAATTACTATAGCAACAGGCTGAAACAATACTCTGGAACTTGTCGATATTTATCCCATGATCTAATAGGGGTTTGTTGACTGTGCTACTCTGCAAAGCAAGGGCATTAAGTCAGAGCTTTATTCTTTTACCATATGGTCCCCAGGAAAGAAATTTTCTCTTACCCTTTGTACTGTGCACTACACTGAAGTGCACCAACAATAAGATTCATAAAGAAAGCCATTAGTTACCTGTGATTAAATCCCACGGCCCAGGTATGGATTTAAAGTTTATGGAAATAAAATTGTAAACGTAAAACTGAGGTTGCATAGATCCAGATGAGTGTTAACAAGTGTGAAGGGCTGCGAGAGTAATGTGTTATTTTACTGTTATTGTAACATATGTTTATCTTTAAAGAAGGTGCCTGTGAAAGGTATTGCACAGGGATTTAAGTCATGTGGGTAGGTGCAAGTAGCACAGGATTAGGTGGCTGGGAGACCAGGCTAAGATTAAGGAAGTTACATCATTCCCAAATTCAGAAAACTCAGGAGTGAATCTCAAAGGAATGGGGAGAACTCCAATAGAAAATTCTTTAATACAGAGGTGAATGAGAGGATGTTGCACTTTTTTGGTTAGTGGGTTTTTTTGTTGTTGTTTTGTGGGGGGTTTTATGGGTTTGGTGGGGGCTTTTTGAGCTGTCTTTCTATGAGACTTTCAAAAAATACAGCAAGGCAGACAGTGATTCTGTTGGTCAGCTCAGGGATCACTCCCAGATCTGTACACAGAGCCCACCTCTTGTGGGCCAAATTCAGTTTATGGAATTACACAGAAGTTTTTGACTTGACTAATTTGCAGTAGTGTTTCTTCCTATGACATAATTTTCTGCAGTGTTTTGGAAAGCAGCAAACTGCTTTTTAGGAACACACAGCTCATTCAAAGCCGGTTAGTGAGGGTTTGTTGATCTACCTACAGGATTGGCCACGTACCCCTCGCCAGCACTCCTGGCAATCCCAGGAAGAGTGCTTCCAAAAAGTCAGGTATGAATGAGTTTTGAGAAGTGGGATTCACTGTCCAAAGGGAAAAGCACTGGCTTTAGAAAAGAACAGAAAGTTCACATGGACAATGGTAAAACAGTCAGTGGAAGCTCAACACCATGAAAAATACTCTGAATTATTGACAATCAGTCAGTGACTCTGAGAGCATAAAGGCAAGGAAAACAGCTGGCTGTTTGTGACGAGTAAATTGTGTCAAACCAACTGAATTTCCTTCTCTGGCAGGGTCACAGGGCTGGTGGGTAAGAGTATGCTGTGGAGGTGGTATATCTTGGCTTCAGAAAGATTTCCAGAAGCATGAGGCTCGAAAGGTCTGAGCAGCACTTTCACAGATAAAACTGGAATTCAAAGCAGCCCTGATAAAATAAAATGGATATAAAACCAGCAGGGTGAAACTCAGTGGGAGAGCAGCATTCAGGAAGGAAAACTCAGGTGCCCAGAAGAACCCCAAGCTGGGCAGATGGACTGGGCTGCTGCACAAACCAGTCTGGGCACCAGAGAAAAGCAGGGATCGAGCATGAATTGACAATGTGATATTGTTGGGAAAAAGGCAAATGTCATTCTGGGACATGCCAGCAAGTGCTGTAAACAATTACTCCACTCTGCTCTGCTTTGAAGGACCCTGAGGAGCAGCCCTGGGCCCAGACCTTGGCACCAGGCTCTGCAGAGAGTTTAGGCAGATGGGAACATATAGGGAAGAGGAGCAAGAGGAGCTGAGAGGGACTGAAATGCATTATTTATGGGGAAAGGATGAAGGAGTAATTTGTTTAGGCTGGGAAAAGAATTCTGCCGTAAATAATACACAGAACAATATTAAATGAGGAAATTCATGGGGTTGCTGGCATGGGGCAGCTATGCTGGTGATCTGTGAGAGACATCAGGCACTGAAGTGGGGAACTGGTCCAAAATTCTTGGGAATAAACAGACTGCCAGGGACAAGGCAGATACACGGGGGCTTGCTGACCTCCCAGGCCACTGCTTCATAGTCCCACCCTCTTCCTGCCCAAGATCCAAACCCACCAGAGCTACCACCTTCTGTGGAAGCCTGGTCTGAGCTGGTACCTCTGGTGAAAGGAGCAAAGAGGAGCAAGTCCCATGGTGTACATTTCAATGCATGGCTTCCATGAAATGCTGAGCCCCTGAGGATGCTGTGATGGGCTTTGGGCACGCAGGGTGGGAAGGACAGGACCCTGCTGCCAGTCTGGCTTCTGCCACACGGCACCCTGGGGTGGCTGGGTGAGAGTGCAGCCAGAGCATTCTCCTGCAAAAAACCAAAATAAAAACAAACAAAAAAAACACCAAAACCAACCAGCAAATCAACAAACAAACCAAAAAAACAAAATCAAAACCAAAACCAAAACCAAACCAAAACCAACAACAACAAAAAACAAACAAACAAACAAACAAAAAAAACCCAAAATCCCCAAAACTCCCCAAACCCCCAAAAAGCTGAATTGAGCCAAACAACCTCCACCAAAAAATCAACAAAGACAACACCAAATAATTTCTGAATGTGAAGCAAAGGGCCTATACAGGCAGGTTAACCCCATGAAAAGAGTGAAGCAGCCAGCTGGGAGGCGTTCAGCTGGAGGTTGCTGCTCTTGTCCAGGACTCCCTTTCCTCACCATCAGTCTGGAGGGTGAGGGCAAGGTACCTCCCTCCCAGCAATACAGTCTGGGGTTATCTCTGCCAAGTGCCACTCATTTGGGGTGGGAGGGTGAGGAGCAGATCACATGTGTCTCTGGCAGTTGCCAAAATTAGGCTTGCTCGCCTTTGGAAAACCAAAATCTCACTCACCTTTCCTGTGCTTCACATGACAGCCCTCTCTGCCTGGTCTTTTTTGAAAAATCACAAGGTGACCATGAGCTTTGTTGCTTTGCAGACCATGACAACAAGATCATGCTGTCACCATTTGGCTGGCACTGCACTATACAGACCAATGTGTCCAGGGATTTTCTTTCTCATGAGCTGCACCTTGGCTGCTTTTACACTGCCCTTCAGTCTTCCCTCACCCATACACCTTTCCTGCTGAAAGAAGATTTGTGATAAATGATTCAAGACCAGTTCTGGAACTGAAGAGAATTTTTTTTTATTGATTTCTGGATTTTCCATCAACGTTTTGTTTTCAGACTAATTTTTTGAGTAGTTGTCCTCTGTGGTCCAGGATTGGATCACATTAGAGAGTTCCACTACCCTCTGACAGCAGTCCAGCCCTAGGCAGGTGTAAACCTTCCCCACCTCCATAGCCCAGCTCATACCAGAATACTCAGGGCGTTCCATGAACCCGCCCCATCCGAGCAGTAAATCTGCAGCACTGTGATCTTACCCAGGGTAAAAAAGTCTTTCCCATCAAAGGACATGATTTAATGCACGTCTGCTATGTTGTGCAAAGCCTTGTATTTTACTGCTAGCACACCTTCTGGGACTGCATATCCCTTTGGGTTCTCTCGGAGGAGTCCCATTCCAACAAGGAGAAGGGCAGGGGGAAAGTCGTTTCCTCAGGGAACTGAAAGATACTCGCCCTGCCCTCACCCCCATGACTTCCTCCTCAAGCAGGGTACACAACCATGCTTTCTGAAAACAGAAGCATGTGACAGTGCTTTTGATGTCTGCTCTTTCCCTGGGATTGTACACAGTCTCCAGCAAAGAAAAGATTTTTGAGCAACTCTTTGAAAATCCTCCTCCACTTTGTCCAAGGAGATGGTCCTGGGAGACAAGACCAAGAAACAAAAAGCATTGTGGGCTTCCAAGTCTGAGGAATACTCTTCAGCTTGAGCAGATGTGTCCACGGAAGGTAGAGATCAAACGAAACAACCAGAGAAGTGTCTCAGTTATTCTGATTAATGCAAATGCTGACTCTCACAAAGTCCTCATTTCTGTGGATGGAGGTACAGCCTTTAACTCACCAGGAATTGGGAGTCTGGACAGCTGCTTTGACAGGCCTGGCAACATCCCACTGTGTTCATGTTCTGGGTTATGAAACTCTGCAGTTGCTCCAGGCTCAGTGGGTTTGCTTTGTTGTATTACATTTTGGACTTCACAGTATGCTCTACAGAAGAAACACAAACCAAAAAATTGCTCAATATTAGGGCCTAATATTCAGAAACTGAGGCTCTGCCTCTTCTGATGTGCATTAATATGTCATAAAGAGTTATGAAGTTGGTAGATATCTTTCCTCTCCATTATATAAGCCTTCTGTTCCCATATGGGCTCTCAAATGCAAGGCAGCTGTCACAGATAGGGAGGCTCTGGCTCTTCAGCGTCCTTCCTTTGACGTTGGTCTAAGGAAGTGCTGCTGAAGTCAATGCAGTGTTACCACAAGTCTGCACAGAAAATGACTTGGAATATGTGCTGCATATAAAACATTAACATGTAAAATAACATGCATTTTCAAGAGCTTCCTGTGTATCCTCAGGACTGGATGGTAAAATCTGTCATATATAGAATTTTAGATGAGAACCCATTGTGCGGGGAAGATTTCCCAGCATTAAAAAATGCTGGCTGATTACAACATCCAAGAACTTGTTCACTTGAGGTCTCTAAACTAAATCATGCCAGGCAGCCCTAGCAAATTCCATGATTCACATAACTGCATGGGGGATGGAGTTCAGGGAAAAACCATCTCCCAAGGAGGTGGCAGAGACCAGTGTCATCCATCTTCTCCTCGGTACAACATTACTGTAAGAGGATGAAAAACTAGGGGTCCGCTGTAAGGCTGAGAATTTATGATCATTTCCAAACAGTTGCATGTCATTGGTGAATCACACTTGTCATACAAATTAGAAGCAGGTAACATCATGGTTTCTGGCTGGACAGAGGAATGTTGTTTGCAGCTATAGTTTATTTCCTGGAAAATGCTGGCACAGATTGACAAGAATAAGTTCGAATTTATGCCCAATGTTGCCTTGGACTGGACAGATAAATAAGACTCTAAAAAAGACTGACAAAGTGAAAAAAATAATTAAATGTTCATACTTTAAGGATGAAATGCTATGCTTTCATGTCTGAAAACACAGTTCCAGTTTCAGTTAAGTACTTGCAATGTTTAATTTCAGGCACAAAAAGTAATTTTTTCCAGTCAATTTTTTTCCCCACTCTTTGATTCATCTAAAACACTCTGAATATTCTCATTTTGGGGCAACCTGAAAGAAACGGTGGTTTAATTCTTTCAATGCTGTCAATGAATTGAAAAAATCCCTAATTATCCAATCTTTATTTGCAGGTCCCATGCTCTGTTTTAATCCTTCAAAGCCTCTCGGTTTTCTAGCAATTATGGGTGTTTCAGACAGAGCATGTATGTACATTTATATGTAAAATAAATTCTGGCGCAAAACTTTAGTAAGATGGGAATACCTTTTGGATTTATGAGCTGCTTGGCTTTGTTTTGCTTCTTCAGTACCTGACTGAAAAGTAAGACTAACTTAAAGGGGACTTGAGAAGGATATTTTATTTTAACCTAGGATTATAGTTGCTTTAGTTAATGATGCACAAGAAGATCAATGTCTAAAGATGTGCTTTCTGTCTCTGTCTGAAAAAAAAAAAATCAGACCTCATCTTTGTTCTAGAAGTTCTGATGATATTATGGATGCTTTTATTTGTCACTTACACATGTCTGTGAAGTGTCAGATGGTTTGAGTCCTTAATGGCTATTTCTATAAAGAAGTAGTCACTGACTTATGTGAGAGCTGACAGAAATCAAAATCAAAACAGTCTGTCACCAGAACAGGAGACAGATTGAAGTGACACTGGGATATCTCTTCAGCAGGGAAGCATTTCTGGCCCAGTGAAGAAGCAAACCATCCGACTGAGCATCTCCTCCCTTAGAGTGCCCTGTGGTCACTCTGGTTTTTGTATTGCCACCACTTTTCCAGCTGTCCCACGAAGGCAGCACCTTCCAGGAATGCAAGATGAAGGCGATTTTTTGATTTGTCAGTTCCAGAAACCACATGAGAACTGAGGCAGTGCCAAGGCTTTGGGCCCCAAGAAGATAAAAAGGCTCAGGCCAGGGCTTTGCTCTCCCAGGGATTACACACAGATCAGCTAAAACTTATCCTTGTAGCTATGGCTGAGTGAAGCAGCAGCCCCTGTGTGCCCTGTCCTCCTCAGTCCACATCAGTGTCAGCCCAGCTTTGCCCTCTTGGACACTCTTGTACAAACTGATGCTCCCAGGAGCAGAGAAGGAATTGCCCAACATCAGCGCAGGTGCTGTAAAACTTGGCCATGCAGAAAAAATAAACTCTTTATAAACCAGAGCAAGGCTGATGTTAAAAGCTGAGGCTTGGGGAGTGGTGTCTGTGAGAGGGGAAGGGTTCAAGAGTAATTAGATATGGTTGTGTCTCACCCAACTCTTGATCTCTCCAGAATATGCACTTTTTGCAGGGTATTTTGTAGGCAAAAAAAAAAAAAGAAGGTGAAAGATAAGCAGTTTTATAAAGTGCTGGTGTGTGTACAGGATGTCCATCCCACCCAGGCTGGGAACATAGATTCATCCACTCATCTCTTTCACTAACAGATAAAAAATGAATGCTCAACAACATAATGATATCTCCTACTGGTGATTCTGACATGAAAAATACGTGATGTGTGTGTCAGGTATTCCCAAACAACTCACATTCCTGGAAACAGCCAGTGGAAGTAGAGAAGCAGATTAAAATGTGATGGCTGAACACAAAAAAAAAAAAAAAAAAGGAAAAAAAAGTTTTCCTTATCTTTTTACAAAGCTGTTTTATAGAAGTTATTTCCCATAACATCCTGCAACCTCATGTGTGTATTCACACATATTGTGGGCAAGCATTTTCCTTTTTCTCCATCACTGTTTCAATGACTGTATGGGACACAAGCGTGTACTTTCCTTTAATCCAGTTCTTCCTCCAATTTGAATCCAAGGTTTACAGAGCTAAAACTGCATTTGTCAAGGCACATACTTCTGCCTTGGCAACGTCAGCTGTGGTGTGAGACCACTGGCTCCCCAGTGGAATATGGTTGTGGCTCTGAGTTTACTATCTCTCAGACCAAATATCCCACTTGGGCTACTGGTAAATTCAATGAGAAACCTGTCAGATGTGTTGGATGCAAAATTTACTATATTAGTGTTAAAAGTGGGTGAGTTTAATCCTGGTTTTATGAAAGTATGCAGCAAAGCTCTTGCTGTCTTCTGGAGAGCCAAGCTTTCACTCACTGTGGTTTTTCTGATTAATGGACAGACAGTGCCACTCAAGCAGGTTTCTTTCAGTCCTTAATCCTCTCCTAGGAAAAGTCCTACATCCCCAAAATGCCACATAGATGATAGGAAATTTATGTTCTATTTCTTTGGACAAGGCGAAAAATAAGAAGTAATTTATTTTACTGCCTCTGAATTGTGCCAGCTGCCCTGGGGTGGCAGAAGAAAAAGGCATATTGTTACCCAACTCAGCAAGCCCTGCTTTGAAATGATGCAGCAAGACATAGTGGCTTCTTGGAGCAGAGCTGCACATTATCATTTAGCTGGATGAATGCATGACACAGAAAAGTTGTTCTTGATTAAAAACAAATATCCAGCATGGCAAGAAAATGAGTAAGGATAAACAGTGATTAAGTGTGATATGTCTGAAGGCTTCCCACAGTATAAAAGCCATATGTGGGAGGCAAGGACCTAAAATTAAACTCCTAACAGTGTGAGTTAAGGTTTTTGAAAGAGGCACCTGACACAATCCAAGGGGGAAAGTTTGAGTAATTGGCTCATCGAGGGTGGTGCTCACCACTTTCCCATGATCTTCACCTTCTTTCTTTCTCTGTGCTCATCCAAGCAGGGAAATACCATCCAGGAGTCACCCCAGACAAGCTGGCTTACTCATCCCTCCAGCCCTGCCCATCCAGAGGAGTTCCTGTGCAGAGCTGAAGCAGAGGAGCAGCTGTGGGCAGCCCAGGCTAAGCCATTCAGGGCTAACCCAAGCCCTGGGAGGCTGAAGGTGGTACAAATGTTAAAGTCAAGTCATCCTTTGGCAGCCCAACCAGTTAAGCCCTGCACCACAAGCTCCAGTAAGGGAGAAAGAGCCACAGTTCAATTGTAAAAAGCAATTGCTTGGGACAGCAAGTAATTAGCACAGCCCTTCCTTGCAAACAATGAGCTGGTGGTTGTCTCTGTGGTGGTGTGGTTGCCTCAATGTCCTCGCAAGCAGAAAGGCAGAGAGGCCTGTTTTCACTTGAGGCTGCTACTTTTTATTCCCTTGGGGGTGCTGCAGTCTTGGATTCCACAAAGAGCCTGCGATCCCAACAGGAATCTCATCTGGCTTTTCTGGCTCCTGGTGGTCTCAAGGACAGGCAGAATTCTCAGAGTCTGCCATGGCTTTCCACCCTCTGCCATGGGACTGAATGCCTTTCCAGAGGCTTCCTCCCTAACAGCAGAGGAGAGGGAGCCTCTGGTTATTGGGAATGTGTCTCCCAAGTGTCTCCCAAAGCTTCATGAGAAACTGTTTGCACTGGCACTCACACCATGCTTTGAGGCAGCTGCACAATCCAGGGCTCATTCACCCAGACCAAACTCCATAACTGCAAGTTGCTTTAGCTTGTTAGACACTCAGTATTCAGGTGTCTTTCCTATTAATCTTCATTGTAGGCCCAACCAACAACATCTTCTCCTTTCTCCACTAAGGAAGAAAGAAACCAGATAGAGTCAGGGTGTATTTGTTAGTGACTGGGAAATCCTGAAGTTTTGATTTCTGCCTGTAATGCTGAAAGCCTGATTCCTGCTGCCCAACATCTTGTCCCAAGGCCTTTGCAGATGGAGGCCACAAAGCAACCTGGAAACTTTTCCCCTCCCTCTGGACACGGTCAAGGAGTGAGACTGAAATAGCTTCCATGACCACCTTTGCCCACACAAAGACCTGCTGTGACCCTGGAAGGAATTCCAGCTCAGGCAGAGCATAAGGAGCCTGCACATAATATGTGTTGCAAAATAAAGGTCTAAATTGACTCTACTGAGAGTAACAGTGGAGATACAAATGCTGAGGGGGTCACTATGACTCCCGAAATATGAGCAAAACTTGCCAGGCTTTTGCTACTGACCCTTTTGCCAGTTAAATAGCTTTCCTCTCTTTGGGTGGAGAGACTGTGCCTAGTCAGGGTCACACACTCAGTGCACCCTTGGCTCTGTTTTGGCAGCCCCAGGGCCCAAGCTGTGGTGCCTGGAAGGATCCTGCACAGCCCTGGAAAAGGCAGGCAGCTCCCTGGTCCACACCCTGCTGCAGGATCAGCCTCTGCAGTCTGCTCCCATAAGGAAATGCAGCGACTGGGTTTGTTATTTGAAGCTATCACCCATCCCGTGTCAGGCATGAAATTAATAAATTTTATAAGGAGAGCCTTCCCTTTTCTCTGCCCGTGGAGGAGCTGTCTTCATCCAGCTCTGCACTGCTCCAAGATGAAGTAATTTTGACTTTCCAAGTTTTAGCTATTTGAGATAACAAACTCAAATTCCTCAGTCATCCTAAGGCCAAACTGTCTTTATGTTATGGCTTCATTTTCACTCTGATCTGTGCTCTTGGATTAGCAGGACACAGAAGCTGCTCCCACACGAGGCAAGTTTCCTGAATGTGATGGTGAGGGAGGGCAAGAGGTGAAGTTCAAACATTATCAGTAAAATTTCCATGAGGTGCCCACACAACTGTTAACAGGAGAACTTAATTACTGTAAAGTACAACTAAACAAACAGATAGAAAAGTGTGCTGGGATTTGCATTGTTGCTCACAGGCTGGCCTCTCTTTGTCATGTCTATTTACTGAGGTTGGACATAGCAAAGGGATTAAGGGAAGGAGCTTCCAAAGATTTAGGTGTTACTAGAAACCCAGAGGCCCAGCATGCTCCAAAATCCAAAAGGAGCATGTCTTTTTCCCCATCTATGTTGCACATAAAATTTTTTCAGACAAGTGAGTGCACCTTTCACTGTGTTACGTCACAGATATAGCTGGGTAAGAGATATGTGTGGGTTTCACCCCCGGATTGGGGTGACCCCAAAAGATGGAAAAGTCCCTCCTCCAACCCGTGCCTTCGAAGAAAGACTCAGTAGTCTTCTGTTGTCTGTTCTCAAGGTAGTTTATTGTTGGTTATCTAAAAGATTCTTCTCCCTGAACTGCTGTGGCCGTTCAGCAGCTCAGACAAAGGCACACTGCCCTCCCAGGGGGCTGGTGCCATCTTTTATACCATATATTATGTACTACATGTTTATACCTTTCCCCCAATGCCTACTATCTATATTGAATGGTGACTTTCTACTCTAAACCAATCTGTGAGTGCCAACATCACCAAAGACATGGAGGCTAGGAAGGAGAAAGAAAGAGGACAGGGCACACCCAAATCCCTCCATCTTAGAACTCCTGACCCCCATGTACAAAACTTGTACCCCTGTGTACAAGGCTTAAAACCCCCCTGTACAGCACTCAGAAATCCTACCCTTTACTTCGTGACTACTTCTATACCATACCTAACTTGTGTGTGTGGCTTGTAGTTCTTCATACAGAGTTGGTAATTTGCTCCATGGGCTAAGATCAAAACCCCACGTGTGTCTTTGGCTGCATGCCAGGGTCTCAGAGCCCCCTGCCAGCGGCTCTGGCCATCCAGGACACCCAGAGGGATGTTCTGGATTCCGACAGATATGGTTACTAAAAACCTGATTTTTTGAGCTGTACTTCCTTAGGAAGAGAGCAAATGTGTGAAACATAATGAAACACACAACCAAGGCATCTACTATTCAACAGTAGATTGAATAGGCCTGCTCTATGCCAAGACAGCAAGAAATAGTTTTGAAAAGTTATCCACAAAATATTGTTGATTAATTAATGTTTTCAAAATAATGAGCTCTCATGGACGTGCATTAAAAAGAGAAAAAGAGATATCAGATTTATCAGAATAATTTTTGCTGACAAATTATTAAGACAGCTTTTTCAAGTAGCAACAAAGGACTATATGAGCTCCTTTCCTTTAATTGTCCTGTAATTGCCTCTTGGATTCCCAGTTGTATAGAGAACTTTTTCTCTTCATTTCAGCTTAAAAGAATCTTCCATCAAAAAGAAAAAAAAATTGGATTTGAGTTGGCTAGCCTGAGGATGATTAATTTCCATCTACTTCACTCATCATAGTCACAGTGGTAAGCCAAAATTTGGGATCCAGAAGACTGTCAAATTAAATAGAATTATTGAAGTCTGACTTATTGAAGTCTGATTATCTAACAAATTAGGCATGAACTAAAAAATCACCAAAACTATAAAGATCTGCTCTCCTCAAGGTAGGGATAATCAACATCAGGAATGGAACGCTTTGCTGGTATCCCTCACAACATTTCTGGACAGCAGCTATTCACAAAGTGCTTGGTCAGAGCTGTGTTACCTTTCCATCATCATCATCATCATCATCATCATCATCATCATCATCATCATCATCATCATCATCGTCTCCTTCCATAGTGGTCTCTCTTTCCAACATCAGTTCTCCCCAAAAAGCCCATCTATCCATAAGGTTTAAATTCTTGAGCTAGTTGTGACTCCTCTGAGTGTCATAATTGATACATTTGTTGTCTCCTAAAAAGTCATATCACCCAAAATGTGCTTTCTGTTCCTCAAAAAATGTTGCCAGGATTAGCTTTATGGAGATATTGTAAAGGTTTAACTCAGACAAAATGAATTTGCTCCAGTTTGTGTTGGCCATAAAAATATGTGCCAAACTCTTCATGTGTGTGTGCACACGTGTATTTATATATATATATGTATATATGTATATATATACACAAAACCAACACACATACATATTTTTATGATCACACAGGACATATTTCCCTACAGTAACACCCATATACCCCAAACAGTTGAGTCTGTCACTGTTTTATCTACTATTTTGCCACCAGACAGAAGCTTGCAGATGTTAAACATCTTCCATTCCTAGAAGAGAGGAAACTGATGAGTTCTGGGCAGATTAAGACACCCACAGCTGGTGAGGAAGCTGAAGGTTTGTGGAGTTGCTGCCAACTCAGTGTGTTTGGCAAGGCAAGGGGAAGAGATCATACACAAAGGTGCTCCAAAACAGGAACATTAACAAAAGCTGAAAGAGAAAATTCTGATTCTTCTTCTTCAGGGTGAGACTATATCATATCACTAGATTTTAATTAAAACTACCCTCTGGGAATGATCCTTCTATTTCCCAGTCTCCTGCTATGAGCTAGCTAAGATTTTATGACCAGCTAATGTAGTCTAGGACGGCAAATGCCCGTATTCCTCACTTTTCCACCATTTCTTTTCTCTGTCCTAAGGAATTAGAGCATGGACAAATCCCACTGATGCAAATGCTGTGGTGTAGGAAGAATGTTTGCCACCAGGCCATGCTTTGGAATGACAAATATGCAAGAATTAGCATATACAACTCTCTGTAAACATTGGGGTTAATCTCCAGGGTTTACAAGACTCTTTAAATGTGTTTTAATAGGACAATATGTTTCAGAAAAGACCCATCCAACACTTTACACGTCAGTGAAGTTTACGAGAAGGTAAACTGAGCTGGGGTAACAGATGTAGAGCCAGGGCCCTAATGAGAACGCCAAAGTCAAAGTAATAAATTGATTTGCAAGTCTAATACCTCCCCAAATTGCTGAAGAACATTCCAAGTCTGGCAGGACATTTGGAAGGGAAGAGCTGTGGGAATTGCATTGTTGTCTCTCAAACTCCAAAATGTAAGAGGATCAAATCACATTTTCAGCACACAATGATGAGCTGGCTCAGACCTGCTCTCTGCCTCCCTCACCCAGCTTGGGCAGGCTCCTGGGACAGTCCTGTTGAGGGGACAGCAGTGCCCCACAGAGTTTGGGGTTGTTGAGAATAAACAATAATGGTTAATTAAAACAGAAGGCTCTGTGGACACCTGCGTGGGCACCTGTTACAGGAAAGGAAAACTGAGACCCCTGACAAACCTGCCATTCTCCACTGATGACATAAAAGTTTCCTTCCAGCTTCCTAAAACCAGGTGAGATAAATCCTCCCTGGGTTTATTTGAGCCTTGAGTGCCTACTTGCAAGCCATGAACCCCAACTGGATTTATTCTAGAAAATGATTCTTAAGATGACCAGGCTCAGCCTCACCACTACCATCCAACTTTTGTACGTACAAAATGCAGACTAAGCATTTGCTAATAGATGACCAGTTTGTTTCAAGCTGTATTATTTTTTCTGTGTTTTTCACCCAACACTGAATATCAACAAGAAATTAAAGTTGGGATTTTAAGAAATTATACATTCCCATTGAGTCAACATGAAAACCAGCCAGATAATCCTAATAAATAGGATGAATGAGACACCCAAAGAAGGATGACTTCATGTTTCCCTTCTTTATCCTAATTATTGCAGAACATTGGCCTAACCTAGACTATTTTTCCACATCTTTGTAAAGACTTGAGGGGACTTTTTGGAGGAAGTCAGCCAATATTTTAGCTGCGTTTGCTATTGTTTCTGTTTATCACTGGGGTAGACTTGCAGTAAAAGGATGATTGCTTCATTATAATAATTCAATCTGCACTGAGACAGGCTGTCTCCTGTGTTACGTGAGAAACAGCTAGAAGCTTTATTTCATAAGCAAAACCACCACTGGCCATTTTAAAATACCAAGAGCAGCTGTCATGACATTGTGGTTTGGCTGGTTCTGTTCTCTGGTGCAGGGGCTGTGGTGGGATGGGGAGCCTGTCTCAGGAAGGGACTGACCTCACTGACTCACTGGAGCAGAGGGGTGACAAGCAAGAGGAGATCCAACCATTAATTTAGCACCAAATCAGAAAATCCAGAAAAAAAAAAAATCTGTAATTGCTCATAGAGTGAATTGGGAGTGATTTTTACTCCTTTAGAAACACAAGTTTGACCTGGTCACCATGACTGAAATCTGGCAAGAAGATTCCCATGGCTGGAATTTTTCAATCAGTCTTTATTGGGTATGTCAGGAGGATCAGCTGAGCACCATCTGAGGAGGACTTGCGCTGTTGGTGAGAAGGGTTTTGGCCCGTTTCCAGATTTCTAGCAGCTTGGGAACAAACATTCTGGAGTGTGTTCTCTGATGTATAGTCAGTTGAGAACCTGTACTAAAGACCTAAGTCCAGACAAGTCACTAATCAAAAATACTGAGTAAATTGGTGGTAATGACTATGAATTACAGGCTGTTAATTATAGCATCATAAGAGATGCTATAGTAATATGGTAATACGGTATATATTGTAAGAGAAGGACAAATGTAGACATCTATGGTCAGCAGGAGTTTTAAAAGTATGTTAGCTACAAATGGGATCACTAGAAAGGTATCAGATTGCTTCTAAATGGACAAAGTCTATTGGCTAAAACTGTCAGTAATAAACCCAAAGCAGTAAAAATTATGAGTAAATATTTCCCACTTCTGTTTGGGAAAAGGCCAGATAATGCACGGCATCTTATGTAAGAAAAACAAGCCTTTCTTTTATAACAATGCTTTCTAAACTTGGAAATTTTTAATTGGCAGTTCCTGAATAATTTGCATCCAAAAGGGAAAGATATTCACTAAACCCCTGCTGCTGATTTTGAATAAGTCTTGGAACACTAGAGAAGTTACAGATGTGAAGCAAAGATAAAGTTGTGCCAGCATTTAAACACAGTAACTAGGATGATGTGAATAAATATAGCCTTGTCAGCCTGACACCAATCTGAACAAAATAATAGAATGGTTATTTGGGAACTCTCTTAAGAATTACAGGGGGAAAATAGAATTACATTGAAATTATCATGAGCTTATCAAAAACAGACCCTATCAAAATAACTTTATAATGCTGGAACGTGAACATGTTTAATCAGCAAAGGTGATAGATCTGAGATATATACTGTGGACTATTTTACCAACTGGACTATTTTACCTCAGATAAAACTGTCTTTGGGGAATTGTCCAGTTTCATGAGCAGGGTTCTTGGCTCATCACTGTTTAACTGCTCCCTGCTGATGGCAAGTAAGTGAGAGACTGAGGGACTGGTGAATGGCAGAGCCTGTTTGCCCCTTGACAGTGGCAGAGCAGAATCAGGGAAAGCAAAGCAGGCCAGACTTGCCAAGTGAGTAGATTGGTGATTCTGCAGAGACCTCCAGATCCTGGTAGAAAGTCAGACAAACTTCAGCTCAGGGTCTGAAGGGGCCAAGACAGCTTTTGGCTCTGCAAAGCAGGGTCCACCATGGAGCAGGTATCTGCTGTGTTTCACAATGGTGTGATGGCTCCTACAGTTGTTTTGGTGTTCAGATAAAAAAAAAAAAAAAAAAAAAAAGAAGATAAAAAAAACATGCTAACTTGGTTAAGGATAGGAAAACATGCCTTATTCTGAGAGATTCAAGAGCTAAATTTATGTGACATGTCTAAAGGAAGGCTCAGGGATGACATGATGCTAATGAGTTACGGCTGCACAGACAGCAGAACTTGCCCAAAGACAAAGTCCTTCACTTCTTGGACAAAGGTTTAACAAATCTCATGGTCTGATGATGGATAGATTCATTCTGATGCAAATAAGACATTGTTCTTCAGAGGGGAAAATAATTAACTGCTAGAAGTACTTACCAGTACTTTTTAACTTGTTATTAATCAGTTTCTAATAAAGCCTGGAGTATTTCCTAAATTAAAAGGAAAAAAAAAAAAAAGAGGAAAAAAAAAAGTACTCTAAGACATTGATATAAAGAATTTAAAGTTGACTTTGGAGAAACTGATGTAGGTTCCATGGGCTGTATGACAATGAAGATCATTCAAGAAGGCCCTAAAGTCTATTCTAATCCCCCAAAAATCTGAGAAAATAGAGTGGCAATAGTGGCACATTCTTTCAGTGGGTCTTTCAACCATCAGACTGTCTCACCGCTGAGAGTACAGAGAAGACTCTGTTCTACACCTAGGAGTGCTCAAACATTCCCAAAGCTACTCTTTGCTTTTACCAGAGAGATCCTCTTACAGACTAACAAAATGTCTTAGCTAGTGCAGCCACCATGTTTATTCAATGTTAAGCTTTTCAGCAGTTTTCTTTTAATTTTGTCTTGACCACACAGAAATTTCCTCAAGGCAGGGGATTTAACAGGTCTTGCAAATCAGTGAACATTTAGCAGCAAGGAAGGTAGAAGTTCAAAACCATTCATCCCATTTCTTCATACTCCTCAGCTCCTTTTGTGGCCTTGTAGGACTTCTTGCCCACTGATTTTAGGAAGAAGCTGGACATGTTATTGTGCTTAAAACTCATGAACTGATCTGAGAGGAAGCACCTCTGTGAGTAGATCTGCTGCACTTGGGAAGTTTCCATTTACAAGACTGGTTCTTTTATTTCTCATGGCCTCGCAGCCCATCAATTTGACCAAGTCTAAAGTTCTAAAGCACAACTCAAGCAAAATCACTGTGGTTTTCCCCTTATTCCCATTAAAAATCTGTGTAACTACCAAGTTTTCCATGGCTTTTGCCCAAAACCACAACCTGCTGCAAATTCATTGAAAAATAATTCCAAACTTAACCCAGATTAATAACGCTTCCAATTAGGATAGCCAAGTTTTGCAGTTTAGCAGATTAAAATTTGTCAGGTTTCACGTCTCTTTGGGAACATTGTGTTCCACTCAAACCACAATCTGACAAGAAATTATTACTGTCAAACTAAAGCTATTAAAAAAGAAAAATCCACCTTTGCATTTTGTAAGCTCCCCGCTTTGGAGTTCAGTTCTGCAGTTTAATTTTGTCCTGTTGCATAAATATGGGAGGATCCTACTTCTAGATCCAGAAGGGTTTCCAAGTCATAGCCCTACCCAGATTGGGGTATTTGGACCCATATGCTCTTATTTGGATCCTTTGCTAATCTTTTCCTTAAAATGGAGGGTGTGATCAGATCATCTGTGAGTGTTTCAAGCTGACATGTTTTCAGCCATTAGCCTCCCTTCAGCTGAAAATCATTGTTCCTTGACTGAAGGGTAATTCTGAGCCACAGAACCCCACCAGTGCAATGTGAAACAGGTTTGCTGGCCCACCCCAAGGATGAGAAGGAGATGAGAAGGGTGAACACCAACAGGTATGCTAATTTAAGTATTTGTGATCGTGTTGGATAACCCATACATTTTTCCAATGTTTTTTCCCCTGGCCTCTGCATTCTTCTCCTTAGGTATGATATTTGGAGACAGAAGCATAGGCTGATGATGACTGAAACTACACTCCCCTGAACAGGATGGCCCTTGCATTTTCTAGACCAAAGCACTCTCTGGCACTGTGCTGAAAAAAAGATTTATGGTTTTTAATCTCCTCATAAGGTATGACTGAAATATGCTATAATATATAGGACAGGAATTAATCCTGAATTTATTTATTATTTTTTCTTATTTCATCTGTCAGAAGAATGCTATTTCAATTATTTATTAAGAAATTATATTTTTCAAGGTAAATGCATTATTTCATTATCTGCTTTCAATTAGCTGGGAATTCACTATGTTCAGCCAAATGTCCATTCATCAACAAATTCCAGATTCCTGGCAGTCTGAGCAAATTCCCAATTTTCTTCTTTTATGGGTACAATAAGTGAAGATATTCATGCCTCACGCTAAATTATGGCTGGGGTTAGACTACCCTGGAGGGAGGAGAAAACAACTGTGGAAGACCTTGAAATGTATTAATAGATGTTTTTATTGAACTAGAGAGACAATATTTCATAATATTTTTTCTTCAGGTGCTTTGTTATTGTTAACTAGATGCCCTCTTGCCCTTCTTTGTGGGCAACAATGCTCTGAGCTGGTCACCCTCCAACATGTGTACAGTGTGCTCATGAGGACAGCTCTGGCAGCAGGGACAGGGACAAAACCCATGGAAAATACATTTTTCACCACTGCAACTCATGCCCAATTAGTGAATTCTCATTTTAAGTGCAAGGCTGTGCAAAGACTCTTCAGAAGTGTCACAGGCTGCTCCAGGGCCACCCTGGAGCATCAAGGGAGGAGGCAGCAGGGAGGACAGATCCAACCATGTGCCTGGACAGAAGAGGGTCTGCCTTGGAAATTTTGCAGTGCTGCTGCTCCTTTGTCCTCCTGCAAAACAGGGCCACTGAGCTGGGTGCCAGCTCACTGCTGGCACAGCCCCACTGCCTGTGGGACCCAGTTGCTCACCCAGCACATGCCACACTGTGTGGCTGCTTCCATTCCAGCCAGCTCCCTCCCCAGGCAGCTGCTCACAGGGAGCAGAGAGCCCCACTCCCCAGCGTGGGAGCTGGGCTTCTGGCAGAGGGGCTCTTCCTCTCACAAAGGGAGCACGAGCACTTTTTAAAATGCAAACCTGCTTTTTAAAAATCTTCATGCCCAAAGGCATTTTTACTACTTGCTTGCAATTGACACTTTACCCTGCACTGGGCCAAAGCCCTTTAGAAGGAGTCTCTTGGGCAAAACAGGAGAAAAGCTCTCTCCCTGCCAGCTTTTGGGATGGAAGGCAACGAGAAATGTTTCTCCAGCCTCTTTGTATGCCCACAACACTCTGAGCTCAGTTCCTTACCAGGGACTGCTTGGAGTGGCACTTCTGTGTGCAGCGTGAGTGTACAGCTCATGGGGAGAGCAGAGGAGTTGGGTGATATCACTGTTGATTGTTGTGCAACTGCTGTCTCCTCTGGCTTCTTCAGCTGTTGTCAAAAATCCTGTGTCCTGTCATCTCTTATGGGTCATACAAAGGCACCTTGGTTTTCTGCTGCCTTTCTATTTCCCAGCTCAGCCACCACTGACCCTCTAATTATATTTGCTTGGTGACCTACTCTTTTGTCCTTTTCACTCACAGTGGATATTTTCGGCTCCTTTTGTTCAAATCATTGTCTTTCTGATGATTTGGGGCCAGCAATGCTTTGCTTTTACTGTGGAGGAGGAGTTTTCAGCCTTTCTGATCATATTCAGGTGTTTGTAGGCCTCTCCCTCTCCGTGCACGCTCTGAGACAGGGTTCTCTTGTGCACTGTATTTTTCATCACGTGAATGAAGAAACAGAGCCACGGCTCTGCCTCTCATTCCCCAGGTTGTGCACAACCATCCTGACGTGGGCTGATGCCTTTCCCACCAGATGTAGGAGAGGCAGGAAGACAGGAGTTTTTCCCTTGTGTGATTTGTGTGCATCTCAGGCATTGCTCACCAGCAGGATTAGGCTGAGTTTGGGGGTTAAAGCTGTGCCATCCTCACTTCCCAGGGATGCAGAGTCCTGAGAGCCACCTCACCACACAGCAGCTCTGCCAATGGTGAGGGCTCTCCCAACAGGCAAAACCATCACCATCCCATCAAAATCTGTCTAATGTCCTATAGCCCAGGCAACTGAGCCCATGTGTTTGTTTTACTGGTGGAATACACCTGCAACTTAAATATTGTATGATAAGCAGATGTTCTCTTCTATAAATTGAACAGCACACAAAGATTTATGGACCCCAGAGGTTCAGATTTTGTGAGTGGGAGCCAAGGTCACAACTGGACCTTCAGATTCAATAAATCTTGACATTACTGGAGCACTGGGGGAGGGGAGAAGAGCATCATTATAGACTTATAACAATTTTTAAAGTATGCCAGTGATGATCTGCAAAGCAGATGTAAGCCAGGCTGATTTTGATACGTTAAACTGACCCTGCCAGGTAAGAGATGAAATACCTCAGGGTCTGATGTGGAGTCACATATGGAATACAGGAGTGGGAATGATGATAATAAACCCCTGTTCACTTGGGAAGCAAAGGGGAAAAAATGCTCCATTAAAAAGAGCAAATGTTTTGTTTTCATGCTCTAAGAAGCACACTATTGGTAACATTAGTGGTGAATTTATTTAATTAATACATTAAATGACATATCTGTGCTGTGTTTTTCTTTCATGCTGCGCACTAATGAAAACCACTGGTTTAACTCTGATAAAAATGAAGTCCTGAATGAGAGAGTAGGTATCTCCTGGTGGACACCCTGATGATGTCTCCCAGCCTAGGAGGCAGAGTCAGTGCATTCAGAGGGCTGGCAAAGGGAACAGACTGCCAGAAGTTATTCAGACTATAATGTCACTTCAGACCCTGGGAATTGTGAAAGTTAGGGAGAGTGAGAGGCAACAGGGAAGGTTTTAAATGGGCACCAAAATGTCCTGACACTGGTGTGTTATAGACACCTTTCTAGGGGCAGCTCAGAAGCCACTCCCTTGTGATAGCTGCAGTAAAATAAGGGTGTTAACAGAAATGGATAAAGACTGAAACATCAGAGGCAGCCTGAACTGACCCCTGCCAGCCCAGAGCCCAGCCTGGGCTGTGAAGCCCTCCAGAGGAGTTGTACAGGTTTGTCTACTCCAGACTCCACAGCAGACCCAGTGACTCTTAGGTTAAGACACTCAAAGCTAAATTTCATCAGCCAACATGGAATGTGACACATGTGACCAGCTGCAGATGCAAACAAGAGAAAACAAACACCAAAATGTTGTACTGGTTTTGTTTTTTTTCCTCACTTTGGTAGCTGTGCATGTGAAAAACTCCCCCAAATTCAAGTATGTGAAAGCAGAGCTGTCTGAAGCAGAAGCAGCCAGGAAGATGTGCCATTTGATGGCTTCTGTGACAACTAAAAT
Source organism: Motacilla alba alba (assembly GCF_015832195.1). Lineage (NCBI taxonomy): Eukaryota > Metazoa > Chordata > Aves > Passeriformes > Motacillidae > Motacilla > Motacilla alba. The sequence goes on along the minus strand of NC_052016.1, from coordinate 6,169,288 downwards.
GAAAATTTTCAAGCCAAAGTGAAGTTATCACTAATGGCCAGGTGAGTGTGGGATATAGCCTGTCGGCCAGCTATAACACAGATCACTCAGAAAGTATGACAGGCTGAGGCAGCTTAAGATTTTCAAAGTGCTTGCACAAGGATGCTCCAGATGTTCATGAACAGGATCCTCCATGCCCTCCTGAAGGGAAATCCAGTGTGAAAAGTTGGAGTCAGGCAGGGGAGGTCAGTGTCCAGTGCACTGCCCTTTTTAGCTCTCGTTCTGGATCAATCCTCTCACTTCTGGGCACAAGGCTCTCTTCAGCTCTCACACCCCTGCATGCCAGATATGGGTGTATTTTGCTTCAGAGGGCGTAGTGAAGCTCGTGATGTGTACAGGCTTGGAAAAGGCTGCTCTCACAACCTGATGTACAACAAACCTTCTGCCAGCTGGTCTTGCATGATCAGTGATGCTTTTTCTGCACCCAGCTCCCAAATGATGGGATGGAGGCACAGGGAGTGATTTCCTGCCCCAGTGCCACCCAGCAGTCTCCTGCAGTGATTCCAGTCACCACCTCCCCACACCTGGGGAATTTTTCCCTATGACCACAATTTCCAGGGTCATTAAGGAAAGGCATTTCTCAGTGGTTTTTCCACTGCTTCTTGTGAAAATGTCACACAAGCAGGGCAATCAGGTAGTTTTATTTAGCCTTTATCTAGCCTTTGTTCTTGCATCTTTAAACACTGACTCCAAAATAATTCTGTTTTCCATACCAAACAAGCACATTGTGGCCTCTTTGCTGGCGAGACACAGACTGTGGATTCCTCTGCCTTGGAAGTGGCAAAAGACAGGTCTGGTAACTGCAACATCTTTTAAATGAGCCCCTGATGTCCTTAATGAAAAATTAATTAGGTAGATCAATACTCAGCTTCATTGTTGTCCTATATCAGTCCAGGCTGCAGGTATGGGTTTAGTGGTTACTGTTTATCCCCAGAGAATTCCTAACCCCATTTCCCAGTGCTGAAAAAGGCGTTAAAAATACAAGTAATGTCTCACTGAAAGGAAGACTTTCCCAACAGCTGTATCCTTCAAAGGCTTTGGCCTTTTCTTTCCCCTTACCCTCTCCCTAGGTAGCCCTCTGGGACCCACAGTTATGTGGGATGCCAACTGCCTGTTATTCATCACAGCCCAGTTCTCCAAGGGCCCATTGACTCTCAATAATTTATCACTCGATGCTTTGTGTGCTCCTGCAGAAATAAATCAGGACTGGGAGCACCAGATGCTCCCTCATCCCATCACACTGTGTTAATTTATTAAAAAGGGGTTTTCTCAGCCCAGCCGAGGGGCGCAGGGATCTCCTCCACGAGGAGCAGCGAGGACGGGGGTTAAGGTCTGCTGAGCCAAGTGCAAAGAGTGTTGAGAGAGAGAGAGAGACTTCAGCGTGGAAGCTGAACTTGGAAACCCTGGCAGGGTGAGCAGGCGGTCGGCTTTCCAAGCAGAGCTCGCTGGGACTGCGCTCCAAGAAAAATACATTTAGTCCTTAAGCGTGTATTTTTCGTTCTGGGCTCACGGTCTCTTTTTGTTTCTTGGACTGGGTCTCGCACCCGGATACAGCAAGTAAATATCAAGCCATAAATCACAAATTCGATGCTTGCTTTTCTTTCTTCAAGGTTGTATAATATAATGGAAAAGATCAAGCAAATGCAAAGCTATTTTATGCTGCACATGCAGAGTGCAAAAGGCCCTGGGTCTCTTCCAATGACCCCGCAAGAATGATAGGCCTCCTGCTAACATGAAGATCTGGTTTTCTGAGGCATCACACAAATCCTCTCATGGATTGAAGAGTTTCTCCTGCTCTTGTTTTCTTTAATGTTCTTGCAATACAGTTAATTTAACATATAATGACCCTTCATTCAAACCTTCTGCACATATGTATTATGGCTGTTTCATCAAATGTGTCTCTGGCAGAACAGGAAACACAAATTTCCTACATTCTCTCCCAGAGTCCTGAACGCATGTCAACAGCTTTTTGGTACTTATCACCTTTGGTCATTTCTCATCTCCCCTTCAGAGGGGGAGGACCCTGCCTGCTAACACACAATCTTGCCTCTGACACTGGAGAACCAGGCTGACTCCGCCTGGAAGATGGAAGAGTGCTGGAAATTCTTGAAGTTCTGGGAGTTTGTCCTTGAAATCCAGCCTTGCCAAGGTTGTACATTCTGTTCCAGCACTCCCTCATGCAGCAGGGCCTGAAATCACACCACTGCTGCTCTTATAAAATCACCTTCCAGTTACCTGGAAGAGCCGAACCAAGAACTGAGGTTCATCCTACCCCCCAAAACATTGTCCAGGATAATTCCTCTTGTCTAGCACAGTGTCCACCACGCAGGAATGGTATAATGGGATCGAAGCATTGCCAGTTCTGCTGATGCATTGGCAGCCTCTCTGCTCATCTCCAAGCATATAAATATGGGATTTTAGAGGATCATATTTCTAAATGACAACTAGTTTTTGTGGTGACAGCAAGAAAACTCTTCCCAGGTTTCAAGTCACTGCCATACCTCCATAGGAACTTCATAACTTTTACAGGAACAAGCTGGCAGGTGGGTTGCAAACCCCCATTTCTGCTTCCTTTCTCTCCTGCTCATCAGTAGTTTCCATTTGGACAGACATTTTCCCAAACTTCTAAGCTAGGCAAAGATATCCAGTGTACATAATACTAGTCTGAAAAGCTAAAGCTTGCCAATGTTATGAGAAAGCATAAGCAAGAGATTATAATGGGAAATGTTGGGCAATCCTGTCTTTACTTAAGGCAAAATCCCCCGCTGGGACTGCCACCAAGATTAGTTCCAGATTTCCTTAGGTTCTTGTGACATGCACAGGGCCTGTCCCAGCCCTGCTTAAGTGCTATCAGGTCTAATGCTTTCTTTCAAATCTCTCCTCCCTAGCATCAAGAGCATTACTCTGAGATTTTTCCTGAAATCTTCACGAGACAACATTGGGAAATGCTGGTTAGTCAGTAAGACCATTGTTTATCCTCCTGGTAAAACACAGCTTCCACTAAACCAGAGCCCTCGTCTCCGTGAAGATAAGCAAATGTTAGAGAAATGACTGTAAATCATGAGATTTCTGGTTAAGGTTGCAGCAAAACTCCATTTGCATCTTAACTCTGTTTTCTCTCATTTACGGTCTCCTTCAAATGTCTTCTTTGGCACTGAAAACATTTGTCTCAACCTAAAAGTGAACTTTGGAGAGGGGGAGTCTGAATAAAACCCCTACAGCTGTTTTTGAGTTATCCAGGATGACAAAAATGCACATTTCCCAGTATAAACATTGTCTTGGTTTTATTTTGGGGCTTTTTGTTGTTTTGTTTTTTAAGTTCAAGGAGAACATTCCGTTTATTTAGAGTTAGACTGTTTTATTTTATTTTATTATATTCAGAAATCAGTACAGCACATCTGTACTTCTTGGTGAGACAGAGGGACACAAGAGCTGCTCTGTGAGGTCAGAACAAGGGTTGGTCCAACCCTGGGTCCTGTTTCTGACCATGGCTGGTAGCAGATGCTCAGAGCACAGCAAAGAGGAAACAGGACCAGTGCCATGGGGCTTTTCCTGGTGTCCCTGCTGTGCTCCCACCACTCCACGATCACTGGGATTCCTGAGCTGGAGCTGCAATGCTGTGTTTGACAGTCACCAACAGCCTGGTTCTCTCTGAACCTGGCTAATTTGGAGCCCCTCTGCCCTCTTGGCCTTTGCAGAATCTTGTGGTGAGGGCACTGACACAAGGCAGCTACACTGTGAAATCAGCAAATCCTCATCCTCTTTTTAAACCTGGTCATGTCCTTGGGAGACTCCTTGTTCTTACATTGAGAAACACCAAACAGGTTTTTTTCCCCTTTTTCATAAGCTGCTCCATCACCCCTCTCATGCAAGCTTGGTCACAGCCTCCTGGTTCTTGTTTTAATTCTCTCTCTACCTCTGGCTCCCCCACATCCATTTTAGGGTGGTTGAAACGTGGCATGGCTTGGGCTTATGATTCATATGACAGCTTCCTCCCCTGGTAGTATCCAGTACTTAATTGGACTATTTTTTCCTTCCATTGCTGAGTATCAGAACTCTGCTTTCAGAGAATTTTCCATCAATATTCCAAATTCTTTCCTAAAAGGCAGCAGCATGCTGACTGCCAGCTGCTGGCTGAGCTGTGGTCATTTTGTCACTTCTCCTCCATTTCATTACTTTGCTCTTCCCAGCACTGGTTTTCTACTGGTATTTGATCTCCCAGTCATTCAGCTGGGAGTCAGTGAGATCCTCCTGCAATTCTTTGCTGCTGGCAGTTCAGAAGAGCCCTGCACCTTCCACAAATGTCATTAATTTGCTGCTTATCCCATCTTACAGGCATTTAATTAACCCATTGGAGTATACCACACACATCTACACTGTTTTCTAGACTGGAGCAGCTCCACGAGGGAACTTCAGCCCTTTTTCATCCACAGTTTGGCTCCCCAATGTGCCTGGGGCAAACTGTGCCAATTTTGGAAAGCTGGATGCGCTTTATCAGTGATGCCTTGCTGAGGCACATCCTCACTGACCTCTGCAAAGCCTACCAACAGATTTGAAAAGCCTGGATCTCCCCAATAAAAGCAACATTTCTTTCTTACCACCATCTCTCTTGTGCACACAGGATCCATCCATGTCTGCCAGTTCTAATGTGTGACAGATTTTTCAATTCCCTGACTGGTATAGAAGGTCAGCACATTAGTTTGTAGTTCTTAGGTTCATTCTTGAATTATTTCTATATATGGAATAAAATGTTCAAATGTGAGGTTTTATTAGTAATTAAAAGGACAACAAATATTCCCTGTAGACAAGTTCAGTTATCTGTGCTAATTTTCCTGTTAAAATTGCAGCTTCTTCCACCAACTGGGCCAAAGTATATTCACAACTAAAATACTTAGAAAGTTTTCCTTCTTCCTTGAATAAAGCATTGATTCCTGCAAAATGCATGGGAAATTTTCCCCTGTAAACTCCAACTTGGTATTGACAGTTTTCACTCCTATAATCTCTCATGGGTCAAACACAACATAAGACACCAACTGAACATCCAGACATTGTCACATTGTTTGGCATCTGCAATTAATGCTATGATCTGAGATCATAATTAGAGCCCTCCTACACTGGGAAATGCACTAGTGCTGTCTTGCCTCTAAAATTTCAGATATATTGGTGCAGTGGTTGATGCCCCAAGCCTGTCAGTGTCCAAGGGACATTTGGACAATGTCCTTAACAACATGATTTAGCTTCTGGTCAGCCCTGAGGTGGTCAGGCAGTTGGACTAAAGGATCCTTGTAGGTCCCTTCCAACTGAAATGATTCCTGTCTAGTCTAGTCTAATCTAGTCTAAATCAAACCTTTCTCTGTTCACAGGCAATTCCTGGAATAATTGTGCATATTTATTGATATTTTAGCATATTTTCCTTCAGCCTGATTATTCCCAGTTTTGCAAACCAGAAATTTGCATACTCTTAAAATGCAGTCAGATGTATAACATTGGGTAAAAATATGAAAGTCTATATTTGATGTGTCTGTGTGTCCTGTACACCCCAGCACATGTGCAAGAATGCAGAATAGTCCACAAGCATTCATGCAGACATTGGAGAGGATAAATGTACAAACAAACACACATGTACAGGAGTTGTGATCTGGGTATTTTTTTCCTGAAAACTACTGAATAAAACCCAAAATGTAGAAGTTACCTATAGCAGCAAAGGCACCAAGTATTTAATCATGAACACAACTACAAATATGAGAGCACTACCTGTGAAATTAATGCAACCTATCAGCTGCCTTAAAAATAGGCTCCCACTTAAATATTTTGCCCACCCAGGGCTTCAGTGAGTATCACCATGGTACCACCCAGGCAAATAAAAGCAGATTAATGGAGGAAGTGTAGGTGCTTTCCCCTCTCTCCCTCAAAACTGGCAGCACCACTGCACTGTGCAATCTCACACGATAACACATCAGGGCTGTGCAGCTTTGCCTCTAGCCCTGAGTCAGTCCGGGGCTCTGCTTGTCTCTGGGTAATGTTAAATTTAGGGCCTGGGTTTGAGGACTACTCGTCTTCACTGCTCAGCTCTCCCAGCTGCAATCTATCACTGGCAGGCCAATACCCCAGCCCATGGGGGGGTGTCCCATGTGACACACACTAATTCATAAATGAGAATGATATCTGAATGCATCACATTGCAGTGAAGAAATACAAACCTTATGGACTCTTTCAAGGCTGTGATAAATTAGAAGGTGCATGATACAAATATTTATCTTGCACCCTTATTACAAGTATTTCCTTTTTGCTGGTTAATTTAATTAAGAGGTGTCCCTTCGGATTAAAACTTTGTAAGATGGATATATTTTTTTCCAGGCCATAATTCATTTTGAATGAAGAGAGGAAAACTCATAGCTCCTGAACTTATTAATAATGATCTGAATTAAAATACATTCCTGGCTTCCTTGAACACTTACGTATGTTACAGGATAGCTGGGAGGAGAAACAAGAGGGATTATTTTTGTTTTCGTGAGGAGGACCTGATCCCAGAAACACTGTTGAACACGTATGATGAGGAGTTAGTCACAATGATTTCTTTGGCAAGGGAGAAAGAAGCAGAAACAAAAACAACACTGACCCAACTTTCCATCAAAGCGGGGGTGGGGGATGAGAGAGCTGGTATGGCATCATTCTTCTTTCTCTCCTGAAGCCCAGGATCCCACCTCATTCCCAAAATACCTCCCTGGGCTTGGCAGCCTGTAGCTGTGCAGGATACCAAGGACGGGAGCAGGAGAGATGATCAAGCCTGCCAGGAGCAGCTCATGGCCCAGAGTTTGTCACCCTCCTGCATGGCCCTGGGAGCTGTGGGGGCTTCCTTGTGTCCCCTCTCTGCACATCCTCACCCAGTACAGGACACTGGGCCCCCAGGGAAGACAAAATGCACAGAAGAGCCCAGCTGGGAAGTCCTGGGGCCTCTGAAGACATTACCTGAGCTGTAGACCCAAAAGGGAAGAGGTAAAGATGAAGACACTGGAGAAGGAGCTATTCAGGGCTTCTGAGGGTCAGGATTTTGCCTTGGGTTGCTGTGCTGATCTCAGATGTGCCACTTCAGCTCACAGCTCAGGTCCCCTTCCTGACTTTTGCTGGATGTACCTCCAGGGCAGTGTCTGTGGATCCCAACCAAGCTCTGCTGTGTCTGTGCAGAGACAAGGAGGCTCAGGAGCAGCTTTGCTGACAAACAGGCATTGCAGAGGGGTCATACCAAAAGTGTAGCTGCTTTTCCAAAATCTCTGCTTTGCCTCTGCTCACAAAGCAATTCCTAGAACTGTCCATCAGAAAACTAGACCCCAGCTCAGTCCCCAGAGAGGGGTGAGTGATTTTGTGCCTGATTATCACTTCAAGGTAGAGTTCAGACATACAAACATTTGGGAGATGCAACTATTTTGAGAGGCCTCTTCTTCTGCAAAAGTTTGTGTTTAGGACGTCTATCACTACCTCTGTGGCATCTGATGAGGGGTGATTTTAACAACACTCAAAGCAGAATAATTGAAAAAGTCTGGTCGTTTCCTTTCCTCTTTAAAGGAGAATTTTCTGATCAGTTTTGGACATTGTGTCAATAAACCCTGTCACATTTCCTTTCATTACAGAGCCCACCAATACACTGTTAGCAGACTCATTAACAAGACAAGGGGCATCACTGTCAGAAGAAAAGGCTACTGAAATGTAAATACAAAGTCTAGCCAGACACCTCACTCATATAAGCTTGAACTTGACTCATTGCTGCAGGCATAATTGGAGGGGTTTCTCCACACATTATTCAAATTCGTGTTGAAGCTGTTTTGCTTCCCACACCCCTCCAGCACCTGCAGAAACCTTTCTGCTGACCCTGAGACCCTTGGTGAGAATCAAGCCAGAGTGTTTGGTCAATGCCAGCTCTTACATCAGTGACTGGCACCCCTTCATGGCTCCCACGTCCCACTTTTAAAAGAATAATTACAGCAATGCTGTGAGTTGAATGACAAAACTCAAAGAAAAATGAACTTGAAGATGTTTCCCTAGCAACTGTGTGCAGCCGTGTTTCCACCAGGCCAACATTACAGCATCACACTCACAAAGTGAAAAAAAGCCCAGACTGAAATCTTTACCACTTGAATGGCAAGTGCAGCCTGGCAGAGACCGAGCCTTCCTTGGTCACACCAGCCAGTGCCCAACTCATAATGTGGCTTTCACCTTATGTAGAAAACTGCTCTGGGTAAGGAACAGCAACAGCTGTGAGCAGAGGTTCAGACAGCACAGCAACCTCATGAAAAAAAAAAAATTAAAGAAAAACCACCTTAATTTCAGTATTGTTAAAATAACTGTTGATTGTCCCTTTCACTTTCCATTCCTGATCCTTCTCACCACTACCTCAGTGCAATTCCAGCACACGCTGTCTAATGAGTCACCTTTGGCCATCTGATTTTCTTGAAGCAGTGGCTGTGAGTTCCCAGAGGGTGAGCCAAGGCTTACTCACCCAACTGTAATCATCTTTGTGCAGCCAGTCCTTCCCAGTTTTTCTTGCTCATCATTCCTAAAACCAACTTTTGGAAACAACACATCCTGCTGCAACCCACCCTTGCTTTCCTGGCAGACTCAGGGGTCCCCATTTTTCCTGCATCACCCATAGCAGATACAGTGAGTGATGCAAGCAGGAGGAGGGAAGAGGCAACAATCCCATTGCTATCCTAATAAACTCACCTCTCTTCTGTTTACCATCATCATTTTAACTGATGTAGTCCTGCACAAGGCAAACCTTTTATGCTGACTCCTGCATTATTACCCTTCAGAAAGACAGTGACCATTTCACTCAAGGATGGGTTGAATATTTAGGCACACAGATGACATCATACTTTAAATCTATTGGCAATGGTACATTATTTATTAGCTATGCTCCTGAGATAAATGCAACTTTATACTGTATCATCCTGAAAATTATTTTTGCTCACCTGTGCTGAAAACCTCCCGTTCCACAAATGTTTAAGGTCCAGCTTTTGGACCTTAAACATTCTGAAAATGTTCCCCAGAGGTGGCCCACAGATTGCTTTCTTTAGTTGATACATGGTCAACATCACTAACGTGTATTAAATTGGCAATATTAAATCCAAAAAAATGTCTCTTGCTCTATGATTTATAGCTTACCTCCTGCAACAGGAGAGGCCTTTGGCACACTGAGCCAGAGATGCCTCAAATGCCACCAGTGGTAGAATTTTATAAAAAGATTGTGCGGGGAGGGAAGTGTTCATCAGCATCCACACATCAGCGGTGCAGCTCTTGCCCTGCTTGCTGGGTGTTAATGCTCGTGCCACTCGTGCCTTTCCATAGCTCTCCATGTGCCACCAGTGCCATGTGCCAGGAAAAGCTCGGCCTGGGGCTTTGCAGGGCAGGGCTCAACAGGCCCAGAGTACCCGAGAGCCTCAGCGGATGGGGCAGGAGGAAGACTGTGCACTCACCCTCACCCCCAAGAAAGGCAGTGCTGCCTCTCACCCAGGGAAAGGAGGAGGTTTGTGCCACAGAGAGGAGCAGCCCGGGAGGGAAAAGAAGGATCCAAAAGCTGAGGCCTCTCCTTGGTGTGGAGGCAATCCTACAATTGCTGGGCTTGCTTTGGGAAAACAGTCCCAAATCGGCTGCTGAGCTGCACAGAGGGACCTGAGAGCCAACAAGAACCACAGTCACCTGCAGACTTCAAAGGACAAGCTTCTAACCCTGCTCCTTGGTGGGTTTTTCAGAGGACAGGTTGGAACTGGAGAGTCCTCCACTCCTCTGGGCCCAGCTATGGCATAGGCCTCTTTTGGAGCCGATGAGTGCATCTGTCACAAACCCTCACACCTAAATATCTGCAATTCTGAACTTTGAGGTGTGATCTGCCAGGATCTGACCCAGTCCTAGGACCTGGCTGTTGCAGCTGAAGCGAGTGGGATATCCTGAAATAAGTCAGGGATTTTGTGTGCAAGGGTAGGAATGCAGAAAAGCAATCGCCCTTTCCCGGAAAGTAAAGCCAAACCCTGTTCCCACAGGAAATCCTGCTCCTCTGTTTCACAGAAATCAATGGTGAAAAACTGTTGGGGTCTCTGGAGTGACAGCTCAGGTCCTTCACGATTGTTTGCCTTCAAAAAGGAATTTTGCTTCATTAGGACGCTGAGTCTTTCTAATTCACATACTTGATTTGCTTCGGGTCTTGTGTTGTCTTCATTGCGTGCCTGACAACAGGGAGTCAAAGGGGCCAACGGGGAGTCAAAGGGGCATCTCTGAACCTGCTGCGATGCTGTGAAACTTCACTGGGGAGTGTTTAAATGGATTCTTGAGAATTGGCTGGGGGGAGAGGGTTCATGGGATATTATACAAGTGTTCTGTGTGGGGTGAGAGGAGGCAGGCACATTCCCGATGGAGTGCCCCCTCTGTTTGATACCATTGTTATGGAAACTTGAAACTTCAGGAAGGCTAGTGAAATGGAAATGCCACGAAGCCAAAGAGAGACCATTTGCTCACTCCTTACCAGGCCTTGCAGAACAAAATGTCTGAGTTTCTGCCTTTTTGAGCTTTCCCGGGGTCCTGAAAGCCAAATTCCCTCATAAGTGTAAAGGTCAGGAATCCAGCAGCAGCGAGGTGATGGACACGAATCCCAGCAGTCACTTGAGATGCTTATTCTGGAAACAAACTCTCACAACAAAAGCGGCTGGAACAGGAGACCTGATGCAATGGCAAAACAGATGAAAACCGTGTGTTCCATCCCAGGGTGAGTTACCTGCTGGGAGAGGGAGTGCAGGAGCACTGGCTCTGTGTGTTCCTTCAGCTTTTCACAACCACTTCAACCCAGATGGTGAGTGAGAAAAATAAAAACTTCCTGCATTTTCATGAGCTTGAGCAATATGAATTTAACAACACAGGAAGAAATGTCCTTCAGCAGCAAAGCAAGGCAGCAGATAGTGGTGGTGGTTCCTTGCACAAACATTTGCTAAGGAGAATAGTGCCTTACACACTGCGAAATGAAGTTCTTTTGGACAAAGAAAAGTGCTCATTTTTTATCAAAAATAGTTAAATTAGTCACTACTCCCACTCCCAAATGGAAAGAGGCTTAAGCTACAAAAGCTCTGCTTGTATAAATGTCCAGACGAATTTCCTAAAATTCATTTAGCTGTCAAAAAAAAAATGCCAGGACCAGAGAAGTTCAAAAACTATGGACTCTAGGCACTTCAGTGAGGATTTTCCTTCAAAACAATAATAAATGTAATAAAAATAATAATAGAAAAGTACACTGAAACCCAACTCTAGAGAAGATTTTGTTCCTATTTCTCCCGAGGGAGAGGCAGGGTGAGGACATCACCAGGCTTTCAAATGCAATCCCCTCATGTAAATTATTTCCAACGGGAGCTCCTGCCCTTGCCTGCAGACAAAAGCAGAATGCATCGCTGTTGCCAGACCACCTGGGACATGGGGAGGAGAGGAAATTTCCAGATGGGTTTTGAGACAATTCATTTATATTTATATAGCCAAAATAAATGTTGGGGGTTTTTTTTCTGAGATAGCATTTCCCTTTGCTCTATCCAGACCACCAAGAGAAGAGGGAGGCACAGAATTTCTATTGCATTAATAGTCCTGGTGTTTACAGTTTTGGCTTTTATGAACTTGTGGGAGCTGTTTATTGAGTCATAAACTCTACTAATGGGAATATTATCTCCAAATTATAAAAGTACTACAGTATTTGGGATAGTTAAAAGAAAGGCTTAAAACAGTTACACGCTTACAGTTTATCTCAATTACCAACATGATCCCATAATGGGAATTTAATTGCTAATTGCTGGCTTATATTGTAGAAGAACTGCAATAACAACACACAATATATAGCCTATAAACATGTCCAGACAGTTCTATATCACCTCTTTTCACTGCTACCTTCTTATATGGTTTGAGGGGGGAGGGGGGTTATTACAATGATTTAATTCCTAAATGCCTCAAATTAGGGATTTCTCTTTGTTAGGAAAGCATTTCCAGCAGTGCTTTGTGTGACAGATTTTAGCGAGCTGCCTGCACACACTCGGGTGGCTTTGAACAAACAGGACAGCCTTATGCACACACTTAAATACTTGGCTAAATTAGATTCTCAGAGAGCTCTAACAAAAGAAATTGTAGTTCCATTTAAGTCAACCCAGATACTCCTGTTTACCCAGCTGGGGTGAAGGTTGAGTAAGACCCACCAGGCAGAGTCAAGCCCAAGCACAGTCAGATCTACCTGATAAACACAGCACTGAATCTGCTCATCCTGAGCTCCAGAATATCCCAGGAGAGGCATCCTGTGCACGTTGAGTGTGGACTCCTGGTCTCATGGACTTGTGGTGCCATGGTCTCACAGTCTCATGGACTCTGCCCATTCCACCATGCTCAGCCCAGACTATCCACAGCTGGCCCATCCTACACATCAGCCACAGCCTGCCCACAGGCAGGGAGCAGCCAAGGTCACCCTGCTTGGCCTCAGAGCTCCTCTCACAATGCCAGTGGACCCCAAGGGTGGCACTCATCTCGCCCAGCAGCAATGCAAACATCTACATTTAGCTGGTTGTTCCAATCCCTTCAGTTGGTGCAGAGGGATGGGCAGGGATATCAGGCATCCTCTGAATATTCCTGTGGGCTGGCCACTGCCCAGAGGTGCTGCTTTCCCTTCCATCAGCAGTGAGGGATCCAGAGAGCAAGGGCAGGTGCAGACACTGCACTGCCAGCACCTGAGAGCAGGGGACATGAGTGTCACCCAGAGACATTCTAATTTGGAGGTGGCCTTGTCACTCCTGCAGCATGGCAGCTCTGCAAAGGGTCTTCCTCTTGTCCTCCAAGGCAATGCCACCCTGACAGATTTGCTTTGGAAGTGGGAGTTTCTCAAGTGCTGTCAGGTGACACAGTGAATTCTGTGCTGCTACAGATCATCCCACCATGCTGCTTGCCAGGGATCTGCATCAGATTTCAGGCAGGTTTGTGAATCAGCTCTTACTTCTCTTTGTTCATAGTTCTAAATATGAAACTATCCTGATGAAAGAGGAGAGCAGAGAGGACAGATGGCTGGGGTGAAGGGCAGATGAGGATAGCTTGTTCATTTGTGTGTAATACATACCAGAAGAAACTTCCAGATGATCCAGAAATGACCAGAGAAATGTGAAGAGGAAGAGTTCATATAATCAATCCATAACTTTAATATATTATAGCTATATTAACTTCCTAACCTTGGGAATAAACCTAACCTAGGTTATGCTTCCTAGTTTTAAACTTTACATTGGAATCTGTCAGGGATGTGGACCTTCCCCCACACTCTCTCTGGCTTCTTTGACCATTGCCCAAATCAGGAGGGCTGCTTTTGACTGGATCTGAGTCACTCCCCCAAACAAACTACAAGAATAAATTGATTTAGAGCAAAGAGTAACTTTTAAAAAGTCTTTTTTCCAGATAATTTTCTCTTAAATGTTATCTATACTGCCCTCTAAAACCTAAAAATAATTTTAAAAATCTGACTGAGCTCAGATTGTAATACTTTTTTCCTCCTGATATTGTAAATTCTTCACAAACAAGTCACTATTCTGTCTTTGTCATTGTACTGCAGCTTGATGGTTAAACAGCCTTGAAGAGGAAGAAATTCTGCAAGTAATCATACAGTAGTTCAGTTACTGAGGGTACAGGACATTATTGCTTAAAGAACTGATGTTTCCCTTCATGACACTGAACTACAAAATGTTAAACACTGGAAAATTCTTCTATTAGTTCCATGTCTCAAACCACAGAAACATGTAGAAGGGCCCAGCAAGCACACACCTGGTGAATTACTGCTAATGATACCTGGACTGCTGTTCTCTGAGTGCAGTCAAGTGACTGAAAACATCCAGTATTTTGGTTACTGTGGAATTAGGATCCCTGCAGCTTTCCCACAGCAAGTTTTCCTTTGGGAGGCAGCGATGTCTCCTGGGCTAAAAGGACAAAACAGAGAGAGCAAACACAGGAGCCAACTGAGCCCAAACTTTTTCCATGAAGTAAGATGAACTCCCACCAGCACATGAGGAACAAATGCAGGATGATTTTCATCCTTTCATTTATGCAGATGAACATCTGCCTGATGTTGGTGCAAGGATGAAGAAAATATTTGCCTGGTGAGGAACATCTGTGTTTTGCCCACAGCAGATGATGCCCCATGTCCGAGGGGACCCAACTGCAGGTGACAGCCCAGGCACTCTGAGCCAACCTGTTTGCAGCCATTTCCTTGCCAGCAGCAGCAGCAGCTATCCCAGAGAACCTGGAGCCTCTTCTTCCCAAATGCCAGGCTGAGGAAGCAAACATTAACACTGAGCACACAGGGGAGTGAGCGGGGCTGTAACGTGAATCCCTGGGCTCCTGCCGGGCCAGGGCAGATATTTGAGGAAAGGAGATACCCTTGGCTGCCCCGCAGAGATCCAGGGCTGAGATTAATGGCAACTGTGGGGGCTGCCTTCCCCTCGGTGCCAGGCGTGCTTTAAAGCCGTGGCCTCCTGCCATCTCGAAACATAACCCTGTGGTATTGTCTTCATTCAGGCCCCTCATCAGCAATGTGAAAAGAGAGAAGAAGCTGGTGGCAGGATTAGAGGAGAGGTTGAAATATTCTGGGCAGCATATGCTGTAAGTCACATTATACAAAGAGGATTATTGGGCTGCTCATTGGCCAAGGCTTTCCATGCTGGAAGCACTGCTGCCTGTCAGAGAGAAAACCTGGTGAAAAGTGTTTATAGCATGTTGGACCACAGTGTATGACACACTGAGCACAGTGACAAGCAATGAAAATATTTTTCAGGCCCTGTCTGCCCTCTCCTAGGAGATTGTTTTGTGTTTGTCAGGGTTATGCAAGATGCATGGGAAAAAGAGAAAATGAGAAATGAGACTAATAATTCAGAATGGTATCATAAACCTCCTAAAATTACCATCATCAGATGAACCCATCTCAACCTTAAAACTGAGTACATCAGTCTTGGAAGGCAATTTGAGACTCTTAATGTTTTAGAAGTGAGAAACCAGCTTCTGTTGTCCAGGTTTAATTTATTTATGGCAAATTACACCCATTTTTTCCTTAAGACTACCCGAACCAGATAATTTTCTTCACCTGGCAACAATGTATTTACAGAGAGAAAGGATATTCATTCAATCTGAGCCTTCATTTTGTTACATTAAATGAACTATGCTCCTTCAGTCACCTTTCTTATCTCCATTCTCTTGGTCACCTCTCCAGCTCTTCTCTGCACTGATTCCAGTTTAGGGTCCCGTTTCTTGACCATGACCAGACAAGACCAAATCATGACTGAATAGATCTATGAACATGGTTCCATATTAAATTATAAAATTATATTTCTTTAACTATTTTTTTCTTTAAAAAATGTTCCTTTTGTCTCATACACATAAAGAGAAACAACCTAAAGTGAATTTATCTTCTCTAGAAGCTGCTTGAGAGGTTCTCAGTGTTCAGAGTCCCCTTTTCTTGGAAACCCTCAGCTGTACAAGATTTCCACAACTGAAACAAATCCTTCTGAAGTCTTGGGAACGTTAAAAATTTACAAGGAAAACTGTATTCATTTAGTATCAATCTCAGTCTTGGTGGTATGCTATAAAAATATCCAGCTTTCACCAAATTGGCTTCAAACACAAATTGTTGTTTTGGATCCTGACACTGTCCCTGTGGTCAGGTATTTCTTGTCCTATAAGGAACCATTTTCCTCTTCTGGATTAAAAAGCAATTCATAGTCTTTTCTACAACTTGGAGCACTTTAGGTGTTTTGTCTTTTTCATTTTGAGCCTCTGGATAGAGACATTCCTTGCCCATCTTATTGCTACCCCTCCTCAGCAGCAAGAACATAATAATGCCTTGTCTCAAGACCTTTCCCACTGCAAAAAAGGCAAAGAGCTTTCAAAAGCTTTATATTTTGTCATATGGTACAAAAATAATAAAAATTTCATTTATATTATCATGCAAAGGTGTAGGAAGGTATTTCTATACGGAATCATAATTGTAAGGGGGATCTCCCAGTTTCCAAAAAACTACCATTGTCTCTCCCTCAGTTTGGGGATTTAGAAACATTGAACTCTCATCTTTCTAAAGCAAACAATTCCTCCCCAAAACTGTAATTTCAGATTAAAGAAAAAACAGGGTTCTAAGTCTTCCCAAGCACCAGAAGAGGCGCACTGGCTCACAACTCTTCCCCTTCCCCAGTGGAACCTTGTGGATGAATCAGCTCCACCTTCACCTCAGCTCTTCCATCCTTCAGAGTGGGGTAATTACTCCTCTCACAAAAGCACAAAGTAAATCCAGATCTAATCATGGGGTAAGCTTAAAAAGATACAAAAATGCTAACAGGAACTCCATTAAGCCATGGAGAAAGAGAAGGGCATCAGTGAATTTTCAAAGGGCAAGTACAAAGTACAAAGCTGGGTGGAACTAACCTGAGTCACATCTAAAACAAAAAGCAAGAACTGACAGGTTCAGTGCTGGGCCTGCAAAACATTTGCTTCCACTTTGGAAGGCTATAATTATCTCTGATACCAGAACAGCTTTATAGTGTGCAAAAACCTTGCTGGCATTTCCTCCACAAAATAACCAGCTTTGACATGAACAGCACTTGAGCATCACCACGGGAATAGAGCAAAACCACAGATAAGAGCTGCAGAGCAAGGGAGGAAACGTGAATGGAATGGCATTATTGTGCTAACGCAGTCAAACCAAATTCTAAGAGGTCATCCAACAAGGTTTGTTCTCAGAACAAAGCAGGGTCAGTCAGATTTTGCAGTGTTTGACTCAAAGATTTCTCAATACTCACAAATTCTCCATGCAACCAGGCAGAGATTAGAGGATCTAGTTTTACTTATGCTTGTATAAGTGTGACAGTGCTGTTGATTTAGAAAGAGTTCCAAAAACACACAAGTAGACATCTCTGTTGGAACAAGAAATTAAATGCAATAAAACCTGTATCTGCTTTTTTCTTATTATACAAGAAATGTTTTTGGTATCTTTCTAAGTAATCTTCAGAGGTGAAGCACCAATCTTAAATCAGTGCCTCGCACAGATGAGATTATTCTTCCTTTCCAAAGAGATCATCCAGAAGAGGAGGGTATCTGATCCCAGTCACGGGAGGGGATCGTGGTAGTTGGTTCCAGATATCTTCCCTCTGAAATTAGTAACCCAGAGAATATCTTAGTAGACAATAATGAAAACAAGAATCATTACAAACTGGTCAACATCTGATTGAATGAGCTGCTTCAATTCCACACACAGATTTGTGAAAAATTGGGTCTTTATATAGGACATCTTCTTAAAAGATTACAACATACACATTCTTATGAATGTTAAAAATATTTTATTAAAAATATTTTCTATCACTAGCCCTTTTGCAGATATTCTTTAATTAAATAATGCTACATTTTCTTCATTAAAATGCTTATGCTTCAAATTCCTGAAAGCCATCTATGTCTCAACACCAAAAATCATACAAAATAATGAGATAAAGAGAAGGAATAAAACAGAAATCCAGCGAAACAAGCACAGCTCTGCTGCTGAAATCTATCTGTCAAATACAGGTACTGTAGCCTCAAAATACTGCTATTCAACCATGGTAAGTCATGCTCAGAATCACAATTGAATTCTAAAGCTGAACAAGATTTAAAACTTTTTCTGTCTCTGATTTTTTTTTCCATTTTGTAGTTACCTCTCTTAAAATATTAAATATTTAATTATTGCTTAAGCACAGAATTCATCTGTAAAAACTAAGAATATCCCCTCAACAAAGCCTAATCAACACCATCATCCTCAGGACTGCTGTATAAAACATGTGGAAGGGTTTTGATTTTACCTGTACAAGACAGAAAAATTCTTCACAAAGACAAAGCAAAAATAATCAACCATGGCAAGCAGAGCAGAGCAACAGCCCTGGGCCCTCCTAAGACCCAAGAATCTGAGATGCTACTCCTTGGTAAGGAGTGAGGAGTCAGGAGCACAGTGCGTGAGGAATACTGGTTTGAACTATGCCATGAGTGAACTTGAATTTAAAGGAATGCTGTGTTTCTAAATGGTCTGAACACAATCAAACATATTCTGTACAACACATGGGCCAGGCTAGAACAGCAAAATGATGTGTTGGCAGAAGCCTTTGGATTTGTTATAAAGTATTTAAAATTCAGCATAATTGCCTTATGGACCTTCTATTTTAAAATGTTCCACTCAGCACAAGATGGTAAGATCAGATTAGTCTCTGCAGTTTGTTGATACTGCATTTTTTTTTTACCCTGAGTAGCAGGCTAAAGACATACAAAGTTGATCCATCAGTTCTTCTCTCTGTGCACGCCTACCAGAGATGTGGTGTGCTATGTACAGGCTTCTGAGGAGTTCTACAAAATGCAGAGGGGTTTTCTGCATATGTGTCAGTGGAGCTTTCTGTCTACCTCAGCAAATGAACAGATCATTTGACATGTGACAATGATACTTGTGGGGGAAGGAATATTCATGCCCATTATCCATGGATAAATACATCTGCTTCCCCTTCTCTTTTTTTCTTCTATAAAATTTCCAGAGATGTGATACCTACTAGGCACCTCCTCATCCCTGTTTGACTTCTCTGCTTCACCCTAAACCTCCCTATTAAATCTATTAAAAATAATTACTTAAAGAAAACAGGTACCAATACACAAATAGGAAAAAATATTGTAGTGTGTGTTGGCTAAGACAGTCATGTTAAAGTTGGAGAAATTATATTGAGACACTGGTTTTACCTTGGGTTGCTCCTTTTCCTCCACGAAAGCATGAACTTGATTCTCTCTCCAGTTCAGTGCATGAACAAACTTTTTATAGTCTACCTGCTTTTGGTTATCTTCAAACCTGAGCAGAATATCCATAAGATGACTCAAGGTTAAAGGGAATTTTTAACAAAGTTATGTCATGTTATCTGCAACATACTAATCATTGCCTTTGGGATAATAACTTTTATATTACTTTATACCCAAACACTGGCAGGAGTGAAAAAAAAAAGTACAAAATGTCAGGAACATCTATATTATACAGTCTTTTCCACATTCTTACACCTTGTTATTGTCTCTTATAGTAGAATTCAACTTCTTCAAGTTTTACTTCATTTCAGCTATTTTCATTTTAGTTTTGAAGCACTGCCCAACCTTTTCCAACACTGATTTCATAGCTTTTAATAAATATAGAGTTGGGTTGATCAGTGCGTGGTTCCTTTGTATAGAAAAGAAACAGAATTACACCTGTGCTGCAACACAACTGACCTGCTCTATTATGACTTCTACAATCCTCTCCTGAAAATAAGTAATCCTTCAAAAATGCTGTTTGCACACACCTTGGGATCAATTTGCAATTGACAAACAGACAACTCGCTAATGTATCAAGTACTAGCCAGATTTAAAATCACTGGGTACCAGGTTTATGGCATTGTTCTTTATTTCTATGGATATGTTTATCTCAGTTGTGGCTTTTAAATGCGTATAGATGCTGCCAGCAGATATATATGCCAGAAGAGATATATGCTGCCAGCTAAGGTGTACAGGTATATAGGTACATGTGGAAAATGCTATTTCCCTCCCTCAGATTTCTAAAATCTTTACCCTGCACTAATAAGCCACATGGGAATAGATCTATAAGTCACTCCATCATTCTGCCATTGATTTGGATGAAGCAGCTTCAGGAATAAAAGTCCTGAGTTCAGCAGAACACTGAGGTGATTCTTGGGAACCACTGTTCTGTCAGTGTCACCAGCAGAATGCTGAAAGATGCCTTTGGGCTGCAGCTTGAAAAGAACAGCTGCAATGCTCTGCAATAAATACAGCACTGGCAGCTTCTGAAGGATACCTGTCTCACCCAACACCACCCACCTGCAGAAGGGACCCAGTTTGGGCACAAAAACATAGCCTGGAAGTGTCTGTGCTTCCCTGGGGTCCACGTAGGAAAACGGACACCCAGCAAGACTGAGTAGCTCTTACCTGGTGGGAGACACCAGGTTAAACAACTCTGCCCTGTCATCTGGTGAGACAAAAACTACTGCACAGGAAACAAGTATTTCAGAAAATCATTTTGCCTTGTCCTTAATGAAATAGCAGTGCACAAAACACAGGCCTCAAAACCCTTCAATCATTACAGAGGGTTCTAACAAAAATTAGGCATGAAGGCACTTTAAGGGAGAATTTACAGCACAAACTTGGAAAACAATACCAGAGGAGAAACAGATCTGGTGACAAAAATAAACTGCAATAAACTGCAGCTCATCCTTCCCTTCTCCTCCCCCCACCCCACACCTTTCATTTAATAGTCAGCAGGAAAGATAATAATAAAATATACTGAGAGCCATAAACAGAGATGGCAGCGATAAACTGGAATGTTAAGTACAGTGAGTTATGCTGAAGATGAAAGCAAAGTCAGAAAAGAATGCTACTGCTACCAGAATTAAATGGAGCCTGAAACACTGCAGTGAAAAACCCCCCTATGACAGCCTGCTTCTTCACCATAGCTCACACGCAAGTTAACATTTCCACAAAGCCTTACTTCTGGGGAATATATCCAATACACAAGAAAATTACCATTCTCACTTCCAGTGGGTTCTTGGTTTCAGGTTTTTGGGTTTTTTTGCAGGTGGCAATAGGGAAGACAAACAAGTTTTGCATGAGATGTAATAAGACAATCAAAAATCTTATACTTCTTGGAAAAATAATGGCAGACAGATTGGAATTTCTGAACAATCAGGACAAATTATTTTTCCTTCTACTATTATGTAGTTACCTTTTGCTCATTGTGAGAAGTCAAAAGATTAATTCTACCACCAAGATGCTGAGCTGTATAAGCAGGATAAGCAGGATTTTTAAACAAAGAACTAGTGAAGGTGTGTAACTACTTAAACTTTCTGTTGAGGCACCAACGTTGAGGAAAGCATTGCTTGGGCTTTTGACACACATTTACAAGGAGAAAAGTCCTTTGATGTGACAGCACTAGTGAGCTAAGATGACAATATGGGTTGAAATTATCTATAACCAAGAATTTTAACATGGGCAGAGGAAATGGGATTCCTAAACCTCATAGTTAAATAGCTACAGAAATCATCTTAAAATACTACTCTAGAATAACCCAGGAAGAAAAAAAAAATCTACTCTTTAGATCTTTTTACTGCTGTGACTTATTGTATCAATCTACTAAAAACAGACATTAGAGATTTGGCACAGAGCATCCAGATGGACTTAGGAGATGTTATCAATTTGAGCATTATTAGGACAGAGATGTCATACATTTCAGTGGCTGGAGTTAATAATGCTGAGACAGTGCTCTTCAGAAAAGGAAATTAGATTTGTCTTATCAAGAAGATGTGCCAAAGATAGCTTTAAACCACTCTTTTCTTCAGTGTTTCCCTGTTACTTCACCAATGCCTGGCATTTTAGACTATGAAAGTCACTCCTCCGTCCCCATCACAGTGTGCAGAGCTTTTTATTTTCTTTATCATTGCAGAAATAATCACACATTTCTGCTTATAAAAATACATTAATAACTAAATACTTCAGGTAGGTGAAAAATCTGGTCAAACCACATTATGATCATTCCTCAGAATGCCTTGGTGAGTCAAAGTTACTTACTAATAAGTTTTTCTTTCCCATCAAGAAATCTATACCCCAAAGATTTATGTGAAATTTTAATGTGCATTCAGAGGTTTTTTAAATTTCTTTATTTCAAACAACATTTATTAACAAGTTAATCTGATAATAACAGAGCAGAAGCATCTGCTGCTTTAACCTTAGAGAAAATGTTGGGATTGTTCAGCCAGTTTGTTACTCTCAGAGCAACACAGTTCTACAGGGACTAAATTGCCACAGGTGTACATTGTCATAAACTGCTCATATTAAAGGACTTAAACCAACAAACACAAGTCACTGTTAAATAATAATGACTACCATCTCCTTTTTTCAATTTATATTTATACTGCATTTACTCACATCTTGAACAACCATGAATTGAACCATCAGCTCCTCAGCAAACTGAGTAACAGGAACAATTTGTCTTAAGAGATTAAAATATGAATTCTAGAGAGCCTTTTAATCACAAATGGCATAGGGACACATAGGCACAGGCACCAAAGGTAATAAGAAGGCAGCAGGAGAAAGCTCTTGTGATCATTCCCACTGCTGCTCCTGCTACTGGACACTTGCTGTAGCAGGAAAAGAGGGTTTCTTCCTAAAAGAAATAGGTCAGCCCTAAAAAAAACATTACAGCTAGGAAACCAGGTCCAAAACTATTACCCAGCCACAATCCTAGGAAAAACTGAGCAGGAAGGAGTGGCCTGGCCTGTAAGTGAATTGAGAACTGGGATCACCATGTAGGAGGCCCTCTGTCATCAGGCACTGCTACCTGAGGAACTGGAGATTCTCCTTTTCAAAACAACATGCACCTTTCAAACAGACTCCCCCCAGCAGCGTAGAGAGCTGAAAAACTAATCAGCTACTTTCAACAGAAATTAAAAAACATAATTTAAAAAACTAGGGACCTACAATTAACAACTGAATTAATGCAGAATAATCAACATGTAATGCTTTAAACTTGTCATCCATTCTTTCTCCTCTCATTTTTTCCCTTCTTTAGCTACCAGTTGTTTATAAATCCTCCAGGGAAAGACTGCTTCTTTTTAAGTCCTTGTTAGCATCAATTTAGCATTGCAGAAAATAAAAATAACAGAAAAACCCCCTAAACTCATTACTTAAGCACTTTGCAAAATTTATTTATTAAACAAACTGTAATTGTTCATTATGCCTGCATAAATTTAAAGACTTGTTTATAATGACTACTGTAGTTTTCTGGCAGAAACAAATGTGTACTGTCTGCATTTTTAATACAATGTGATTAAATTCTGTATTGTTCTGCGATTTAAAAAGTGAGAAAATGCTGATGGACAAAGCAAATACTTTTTAACATGCCAGCTCAGGTAAACTGGAAAAACACATCATTGGGTACCTAAATCCTAGTATTTCAACATCCCATAATTAAAAATATAAATTTACACAAGATGGAAAATATTAAAAGGTCTTATGAAACCCCAATTTTTGTGCTAAGTCTCCCTTCACTCCATGGCAACTGAGTGGTCTTTGGGTACAATAAACAACGTCCTGGGTCATTTGGAGGTGACCACAAAATTAGACAGTAATTTCTAGTCCCATCCCATGCTTGTAATAAGTGACAGATCATTGCAGTATAATTTACAAATGTAAATAATAAATACTTTAGGAGTACTACCTTTCAAAATGGAAAAATAGAGTCATTAAGTCCTGGAGAAAGTCTTTGCCACCTAATCTCAGATAGCAAAGCTGAATAAACACAGAGCTTCAGCCTTCAACTATTATCTGATCACATTGTCCAGCATCATTTTATAGCTGAATGGGGTCCAGCTAGTGCATTAGCTATATATACTGATTCTGTGGGAATCAGTCCAGCAACTTTTATTGTACCACTTTCTTCCTTCATAAATAAAGATTCACAGAGTAGGACCACCAGCACCACTTGTTTTAGAAATATCAGTGGATACAAAACTACATGGTTCCTCATAAAAATTTTAAAAAAATAAAAAGAAACAAGAAAAGAATACTGGAATACTGTTGACAAACTTGGCCCACACTGAATTGCAAACGCCCCAGGAATGAGACTGTTCTTCATTAACAATAAACCTGCCTGTTTCATGATTCCTCAGTGTTGAAGAGAACTAAAGAAAGCAGAAAGAAAGAAAAAATTTAAATCTCATTAAGACGACTTACCTCTTCAAGTTACAGACCACTGGAAATTAAGTCCTATTAAATAGAGTTCAAAAAATATTTCCCTGGCTCTGCACCCTCATAAAACAACAAACTTCCCAAGCAGTGCCAAGTGCACACATGATGGAGAATGTGCCAATTCCTCATTACTTGCAGTGCTGTGACACCACCTAAACTGCCACCTTTGAAGCAGCTGATGCTGTAACTTAGAAGTGCCTTACACAGAGCTCTCTGTTAAGTGAAGCACTTCCCACACTGATCTCTGAAGCCCAGCTTCACACCATTCTCATTTACCTCTCTCATACAGAAATCTGTAACACAGGCTGGCCTCAGCCCCTTTAGAGTATAAGGAAAATGGATGGGAATTTGGAAATGCAGCTCTGATGCAGGCTCAGGAGATAACTGTCTCCTCCACCACCTACAGAAAGAAGCTACAGCAGCTGAAACCTCATTCAGCTGTCATGGGTACCTTGCTAAAGTTGGGTGAAATCCAGCCCTTGATCTCCTCCCTGTGTTCTAAGCTTATCTTTAATTTTTATTATAGTGTACTGGGCTTTTTCTTTTTAACTGCCTATATTCACTCCTTAGGAAAGTTGAGGTTCAGGGCACAGAAGCTTTCCCTGGTATAAATTCACAAACAATAAACATGTCCTTAGAGCCCAGGATGTGTCAGGCTTGTCTGCTTCTTATCAGAACTGAGTTAGTACATAAAGGAAAACTCCCAGTGGCTTGCTGTGCATCTATTCAAGCTCAGCCCTGAAGAAATGGAATCTGTAAGAACCCCTTGTCTAACATGGGATGTCAATTGTCCTTCAACAATTGTGTTGGGCAGCTTGGTGGGCGTTCTAAAATGTCACTTATAGATTACTGCTAAAATTCAGACATTTCTGAAGACTAATGCTTGTAACTCAGTGTCAGAAGTGATGAAGCAGTACAAAGCAGCTTTATCAAAATGGATTCCACATTTCTGCCTGACAAGGGTGTTTTCATTATTTACTAAACCCACATGCTTAATTTGCAACTCTTCCTGAAATCAAGAAGTCTATTTACCTGAAAGCATCTAAACATGACAGAAGACAAGACCTGTTCCTGTTTTTCACACACTATGAAAGCATAGACAAAATATGTGATTTAAGGATTTCCCTCAAGGGAAAGAAGAAACCAGCAAGTATGCATTTAAACCTACTACCAGAAAATCTGGCCAGGAAAACCAAACTCAACAAGATATGAGTGTTCAGAGCACCACAGCTTACTCTGAACTCTAATCTTTAATACAAGTGCACTAAATAGTAGTTCTTTTCACTTCTATTCACATTAATACAGCTAGCAAAGCAATTTGTCTCAAAAAAGCTAAATGTGCCATGGAAAAGTACCAAAGCCATGCCAGCATTCCTTTTCCTTTTTAAAAATGACAATAAAATATGTTTCAGGTGAGATTAACAGGAGTAGCAAACCTATTTTGTTTACTACTGATGCTGTCAACTTGATAAAGACACTTCTTGTATCCATGTTAGTGTGTTCCTTGGAACTCACACGATGTGTTTTCATAAGATTATTGTTTTACCTCACATCTATACACAGGAACAACTAAAGCAAAAAAAGTGAATCTTATTGAAAATGATAAGTATCAGTAACTGACTCTGGAAAGATTAATTCCATAGAATTCTGCCAGACCCCAGATGATTTACTATGCCAGGCAAAATGAAGAGAAGTTGCTAAGATGGATGCATCTCAGTTGATTATAAATATTCTATAAATAGGAAAGTCTGTGTGTGTAGGGACAAAATCTGCATCATTAAATGATTCATATTAGATAAATGACAAATTCTGAAGATTTGTGTCTGCAGTAGATATTTAGCACTGATTTGCACCCGTGCATGCAGGTCACCCTATCTGCCCTTAAGTTACCTGGCCAGTAAAGTTTCTAGAAGATCATCAGGAAGTGGCAATTTAAAGGATTTGAAAATAGTCCTGCAGGTCTCATAGGGCAACAATCCACACCTGGACATAAGAAAGAGAGGGGTAGAAATACACATTAGGTATTTTCCAGGTTTACTTCAAGTGAATGTTTCTGTGCATAGGAAAATGTGTGAGGAATATCAGCATAGAGAAAAAGACAACAAAGTTTTATGAAATTTTGCTTTTACAAAGCTGAGAAACTTGAAGGCCACATTGTAGCCTTTCTCATACTGAGATCCTCAGTGATTCTCTGTGATTCTTTATCTGTGACATCAGAGAACAAAAAGGGCAAATGAGTCACATAAAGATTCATTCTTTCCTTTTTTCTCCCCTTAAATCACTATTTTTCCTCTTTGATTTAAAATCCTGTGTTTTGCCCATGAACTGGTATCTGATGTCACAGAATGTTCAGTGCAGCATCTACAATAAAAAGCCCATGTGCAAAATATAAAATAGACAAAGAGGCTGTCCTCTTCTTGGCTATTGTCAAGTGCTGAGAGAGGCTTAACGTTGTGCATAATATTCTTTGGCCACAATATACCATTTGCTCAGCAGCAACCAGAAAGTAGGTGGATTTACAAGAAGAGCTTCTCAAACAACATTTTGGGATAAACAGAGGAAACTTACTTTTCTCGGTCGTTGTACAAAAACACTGTAATCAGTTGTTCAAAATATTCAAAGGCATTTTTCTTCAGTTTGTCCTGAGCCACTGAAAGGAGGAGGAGCAGGTCTGTTTGACTGTCATCTCTGATGCCATAATGACGCCCAAGAGTCATAATTTCATGTTCTGAAAATCCTCCACCAGCGACACTGACTATCCAATTTCTGTGCACAAAACCAACAGCCTACATTAGTTTTAGGTAAATAAGTTAAAACCAGTTAATAATCACTAATTTTGAGGGAGGATGTCCAAATTTCCTCAGTAGCTGTCTATACATACAAAAATACATCCTAACCATGACTGAAATGTTTTACCAGAGATGCCATACAGAGAATTACACCAAATCCCAAGTTCCCCTGGCAAAAATGCAAGACAGGAGGCAGCAGCAAGAGTAGCTTACACCTGGATGCTGTAAGTGGAAAATCATATCCAATGCAGGGATAAGCCTGGGATGTGCTCTCTCAAGCCTGTGTGTGCTGCTCAGACAAACCAGCCCAGCCCATGGAAGAAGACATTTTCCTGAGATCCATCTGATGGGACAGTGTCAGCTCCCTCAGCTGTTACAAGGGCTCTTGTCAAATCTGGATTACTGTAACTACATTGGCTCTATGATCCCAAACATCTGCCTCTGGTGCACTCACATTCAACCAGGCTTTTTAACAAGCAAGCATCAGCACAAGCCTATGTGTTTAGTCAAAATTAGATTAATTATATATAATACTTCTGGATAAACTGCACTAAGAATAAACTTCACTATAATTGCTGGTGCAATTAGTGCTGTACCTTGTGATACCCATGAGGACACTGAATCACTGTGATTAAACTCCAATCCTTGAAAACAAATGGAAGAAATTAGTAGTGATGCACAAAGTTCTGACACAAGAGCTAAATGGCTGCCTGGAGAATACTTGAACTGTTGAATTAATCTGATGAGGGATCTCTTTACCATCCACATGTGAACTGAAAGCACAGAAATTTAGGACCCTTCCAAATTTGCAAACTTTTAACAAGAAACATAGTTCTTCCCTTGCTTCCTCCCAGAGGCTTGTGTGGTCCTGTTCAAAGGAAAGCATCGCTTCATGTAATATGATTGCACTTACACAACAATTAAAGAAAGGTTAAATACTGTAGAGTGTCTACTTAGATTCAACTGCTTCTTTTTTTCATATTAAATAAATCAGAATGATATTTTATTTGCAGTGGCAGGAAATAAATACAAGGAAGTGACAAGTTGTTGACAGTAGCAAACCTTATTTGAGATTACACAAACTTAACGACCAAGACCTGGTCCATCTACTAATATTATCATTATCTTGTCAGTATTACTTTTCCACTTACTGCATATTATTATTTATATTGCAGCAGGATTCAGAGCTGCAGTCAAAGCTGGAGCCTCCTTCCAGCAGCCTGCAATAAACACCACTGCACACACAGAGGGGACAATGCTGCCTGAAAAGCCTGGCTCTCCAGTGCTTGGGCTGGCAGAGCTGGGGGCTGTAGATAACATCAGCCATTTCCACACACTGGATTTCCATACATGGCACAGATTTTTCCACTGTCAGGATTTTAAAAGTCTTTTATTTTCTCAATCCAGTCAGTGACAATCAAATCACTAAAACCCACGGATAAAATTATTTCACTTGGGAATTAAGGAATATTTTAGTGATTGTGAGGGACTAATGAGTAAGACCCAAGACTCACAAATAGAACGACATCCAAACTCTCCCTGACCAAAAAAACCAAGCTCCAATAATTGTTCCTACAGCTTAGCTAGCTCTTGTTTTCCTTCTTTTTTTGTTCTAGAAGAATAAGACAGATTGCAATCTGAGTTTATTACAGAAAGAATAAGTCATAATTAATTGCTCAAGAGAGCTGCTTCTCAAGCTGAATTGAAGATAGGCATCTTTGTTAGACCCACATGGTTCTTTGTCTCTAACAGCAAACATTCTTGCCACTAGCTCATGAGAAAAACAGCCTGGATAGGGCTGTGTGATGCACAGGCATCTAAGTTTTAAGTATTTTTTAATTCTCTTTTTAACAAAGATTTCAATAGTTCTAATGATAGCTTAGGGGATAGCTTCAGTGTACATCACAGTTTTATTTCGTGGATGAAGTACTGAATATTTGGGTTCTGAAAGCAGTTAAATTGTATAATCACAATTCTCTTCTCTACATCATACTTATAGATGTAGTTTTACGTGCAGATTATATAAAATTACATAGGTAGAAAGGAAGAAATCTGAACAGCCAAATTCAGAGCTGAGTAAAACCTCAGCTGTATTTAAGATAAAGAAAGAAGATTATCATTGAAGCTGTCATACAGATAATTGCCTGCACTAAAAATAATCATTTGTACTTAGTTATAGTAATCAAATGTCATGGCAGATTAAAAATAAACAGAGATGTACACAATAAGAAACTGAAAGAAAAAATATTCTATTCACATGAAAGTATCTTGGAATTTTCATAGATGTAAAGAACTGCTCTTGTTTTTGTCATTAAAAATGCTTCTTTAATTCTAAAATAAGATACATAGATAATAATGATGGGAGCCTTTAGATTACTGGATGTAATCCAAACTAACAGAAACAAAATCTACTATCACTATAGAGCACAAATGTTCAAGGTTCCTTAGAGGCAAATTCTTCCTCTGGCAGTGTGAACATCCCCTGTTAGACCCCAGGCCTTCCCCCACAGGAGGGATGAGGACCATTAAAGGGTGTTGAGACTGGCCCAGATAAGCACTGAGGCTCAGAAAACCCTGATTATTTGGGTTGCCCAGATTTCCTGCCCATGGAGAGGGCTCCTGCATTTTTTGTGGCTGAAACAAAGTCCGTCCAGTCCATGTGATCAGATATATCTCTCTGCATGTCACAGAATAGCACCACCCTAAATTAAACTGTTGAGCTGTTCACAGCTGCACAGATTATGTCCATGATTAAATTTACACCCAACTGAGCCTCTTCTGGATAAAATAAAAACCTTTGTCTGCCATTTAAAAGCACAATCATCC
This sequence comes from Motacilla alba alba, assembly GCF_015832195.1. Lineage (NCBI taxonomy): Eukaryota > Metazoa > Chordata > Aves > Passeriformes > Motacillidae > Motacilla > Motacilla alba. The sequence continues at coordinate 6,139,826 of NC_052016.1, read as the reverse complement.
CTTCTAAAAGTTTGCTTCCCTGATTCTATCATACAAATGTTCCAAACCTTTGAGTTGCTCTCAGTGCATGCACAAAGTTTTGCAGGTGATTATTTCATAATTTGAACTAAACCAGTATTTTTTTAATTTTAAATAGTTACCTTGTACATAAATTAAAAACCTTTTCCAGGTGCCAGGAACTTTCTCCCATTAAACATGAACTTTCAATTTTCTCTCTTCTTATTCAAGTAATAACATCTTCCCTCTTAATGTAATTAGCAATTCAAAATCTCGCTTCTGCTGAGTAAAATACCTGAGTTCAGAAATATTTTGACCAAAAGCTGCCAAAAACTGTGGCCTCTTTTAGTTTAAATTCTACCTTTAAATCACTTATTTTTCCTTTCTGAATACCAGCTTGTTTTAATATCTCACTATTTTCACTTTGAATTGCTGAAAGAACCTTCTGCTGATCTATTTCTCTTCTGAGATATTTCAGAAGCAATTCCTGCCTTGGTTAGCATTCCTATGGAGATGACATTCCATGCAATATTCATCTACTTACATGCCTTAGTTATTATGACAGGTCCTAAATAGACAGTGTACTACTTCTGTGAAAACCAAATGCTTCTAAGCAAAGTTTTCTCCTCTGTTTCACGTCATTAACCTTACCAGTACTGTGCCCAACACAGTTCATACACTCAAGTATTCTGGCTGTGGGATAAACTGAAATCAGTCTGTATTTGAACATTATTTCCTCTTTCAAGTATCTCTACATCTGCCCATTGCCATATCTGGATCATTGCCAGAATCCAGATTTCTGCTCCCTTTATCTATGCTTAAATTAATACCCAAGTATTAATTATGTTTCTCCCTACTGCTTTCCAATCATTTTTAAACATGCTTAGCACAACCTTCTATGATTTCAATACACGTTAGTTCTGTAAAGAGTCTTCTTTACCAATGGTTCAAAAGCCAAACACCATTTTCAGGAGGCAACTTGAACATTCCTACTTGAATTTCAAAACTACTGTTTGACTCTCAGGATGGACTTTTCTTTACCTTTCAGCATATCTATTACTGCTGACTTGTGCCCTTCTTCACAAGACTCTGTGTCAGCTCCATAAAAAGTAGACAGATTTCTGTTGTGCTTTTCAGCTTACTTGAAAATATCAGGTTTTTGTGTTGTTTTTTTTTTCTGGAACATGGATTTACTTTCTTTTTTACACATAATCTTCAAATAAATGCAAAACAAATCTATGCCACTTGTCAGCTACTGGGCAGAAAGCATCAAAACCCAGTCATGCTTTATACATTTTGGGGGAATGTGCCTTTATTAAATATTAAAACCCCAAACCCACTGTCTTACCTGAAAGTGTCATACCCAATCACATTGGTTTGCTCAGGGTCAGTAGTAGCAAATGTCTTTCTGATTTCTTTGGCACGAGATTCAGTCATGCTCTTCAGTTTGTTGAGGACAACACAAATATCAGCCATGGGGAACTTAAAAGAGGAAAGTAAGACATGGATTATAAAGACCTGAAGAATAGGATGCCATCCAGAGGGACCTGTCCAGGCTGGAGAAATGGGCCCATTGGAATCTCAGTAAAACTATTAAGAATATAAACAATTAAACAAAAATCATCGGATCGTGCATTCTCAGAAAGTTTAGTGCAGCTACATAAAAGAACACCCACTTCACTTCTGCTTGAAATATTGCATTTTTAAAGCAGAAGTAGAAACATTTAAAGTACAGTTCTAATAACTTGGTCCTCATTTTATGTTGGTGCACCTCACTGAATTCTCAAGTCATAAATTTCACAATGTTAAAGCTAATTTTTCACCATTGGCTCCAGAAAGGTTCCAACAAATAGTCTCATTCATTTTGGATTACACTGCCTTGCATAATCAGAAATTGGAAATTTTTTAGGAACCAATTTACCTGTTGTGTATAAAAATACTTAAATGTTTATTTCTTCCTAAATAGACCATTGAAATAAATTTGAACTCAGATTAAACAGAACTCAAGCACTAAGGCTTTCAATCTATATTCAGATTGTTGTGTTAGTGCTCTACCAAAGATTTATTGGCTATATCCATTTTTAATATAAAACATACAAGTATTTAGTCATTAAATTTGGGGTGACTTCAAGTATGATTATCTGCTATGTCCTTATATCTGTCATGCTCTATCTAGCTTAAAAAGCACAATGAACTGCCTGAAAATCCTTTTCTCCCATTCCTTCCAATAGCAATTATTTGAAATTTGGTATGACTACAATTAAGGACCAGGACATAAAAATCAGGCCTCAGCCCCAACTGCGCTGAAATGTGCCTACACTTTGTATCAGTTCAAAATGATCTAACAAAAGGGTATTTAAAGTCCCTATGGCACTGCCAGAGCAGTACAAATTGATCCAAGTTTAATCAATACATCACCTCTTGCAGGTTTTTCTCAGAATTGGAGAAGACAGTTTCTGCCTCTGCCAAAGCCCCAGGTGCAGCCCTGGCAGGCAATGCCCTGCAAGGCAGTGGCTTGAAGCAGCTGGACCAGAAATCAAAGAGTTTTAGAGGCAGCAGCTTTTCCAGGCCCCTCTCCAAGATGTTACTGTTTGGGGCATAAGCACAGAGCCTTGTGCTGCTCAAGCAAGGAACAGGGAGAAAAGACTGAGCAGAAAGGTTCAGAGAGCAGAGTATTTCAGGATGGACAAAGTGTTCTGAATATTTAAGAGTCTGTCTTCTCTACATTATCAAAACAGCTACTTTTACATCTTTTTTCCTAAACTACATATTCCAAACACCTACACAGGCATTGAGTGTCCGAGCAGCATTATTTCAGTAATTTCACCAGCTTTCCCCCTTCTCATCTAACTCCTGATATGTTTCTAGTCACAGTCTAGCTTGGTTTGATTGCCTTGCTTAACTCAGAGATGATTATGCTGAATTCAATGGAAGTGAAATCCTTTTCTATGTTTGTGCTGCAGCACACAGCAAAGTTAGAACAATTGATCCAGCTCAGATATACTGAATTCCCTTGCAGTGATGCCTTGATTGAAACAGTCCTCCCCAAACCTGAATAATACCGGTAGGACTGTGCACACCACATCTGTTCTGTTCTGCAAGCAAATCTACACTTCCTAAATAAATTTTTTTCCCTCAAATTGAAAAATAAACCAGAAGTGCTGAAAAGTTTCAAACTATGTCCTTGAAGTTATTTTCAGTAATGGTGGCAATCAAAATGACAAGACTCTGTGGTTTTTCTCTCCCTTTAACATAATTTTGAAATAGAAAAGTAAAGCTTTCCAACTATCTTAGATGGTTTCAAATAAATTTTCAATATTCACCTGCACTATGATTACCAATCAAGATTTCCTCTAAATCACCACATTACTATAGAACTGTGGTCAAAATGGCAATTTCCATGACGAAACATTCCATACAGATTTCTTTTACCAGTTTTCAGAAAACATACTGAAGTGTTATGCTGGAAGGAAATCTCTTGTCTCTTCAGGAGGAGAATTATTTGTTTTGTAATTTTAGAAACAACTAACAAATAGCCATTAATATTGTTTCCCATTTTTCTAATCAATCTTCCAGCTCCGATCTTCTCTAGTAATTGCTGAAGTTGTTGTGATTTGAGTATGTGATCCTCTGATGAACTGAGACAAACTTCTGGAGCTCTAGTCAAAGAATGTGAGTGAAGCACCTACCTCTGCGAGAATCAACATTTTTTTCCTACCAGCTGCATTAAAACCTAATTGTGCAAAGAACCTTTCAAAGGTTCACTGTCTTTCAAAATTCACTTTAAGGGTATATTTTCAATGTTGCCTCTTCGCATTTTGCAGATCTTATTTTGATACTATACAATCATTCAGTCTCGAGAACTAAAGTCTCATCCATTTGATCCAGGACAACCAAGGCAAACAACATTCCAAAGAACATTAACAATCTAAAGACAAGCTCTGAATTTTGGAGAAAAGGTTTGGTTTTAATTCTACCAGGAGGAGAAACCATTCAGCAGGAAGGAAACACACTGGATTGCATTTTTGAGGTTTCAGCTTTGTATGTTACTGCTTTAAGCTTTTAGAAGTCTTAGCATTTTACATCCACAAACATTTTGCAGATCTTTCTTGTTGTTCTGGGAAGGCAGATGGTGCTAATCCACATTAATTTACAAAAATTTTCACCATTCTTCTAAAGTATAAAGCAGCAGAGGCACCCCAGCTCCAAATTTATTGCTCTTCCCTCTGAAGGCAACAAGAAAAGACAGTAAAACTCAATAAACACTGAATGAATTCCTGACTGGGATATGAATTTCTGGTATTACAAAATAAACGTTTTGGTAGAAAAATGTGTATGAACCCGAGAAATCAAATTAGGACATAAAATAGCCTCATCAGTAAGACTAAATTGGATGTGTCCACATCTTGAGTACTGAACACTTCCAGTCTCCACATCTCACAGTTACTTTGCAAGGACAGATTAAAAAGGGTGAGACTCTTACCTGCACAGCATTAGGCTGAGGGGGAAGAGTGTCTTAGATTTACAAAATTATAAAGGTGGTTCATAAGGTGAATAGGGTCTTCCCCAAACCTCAGAACAGTAGAACCAGCCTTTAAACTAGTAGGAGGCTGGTTTAAAACAGATAAAAGATACTTCTTTTATCAGATGTTTGTTTTTCATAGCAGGCAGTGAACTTTTTCAACCTACTGCCACAGAAAGTTGTGGAAGCTGACAGTATCTGAAGGTTCAGCAAGGCTTAGATCAGCTCAGTGACAAGAGGTTCATGAACAGCCTCAAGAGGGAATAGGCAGGGATATCCCTTGTCACAACCCCTAATGCAGACTGAGTGGATTCTGAGAAAAGAAAAGGAAATGGACAGTAAAGAGTGGCCAGATTTGCATGCACTCCCAGCTGCCATCCCCTAAATCCACTGCTAGACAGAGAGCACTGAGCTGCCAGCCTTGGGTGAGGAAGCAGTATAAATAATTCTGAAATATAAATGGATAAACCACAGTCCTGAGAGATGACAGAAATTAACAAGATCCTGCTTCACCTCATTTGCATTCTTCTCCATGTAGTTGAACGTGTATTCATCAGCATCCACCAAAAGAAAGTTGTGACCATGGAAACAAACTCTGGCTCCAACAAACAGATCCTGAGCCTTGTAGTATTCAGATGGCTCACTCTTAAAGAGTTCCTGCCCAGGCTTCTTAATGCGACCTCTTTCCAGGAACTTCCCACCAGCTATCCCTATGGAAATAGAATTTAAAATAATTAATTATGGCTTTACTTGGAAAAAAACCCACACACAGACAAAAAACCTCCAAGCCATCAGCAAAGAGACACCCAAAACCAGATTATTTGTATTCAAATACCACATTTTGTGCTCCAGTTTCCTGTCTCAGAACACTCTCTTCCCCTCCCTCTCACTGCTAAAAGGACTGTCTCTGCCAGTGTCCACAGCAACAGTGACATTGTGCACATTCTGTGACATGTCTCATTTGAATGCCTGCCAAACACCTTCCCTTCTTTGCTTTTCTTTAAAAGAGGACAGAAATGTGCCTCTTCAAATCGTTCCCATAACCCTGTCGCCAGCCTTGGAACTAGCCCTTGAGAAACCCAAGATCCAAACACTAAGATGCAGGCAATTATCCTTAAACTGTTAAAAGCAGAAAAAGGAAAATAAAAATCACAACATAAGAGAGCGCTGTCCTACAAAGATTGTGAATTCTGATGTACTTTAATTCTAACTTCCTTTAAAGGGCTTTTGAAATTTTTTTAAAGCGTAGGAGTGACATGATACTGTCTTCCACACATTGTTCTGCCACTGCAATTTAACTGTGTCTGCTTTTTGCTTTGTGAGGTGGGATGCCACATGGTTCCTTTTCACAGTATAATGATTTTATTTGTGTCACCAGAAACTGCACGAGGTACTCAAGGGTGGGTAAGATGCTAAAAGGAACATTTCTCTTTCCTGTATTAACTTCTGGTGTACCACAGGAACTGCACTGTATGTACTAAGCTTTCTGGAAAACCTTATGTCACATGTTTAGTTTCACTGGGATATGTGCCCTACAACAACTCTGGGGTTTGCTTCCTGTTGATATTTCAGCTTCCAAACCAAAAGCCAACATCTTCCTTCAGTAACATTTAATGACGCCTTAATACCAGGTACTTATGCAAGTCCAGTAAAAGGCTGATGATCAGTGTAATCAAATGCCTTTTATAGTAAAAATTATAAACGAGTGTGAAACCCAAACTACTTATTTAACTGGAGTTTGGAGCAGATGTCTGTCTTAATTGCTTTATTAGCACCATAAAAGATAAAAAAAAAAAACCCTCCACTATGGTAATAATCAGATCTTGCTTGAATCAAAAAACAACTCAAATCATTAATGTGACTCTAATGTTAACACATTCCTTTTCACCCAGCTATAAAAACAAATAAGAAATTTTTAGCTTATATAATCCTGGCAACTGTTTTTAATATTTAATAGGTCTCTGTAAGATTAGAAATTCACTCTTGCCTCTCTATTTCCCTGCAATTGTGCACTTGTATTGGAAACCCACTTCTGCCCCATAATGGTTTTTTAAATGTTACAGGTTAATTCATTACAAGTGGTATAAAGAAAAATGACTGAAAATATCTCATTAAGTTAGAGATTTTACACTGAAACCTGATAAGGAGTTTTGATGGAAATCTACAAAAGCCAGGCTCAAAGCACAAAATAAACACCACCACGAAAGACTCTCTTCCATTAAGATCAGATCAGAGTTTGCAGGTGTTTGTACAGCTGTTGGCTGGGTCTTACACTGAGTAAAAAAGGGGTTGTGATCTTCTTCATGGGGAGCCAAAGTTCTCAGGCTTTGATCCCCATCTCAAGAAGTGCTTCAAGATGTCCAGCCCTGTGAATTTCATAGAGTTTCAGTGTTACTAATATTAAAGTGCTTTTCTGAAACCTTCAGGTTGCTGAAACAAGAAAACTGAGAGCAACTTACTACTTCCCTTTTAGGATTGGGATTTGAAGCATTGGGATTTGAAGCATTATTTGCCAATTTGTACCAGTTCATGTAAATAAAAAGGTAAAATTTCAGCCCTCTGAAAATGTGCACAAAAGGGATGGCTAGGTTGTTATTTTAGATTTCTTACTCCCTTTCCTCAGCCACTATTACTGACCTCTACAAAGTCTTCTCATTCTTAATATGAAGAAACTCATTCTCTTTTCCTTCAGACATTACTAAAATGAGGGAGGGATGGTCAGAGAAAAGAAGTAGAAAGAAAAGGAAGGTGGGAACAAACAAACTTGAGCAGACCCAGGCCTCTTACCAACTGCTGCTCTACCTCCTCCACCACATTCCTTGCCTTTTCAATGCTGTTGTCACTAAACTCTCCAGTGGCCAGTTCTCAGCCATATCCTTTCATTCCACCTTTCCACCACCTCTAAAAGTCAGCTACTCCATCCATTTCAACAACCCATTTTAACAGGGAACTGGAAAGTCCACTTACAGACACATGCCTTTCATATGTGCCTTGAAGCATTTGTTACTATTTGTGGGCAAATTTGCCCATTTATTGATTCACATTTTATTTGACCAGCAGTGTTCAATGGACTCCCAGATGAAATCCCAGCACATATTCTCATTCCAAAATAAAAGGAAGGCAGGCAGCAATCTCTGGCCTGGCACTCATGCTGCTGATGGCTTGACCAGCTGACCACATCTGCTCTGCAGCGCGTGGTTTGACTCTTCTCTAGGTGCTGCCGGATGAATCTGGAGTCACAGCTCACAGCTATTATTACAGTGTGCTCAAGGCTCTCTGGGGCCCTGTCTAGTTGCAATGGTGCAAAGGAGAACTAGAAGTGACTGAACAGGCTTGGGGTCCAAGATTCAAACTGTTCCCTGGACTTCTTCAATTTAACAGTGCAGCTGTACCTTTAGCACCCTTTATGTCTCTGCACATAAAAAATGCCAATCAAACATGCCATTCAGTGGTGGAGAACTGAGCTGCTCTTGAGCCTCACAGTAGCTTTACATATTAAATATATGCACAAGTGTGTGTGTGTGTGTGTGTGTGTGTGTGTGTGTGTGTGTGCATTTAGCTGCAACAAAAGAAGTTGCATAAGTTTCAGGCCACTGGATCCCAGGAAGTGAGTAAAGTATTGATAAGAAGACACTGCTGCCATAAAAGTGGTTAATCTTGATGCTGTAGTGGAGCAGGATTAACTAGGAATACTCATCCTAGGCAGTCTTAAGCAGGTACTCTACACCTAATCCAAACACTTCTCAGAGAATCGCTCATATTTAGCTGGGGTTGAGGTCCCTATTTATGCACTCATAATATAGCTGGATGGAAGCAGAGATACTATCAGAGGTTCTCTGGATTGAAAAGGCACTTCTGGATGTTAACTGCTCTGAAACTGTTGCTGAAGATGTTTAGTGGGCTTCACAGAAAGACACTAATCTCTCCAACAGGGTCATGCTTAGCCAAAGCTCCCCCATCTCTCTGAACTATTCTGACATCCTTCCCACAGCTGTGTCCTTCCATCCAGCCACAGAACACTTCAGGAAAATAAAAATGCTTGAAAATCACAAAACTTTTTGTATCCTCAGCTGGAGGCAGCCTAAAACAGACAACAGAGGCCAAAAGAATTTAAACATGACAACATTTGGTGACCATCCTCCAGCAATAAGTGTGGTCAAGGAACTGAGAAGTAACAAAGCATTTATTTGTCACTTCAATAGTCAGTTTGGCTCTTGGAATACAGTTCAGTATTGTACACAAACACACATCCAGACTCTAGCACAGGGCAATCTTCCCTCTTTAAATGCTCAGCACTCCATGATAATTGGTAAAGTATGTTAGAAAGTGTCACAGCTGTTTGGCTTTCATGAGCTGCTTCTATGCAATGGATGCTGTATAGGTTTCATAACACAGTTTTGCAAAACAAAGGATTTAGTCTTTCATTCTTGATGTCTTGTATTTTCTGTCCCTATTTATCATCAGTTACGATACTATTTCTGTATGTTATCCACAACAAAAGTGAATGTTTAAAGGTCAGATTTTCAAATTAAAATACAATAAAAGTTCTAAGGCATTATACTTGCAGTTCCCAAAGGATATTGTGAAGTACTGTCATGCAATGAACAATGTAATCCTGAGTGAGGAAGATCATGAATTACTATGACAGTCAGCTCTGCAAGATAATGCAGCAGGCCTGCTGATGTAATTCCCACTGCATTTAAAAATCCATATCCCAGCTTCTGCTACTACTGAGTCTGGCCACGATGCTTACTGCAAAGTCCAACCAAATGAGCAGGGGAACTGGGGCTGGTTAGAGACATTGCCACCTCTTACCTGAGTTTCTCTCTGCATATTCAAAAATGGAAATGGTGTCATCACTCAGGAAGAAGGAAATAATGAATTTACGATCCTTGTCCACGGCGATGTCTGTGATGAGTTTGGCCGCATAGCGCAGGACCCTGCTGTCCATGCCATACCTAAAAAAGCAAAGGAACAGGTAAGAAATCAAAAACAGAGTGTGAGATAAGTTTTCACCTCTAAGAGATGCCTTCTCCTGAGTTTTGTAACATACATTAATTGTGTTATTACTGCACCAAGAAGGAAAATGGCATAGGATTCACTATTTTGTCAAAAACCGTTTTCAGCTTAAATTAACAGAACCAGATAGAGTCAGTCAGACAGAAAGAAATAATTTTCAGGGGAAAATTACTTCTCTGCCACAGGTCTGGAATTAATTTTTATTCAAGTTGAGTTGCAAATCAAGCCCGAAGTTACTTTCCAGAAAATTTATAAAAGAAGAACACATTTAGGTATGTATATTTTCAAAGCAAATTCTGAATAGCAATTCACACAAGGGTTATCTCCCACAAATTCAGGTCCACCAGATGACCTTACTAGCTAGATATTTATTAAGTGATTGTGTTTTAAATAATTTGTAGTGTTTGTATACACACTATCAATACATTCCCAAGCCTTTTCTAACTGCTTTCCTCTTTTACAGAGGTTCTCCAGGTGAATCTTTAACAGGAGACTTTGCTTTTTTGCTTTGGCTTCAACAACTGCTGCCTAATAAACCATTTCATAAGGGAAAGTAAAGTGTTAAAGCTTTAGTAGTGCTACAATAAACTGCATGATATTCAGCAGATAAAAAAATAAGTAAGTATCAGAAAGTCAAACAAAAACAAATCTGTGTTCATCTGCTGGATCATCCAAAATTCCTGACTAATGCCTGAACTAAGATTTCTGTCAAACTCCCACTGAAGACAGCAGAGGGGAGGAGGTAGAGGATGGAAGGGTCATAATATTTGCCTTCTCCAAAGAGAAATTTTGCAGAGTTTGCAGAAAATTGGAGTACCATGTCACTGACCCAGGCCTCATGCACCTGTCCCTTAAAGTCTGATATGCTGTATATTTTGCTGAAAAAAAAAAAAATTACATCCCCACACAACATTTATCTCCTTCACAAAAATACATAATTTAAAAAACTGAAACAGTTTTTCACACAAAATACCTGTCTTTCACCAGGAATTGCCTGTAATCCTTATGGGCAGTCTTGATAACCACACCCTTACAGGAGCTTAAAGAATCTTCTTCAGAACCAAATCCATTATAAGGAGGAATAATTTTTTCTGGTTTTGGAGGCGGTGGAGTCTTATACTGAATTGGGGTGAAATCCACTGCAGCAAAGAGAGCAAGACTTATTTGTTACTGGTGTGATGAAGGCATTTTACCAAGGATTTAAACTTCCAATATGAATAGTTATTAGCCTACTTCTGTAACAGACCAACAGATCAAAGTCAAACCAGGATCCCTCCTACTGTTACAGGGTAGAAAAAGACTCCACAGAGACAACATAGACCAAAATTATTTCTTCAAGGATTTCAGGATTTCATCTATAATCTTAAAATATTTGAAAAATATCATTAAGATACACAGGCAAAAGGAAAGACAAATATAGTTTCAAAATGGGATAAAATAGTAAATTAAAAATTCTAAATTAATTTTTCAGTTTCATCCTTTGAGACATGATTAAGTAAATAACTGTCCTATGAGTTTCCTGCCCTGTGCTTTTGGCTACAGGAAAAAAAAATACATAAATAAATAAAATGTTATTCATTACTTAAAGCATACATATATTAAAAGTCTTTGGTACACTAAAGCAAATAACTTCAGCCCACAACCCACTATATCCAGAGTTGGGAAGCTTTGTTTTTTCCTCATTTTCCCCAGACTCAAGTCTTGTCTTGTAGTGATCAGTGGTCCTGGCTATCCCAGGTACACAGCAGGAGCTGTCCTGACTCAGCAGAGGCACATCTGGCCAGGGACCTGCAGTCAATTCCCACTGAGTTACCTCCCAAAAGTGCTGCTTCCCTGATTCTCATTACTCCTCTCTTGGTGAAAATCTTGTCCCATTTGGCCCCTTGCTGCACCCCTGCACTGCCCTTCTGCTGCAGGACATCTTCCAGTGTGTTCACATAAAACTTCACAGAGGAGCTCAGTCTGCTGCTTAAATGAGGTTCATGGCAAATGGAAAGGTGAGAGGAAAATAAGGAACTTGCATATGGGAGAAAGGAAATGGGAAAATCTGAGGCAAAAGAAGAAAAGAGCCACAGGAACACAGGATAACTCAGGCTGGACAGGACCTCGGGAGGTCTGCTCAGCACAGGGTCTGCCTCAGGTCAGAGGAATTTCAGAGATATGAGAACAGTGCATAAAAGTGGATCCCATGAAATAAAGGGTTTTTTTCCTTTAAAACTTAACTTTTCTACCCAGAACTGAAGAGAGATGGATAACCTAAACTTGTAGCACGGGTTTCAGTGCAAATAGAGGAGGGTGACAAAACTGCTGGCACTTTGAACACTGGGCTGGTTTGTGATTAAAATGTTTTAAACATGGCTATATCAGAAGATGAAAGCACAACACTCCTAAAATCTGACTTGCCTAACAGCAGTGTGAGTTGAAAAATAAAGTAAGCATTCAGATGTCAGAGTTTTTCTTTAGCTTGAAAACAATGAGTTCTCCTTTAGCCTTTACCTCTCAGAAGAATATGGTCTGACTCAAAAAGCTGATACTTTCACCTGAATCAGTCAAAAAGGGTTTTGCAAAACCACACCAACATTCTTCTCCATAAAAACTACATGTGCCCTTTCTGGGACTCAGAAGCAAAAAGGCCAAGCCCAAAGAAAGACCATTCAGAAATCTTCAAAGCAATTTTCACCATGAAAGAGTATGTGTGTGTAAACATGCACCAAAATCACAGACTCGTAGAATCATAGAATGGTTTGGGCTGGAAGGGACCTTAAAGATCACCTCGTTCCAACCCCCCTGTCATGGGCAGGGACACCTTCCACTAGACCAGGTTGCTCAGAGCTCCATCCAGCCTGGCCTTGAACAACTCTAGGAATCACAGAATCAATGAGATCATCTGAGATCATCAAGTCCAACCTATGACCAAACACCACCTTGTCAATCAGACCATGGCACTGAATGCCATGTTCTGTCTTTCCTTAAAATCCTGGTGGGGACTCCACTGCCTCCTTGGGCTGCCTATTCCCATCTGTAATCACCCTTTCTGTGAAGAATGTCTTCCTAATGTCCAACCCAAACCTCCCCTGGAGCAGCTTTAGACTGTGTCCTGTCAACCTGTCACAGGTTGCCTGGGAGAAGAGCCCGAGCCCCACCTGGCTCCAACCTCCTTTCAGGGAGTTGTAGGGAGTGATAAGGTCACCCCAGAGCCACCTTTTCTCCAGGATGAACACCCTCAACTCCCCCAGTCACTCCTCACAGGACTTGTGCTCCAGACCCTTCCCCAGCTCTGTTGCCCTTCTCTGGACCTGCTCTGCATGGGGCATCTGAGATTTTCTCAGGACAATCTGTTCCAGTGCCTCACCACCCTCACAGCATAGAACTGCCACTTAAAATCTAATCTCAGCATACTCTCTTTCAGTGTGAAGCCACTCCCCCTTGTCCTGTCACTCCAGGCCCTTGTATAGTCTCTCTCCATTTTTCTTGTCTGTTCTCTTCAGGTACTGGAAGGCCATATTTAGGTTACCCCAAAGCCTTCTGAACTGCCCAATTCTCCAAGTCATTGCCCATAGGAGAGGTGCTCCTTTCCTCCAATCAGCTTGGTGCCATCTCTAGACTCTCCAACAGGTCCATGTCCTGGAACCCCAGGGCTGGATGCAGCACTGCAGGTGGGGTCTCAGAACAGTGGAGCAGAGAGGCAGAATCCTCCCCTCCCCTGCTGCCCACAGTGCTTTGGATACAGCCCAGGACACTCCTGACCTCTGGGCTGAGAGGGCACAGGGACAGGGCATGTCCAGCCCCTCATCCACCAGCACCCCCAAGTCCTGGATACTCTGGATCTGCCCATCCCACAGCCTGGATTGATACTGGGGATTGTTCTTACTGAACCTCATGAGATTCCCATTAAACTGTATGAGATCTCCTCTTTTCTAAGCACTGTTTGTGACCAAAACACCACATTTTTACAGCTCCATGGCGTGTGGATGATACAGGCAATTCCTGATAGCATAAACAGGGAGCCTGTACATCGGCATAGACGGAGCAGGAGAGTAAACCCCGATGCCTACAGGTGCTCAGCATCGCAGGTAACACACAGGATCCGCCAGCGAGATTCCCGCTGGATTCCCAGCTGGATTCCTGGCTGGATTCCCACTGAATCCGCGCTGGCTTTCCCGCTGGATTCCTGACTGGATTCCCACTGAATTCCTGGCGAGATTCCCGCTGGATTCCCGGCTGGATTCCCATTGAATCCCTGGCGAGATTCCCACTGGATTCCCAGCTGGATTCCCATTGAATCCCCGGCGAGATTCCCGCTGGATTCCCGGCTGGATTCCCATTGAATCCCTGGCGAGATTCCTGCTGGATTCCCGGCTGGATTCTCACTGAATTCTCACTGGCTTTCCCGCTGGATTCCCGGCTGAATTCCCATTCAATTCCCGGCAAGATTCCCGCTGGATTCCCGGCTGGATTCCCACTGAATTCGCACTGGCTTTCCCGCTGGATTCCCGGCTGAATTCCCATTCAATTCCCGGCAAGATTCCCGCTGGATTCTCGGCTGGATTCCCGACTGGATTCCCACTGAATTCACGCTGGCTCTCCCGCTGGATTCCCGGCTGGATTCCCGGCTGGATTCGCGCGGGCTTTCCCGCTGGATTCCCGGCTGGATTCGCGCTGGCTTTCCCGCTGGATTCCCGGCTGGATTCCCGGCTGGATTCGCGCTGGCTTTCCCGCTGGATTCCCGGCTGGATTCCTGGCTGGATTCCCACTGAATTCGCGCTGGCTTTCCCGCTGGATTCCCGGCTGGATTCCTGGCTGGATTCCCACTGAATTCGCGCTGGCTTTCCCGCCGGATTCCCGATTCCGCGCTCCCACAGCGCCACCCGGTGGCGGCGCGGCGGAGGCGGCGCGGGGCTGACGCTGCTCCTCAGCCCGAGCCGAGCGCTCGTTTTTAATTAGATGTCACGGAACAGCGGATTTTGGCAGAGACACGAGCCCCGCCTGCTTGCTCAGGTGTCACAGGTCCTGCCAGAAGCGCTCGGGGTGCCAGGGCACCTGCGCGGGACCCTGGCCGCAGAGGACAAGAAGCTCCTCTGTTCACAGGCTGGTCACAGTCTGCACGTTCACACCCACACATAAGGCATTCATTAAGAGATGCTAAAGCATTTCCCCTTTCGTAAACTTCAGCACATGTGGATTAAAATTAGATTTAAAAACTGGAAGGAAATTGTAAATTAAGAGGAATAATGTTTTATCCCTGGGGGATGTGTTGAATCCCTCACAAGTGAAGCTTGGAGTAAGCGAAATCCAAAGGGAAGTTCAGCCCTTTGGTTCCCATCTCATCCCTGAAGTAAAATGAACTTGTGTCATTCACAGAATCATAGAATTACTAATTTTAGAAAAGGCCTCTGAGATCACCCAGCACTGCCAGGTCTACCTCTAAACCATGTCCCTAAGTGTCACATCTACACATTTTTTGAAGACTTCCAGAGGTGGTGACTCTACTCCACTACTTTCCTGGACAGTCTGCTCTAGCTTGACAACCCTTTCAGTCAATAAATGATTCCTAATATCCAATATAAACCTCCTCTGAGGCTGTTTCATATTGTCCTGTCACTTGTTACCTAAGAGACTGACCCTCACCTGTCTAGGTTCACTAAAGAGAAAAATACAAACATCCAGTCTTGTGTCACCTATATTTTCCAGGATTTTAAAGGATTATATATTCATATTCTCTCCTGTGAAAGATGAAATTCATAAAGAAATTGCCATGGAGAAATACAGGTTACAAAACTAGTCAAAAACTAATTTCTGGAACTTGTGAAGAGCCAGTTACCTGAGCTCAAAACTCATTTCATCTTTTCTCTGCCACACAGCATTAGGGCAGAATCAGACAGACAGCTGGCACTTATATACAAAATGCACTCTTCTCAAGGTGATCACTGGTGTTTAAGAAAATTACTTCTGTCCAGTCTGGAAAAGGAATCAATTCTCACTTCTTCCAGGCTGTAACATTTTCAGTGTAAATTTACAGTGGGTAAAGAGTAAAGTGAAAATCTGGGACTACAAATTTCTACTTCCAGAAAGAATAGCACACGTATATTTGCCACGTATATTTTCATCCCTTGTTACTGCAGTAACTTGGGGGCTTATTTCACCTCGTTTATCAAACATGGACCTCTGAATACTTGTAGATTTCTCACGACTTCAAAACCTGAGTGAGATTGGAACAAGCACTGGGAACAGCAAGAAACAAAAGAGCTCCAGCCACATCTTTAGCATATAAACAATGTGAAGACAGCAAAGCCTTCTTAATAAGAAAAACTAAATTCCTCATGAAGAATTTGTTGCCAGAGAGGGAGCATTAAACCAGCTTGAATGAGCTCGTCAGCTTTCAATTTCAATATATATTCTGAGATTTTGGTATAGAGTGTGAGATTACCTTCTGCCCTCATTGAAGAACTGCAGGAAAACCTCATGTGTTAGATAAGACCATATTTCAAGGAAAAGCCAAGTGCTACATACTTTGGATTAAAATGATAACTATACTGAATATCAGGGTTTAGAAGCAGGAAAGAAATTCTACCTTCAGAGGAAGAGGACAGGCACCTCTGAGCATTAAAGCCAGAAACAGGAAAGAGAAATCCCACTAGACTTGGATAATGTAAGGAGGTGGTGATAACCTGGGGAGATGGCAGTAAGCATAGTGCTCTCTATACATCAGGGGAGATGTTTGACAAACAGCCGAGACCTTCTAGTGATAGTCTGATTCACAACTGAGGTAAGAAGTAAAGTAAGAAGGCAAAAAATACCATGTCCATCTTTTACATGCAGGAATAAAGAAAACCTAGTGCTTACAGAACTGTCCATGCAGCTGAAACCTGACAGTGTTTATTCTGATTCAAAGAAAATCTTAATTTACAGTCTTACTTCCTTATGATTATTACAGTTACCTGGGCAAAAAAGGAATCTATATATGCACAAGTACATTTAGAAGCTGCTGCTCAGTCTCCACCACGTGTAGTGGAGAGGTTAAACACCAGAGACACTGACCTCTGACGAGCCTCGTGAAAATTGGCAGCAGGCTTTAGTGCCCCGCTGAGGGGAAAGCAAGGAGTCAGCTGTTATCCCCGTTATCCAGGAGCAGCTGCCTGGCCAGCAGCACACAGCCCTGCCCCGGCAGCAGGTCAGGGCCGGAGCCTGAGAAATGAGGGGGTGGGAGGGGTGGAGAGCAGGCACAGGAGAGGGATTGCAGGGTGCTCTGAAAAGCCTCAACAGCCAGGCTTGGGAGGTGCTGGGACAGGGAAGAAAAAGCAGTAGGAAACCAGATTTTCCTGGTTTTGTTCCATCTTGAGTAATCTGTTATTTAAGAAAGAATACTTTATACTCTGTGCTAAGATATTAAGTGAGAAGGACAATTACCAGCTTCCCCCACTGCACATCAGCCCGTTTCCCTTTTCAGCAGGGTGACCACAACACATACATGGCTACAGAGTCTTTTTCTCCTCCTCTGAGGCTGCACTAGCAAGTCTGGACGGGTTACTTCACACATTAATGCATTTTCTCTTGCATTCATAGTACTTCTAGGTGACAGTAATGCCATCAGCTTCCTACTGGAGAGCATTAGCTGCATTCATCAATGGAGAAACTCTGCTTCTCACAAACATATTAAACTAGGGAAACCCCACATTAGAAATATATCACGTTCTTCAAGAGAAATCTAAACTACTCCTCATTCTCCTAAAAGGCAAATTCTGTGGGCAAGCAACTTGTGCTGAAACTGCAGACTCAAAAATAAATGTCAGCTTCTTTAATGGCTTTGGCAGAAGAGTATAAATTGAAGGGGAGTAATATAAAAACAAAATTAAAAAACAGCTGGATTGGTGCCATGAGGTGCTGAGTACTGTGCCTTGATGTAAGAACTAATTTATCCACTTGCTTACTCTTGCTCAAGTAAATGGTCTCCCTGGACTGGAGCTGCAATTAAGTCCGTTCCAGTTTTAATTGGATGGGAGTGGAATTCTGAGCACTTTGTGGGACTGAGCCCACTGAGAGTACCTTGTACATCCACAGACACACACAAAATGTGTAAATCACTAAGAGTAAAAGGTGAACACTCACTAGTTCTCTCTAAAAACCTGCTTTTAAGCCAAAACCTACCCTGGTCTCCTGATTCTACTCCTGGTCCCTTTCAGTTAAAAAGTCATACCTACATTTTTTTAATCCTTGTGAGAAAAGCAGGAAAGAATTTTACAGCCAAGCGTGTGAATCCCTTAGCTCTAAGAAAGTGTTGTCTGTGAACAAGACAGGTTGCATCAAGATGGATGGTATTCCATGTCAGCCAGAGTCTCTGCCATCATATATCCTTAAAGGTATGTGTAAAACACTTCCCAGTTTCCCAAAGGTCTCAGCTGGAGCACATCTTTGTGTGTTTGGTGTCAACGAGGCAGAGAAACTGGAGAGAGCACTGAGAAAAATTATCACAGATAGAAAAAAATGGACTATGGAGAAAGACTGAAGGGTTTTCCCTTAGCAGCAAATGGCCTGGGATGGGGGCAGGGCAGTAGGGTTTTGTACTGGAATCATGTTCAGATACGTACGAGGTTATTAAAAGAGAATACTGAGCAGCTGTTCCCCAAGTCCAACAGAGATAAGAGAAAAAATTTACTCTCTCAGTTTACACAAACCAGCTTCAGAGTAGCTTTTAAGCAGCATTTTTAACTATGAGGTTAGGACAAGATACCTCAGGAGGCAAAGAAATCTCCTTTACTGCAGAACAGGAACAGACTAGACCACCTACAGTTTTGTAGAATTCTGCACATCAGCAACTTCTGAATTCCCCTAACTTGCAAACCACCTAACTTTTATCATCCAGAGACATAAGTAGTAATTACTGAGCCAGCATTAGAGGAGGGGAAGGGCCTTTGCATTTGTGTATAACTTGGTTGCACTGCTTGTTTGATCCAGGATGGTCAGCTGTATTTCATTTATTGCTTGCCCTGAGTAAGAAATCCCCATTCTCTGTTTGGGATCATTTGCTCAGACAGAGGATATTGCTGCCAAAAAGCAGCAGTGGTCTTGGCTGAAGAAATTCCCAGAGCAGAACCCCCTCTTTTGGACCTCTAGAGTTAAATTTGCTATTATTGCAGGTAATACCATGGTTATTGAATATGGCTTCCTCACACACTGGCAAGATCAGGATTACTTTGGTACAGACATGCCAAGGTATTATTGAAAAAGTCCTAATGAGAAATATTTTTCCAAATAATAAATCTAGTGTTTGAATGGCAATGCTACACCATTTAATTCCCCCAGTGCAGCAGACAAGCTCTGATACACACACATCTATCTGATCACAAGGTACCAGAAATAGTCTGCTCAGGTGTTTTATTTCACAGTGGCGGGGAAAGGCCATAGTAGGATTCTTCCAACCATCTCTGAATAGTCAGATGCTCAGCTGTATTTATTGAATGAATAAACTGCCAGAAAATAACTAAGTCATTTTTGCAGGAAGATGTCCATGATGGAACCATTAGCAAGTCTGACTGGAGACATTCAAAGACAGATAAATGAAAGCCCCTACTGTTATTCATTTCCAAAATGCTTTTCCATAATGGACATAGTTGCTAAATGTTTCTAGAATTTAGTACTGAAACTTCACAAGATACACACTCTAATGGTCCAGTATACACAAAACTGCATTGTAAAAACCAATGATGTGATAGATTAAAACTGTCATGTCAGAAAATCTTATTATGTGAGGATTCTGACATCCATATAAAATGAAATATAAGGGGGAATAATTGAGCTCATTCTACTCACCCACTTACTACATGCTCTTTATTATTTTCTGACTGCAAACACAGCTATTGGAAGGGGAGGGGAAAGGAGAGAAGAAGAAATGCCAGTCTATCCATTTGACTATTTTGTCACTATAGTTTTCAAATAGAGGCATTAGGAGCAGAACACATACATTATATGCTAGTTTTCAAGGGAGCAATGTATAAGAAAGCCCTTCTGGATTACCTGCAAAATTACTGCTTTGCTGCTAACAGCCTACAACAGATTGTTATTGCTAAAGGTTTTAATGAACATGTTTTGTCAGTAATAAAATTTGAAGACAGCTCTGCTAAATTTGGAAGTATAAAAATGCTCATAAGGAAAGGATAATGATCACTACTTACCAATTCCATACTTTTTCCTGTAATGTTCTTTAGTGAATTCATCACAATCACAGAGTAATATCTGCCTTCCCCAAACATTAATTACTGCCCCTATTTTCAAGTCACTGTCTTTGTAAAATTCCCGATGCACTGCTCCTGTCTAATAAAAAAAGGAACATTTATACAGCAGTTCCATAAGTCTCAGAATCGCACAACCTTTGTTAAAACCCAGGTCATTTAGTGTGTGTGATTTAACAACCTTCGAAGTCCATTGGTAAGCGTATTTCACCCCATGTTAAGCTCCTTCACTTTTACAAATGTGGGATCTACATACAGTAAATCTCAGTAGCTCTCATTTCAGCTACTCTCCAGTGGCAACACAATTTCATAAATAACTCTCTTTGTTGCAGAGGATAACAACCATAGAAATTACAAAAACTACGATAAAGATATTCAACAGCAGGAGGCACTCAATAATTTCTGACCTGCAGAACGTCCCGAATGTAATAGCCTTTGTTTCTTTCTGGCTTTCCCAACACATTGAGCAGAGTGTAATTGGTGATGGTGCCTGGATGATATGGAGCAGCAGGAGCATTCTGCAAGGGAAGAGACCAACTCTTCAGAAATATGGGTGACAGTGAAGAAAGAGAACTCTGTTACCTTAGAACCAGCAGGTTTGTTTTACACTGGAGGTTATTGTAGTATTTTCTGGGAGATTTTTTTAGTAAATTCTAAGATTCTACTACCAAACCTAAAAGCCAAAAGTGTATCTTCAAAAAGCCAGAATGTATATATGCCAGAAGCAGCATTCAGAATCTTACTCTCTCTCCAAGGGTAAAGTCTCCTTTCTCTTGGAAGCAAACAGAAAGCAAAGGTCAGCATACCCAAAGTACCACATAATTGTCAACATCTGCACTAAAGGATATTATTTTGATTGGTAATAATTATAAAAACATGCAAAGAACCATCCAGGATTGGTCCTATCCACTACACAAACACAGGAGATTCAAGTCAGCATGATTTTGTTGGCAAAGATGTGTTTTTGTTTCTATTGTTAGTTTTAAAATTACAGAAGTAATTTATCCTAGTAATATCAAACTTAATATATATTTATGTCACTTTTTTTTTAAATTATGAATAAACTGCTGATGCAGGGTAATCAAAATTAGTTACTTTGTCTTACCACCTCTCCTGACCCCTCAACTTTTGATTCCTCTGCTGCCTTTCACAAAATTTCTAGAGCAAAAATCCAGTCCTTAAAATTGCAACATGCACCTCAGTGGTCGAACGGGTCTGATATCATAGAGCCACTGCTAAATCAGCATCTCAGAACAAGACTTACAAGGTGAGAAAGGTGTAACATTTTGCTGGTAGGTTTTTATTACAAAATCTCATGTACATCTATGGTATCACAAATATATTATCAGTGTTAGAAGGAAAGGATTTTATTCCATCTGTTGGCTGATGTTATTTTATCATCAGGATCTGTCAGGAGTGATACGGAAGTGTATCCAGATCAGTAATTTTATAATCATAACAGGTTACAGAGGATACAAACCCTTTGAAGATTTCTCTGAGTGGAGCCTTTCTCATGATTAATGCCCAAGAAAGCTTATTGATGGATTCATATTGATTTTAATTTGCTTTGCTTAATGTCCCGAACCCAGAAACTCAATTTTAAGAAATCACACCAGATTTGCTATGAAGAGGTAATGTTATAGAATACTAAAACTGACTTTTCCAAAGGCTGCAAATGTAAGTCATAGATCAAATCTGAACGCACCTCGGTTTTACATAAGCTTATCAATATTAATTTTCATGTCTTCCATTATTGCAGAGTTTTATTAATACAGTTACCTTAATACATTAATATAGGAGAAAGAAAATCATAAGACATCTGTGACTAAATACTCCTTTTAGTTTAAGCATGACAAGCCTAAAGATATCCTTCCATCACTTATTAATTTACTACACAAGTATGTGTGCAAAACTTAAATCACGCAATTATTATTAATACTCTGAAAACACTTTCTAAATATCATTACAAACCCCATACAGGATGTTCAAAACTAGGCATTCAACATTTCTTAATTAGTGGAAGAATTTGAAATTTTTCATTGCTCACCTTTGGAAGCTTATCTCTTTTGAGGAAAAATGGAACCACATCCCGGCCTGAGTTTGATGGTAAAATTTCCCTTATATCAATAGTATCATCAGACAAATAATAACGAAGAATAAGTTCCCGTGGGTCAGAAAGCTGCAATTCCGGGTCATTCCACACACAAGAAAACCCCAAAACTTGTCCATCAAACTCCAGAAATTGCTTCAAAGTGTCAAAGCGCTCGTAAGGGTGAAAAGGATTCGTGCTCTCCAGATGTCTCTGGTAAAGGAGAAATTAAAAGAAATGTATTTTTAATTATTTACTCCTAAAAACAGGATCACAACTGCATGGTGCTGTCCAACCTTAGAACACAGGTTTAGGATTTTCAAATCCACACTATTACAATACATGAAATATGATTTATGCCATTATCAGAGAAGTATTTACAGGGTTGCTGCACCCTCAGAAAAAACATGAAAACAATTTTGGATTGGTTTTAACCCTTGTTTTTTTTGCAACAACATCCTCTAGATCAGAGAACTGTTAAATTATTTACAGTACAGCTCATATTTTCAAGAAACTGCCTGTGGTCATCAGATGACTAGAATGCCAAATAGCATCACTCTTCCTGATTTACTTCCTTAAAAATGATTTCTTACAGATAATGTGGTGTAAAGAATCAATTTATTCTTTTCCCTTTGGTATTTTCTGTCGTTCAACTTTAAAACATAGATTTTTAACTTTTGATTCATGCTACACAGTTGGCAAGTACCGGGTATGTTTGTTCTTCTCTCAAAAGACACCCATGGGTCTGATAAGGAACAGCAAATGTTCAACTAAAGATACTTTCCAGCTCATGTGACAAGGCACTTCCTGCAGTCATGGTTGCTGCAAAACCAGTGGCACTGGGTCCCAGGATGATGATCCAGTCCAAGGACTGCATTTGAATACTGTCAGTTCACATCTATAAATGGTGACCTGAACAGAGAGTTTTTCCTAAGTCCAAATCCACATGACCAAAGTGCATTAAAAGGGACAAGATAATCCTTCTCATCTACAAAATTGCTTCCAAAGAAGAATGGTGACAGACACTGATGAGACAATGTGAGCTGAACTGTCTGAACAGAAAACAATGTTGACTGTGGACAATTTACATTGCTGTCTAAATTCCTTTTTATCCACTAACACACCTTCTGGCCTTAAAAATCTGTGAGGGAAAAGGCCCATTCTTTTAGAGAATCAAATCTTAAAATAAGGAGAGCAGAACCAAGTTATTTACCTTCCCAGTGCTCTCTTTTCTCCTTCCTGACCCTTGAAGATGCAATAGGCAACAAAACACAGCCCCAGAACCAGGTAACACCATCGTCATCCATGGAATACCATCTCCAACAATACAGGAGGAATTTCTTCATGGAAAGGGTTCTTAAGCACTGAAGGGGATGCCCAGGGAAGTGGTGGAGGCCCCATCCCTGGAGGTGTTCAAGGAACACATGGATGTGACACTCAGTGCTCTGGTTTGGGTGACAAGGTGGGGACTAGTCACAGGTTGGACTTGATCTCAGAGGTCTTTTCTAACATAAATGGTTCTGTAATTCTGTGAAATATTAGTCTAAATGGTTTACTGCACTTTCCACTGGACTCATTTTCTATCCCATCCCATTCCTTACCTTCCTTCATATCTTCATTTTCTGGCCATGTACTAGAAGTCCAGTGAAAACCAATTTAATTTTGCTCAAAGTCGCCCAGAGCAATCAAAAAAAAATTACCTTCCTCACATTAGGTGGCAATTTTTTCAAAGAAAAGTGAAAGCATAAGGCAGCCAGAATCTGCTAAATAACTTTTCTGGAATTTCTCAACAACTGAGAACATGAAGACATAGATTTTTGTAATTTTTATCTTCTGAAGCTCATATTTCCCAAATCTTTTTCACCTCTCCATTCTCTTTAGGGACTGATATGCCCAATTCTTGAATGTTTTGCTTGTTGTTAAAAAAAAATTAAAACCTAAGTGGGTTATGCAGTATCATACATAATGTTGACACAGTGTGACAGTATCAAGACAACTCAGCATGAGTTTATATACACAGCTGTTACCTACAGGGGCTGAGTAAAGGAAAAGAAACCCATGGCCAGGCTGAGTCACCACAACACAGAACCAGATGTGTTACAAATGCTGATTTTCACTGGGGGATTGCATAAGCCTAGCAGCATGAATGAAGAGAAACCAACTTGTTGGCCTGAGAGTGCCTCAGAGACATGGAAAATGTCCTACACATCTCAGTCACAGTCACTTTCCATTACTGCTGCTGAGGCCCACAGCAGTTTTCTCACTGGGAGCACTGAGGATGCCACAGACACAGGGCGTATTTGCTGCTTCCAGAGGACCAGGCTGGATCTGTCCAACAGGCTGCTTGTGGTGGGCCAACAGTCCTAAGAGTCAGGTCAAGTGCCATTTGCACTCATATTAATCAAGAAAAACAGAACTGAAAGGAACTTGTCTTTATTTCCAACAGAAAACATCACGCCCATTACTATTACCAGAGGGGAAAAAAATAAAAGAAAACAAGCAACAAACCCTGCAAAGGGGAATCCACATAGAATCTAGGAGCTGTGAGTGAGACTTCTGGAGGTGTGTGTTTGTGTATATGTGATCCCATACACTTAGAAAAGAGGGAGGCAAATAAAACCTTGCAAGTCTTAAAACTGCAGAACACTGGGTTCTGTATGGCAGAAGAATTTGCTTTACACAGAGCTGTTAAAAACATGTTAGAGTAGAGATGAAAGATAACATATGAATAGAAGAAAGGAGTCTGCAGGAAGCCATGGGTAGGCTGGAACCACAACTCCAATTAGATCTTCCTTTAAACATTTTTAAAGTGTTTGTTATCATTAGATTAGCTCAAGCAAAATCATAAGTAGAACATGTAAATTACAGTAGAACATGTAATACGTACACTTTTTCTTTTCGGTTTAATACTGAAAGGTTTATATTATTTTTCCTAATTAATTTTGTTCTGTTTTAAAAGGTGTGCATACACATCAAGAGAAAACTATTTATATATTACAATGAGCCACATACCAAAATTTTTAAATCCAAGTTTTCTCTTGGGATTTACTATGTTGAAATAGCTACTTTCTATTTGATATTAAAGAAATAATGTATGTAATGCATATAAGTAATATGCATTGAAATCAAGTTTTATTCAAATCAAGTTTTCACCACTGCTGCCCCTCCTGACCTTTTGCCGCTCTGTGGTGTATGGGTCGTCTGGACGGCTTGCAGGAGGATTTAGTCTGATTCCTATCTTCCTCAGGAAATTTTTTGTGTACAGGTCACAATCTATAATCTTGTATTTTCGGCCATAAAGGGTTATTTCTGTGTTGATATTGAAATGATACATAGTATAGAACTGATCCTCATGAGGAGGTGGAAGTGGAATCGCGCCCCGTCGTAAAATAGTTCCTAGAAAACAGAGTAAATTCATGAGGTAAACAATATTTGCTCTAAGGATCTCAACAGAACTAGGTTTAGAGAAGAAAAACCTGCCTTAGCAGGGAAAAAAGCATGACTTATCAAGGGACATTGAACTGCCATTGAACTGAGCTTCATTAAGAAGCACATGGAAAGCAGAGACAAGAGAGGTGAGTTGGGCTGATTGCTGGTCTGAAGCAAAGAATCCATCTCGGAAATACAGAGCCACAACCTCACAACCCACAGTCTCACAGGAACGTTATCCAAAAGAGAAAAAAGGGAGAGGAGAGAAGAGAAAAAAGAGAGATATTTTAACTTTGACAAAGTAATCAAATATCTAAATTTTCTTATTCATAGTCTTTAAATGAAAGGACTGTTATCCTGACAGCACTGAATTTTATTACCTTTTGAGGATTAAAAGACATTAAATACAAAGAAACTGCTATTGGCCTATCAGCTGAAAACTCTCAAATACATTGGTGAATTGGGTGATGCTTCCACAGTACTCACTGCTTGTGAGCAAGAGACTGGAGCATCTTTCAAATGAGGAAAGGCTGAGAGAGCTGGGTCTGTTCAGTCTGGAACAGAGATGACTCAAGGTGGGGGAAACATATCAAAGTTTACAGATACCTGATGGGAGGGAATGAAGAAGATGGAGCCAGGCTCTTCTCCATGGTGCCCATTTGGCAGGATGACAGCAAATTAAAAGATACAAAATTCCAGCTGAGCACACAAACCCACTTTTTTTTTACCGTGAGGGTGATCACATACTGGAACAGGCTCTCCAAAAGGGTTGCAAAGTCTCCATTCTCAGAGAAACCCAAAAGGACATGGCCCTGGGCATCTGTCTCGAGCTGATTCTGCTTGGAGCAGGAGGATGGACTAGAAAATCTTAAGGTATCCCTTCCAACCTCAGTGATTTAGGGATACCACAAATATTTTAGAAATAACTTACAGGAATTTTAGAACCAACTTAAGGGGTCCTGGGGAAAGAGGGGATAAAGGGAGACAGAGCAGAAGAGAGAAAGTTACCAGTGTGTGCTTTGGTGTTTGAAGGGCCTTGTTCCTAGGTTAGTCCATGGAAATTCTTTATTGTTCACTTTATTTCCCTACAGACTAATTTGTACGAAATACCTCTCTTTACTACATTATCAGAGTTGTTTGTTAAGTTCTAATTCCTACAATGAAAACATATCCTTAATTTTTCAGGGGAATAAAGCAGCAAAGCAGATTTACTTTATGTTCCCATTAAAATAATTGTTTAACACCCATTCATCATCCTGACGTTTCGCATGTACTGAATCCAACATTCTGGTTGCTGACCTTTGACTGTAAAATATACTTGAACCTCTATCTGCTTAAGCACATTATACACCTATTTAGGATGTATCCCCATGAAAGATGTTAGAAAATGTGGGATGCAGCACATTTTAATGGGATGAAAAACTGCATTGCATTAGGTTGAAAAAAAAACATATACTTTAAAATATTTTACCTGATTTTGGCTAATTCTTAGGTCAATCAACAGATAATGGGATAAGTCAGAGCATGCAAATCCTCTTGAATCATCACTCTAACTAAAATGTAATGGTTGATGATTTTCTAATATAAGGTGTTTTCAGAGATTATACTCACTTCAGGTTTGGTGAATCAGCCTCTGCTTGTTTTTCATATCATTTTTAAGGGTGAAACACACATACCCATTTTGTTCTGAGGGAGAATTTCTTTCCTAATGGAGAATGTCTTGTAAAGATATTATCTGCAGCAATCCTTTGCTTTTATTAGGTATCACTGTGCCTGATGTACACATGTAGAGGGCACATTTCATAATGTTGAATTTGAAGTTTAATAAAACCTGATCAGCTGGGGTTAGGTCTCATCATTTTAAAATTGTTCTTCCTTCTGGAAAATAATACATTTTGTCCAGAAGTTTGTTGCAAGCTGTTAAAGGAGCATCTGACTGTGCAGTTTTCAGGTTGCTCAGGATGGATTGCTATTCCTGATGGTTCTTTGGTTGTCAGTTTATTGAGCAGGACATGCTACTTCACCACCAAGCATTGATTTAAACAATTGCATCTGGTCAGACTAAGGCTCTACTCTACTGTGCTGTTGGAAAGGGAGTTGAGGTACTGCTCTGCTCTGACAGTGGTGGTGGCACTGAGCTCCCACACCATAATTTGTGGCATATCTTCTTTGCTCTTGGGGCTTTGGGTTATTTGGCAACTCCAGAAGCTGCTTAAGGAGATCTCACTAGTAGAGAGATTTTGACAACGAAGCTGGGCAAAAAATGATTTGGTGTCTGCTGCTTCTCTTCTCTGCAGAAGATATTAAATGGTATCCAGAGTTGCCTCAGCACAGCTCTCTGACTCTGCACAGCTCAAGAGTGCATTAGAGAGAGGAGAGGAATGGGTAATACCTGGAGTTTGTACACACTTTGCTTGTACAGAAAGGAGGAGAAGCCACCACTATTATTCTTGCAACACAAAGAATTAATCCCAATAAACAAGGAGGCTTCTTACATTCACTTATTCACCCTTCCAGAACATAGCAAGGTCATGATTTGGCCACCATCAAATATGGCAAAATCACAATTATTTCAAGTCCTTGGGGGAGGCTTAAACTCTTAGATAATCTGTTATATTGGAGGAGCTGATGCAACTTCACTTTTCCACTTGTACTTTCCTCTTCAGCCAGCCAGCCTTGGGAACCCAGCCAGGAGGCGGCTCCACTCTCTTTTTCAGCTGGCTGACCTTGGGGAAACCAGCCAGCTGCTCCACTCTGCTCTGGCTTGCAGGGTCTGGATTGCACTGGAAGCTACAGTCATCCCCACAGGAACAGAAATGACCTTTTGATAAGACAGTATCAGCCAGCCACAGTCCTGTTAACTGGGAATTATATGTACAAAACACTTGCAACTGCCATACGTAGCCTGGCTCTCTGTGGGAGAAGTTTTTTTTATACTGAAAGAGTAATTATCATTCTGGCTGTGGAAGAAGCATTTGGAGTTTGTTATGTGGTCAAGTTTACTGTCCTTCTCTCCTTATCTTGACTTGGGCCTTGTGTACTGTGATTGTCCTGCTGTTTCTTGCTTTGAGTCTGGTTTCTCAAGTTCAAGGTCTCTGCATTCCCTCCTCAGTACAGACTTCTTCTAATGTTTCTAATATTTGCCAAATAGCAAGGCAGCATCCAAAATTAAATGAAGTTTAAATTTCAGCTATTTAGTAGCAACCTTGTAAGTCCAAATTCATGTCCAAGTACAGCAGCCAGTTTCATAAAGCAGTTTTTAAAGTCACTGAAATATTTCCCACAGATCATTTATTTAATTAGTTTGAGATTTTGATCAATGGTAAAAACACATTTTCTTGCTTTTTTTTCTCTGAAGCCAATTTGTTTTAGTTTTGTAAAAGCATAATTCAATCTAGAAATTCTTCTAACTTCTTTGACCACTGTTCCTTCACCAGATCTTCCTGCAGTCTGTAAGCCTGTCCAAATTTCTTTCCACAAAACCACAAGCACTATATGAGTACAATGGGAAACTACTGCATTTCTCCAATTCTACCATTCCCAGACACCCATTGAGACCATCAAAGTCTCATTTGTGGGTTATGGCACAAGCATTGGTAATCCCATGGCTTCAAGGCATCAACCAGCCAAGATACCCTTGATCTCCCCTGTCACAGCTCTACCTTCTCTCCAAGAAGCCTCCCAAAAACAGCCATCCCAGCTGTCTGGTTTACATCTTTTTTGACAGGGCAAACATCCAAGTTAGTGTAACCAGCACCTTCTGCCTTCAACAGTACAATTCTACTTTACCCATAACTGGTTTTTGCTGTTCTTCCTTTACTCAACCCCTTTCCTGGCACTGCAACTCTCCAATTCTTCACACAGACTGAGCCCATCCTGCTCTTGATGTCCTCACACATTTTTCTTCATGCACCTGTGCTCTTTTGTTCAGCATAGTTTGCCTTTTAGCAGCCCAAGCTCTCCTACAGCTGAACTCTCCTCTACAAATCCCTGGAATTTTAATTAACCGAAAAGTTGTATTTCAGCAGATGTGCAGAGAGCAGCATAATGGTCAAGATCCTGAACTTCAGTTCAGCTCCTCACCCTGTTATGACCTTTTCTGTATGATCCTGGATAAGATTTTAATTCCTCTGTGCTTCAGTTTACCAGCTTCACAGTGCAGACAGTTCCACTCCTGTTGTTGTTGGGCTTAAAATTCCCAGTTAGGATAAAAAAATTAAATAATGTAAGATAGATAGAATTATATTAAAAGAGGAAATGGGACAATTTTTATTGAAAATTGTAAGATTAGAAGTTAATGATTTAATATATATTTTTAAGAAATATTGCTTTTTCATGTATTCAACATCAAATATTTAGAGCCTTTAATTTATTAACTTTGTCATTGGTCTTCAGTTATGGAGCATGAGGTCAAACTCCAAGTGCATGTGTGTAGAGAATCTCTGATGGGTGTCTCCATCACCTCTTTCACTCCACATCATATTAATTTCTAGAACAACAAGAATATTTATGTGGATGTTTACGATAAAGTATAGGCCCTGTATCTATACATCAACTGTGAATCCCAAACACATTCCAAATAGTCCTTGGGCCTTTCAATCTACAGGTTTTTTTCTTCCTAAACACAACCAATACACAGAGCTTCCTTACCAGACCAGGTACCAGTGACAAATAAATTAAGTGCACTTTGGAGATCCTGGAACATTTATTTTTAATCCATCAGGTAAATATGTTGCATATATATATATATATATATATATATATATATATATATATATATATATATATATATATATATATGTCCCACATAAAGTACTCAGACAACCTCATAGAGACTTTCAAAGCATCCTTGCATGGAAGACTGAGAAAATTCTTGTTTTTCTCTAATACAATTCAGTTAATTTTAGGTCCAGTATCAAAGGTGACTCCAACAATCATTAACACAAGATACAACCAAGGAAACAGGAGGAAATTGTAGCCTTCCTGTCACCAAAAGAACAAGACTAGACTGCCAGGAACATTAGGGCTGAAGAGGCAGCCTGCACAACCCATAGTACAAAAACAATGGAAATAACTCCTTCAAAGGAATCAGCTTTGCATCTGCTTTATCCTGCTCTAAAGAATCTGGCTTCCACCTTCTCTCTCAAAGGCATCACCTCTGACTCTCTGTACTTCCTTTGTCAGTGGACATTTCCTCTAAGCCACAAACCCCAGAAGCAGCTGCTCCCACTCTTGGGGCACACAAGTCAAGGAAATGATGATGTCTCCCACATCTTACATTTGGGTGCAGGCTGGGGGTAAGGGAAAGAGCCCCAGCAGGATTTTCTTCACAAGAAAAAGCACTTGCCCAGGTAGGAGTAGGACAAGGTTTCATTGCATTCCAAATCAGTCCCTGCTGACGAGTCTAAAAAACTTCTGGCAGGAACTACTCAGCACAGGAACAGCATCACCTGAAATACCATTTTAAGAGATTCACAGGCAATTTTATCCCAGTCCTGACAGTAATGATGCACATAACACCTTTAAATATTATCTTATTCTGTAGACAGAGAAATTGATACCATCTGCTGATCTGGGAAAAGAAGAGGCTATTTAAATGGTTAACTTATTTTTGAAAATTGCTGTGCTAAGAATGCATAAAATGTACAAAACATCTTTGGGGACTGGGAGGTGCAGTCATCTCAAGACATCCTGCTTCTCTGGATTATATCCCTTGAAAACTTTTCATTCTGGCAGCGACCCATAAACACCAAGAAGCAGCAGCTGTGTTCCCCCTCTGCAACAGGATGTTGACTGCTAGATCACATTTTCTTAATATAAACCAAGTCCAGTAATACCCCAGTAAATCAGCACAGCAAACCCTCCTCCTGAAGTCCTCAGGCTGGTCCCAGAGCAGGGCTGTGGCACTGAGGCAAGGCAGCTCCTCAACTTAAAAGGCATCAAGGAAGAATTACTGTGCCAAGGGCACTTTAATCATAAAAGAACCAAGAGCCAGAGGCACAGAAGACTCTTGTCTTCAGTAATGGCAGAGACACTGCAGTAGCTCATGAGCAATTACAGAGCTGCTGCCACAGAACTCCCCGTCAGGGCCAAGATGGGAGGAGCCAGGCTCAGGAATGGAGATCTAGAACACAAATTGTTTTTGCAGGACTGACACAACACTGACAAAGACCTTACCACCATGATTTCAAACTACTATATTAGAGAAAAAATTGTATGTCTGAGTAGGGGAGGGGATTCAGCCTTAGAAAACCCACATCTTGAGAAACTAAGACAATAAAAAAAATTCACATCATGATCTGTAACAAGAAAAGACAATTATACCTGTGCATTTGCACCCCATTTTAGCTAAAAGAACTCACATTATATATCCTTTGGAATGGACCAAGATTGTAGAGAAGAGAGATATAAAGGGGATGAAAAAAGGTGCCAATAAAAACAGATACCTTGATTTATGCCACTATCTTTCACTACAGGCTCAGTCACTTGAATTGTATCATCTTCAGGGTAGAAATATATTTTACAGTGTCTGATTCTATACAGCTCTTGATTTTTTTCAGGCACTTCTTCTTCAAAATAGGCATCAAAACACAACACCTATTAAAAAAAATGAATAAATATAAAGCAGCAAAATCTCCAATGCTTTTGCAAAATATGTCAAAAAAACTTGTAAAGGTCATAAGTAACTAAATGTATGGATTTCAGGAGGTAGATTTATTTCTCAGAAAGGTAAGAACAGGAATCCACATTAAAGCACATCAATATAAAATTCTTTGCTTGGCGCTTTTATTATCACAACATGTAAGCAGAGATGGAACTCTAAAGTAAAGAAATAAATCAAATACAAAAGTATCAGCAGGTTGCTGGGCAAATCTTCCAAACAAAGCATTTCTGATAACACAATGAGCTGCCTAGGTACTGAAGCAAATTTTAGACTGTTATTCTATGAATTACTAGAAAATACAGTGCATGATGACAGCAACGACTTTACCATCAAGCTAAGTGGAAAGAGTTCTTTTTAAGCAGATCCTGCAAGCGTTCAAATGAATGGTACTGAAGACTATCAGAGAAAAATGACATTTTTCAAGAGGCATTTACAGCTGTGCAATGTTGGCATTTCAAAACTTCCCTGGTTCTGCAGTGAGTGGGGAAATCACACAGAGTGCAGCAACTTCTCTTCATGGTCTCTTGTAACAGCAGTAATGCAAAAACAACCCCACCTTCACAGGGTAGGTGCTTACTGGCCCTCATACCTGGAGATCCCAGCTCCAACTCAGACACCATTACACAAATCTTGCATTTCTTGGTATCAGTTTTTAACCACCAACACCAATGTAAAGGGAACATGAGAGATGTATCTACTTCCTGGGGCATTATCTAGCAGGATGCTCACTTTGGTAAGTATATGCAGGAAGGCATTAATCAAAACAGGCTTCCATGCTGTCCCCCCAATATATTTGGGTCAAATGATTGTTAATTTATACTTAATTTTCCACACTGGTTATATTTAATGAATGCAATTACCTTTACTCTTGATTAATCAGACAACCTGAAGCATTGCAAAAAAGACAGTTTAGCCATTCCCTATGTTTCAACAAGCATCTAGCAGATCATGAGTTGGAAATGTTTGAAATCTTATAAGCTGGCTGAGCTCCCTGCATGACAGAACACACTGGTTAATAGTCTGCACTCCTTTTGCACGTGCATTTAGGAATCTCAAAGTACCTCCATGAGTACTCATGGAATACTCATGAGATTTTATAACACCTCATAGACAAGAAAAACCTTGTTTTTTACATCTGGGAAGAGAGAAGTAGCAGCCTGCCCAGGGGCACACAACAGCAGCCATCCTGTGTCCTGATCAGACTTCTCAGTCACATTCCCTTCTCTGAGGCAGGTTAAGTGCAAGATGAGAGTAACTCTGTTTCCAGAAATTATTTCTAAGGCTCAGATCCTACTGATTTTCAGCAACCATTGAACAGTATGACAGACACATTTTTGGCATCAACTCTCCTGCACCGTGACCCTCCAACCACTAGAGAAATAAAATTTAAATTATACTCAAATTACATAACCTGTTAAACCTGATGGCATTAGATCTTCACACAAAGGAATCTAGAAAACTCGGTTATAGTTTGTTTAATTAGTACAACATGCAAGTTTCTGAACATACAGATTTAAAAATAAATTTAAAAATTAGTACTTGTCCACATTTTTTAACTGTGGGTTTCACTGTTTCATGCATCAAACACAAAAACACTGGACAAAACATCTGACATACAACAGAGGCAACACAAACTATCAACCTGTAACATCTCTTCCTCTTTCCATTTGTCTAAACACTGGTGCAGAGTGCCATTTTTGGTGACCAAATGATCCTTCCTGGCCTCCAGCTACTGTTCTGGAATGACCAGGAGCCCTGTATAAATATCTTGTACACTCCAGGGGACATAAAAGGTGCTATGATAGAACCACTGTATCCCAGTCTGAACATCCTGGGCTGCAGCTGACAAGGATGAGAATTTTATTTCTCGCCCAGCTGCTGATAACCCATGAAATCACTTAAAACATGGAAACTTCTGCACCCCCTTGTCCCTATTCTGCCAGTCCCACTAGAATAGGGACATTTGATGAACATATTCTTCAAGAGCTCTGCTTCATCACTAATTGTTCTTAATTTTGTCAGTGATCTCTTCTGAGAACAGTTGTCTCAAGAGACACGAGCGAGGCAAAGCAGTCTGTTTGCACAGAGCTCCAAGCCCCATCACATCCTTAATACACTGGATTTATTTCTTTCTCTGAGCACACACCTATGCCCTGGTTTATCCCATCTGAGGAGCTTGTGAAGGTTCTTTTGCACTCACACTTTATTCTCTTTACACCCTTCTCAACAAGCTAGTGTATGACTGAAATATATGCAGCAACCAACTGAAATTTTGCAGATCAAAGCAGATGATTCGGGAAGTGTGAGAAGGGGAAGGAACAGAAATGAAGATGACTTACTTTTCATTTTGGAGCAAAGTTAGTCTTAAAAATACTCAAAATTTAACACTTCCTAACTGGACTCTCATCTGCAGTACAGCACTACAAAGTTCCCATCCCAGCCCTTAAAAAATTAAATGTTACCTATGAAAACCAAAAATAACAAATATTGAATAAACTCTGTAGCACTTTGCAAAGTGCCACAAAATTTCTCTGGCACCTGTGGTAGTCAAATTATAAACATCATTCCAAGCCCAGGATGCCTTATGTGTGTACTTAATCATAGAAGAAATTAAATTTACACCTGCTTCCTATTATGCAAGTGAAACTACAAAGACTACTTCTCTGCTTACTTAATAATGAAGTTTTATGCTTGTCCTTCTTCCAGTTGCTATGGTACTACTGAAAGTTAACAGCCAAAGTGGTAAGAAAGCAGCTTACATTTCAAAAGATAAACACCTACTCAAACCTTTTTTCATTAAGTGCATTCTGCTGAGTCCCAAACTGCAGCACAGGAGGACAGAGCTGCATTCCAGGCTCTTAACTGGGGAAGCTAAATTACTTGGATAGTGAGTGCCCTGTAACAAACTGCCATTAATACAAACACATGAGCCCTCCAGAGGCCAATTCTGAACCTGCAGACTCCTGTGGATGCACACATGGATTAGACCAGGAATGGCCAAAGCCCAGCAAGCTCCTCTCACCAGCCAAGGCCAGGAACTGATGCTCCCTGGAAGGTCCCTCTGCCTCCTACTGAACCCCTTTGATTCCATAGACTTGGATCCAAGGCCTGAGGAGGCAATACACCCTCCTTGTTCCAAGAAGGGAGTAGGAAAAGCAAGTCCAGGTCTAGCTGAAGCTTTAACACCTGGGCACACTGGACCAGGTCATACCCAAGCACGCTGCTCTGTGAGCAATTCCAGGGATCTCAGAGAGAAAGCCAACCAAAGGCACGTGAGCTGTTCAAACCTAACATTTTCTTGTTATAGTTCTGCTCTGCCAAAAATGAATGTGTAATTGTACTCCAATTACATGGCTTCTCTTTTAAAGCAAAAATTATGAGATTTGCCTTTCTTCCCAATATTTAAATACCATAATCATTTAGTCACACAACATTTCTGTGATCTGTTGAACGATTCCTTTTTCTCGATCATTTTCCTTCCCTTATTGTAGGCTTTTTCCTTTAGAAATAAAACATCTCTGAGTAGATTTTAATGTGAATTTAAATATAGCAAGCAACAACGTGCTACAAAATTCCTGTCATCACAGGTTACAGTTATTTGATAACTCTCTAACTTAAAAGGTGTCATTAAATTATGCAAAAAACCCCAAACCAAAAAAAACAATACTGAAAACCAACCAAACAAAAACAAACAAACAAACAAACCCAAATTTTAAATTTTCACATACACAATATACAATAACAAATCATACAAAAGTCCAGAAGTCAACAAGACTTTGAGCATACAAGTATGATGGCATGAGTGAATCCCAAATATGTAGCACTCCACTGAGTTTAATGATACCCAAGTGCCCAGACACGCTTTCTCCTGGACTGGGGTTTACCTTACATTCGTTCTCACCAGGCTGCCAAATAATTCCCTCACTTATCATCATTTTCACTAAAAAGAAATGTGCTTCCCATCCCCTTGTTTTTGTTAAATCCTGTAAGAGATGTATTGCAATACAGAAACATTTTATATATTGTTGTTATATGAATTGTCCAATACATTAATATAATGAAAAAAATATCCACTACCACTCTTTTTTGTCTATTGAGGAGCTTTTTTTTTGCATGCACAAAATAATCTTCTGAAATATCTAATGGAATGTCATTGTTGTACTCTGTCATACTGTAGCTATTAATCAAAAAAAAAAGAGATTTCTACATACCTGCTTGTCAAATGCTATCCAAGAAGGAGGACTACTTCCTACTGCTTCAGGAAACACACTGTTGGTAATTTTCAGGGTCTGACCAGGTAACAGTTCACCTCCTATTCCAGGTTTATCTTCAAATAGCCTCCGAACATTATTGCTGTAGGCGCAGATCTGTGATCTGTGGAACTTTTCTCCCCCAATCTGTCAAATGTGCAGAGGAAAAAGAGAAAAAAAATTAGTGGTTTTTTGTTTTTTAATCCATGGTAGCTGACCATCCAGGCAAGGAAGATTAATAATGCAAAAGTTTTTTTATATTTACTTTTAATACAGACTCTAAAAACCTGTAACAGCTGGAATGCTGCAAGTGAAGTGACATTCTCCAGACTGGCCAATGTGCCAGTCATACAGATAAAAATGGAACAATATTCCAGTAATTTACCTAGGCTGAGAGACTGGATGGAACCAGATGTTTAACCCCACACTCCTTCCCTGCAATAAGGATTGAGGTGGTTGAGAAAGAATCAAATCACCCTCGAGAACTGCTGTAAAAGGTAAAGGGAAAAGGCCTTTCCTACAGCTCTCCAGAGGACAAATGGAAACAGTTCAGCAGCACTCAGAGAACAGCCTGCTCTCCTTATTCATGTCAAAGCTCTTATTTACACTTGCATCCCTGAGTGCAAATAAATTCCTCTGCACTACTGAATACACTTGAATTTTGGGAGGCTGGACCTGAATCAAAAGGCAGACATTCATTCCATCTGGGAGTATTTCAAAAGAAGGTCTCTGTAGTGATTCCTCTATATTATTACTAATTTTTCAGGCAATAAAAGATGGAGTGCTTAAAAATATAGGAACAATCAACAGCAAAGAAAACCATCTTGGCCACTTGAATTTCTTGGCTGGGGCTGGAGCCAGTCTTCAAGTGGCACAGAAAAGCTTCTGGGCTCACATAAATATCACTCCTGTCTCTGAGAATGTCCCTCCTAATAAGCTGCCTGCTTTGCTGGCAAGAGGCAGCTGGTGTGAGCTGGGCTTGGGCAGCAATCCCCTAATGACCCCACACAGCAGTCTTGCAGAAGAGGACAGGGAAATAGAAAATGCCAATAGAAAACTCCACTTCCTTCCATGAGCAGCAATCCTGACTTGTTAGCTCCTCTCAGTCTGCTGTTCTTCCCTTTCTTGACCTCTCAAATCCTCAAAACACTTA
Organism: Motacilla alba alba; assembly: GCF_015832195.1. Lineage (NCBI taxonomy): Eukaryota > Metazoa > Chordata > Aves > Passeriformes > Motacillidae > Motacilla > Motacilla alba. Next base: position 6,102,477 of record NC_052016.1, on the reverse strand, counting down.
TCTGGCAGAGGGGGGCCACTGCCCCCTGGCATGCCCATTAAGAGGAGGGAGAGGCCATCAGAACTGTGCCCTCCCTCGGCCTGGGGCTGGGGGAACACGAGGAAAGATGAGGCTGAAGTGGGAACTGATGCTATGGCTGAGAAAAGCAAAGGCAGAGGAAAAGGCTGGACAGCAAAATTTTTCCCAGCAGCACCAGAGCAGCATGTCAGTGAAGTACCAGGGTGACAAAATTGCCTCCCCACTCCTTTTGGAAGACTGGCCATCACTGATTATCACATGCATATGTGTAAACCACTACTCCCTCAAAAGGTGTAGACAGTTCTAAGTTAATATCATAGATCAAAAAATGGTACGAATAATCCTTTTTCATGATGGCAACATTCAAGTGCTCCAAGATAACATAACACACACCCAGCAGAGCAGTCCTGGGAACAAGTGAAAGCAGTGAAGCTGCAAAACCTGAAAGTACTCAAGCAGTTATTTCATTCTGCCAGTATGAAAGAGTCAGGAATCTGAAAGGCAGGGAACCAGCCTCATGGCACAGAATTATCAACAGCAGTCCGCAGGAACTCCTGCACATTGGGGTCACAGTCTGAACTGTTCACCTGCCTCCAGGTGCTCCAAATCCAACGGCACAAACCAGAGAGATGCGGACATGAACAGCCCAATCACTGCTTTAGCTTAGCCTTGCTTAAAATCCTTTTGCACACCACTTTGGCAAAGAAAGCAGTATGAAAAAGAATACTTACTATTTTTACAAATCATTATTTTTAATACCATGATAATCAATGGCTATACCCTTGCTTAGGTTAAAAAAAGCTGAGCTAGCCAGTACCCTTTGAAACAGTTATTGCAAAGGAATAAGGTCCACAAGCTGGGGTCAGAAACAATCAGAGCTATGGAAGCACATCCCCAAAGAAGATTCTTTAAAGGTAAGCAGTGTTTTGAACAAAGGTGAATAAAAGAGACTGCAGAAAGTATCATAATTTAAAGAGTAGTACAAAGGAAACAGAAAATTTCTCCTCAAGATATAAGTCAAGAACAAGAGTTACTGAATAAAAGAGAAAATCAATAAAAGGAAATGGTTTGTATGCAGACTAGGAGTTCATGGGTCTCCCTACCACAGAGCATTGCTCAAGCCAGGAATTTAACCAGTTACATTTGCAGGAATGATGCCCAAAAGTAAATATTTTATATCAGCACAGATTTGTAAGCTGTGACATACAATGCCATGCTTCAGTGTGAGCACTGACATTTAGGCATCAGGAGCAGAGCTTCATGTGGTCATCCCACCTCTCCCACAAGAAGTGAGGACAGGTGCTCTCCTGGAATCTGGAACAGCCAGGCACTGACAGGGGCTGGCACCTGCTTTGTAACACATCTGCACTTGGGATGGTTTCTTCTCTCACCTTTGGATGCTACTGAACTTCCCTTTGTTCTTGTGTTTCTTTTTAAAATAATTTTGTTCCTCTGTAAGCTGAGAAAGAGCTGGGGAGAAGTCAGAAAGGAAGGGAGCTTTCTGCATTTATCAGTCCAAATGCACAATAACTAAAGTCAAGTTGAATTTTAAAAGGGGATTTTCTAGGCAGAAACATCTGATTTATACTGAAGGTGTTGCAGAATAGATGCACCTCCTGGCACAGCAAGTATTTAATTATTTTCCCTCTATTACCAAAGCATGTGTTAGGGAAAAAGGCACAGTTAGCAAAGCACAGTGAGGGTGGCAGTTTTCCTGAGCAAAGGAAAGCTTTTCATGTCCTCAAAACTCCTTCTGGAAGCATTTGCTGTTCATATGTTTTTGTGGTTTAGCAGCAAAAGTATGGCAAAGTGCTCATCAAAATAACCCAAGAATGATCCTGCTGGAATTTTCAGAATTTAGGGCTAAAATCACAACATCCTTAAAATTTTATATGAAAAATACATGATGAAACAGCTTCAATTCTGTTAAGAATCTTTTGTGTCATTCCTGTAACTTTTTAGGGTTTGACAAAAAGACTATTTTAGATTCCTAATCACATAATTACTTATCCCCTTCTTCCAAAAAGCACCTAGGTCCACAGATAAAATAACCTCTTCTCAAAATCTGTACAGTTATTTCTTAAAAACAACAAAAACAAAAAACCAGAACAACAACAACAAAAATAGAAAGTTTAAGAAAAAGATTAGTTATAATTGAGGACCACAAAAGGGAAAAACTCACATTTGGGAAACTTCAGCTAATGAACTCAGACCACACCTGGCCTAAAATAGTGACAGAACACCATGCTACCTCCACATTGAACGACTTCTAACAGAAAGCTTTCAGAGAGCAGGGAAAGAGCTTGAATGTGTCTGCTGTGCTAATGCAGCTCAACTGAACAGGCCGTGGATCTGCTGAACAAAGCTGGACATTTTCTGTGTGGTGAGCCCGTGAAAAATATTGAGGATCCACTCAATAGTGACTAATACAAAGGTCAGGGCTCTCTGACTGCAGCTCTTGGCTCTGCAAGCTCAGCCCCTGCAGTCCTCGGGGAACGCTGCCTCGTGCTCGCTGCATCTTGCTCTGGAATAGTCACTGCAAACTCCCCAGGGAGCTGCACATTCCAGCTGAACCAAGCACAGCTGGAAATCTTCCAGCACAGCAGCTGGAGTGATGGGAGAGCCCTCAGTGAGATCTGAGAAGCCACCTTTTCAACTCGGTCCCACAGGGAGCTATGGCAGGAGTGGCAGCACAGTTCTGTACCCAGTATCCATCTGTAATTCCCACCTTGAGAACAGCAGCTGCACCCTGGATGTCCTGCTCAAACCCTGCATCAGGAGGAACCGTGGCACTTCTGAACTGTTCTAGCCTGCTGATAAAGTCTCCTGGCTGCTTCAGCTAAGTGACAGAAATAAATGCAAATGCTACACACTGTGCCAGCCTAATTAATGTGACTGATTTCCAACTCTTTTATCACCCCCTGCTTGCTGCAGAGGTCTCAGGATGTTCAGGGGTTAATGGAAAAGGAGGAACACCCTAAGGCACTGTTGCCAGCAACTCTGGTGCCACTCTAAAAGCATCACAAAACAAGCTGCATCAACACCAATAGTGTGGATCAGTACAGGAAAGGCATGGATCTGTTGCAGCAGGTCCAGAGGAGCTCCACAAAAATTAGCAGAGGCTGGAGCACCTCTCCCATAAGGACAGCTGAGAGAGTTGGGGTTATTTAGCCCAGAGAAGAGAAGCATCCAGGGAGACCTTACTGTGGCCTTTCTTTAAGGAGGACTATGATAATAAAAGGGACAGACTTTTTAGCAGAGCCTTTGCAACAGGACAGGGGGGTTATAGCTTTAAGTGAAAAGAGAGCTGATGCAGGCTAGGTATAAGGAAGAAATTTTTAACAATGAGGGTGGTGATACACTGGGACAGGCTGCCCAGAGAGGTGGTGGATGCCCCATTCCTGGAAATATTCAAGGCCAGGCTGCCCTGAGTAACCTGATCTAGCAGAAGGTGTTCTGCTCATGGCCTGGATGACCTTCAAAGGTCTCTTCCAACCCAAACCATTCTGTGATTCTGGCCTGCTCTTACTGCCTGGGAGAAGAAAACAGGTGGATAAAGGTATGGGCCCAAAATGCAGCCACAAGGGGAAGCTACAGGAAGATTCAGGTTTGGGGGTCATGAACAGACAGATCTGGGGGAGCAGGGCTGAGGGGCAGGAGGTAGTGGAAGGGGTTCAGGGAAAGATGGCCAGGAAAAGAAGAAAGGACAGCAGACACGCTTACTTATAAAGAGGTTGGGAAATGTTCTTGGTCAAGAAAAACTAACGTCCTGTTTTGTGGGTTACAGAGCAGCAGAAAATATTTCAGGCAGGAAACACAGAGACAGCCACAGTAGCACAGTTGAGGGCAATTCCAGGCTGCTGCAATAAACAAGGAAAATGTGGAATTTCTGCTGTGCCACTAAAGTTTGCAGCAGAATTTTTTGCAGTTTTTACAGGATGTAGTTTCCCCCTGAGATCCATAAGCTTATTGTCCGATTCTCTAAGAAATGCCATGGAGAACTGTTGCATAGAATTCTCTCTCTGAGAGGGATTTCAAACATCAGGCAAGAGAATACACTGGTCAGCTAGCACTTGGCAAATCTGCCCCATATGAATACCTGTTTGTCACCCTCCTCCTTCGCTGCTGACACAGGCAAGGACATCAATCCAGTATCAGAAGGAGCAGCTGATTTTGAGAACAGGAGGCAGACAAGGAACACTAATAAAGGGAGTACTTGTGTTGTAAGCAGTGCCATCCCTGACACCGTCCAGGCTCCAAATGCACAAACTTTTTCTTGCAGTAATAAAGCAAACCTTTTATATGCTGTGTTTCCACCATGTGCTCAAAATACCTGTATTGTTAGATCTCCTCATCGCCCACAAACAAAAAACACAGGCACTGCTGATGAGCAGCTGATCTTTGGACTTCTGTTGTAAAGAGGTGGAGGGGTTTGTTTTGATGAATGGACTTATGTGTATGCAAACTACTGTAATTTTGATGTTGAACACTACCTTAAAGCTCTGATTTTCTGGAAGCAGCCCAGCCACCTTATTAAGCACATCCAAGGCAGACAGAACACACATGTACTCCCATGCCTTCTGTGGGTCTAGATAAGGCAGGTGGAAGCATTAGGAGCAGAGAGCAGAGAATTTCACTAGGAGCTTGAACAGTAATGAGTGGAATTAATACCCATAATTATAAACCAAGGGCTGATAGGAACAACCATCCCCTGTCCCCTGTGCATCCTTCTTCAGGGAACGCTTTGCCACTGTTGTTTCTGTGCAATATTGATGGTGATGCTCACAGTCCTGACAGGTGGAAACACTCTCCTCCTTTCCAATTTATCTATAGCAGTGACACCCTTTTTTCTCCTTTAAATATGTTATTTTCAGCTTCTCATTTGTGGAGTTGTCATTATTAACTCCACTGTCTCAAGGACTGACAAAAAGAGCAATCTGGAGCCCTAACAAGGGTCTAACATGGTTTTATAATGTTGTCTTGTGGCACTTTGTGACAGCTTTCACACCATTAGTTCTCATAACGTACTCGTTGTATGCACTTCAGCATGGAGTGTTCAACACTCTCTGTTAGTAACTCTTCCCAAGCACGTGAAGTTAAATTAAATCAATTAAGTTAAATTGAAGTCTGGAGAACAATAAAGCCACGGATATCCCTGAGCTGAGCTATTCTGCTTCCAGCCAGCAGGTACCAATGGCACACACCTATTCCAGTGCTGCTGACACTCCCACTCAGCAGCCGCCTCAAGAGTTACACACACAACCAACCCTTAACAAAACAAATCTCAATTCAGCAAGAGACTGAGTATTCACCACCAGACCCTTTTTTTTTTTATACCCCCTCCAAAACAACAGCATCCAGCTGTTTCCAGGGAAGAAGATGCCTGAAAGATCCTCAGTCTCTAGGCTGGGCTTGCAAGAGGTCCTGTGTTTGCACACACCCGTGCAGTGCTGACACACAGAGTGAGGCTGGGAGTCCACAAATGTCTACACAACTTCACGCTCCCTGTAGCTGGGCAGCTTCGTGTCTACCTGTCTTGTGTCTATCACAGAATCATAGAAAGGCCTGTGTTGTAAGAGACCTTAGAGATCATTCAGCTCCAACCCCCTGCTCATGGGTAGGGACAGCTTCCTCTGGAGCAGGTTGCTCAGAGCTGCACACAACCTGGCCTTGAACACTTCCAGCAACAGGGTATTGACACGTTGTATGGGCAACCTTGGCCACGTTTATAGAGTGAAAACGACAGATTCCCTTCCAGGTATTTTAACACTATTAGGAACATTAAAATACACTGTTTCATTTGCCTCCTGAAGGCACCAGCTAGACTGCTGTGCACGAATTCTGCCCCACCCCTGCACTGCTTCACATCAGAGTGTGTTCAGCGAATTCCTAGCTATTCTTGATGAAAAATTTTGAGGTAGTGATAGCAGCCTTCTCTTTTGTTTGCTGTGATAAAATAACCATCTCGTCTATTTAGCCTGCATTAATAGTATTGGCAACCCTGAAACAGCACATCAGCATTTCTGTCGCTCCCCTCTCTAGCAATGCCTTTGTGGTTACTTATGTAGAGGGCATCTGTCTTCTCCCTGTTTTGCTCTGTTAGAGCTGCGCCAAAAGCTCAAACTGCCCCAAAAGCAGTGGCCAGATCACAGAACCAGCGAGGCTGGAAAAGATCTGAGATCATCGAGTCCAACCTGTGACCGATCACCACCGTGTCACCCAAACCATGGCCCTGAGTGCCACATCCAGGATCACCACCGTGTCACCCAAACCATGGCCCTGAGTGCCACATCCAGGATCACCACTGTGTCACCCAGACCACGGCCCTGAGTGCCACACCCAGGATCACCACCGTGTCACCCAGACCATGGCCCTGAGTGCCACATCCAGGATCACCACTGTGTCACCCAGACCATGGTCCTGAGTGCCACATCCAGCCTTTCCTTAGACACCTCCAGGGACGGTGACTGCACCACGTTCCCGGGCAGCCCACCCCGCTGTCCAATCGGCCTTTCTGTGTACAAACTCCTCCTGGTGCCCAGCCTAAACCTGCCCTGGCGCAGCTCTGGCCTCAGCACCCTCACCCGCCGCTGGGGCCGGGGGAGCTCAGCGCACCCAGGGGCGCCTCGCCTCCACCTGCGGGGCCGGCAGGAACGGCCCCGCCGCGCCCGGGACCGCCTCCGGCACGGCCCCCGCGGCCCGGGGCAGGGCAGGAGGGCGGACAGGAGGGCGGGCAGGAGGCGGCCCAGGGCAGGGCACTCACGTTGCGGCGGCGGGAGAAGCCGGGCAGCAGCGGCAGCGCCATGGCCGCCCCTCAACCGCTGCCGCTGCGCGGAGACCGCGCGGCGCTGACGTCATGCGGCCGTGACGTCACGGGGCGGGGACAGGCGCGGGGCGACCGCGGGGGCTCCTCCCGAGCCCGCATCCCGAGCCCTCATCCCGAACCCGCATCCCGAGCCTTTACCCCGAGCCCGCATCCCGAACCCGCATCCCGAGCCCTCATCCCGAGCCTTTGCCCCGAGCCCGCATCCCGAGCCCGCATCCCGAACCCGCATCCCGAGCCCTCATCCCGAGCCTTCACCCCGAGCCCGCATCCTGAGCCCGCCTCCCGAACCCGCATCCCGAGCCCGCATCCCGAACCCTCATCCCGAGCCCGCATCCCGAGCCTTTACCCCGAGCCCACATCCCGAGCCCGCATCCCGAACCCGCATCCCGAACCCGCTTCCCGAGCCCGCATCCCGAACCCACATCCCGAGCCCTCATCGCGAGCACGCATCCCGAGCCCGCACCCCGAGCCCGCATCCCGAGCCCGCATCCCGAACCCTCATTCCGAACCCGCATCCCGAGCCCGCATCCCGAGCCCGCATCCTGAGCCCTCATCCTGAGCCCCCATCCCGAGCCCGCATTCCGAACCCGCATCCCGAACCTGCATCCTGAGCCTTTACCGCGAACCCGCAGCCCGAGCCCACATCCCGAGCCCACATCCCGAGCCCGCACCCCGAGCCCTCATCCTGAGCCCGCATCCTGAACAGGTCATACCGAGCCCTCATCCCGAACCCTCATCCCAAACCCCTCATCCTGAACCGTCATCCCGGACCCTCATCCCGAACCTTCATTCCAAACAGCTCCATCCTGAACCGCTCTGTCCCAAACTCTCATCCCGAATGCTCATCCCGAACCCTCATCCAGCCCCGCACATCCCGAACCACTCCATCCGGAACCGTCATCCCGAACCCTCATCCCGAACCCTCATCCCAAACCCTCCTCCTGAACCTTCATCCCGAACCTTCATCCCAAACAGCTCCATCCTGAACCGCTCTATCCCAAACCCTCATCCTGAACCCTCATCCAGACCCGCACATCTCGAACCACTCCATCCGGAACCGTCATCCTGAATCCTCATCCCGAACAGCTCCATCCTGAACCACTCTATCCCAAACCCTCATCCTGAACCCTCATCCAGAACGGCACATCCCAAACCCTCATCCCTAACTGCTCATCCTGAACCCTCCATCCCTTACCGCTCATCCTGAACCCTCATCCCGGGATATGGTCCGGGGGGATGCAGGCAGGTCCCGGCTTTCCTCCACAAAAGCCCCACCAAGTGCAGGGGGTGCCTCAGGGTGGGCTCAGAGTCAGCAGCAACAAAGTAGAAATAAATCCATTCTTATTTTCATATACATAATTAATTAACGTGTATAATTATAGAAATAGATCAAAATATTGTATGCATATGTAATTTATATTGGTTTTATTATAGTATAAAACACATCATATATAAATGTATAATAATATATTAAAAGTATATAACATATATTTATATCATATTTATTGCACATCATTAATTACTGAGTGCTAAATACATATTAAATCCAACAGTAGCACACACTAAATCAATTTCTTCAGTTTTTCAGGATTAAAAAGGGGTCAGGGCCAGGCTCCTCTCTCAGGGAGCAAGTGACAGGAGGAGAGGACATGGTCTACAGCTGTGCCAGGGGAGCTTTAGCTTGGACATCAGAAGGAATTTTTTCATGGCAAGGGTGGTAAGACACTGGAATGGGCTGCCCAGGGAGGTGGTGCAGTCACCATTCCTGGAAGTGCTTAAGGAAAGGCTGGATGTGGCACCCAGGGCCATGGGCTGAGTGACACGGTGGTGTTTGGTCACAAGTCAGACTCAGTCTCAGGAATCTTTTCCAACTTAAAGGATTCTGTGAAAATTTACCTCACCTGGCGATGAGCAGTGTCTTCACTGGACATGGAGCCCCCCAAATACCTCTGGAACTGGGGTCACAGATGGGACAAATCCCACTACATTTGCCATTTTCTGCCCCAATTAATTTTTAATGTTTTTTTGTTTTGTGACTTTTACACAGCACATTTTACTCTGGGGCCCTGTCAGGCTAGGGGGAGGGGGAGGTGGGATGTTTTTACAGCTTTTTGTTTGGTTTTTTGCATTTTAGTCCACTGGGATAGGGAAACTGGGTCAGTGGGTTTCCACCTTCTGGTTTCCCAGCACTGTACCATGCATCTGCATTTGCATTTAGTGTGGAAAGGTAAACACTTAAAATATATTTTAATTGAAAATTAGAGAAACCATCATTTTAATCACATTCATTTCATACAGTGGGCGGTATTATGCAAAAATTTAAATTTCAAACAGAAAATACAGTGAGAGTTTCTCACGGATGGCTGGTGGGGGGAAGGGTTGTTTTTCTTTAATGGAAGTAACATTTTCCTTGTTAATAAGGGAAGATGCATTCCAGATCGCTTCCAAAGCCAGTTTCAGAGAACAGCAACCATGCTATGTTGTGTTCCTCCATTTTACATAAAGGTGTTCATTAATATGGTTTTTTTTAAATTAGACTGATTTTTACAGAAAAATTAGTTTATGGATAAAATAGCTTAAACCAAAATATTCCGTTTCTGATCTGCCATCACCTGTCTCAGAGGAGCTGTACTTCAGCTGCTGATGTCCTTATTCTCATGGATGGAGTGGGTCTCCCCTGCCATATTTCATACTCTATGATGCATCAGACCATGAAATTCCCATAATGTGTCATCCCTCCTCCCCCAAACAGAGGCTCGTGGAACAGCGTGGGAGATGTGCTCAGTCTGAGCAAGCCTGGGAGAGACTCCCCATCCAGTGCCCAGGGAGCATTTGTGCAGAATTCACTCTCTGAATTGGAATTTCGCCAAAAAATGTTCTGATTTCCAAAACTGTCATTTATGGGGAAATTATTTTGGGGTTGTTTTGGGATTTTTTTGCCAGATGTTTGAGACGGAAGGAAGTGTCAGAAGGAAGGAAGGAAGGAAGGAAGGAAGGAAGGAAGGAAGGAAGGAAGGAAGGAAGGAAGGAAGGAAGGAAGGAAGGAAGGAAGGAAGGAAGGAAGGAAGGAAGGAAGGAAGGAAGGAAGGAAGGAAGGAAGGAAGGAAGGAAGGAAGGAAGGAAGGAAGGAAGGAAGGAAGGAAGGAAGGAAGGAAGGAAGGAAGGAAGGAAGGAAGGAAGGAAGGAAGGAAGGAAGGAAGGAAGGAAGGAAGGAAGGAAGGAAGGAAGGAAGGAATTGGTATCTCCTGTTTAGTTTTTGTGGCTCATTGCATAACAGGGTGGTTGAGATGTCTTAATATGCCCTCTGATATCAAGAATAAACTGTTGCTCCAAGGTTTCAGGCAGTAGGGGCGGAGGCTGCGTGTGAAAAGCATGCAAAGGAAGGTCAGTGAAATGCAGAGTATCAGTAGAGTCCAGTGCATTTCCAGCAGAAAATCTTGTGAATTGTCCCTAAAACCTCAAGTCAAATCTTTCTCCACCTCTGCCTCCCCCAGTAAAGAAGCCACAGGGGGCTGGGGAGAAGGGGAGCATCTTCCTTGTGCACTAAACCACCACTGCGATTTGATGTTTTCTACCAGTCTTCAATCACTTTGTTTTCTTTCAAATAAAATTAAAAAAAAGTATAATCTACTTTAGAACACAATTGAATCTTTCTGCATTACCTTCTCTTTGGGGTTTCTCTCACATGTTTATCTTTTCTGTTCCTTGCTGTATTCACTCAGTAGTACAAACTGAGTGAAAACAAATTAATTTTAATGCCTTTTCTAGGAAAAAAATGAAAGTACTCCAGGAAAACCAATTTTGATAAAAGCTTTTTATTAAATGAAGATTGTTAATGACAACAGTAAGCAGTTGGCAGTAGTAAATTAACCATGTGTTCTGACTACTGTGCAGATGATAGTGGATGTACATAGGACTGCATTAGTTGCACAGTTCAAAGGAGAGAGAAAGCAGGAGGGAAGCTAAAGCTGGGGAAAACATGGAAAAGGCTGTCTTTGTGATAACAAGACAGCTATTATTGTCTCTTTGTGTTGAGATTGAATTTTACTGGCAAACTTGAAATGAGTAGGGGAGTACAAATTGTAAAGTGAGCCACCCAAAACTTTCCAAAGAGGCTTGATTTTAAAAAAAAATATATATTGGCTTTCACTCTGACCAAATGCTGCAGGCTCCAGGCTTAGTCCATTTGTCTGGGTGGAAGGCCAGGTCTGTCCAAGTTCTGTCAGTTTAGAACAGGAAAATTTAGAAATAAGAGGAAACCAGGAAGGTTAGACTAAAATCAGCATAATTTAGTTTTGCTTGTCTGTGACAACATGTCTCTGCTTCTGTCATATGTGTGACTTATCCTCTTCCTGGGACTGGTTTTACAGGCCACGTTGAGGCTGGGCTGCCCAAAATCAGATTGTTCCCAGGCTTCCCAGCTTAAAGTGAATTATGACCCTACATGGTTCATCATACAGCACACTAAAACCTGAACCAAAATTGAACTGTGGCATACACTTAATTAAGTACCAGAAATTAAGAATGGAAAATTACTACGTATTAATACCCTTTTCCTTAGGCCTGTCTTAGAAAAATATTGAATGCTGCAAGAGGCATTGCAGAAGTCATGGAGGGGATTGGATTAGGGGAATCAAACACTGCCCTGCCTGTGGCCAGCTCGTGCTGGGGGAAGGAGGGCAAACCCCAGTGTGGCTGTTCATTGTGGTGCGCTGGGGGTCAGCTGCTACCTTCAGTGAACAGCCCTAGAAATACTGATTCTTTGTTTTCCTGTGCCTTCTATTACCTCATTCATTTTGTTTTTACCAGTCAGTGAACATGTAGCCCATGCAGATAATTCTTCATGGCCAGAATACAATGCTGAGATCACAGCTGTGGAGTGCTCCAGGCAACTCACGCAGGGAAAATCCAGCACCTTTGTGGCCATGGATCTGTGCTGGCCACGTACCACAGGGATACTTGGTGCATCATTCCTGCAGCTGCCTCCTGCCTCAGGAAGGCAAAGTGAAAAGGGTGAATTTCCACATCTCATGGCCTGGATCCCTCCTGGCAATGCCATGGGGGAGAGGAGACCAGAAAAACAATTACAGCCATTTGGGTCTCAGTGGAAGGTTTCCTTAGCGGGAATGACCTTTCCATGGGCAGTTACTCCAGCTCAGCCTGGTCTACCGAGGCACATTTGCACAGGAGCCACTCAATGAGATGTGTCGTGCCCTGTGGGGACAGAGGTTTTGGGCAGGGATGAGGGATGGAGGCACAGGATCCCCACAGTGCCTGGCACTGCCTGGGTATGAGGGGCCCTGCACAGGCTGGTTTTCCTGTCCTTGTGTCCCCATCCCATCATCCCATCCCACAAACTCCTCAGCCCCTGGAAACTTGACAGAAGTGCTCTGTCTCACAGAACAAGCTCGGTGGGCAAGTTCCACTTTGCTATGCATGTTTGAAGTTTTTTGAAGTTCCTACTCATCTGATACCCAGCTCCTTTACATAAGGTGTGAGCTTCTCAGGGGATATTTGCAATCAGCCTGACTTCCGTGTCATGGAAGTCAGGGAGACTGTTAGGGGCCACTTCCCTAAGTTCCCCACACTTCTGAAAGTACAGGAAAAGAGGAATATTCTGGGCCTGCTCGATACCTTTGTGTTGCCCCCGCTGCATATATTCAGTGAGATCTGCATCAGGGAGTAGCTGATCAGTTCCTCTTCACCCTCCTTATGTGGGCTGATTTGAGATGCAGGCACACTGGTAGAATGAACCTGACAGAAAAGCCTCTAATTTAATTCAGAGCAGAATGCAGATTTTTTTTTTCTCTCTCTCAATTAAGCTATAGACATGCATTTAACACAGCATGCAGTATTAAATGGGAAGAGTTGGAAAAACTTGTAAGTGAGACACCTAACAGTGATGGGAATGAGGTATGAACGTGGGGCTTGGCAGCAATGTAACCACAAAGTGCAGCTGAGGCCTCCCAGTTGTGTGTCACCTCTGCAAGAGCCAAGCAGCCTTCCTCCCTCCAGATAACTCACTTCTAGGGTGAGGACAAATCACTTGGGAGCACAAAGTCCCCGAGGCAGGGAGGCACAGTGACTCTCACAGCCCAGACAGCCCCATGGAAGTCAGGGAAATGCTGCTGTCACTCAAGTGCAGCGCCCAGACCCCTGTCACACCCTGCAGAATGAATGGGGAGCTGCTCTCATGGGGACAATGAAGGAGAGAGGCAGCTATTACCCTCCTCGCTGGACTTATTTTCCTTCCTTCACTCCTGACCTGTTTGGGATGTCGATGGGACTGAACTTATGCAGGTCAAACATTTCCTGGCTTTCCTCTCACACTGCATTTCTGACAAAAACGAGGGGTTTGGCTCAGCAGAAGTGTTAATACACCTTCCCTCCTTTCCACCAGGGGTGTAACTTGCCAGTAGCCTGACTCTCCATTAAGAAAACTCTCTCATCCAGCCAAGGAGGCACTTCAAGCCCTGAGGAACCCCAGTCCTGGCTCTGTTCAGCCAGACTTACCAGTCTGCTCCCTTCTGCCTAGGAAAATTCTGTCAGCATTTCCCCAGATCTTGCCAGTTGCCTTGAGGATACGCCATCAGCTGAGCTGCATGACTGATCAATTCCTCCCTCTTCTCCCATCCACCATTTTCAAGCTTCATCTTTGTAGCTGATTGATAAAAGAACAAAAAAAACCCCATCAGCCATATTTAAAATTCCCATGGCAATAAATAGATAGATAGATAGATTACAGTCAATTACCAGAAACTGCTATTGATCAAGGCTGGTTTAGAATTACACTTGCTTTCACGATCAAGCTTACAGTACAATTTGCCCTGCATTCATCATCTATTTCAATCAAAATGAGAGGGGAGGAAATGACACTTATTTTAAATAAAAAGCTTTCAAGCTATTCTTGCAAGCTTCTTTGAGGATCTAGGACAGATCAAAGCTGCTTTGAGAATTCATCCATTCTCCTTCAGATATGATAGCTCATTGTCCATAGGAAAAAAAATTAAGGCAGTGTAAGTTATCAAAGCAGCAAGTGGATTTCGGGTTTCCAAGAAGTGGTCTCAAAATTGGTGAAGCCTGCCAGGATAATAGCAGAACAGGAGTGACAGTAATCCCTTTTGTCACAGAGACCAAGATATTGGCAATTGCAGGCAACACACCAAAAATCGTTTCTTAATCAAGCTCCATGTTAATGGTAGCTGGGTCATCTGTATGGATCAAAAGCCTTGGTCAATACCAGCTTCCCAAGAGTGCCTGACATCGGTCAATTATGAATGGGTTAGGAACTGAGGTTTACCCCAAACCTAATTCCTTTGTGATTAGGACTTTATTCTAACTCCCAGCCTAAGGGCGCTCTTGGGAAACAGATCCTTTTGATCCTTGTTTTGGCATTGTCTTTTGAATAATGTATCTTTTTTTTTTTCCATCCAATGCCTTCTCCTTACATAATGGTAGATAGCAATCACATCTCCCTTCAGCTTTAGGCCAAGTTTAGTGAAGCAGACGTTTTGGCACGCTGCCTGTGTGATAGTTCATGTTTCTCCTGAACTCCCAGCTCTGCTTTTTTCTCTGCATGCTCCAGTCCGAGTTTGTCTTCCTTGAATAAAAAGCAGCAATGCACAATAACCTAAAAGAACTCTCTCTCACCAATGTGCTGCACTGTTCCAGTTACTCTCATCTCTGCTTTCCTCTGCTATGTCTTCTCAATATTTCTTTTCAATATTTCTTTTCAATATTTCTTTCCCCTTGCCTTCCTGCTTTCTTAGGTTTGTGCTTCCTCCTGGCCCTTCTCATTCCCACTCCTTCTGCCTCTTTTCTTCACTGCTGCTTTTCTCATAGAAGGCCAAAATAAGTGAGAAAAGTGTCGGGTCCTCCTTTCCAAACCTGTTGATTGAACGTGCTGAAGAATAAGTGATCTGCAGGGAATAGGATTTATTGGGCTGTTAGCTTGAATGGAGACGTCTGGCTCAGCCTGCTGAGCCTCTGAGCACAATTTCTCTCTGCACAGCTCCACTGCTGCTCTTCCCCTCTCTAAATGCACTTTGAAGGGCTTTGCTTTTGTATCAGTGTGTGAGGAGTATGGGTAAGACCTAATTTCAGGGATGGGAGAAGCAGACTTCACTATATATCAGAGGTGGTTTCATGCCCTTATAATACATTTTTCAAGGCAACTGATCCTGATGCTTCATGGCTAACTTGGCTTCCATCCACTGAAATCAGAGCTGCTGTCCTGGTGGGGTTTTGTCTCTTTGTTTAGAGGTAACCTGTGATAGCACAGAAAGAAATGTCTTCACCTGGAGTTCATTTTGAGCTTGTGATTGATATCAGTTCTTTTGATGAACAAGGTACCTATTTTGCTATGTTTCTTACCTTACACATGGGCCAAACTCCAAATCCTGTCAATGAAAGGATAAAGAAGAGAGAAGAAACCCTTCTGCCAGGCCAGACATTTGCTGGTCACTAGCACATTCCACACCACAGCAAGACCATATTTAATTTTGTACCATATTTAATTTTGTGTGCTAAATGCTGTAGCAAGGTTAGTCCACAAATAAATAAATGAGTAGAGGTCCAATATTTGAGAGAATTTCAACTGGAACAAAAACCACTGTTAAAGTTGAGACTGTAGGAGCCTCGACAGCGTCCCTTTAAATTACACTTAATAAATACCAGGGAGCTGAAGTGTTCTGTGGTTGTGCATATATTTGTAACAAATGGTTGCACAAATATTTGGCTCCTAACGATGAACTAACTGGTATGACATTTGCCAGGGAAAATTAATTACTTTAACGTGTGTTGTATAAAATATGAGATTATCATGTAATGTATGTGTGTGCTGTAGAGTGTTGCTGAGTGACTAAGTTTTTACCAAAGGAAATTTATGAGAAACAAACAAGAAACACTCAGAGATGCTGTAAATGTCATGCTATGCTCAAGGGCCTTTTGCGGCTGAATAATTTTTATGTGGATGAGGAGGACAGGATCATGCTGTGAAAAATCAAGTTAGAATGAGTTAATCTTTGTATTTGCACATAATTTTATTGGTATTTAATGTAGCTGTGATGTTTCTGTTTCAAATTGTAGGGACAGTTCGTAGTGAAGATGACAAGATCGAATCAGACTGAACTGAGTGATCTCAGCATCAAATTTTGAGCCGTCTATGTTCAAGAAGAAACGCTGCCTATTAAAGAAATGGGAAATAAAGTGGTCCTGATAGTCCAGTCATGGCTGCTGGTTTGGGCAAAATTTTACTGCCTAATTTATGTGACTTTTTGGAAGGGTGAAGTATTCTCCCTTAGAGATCTTGCTTTGTGAAGAGGCACTCACTGCTCTAAAGCAGGGAAGGGTCAGGGACTGCCAGGGCTCTGCCCTCCCCTCCCGCCAGGATGCTCTGCAGGGTCTGCATGAGGCTGTGGGCAGCAGGGAGAAGTGGAAAGCAGTGAACTGAACTGGAGAAATAGGAACTGGCGAGGGAAAAGAAGACACAGACATCCCTTCTCAGACAGAGAGTGTGGAGCGTGATAAACCTGATCTCTAAATGGTAGCAGGAAACAATGCAGTAAAAATCACATCCATTCCATTCTGCCTCTCACCCCTAACTAAGGAATTCAGAGAGGGGAGACTCACTCTTGAGCAGGTAGCAGAGTCATTTGAAAAAAAAAATAAAACCCAACAAAGAGACAGAACTAATTGGTTTGAGGGGGTCTTTAACCACCCTTGTGGTTCCGAGGGACGTGATAAAGTAGGGCACAGCCCTTGGTGGGCGTCACCAGCATTTTGCCAGGCAGCAGCACAGAAAGCAGCTTGCCAGGTGGAGTCCTGGAGGGGAGAGGAATAACTTGGGAATGTGAAAGTGAAGGACAATGTCAGTGAGAGTTACAGGATTTGTAAGCCTCGGGGAATGCGGGGAGGATAACACCAACCTCAAGGCAAAGGGCTTGAAGGCAGCAGACTTAATACAGAGGATAAATTCCTGTGGGAAGCAAATCCATGGAAGAAAGGAGTTCCAGAATGAGTTGATGGTTCATTAAAAGTAAATAAATAAATAAACAAACAAATACTGTAGCAGCAGAATCACAAAATATCCCAGTGTGTGAAAAGGATAGGAAATGCAGTAGGAGATATCTGTGAAATCACAAGCTCTTCTATGATCTCAAGTGCAAGAAGGGAGAGTACAGAACATAGAAACTAGGTCAAATATCTAAAAATGAATGTTAAAAAAAAAAAAAAGCTCAGCATGAGCATACAGAGACAAAATCAGAAAGTCTAAAGCACAAAATAAAATACTTTTCCTATTCTTTGCTTATACTAATAAGGCACTTTCAGGGTATTTTTTTAGTAACAACAATTGAAAACAAGGGAAGAATTACTCCATGGGTAGGAAAATCAGCAGATGATGCTGAGAAGCTCAGAAAGCTTGGTGCCTTTTTTTAAAGAAGACTAGAAGGGGACAAATCCAGTGCTTCTGTTAAAAGAAGCAGGGAATCGTGAAGCCAGGGAATGAGAAGCAATAGGGTCAGTGGGATGTTGTAAATGAGTGTGTGCATTGTTTCTCACCCAGGATATCTTGGCGTGTCTCTGCAGTTATGGCCTGGCAGGAGCCTGGAAAGGTGAGGGGATGGATGGCCTTTCACTCATGGCAATCTGGCTCATCATTTGCACCAAGGGGCACATTCAGGCTTGTCCCTGTGTCCCCTTTTCCTTCTGTACAGCTGGCAACTGTGTTCTCACTCAGAACTGGCTGAGGAGATCACAGGGACTGATCCAGAGGGTGGGATATTTTGTCTCTGGAGGTAGCTGGCCCAGACATGGTGGGGAGAAACACAGAAGCTGTGTGAGGAGGTACCCAGTGATTAAAGTGCTTCTTGGTGAAAGAAGGGTAAAGGAGAGAGTCCAGCTTCAACGTTTAGTGAAGTTGTGATCTGACATGCAGCAGCCCAAGCCCTGGGGCTGCTCCAGCCCTTCCAGCACAGCTGCTGGTTGTCCCATCAGCTGAGGAGAGGATGATATTTTCTTTAATCCTGCAAGGCTGTCAAGGCAGTGAAGCTTCATCCCCTCATTGTGTGGAACAGCCTTCCTCTCTTCTCATCCCCTGCCTCTGTGTCACTGGGGGGTTTTGCTTTCTAACTATTAAAAAGTCAGAAGTGCCAGGTCTGCCTGCTCTTGGTTTTCTTATCTTGTACAGTTCTGATTGCTCCCTGTGTAAATCAGCTTCCTCAGTTTTCATTTGGTGGGGTTTTTTTCCCAAATTCTCTCACAATTTTCATGAATCAAGCCTTACATTTCTGTGTCTTGATAGAGAAAGGGCTGCCTCTGTTTTAAGGAGAAAACCTGGTTGTTCTGAAGGGTGCTGGAGAACAGTCACCTACCCTAAGATCCTTGAAATATCTCCTAGGAGAGAGCCAGAGCTCTTTCCTGTCTGCAGAGATCTGAGTAAGCTCCTTAAGCTAAATCAGCTCTTCTGAGCAGGTCTCTGCAGAGCATTAGGCTGGCCAGAACCAGATCCACTATTCCAGGGGAATCACTAAACCCTAATGACACTGAAATGTCATAATAGTGAACCTGGTCTCTATTCCACCCAAATATCCCCCAACATCCTGTTTGTGATTTGACCACTGAGCTTCCAGGTGAATTTCCCAGCCTTTCCCTGACTTTTCTGTCTGTGATTTAGGACCAAGCACTGCGCAGAGGGCTTCAGGTCACTCCATCTGCTGGACATGATTTTGCATGGATTAGAACCAACACAGCTTTATTGTCCCACTGCCTTCATGCTCAGACTGGACAAAACTTCTGGGAATTGTTTTCTCTCCATTGGCTCAGCCTAACCTAGATAACTTTGTGTCACCTTCAAATGTTGCTTCCCCGCCTCTTTTGTAGGTCACAGTGAGATACTGCAAATGCCACTCATTGTTTTATACAATTCATTGGCATACTAATACAGGATATAAAAAAAATAAAATAAAAAAGACTGAAAAAAACATTCCAGTTACAAATATAGCAGATGCCAGGATTAAAGGTTCTTATGTCATTGTGATTTAGTGATTTAAATCCTTCTGTGCAACAATACAGATTTTAGTCAAGGGTATATAAGGGCATTCCTGGGTTATGTCTTCCAGGGCTGCACGATTCCCATCATTAGGAAGTTTTCTGTATTTGCTGTTTTAAATCTTCTTTACTTCAAAGCTGATTTGTTCTTGTTCTTGTTTTGATGGACATGATGAGCAAGTGATGATAATCCTCTTTATAACAACCTTGTACCTACTGGAAGACTGAGAGACAGATGTTCTGAGAACCTGATTTCAGCTTCAAAATAACTCTTCCAAATTATTTTGCTTTTGTGCCACTTGACCACAAAAAAAAAAAAAAAAAAAAAGGCAGTTTTCATAAAAGAAAGAGACAGGAATGACCATTTGAAAACCATCTGTATCCCTCTACAACACAGGTTTACTCCTTTGGGAGGTGACCTGTCAGAAATTAAATTGATACTCTCATTTACCAGTGTCATGTGCAATCTGTAAAGTCTTTTAGTGAGATAAAGGCTTGCAATTTTGTTCAAACAAAAATATTGGGAGCCTTTAACTGACTGGTTGACTAACTGACTCCTCTGATCCCCTATTGAACTTGCAGTGGCCTAAGTCACTGATTGCTGAGCCAAGGAAAGTTACATTAGGTAATCTGAGTAATAACACCACAGACTTCCTACTTCATACAAAGCTGGAAATTAGGAAAAGCAGTGCAGATAAACAACAAAACCAAAATGATTTTGGAAGTCACTCAGGAGCATTTTCTCATCGGGGTGGGACTGAAGCTGCCTCTTCAGCTGTGTGTGTGGCTCTGGGTGTGTCTTCTCCTCTCTTCAGAAAGAAACTTCTTGCACAAAGCACCTTTTGCCTTCTCTGAAGAATGGAGCCTGCTTTTCAAGGAACAGGAGCCCTCTCTGACTTCCAGGATCAGTCAGTGCTGCTGCTCATTAATGAGAAGGGCTGAGAGGCTTTGAAGAGCCGTGCACTGCCTGTGGGTGCCCGGCACCACCATTCCAATTTAGGTGATGGCTCTGGGGAGATCAAGTCCATCACTGCTCTTTGTCTTGAAAGGGACCAAGGAAGAAGCAAGGAGAAAACAAGACTGTGTGTGTCTCCCAATGCTGAGCAGACTGGAGGAAACCCAGCCCCAAAACTGAGAATAGTACATGCACAGGAATGGTATCGCTTTTAGCAATTTGAAGAAATACTTGGGCTCAAATTTCCCTCAGCAAACACCAGTTTTGCATGTCATATAGCTCCTGAGGAGTAGCAAAAATGATGGATAACAGCTGTGGGCATTGCCTTGTCACCCCCAAGTCAATAGGAATCGGGGCAGTGCCCATCTGAGGAGCAAACCGTGGTTTTAAGGGCTTGGTTGCCTCTCCCAAAATCCCCACAGCATAACACAGGCAGTGCAGTGCTGCTCTCCCAGTCTCTGTAGCCTCTCCAGGGAGCTCAGCTGCCTGTGTACAAGGCAAGGACCCAAAGCCCAGCTCTGGCACAGCACAGCTGTGTAACCTCGAGTCGAGCTCTGAAAAACCCCCAGAAAGTCTCTGCACAGATTAGAGAGGTACAGTTACAGACAGAGGTGGGAAAGATGAGAACAATTTGGGGTCGAGCTCAAGAATTCAAGAGGGAAAACACCTGCAGGGAAACATATTGAATCCTTTAAAATAACAACAGCAACAACAGAAAAAAAGGTGAGGCAGTTTAGGGACTGGTCAGAAATTAGGGATGATCAAGTCATGTTTTTTGTGTTACCTCCCACTGCATAACCAGCTTCTTTGGGATGTCTGTTGTCCCTTGAGGTAAATCAGCTCTGAGCTCCTGATGTCCCTGCCAGCCTCAGGGGTTCTGTCCTACACATGGAGAGAAGCTGCTGCAAAACACCAGGGGTATGGCTGTGTCTTGCCCTTGTTCCAGGGTGTGGAGAAGCAGGAATTAACCTTGACACCTCGAGGTGAAGCCAGGACTCAGGTGGGTCACAGAGCACAAACCCCAGGGTATGGTTCCTGCTTGGACACACACAGGGCCACTCCCTGGCTCCCTACCAGATTTTCTGGCCCTCAGCAGGTTAATTCCAGCTGGATTCAGCTATGCCTTTAATTTTCCTGAGTGCTGAAACTCAACCAAAGATGAGCTTGGACATCCAAACTGGCACAGCAGGTGCTGGGCAGAGCAGAGGGGTTGTTGGAGGGTGAGCTGGTGTCCATGGGGAGCTGGGGAGGAGGGAAGCTCCTCCTCAGATGGCAGCAGGGCAGGGCTTGCCCAAGGTCCCAGCTCCAGGTGACCTGTCAAGGCTGGCCTTGGCAGCTCTGTGGCCTCTGCAGGGCAGCTGCACTTTGGTCCCATCGGGTCCCCCAGCCTGGGGAACCACAGGAGGATTGCAGGATCCGTGAGGCTCTGTCAGCCCCCCTCCAGGGATGGTCGTGTCCCACTGACACCCGTGGGTCGCTTCTGCACAAGCCCTGCAGAAGAAGCCCCTCAGGCAGGTGCTGTGTCGGTGCACTGGGCAGGGTGGCTGCTGCAGATGGGGTGACCTTTGTGTCCCTGAACGCTGCCCTCCTTTTCCCAGTGGTGATTATTCTGCACAGGCTGTTGCTCCCACAGCTCCTGCCTCTCTGGTTTCCTCTGCCAGCCCAGTCAGGGGTGTGCTGCTGGTGCTGGGCACTGTGGAAGCACTCTGGGAAGCATCTTTTCCACCCCTTTTGTTGGCATCTTCTGGCAGCTGATTCCTCCTGCCAGCTGGAGAGGGACTGGTTCATCCAAACGCTTTCTGCAGAGGCTGCTCCACTCAAAAGGTTCAGATTTTTCCATCCCATTTCCTTATTTTCCCCTTGAACAGAGGTCCCTGTAGTGCTCCCCAAGGAAGGAACTGAATGCAGCTGTAGGAGAAGGTAAATGAAACACCCTTACAGCTTGTGCCCTTCCTCCTGCCTGCTCTCATTCCTTCAGCCCTTTTTCATCTCAGGCTGCTCCAGGCTGGGACTAGGATGAGCCTGGGCTGTCAGTCCATGCCCTGTCACCCCCACCACAGGCAGCCCCCACAGCTCCAGTCACTGGGATGGATGAGGATAACAAGATCTTGCTCCTCTGGGCAACACAGAGTTCAAACAGCCCACAATATCAAGCAGAGTCACCTGTTATTTTTATTTTATTTTATTTTTATTGGCAGCAGTGAAACCATATTATAAAGGAATTGTGTTTCTTTCTAAAATGCATCAAGCAATCTAAAGGTGTGGAGACCAAAAGAAGGTGTGGGTAGTAGGTGTAGCATATGAAGGATTTGTATTCCTCTCCCTTCTTATTCAACCTATGGATGAGAAAATGCATAGTTCACATATTTACAGAGCATTGCAAAAGGCTACCAGTTACTCCCTCTCTAATATCCCTTATGTAGGGAAAAACACCATTTGAAATTGTAGAAACATCAGAAACCCTTTGCAAAAGTAAATCATAAGCATACCATTGCTCTTCTCCTATTGTTAAGAAAGGATTTGCGCTGAGAAATCCTATTAATAGAGATTATTTGCATAAATCTTTTGTGCAGCAGACTCCAAATAATTTGTATTATATACTTCTCCTGTGGCATGTATGTTAAAATGGTGTATTTTTAATAATATATTCATGTTGTCACTTACAACTCTACACAGCCATGACTCACCAGTGTCTAGTTTCTCCTGAGGTCAAGTGCAGTCAAGCTTAGAGATCTGTAAATGCCCAAACTTCATTAAACACTCACCAGTCCTCAGTAATTCCCATTCCAGCGAGTTATCACAACTGTCCCACAGAAGCTTTCCAGCACCTCCCACTCCCTTTACAATCCTAGGATGTGATTTATAACTCCAGTCTGGGTGCTCTGAGAACTTTTTAATAGTACTAATTGCCTTATTATCCACGCCAGTGCGAGAGTAAAACCTTTTGACATTTTCCTTCCTTCCCTGAGGAAAACAAATCCCAGCTCCTGGGATATTGCCTTCTGCTCCCTTTGTGATTACTGGGGCGAGGAATTCCTTTAGGCCCTTTGCCTTATCAGCCTCATCTGTCACCAACTTCCCATTCCCATCTCTCTTGGTGCTCCCTAATCACTTTGCATCTTCCATTATTCTGTGTTATTTTTTCCTTCTCCTTTTTTTTTTCCACTTACAGTGTCAATCTTCATCACATATTCTATTCCTTATTTTCTATCGATGTATTTTTTTCACATCAGGCTCTGTGATACTTACCTTGCCCCAGTTTACTATTTTTAAATTAGTGTAGGAGTGCCTATTGAAAAAAAAAAGAAAGAAATACTTTTTTTTTCCTGCTGTTCCATATTTAAGAATTTGCTGCAACAGCTCCAAGCAAACCACACACGTGCACAAATTCCTGTGTGTCAGCTACCAGAGAATCTTAATTTTATAAAAGCAAAATTAATGCCACCCAAAAAATAACCTGGCAGGTCTCTAACCTTTCCAATGTTGAGAAAATAAATAAATTTGCTTTTTTCTTTTCTTTTTTTTTTTTTAAAGTGAAAACCTGGAATTAATTGCAGTGCCACACCCCCTCAGCATCTATTTTTCCTGCTCTGTGTGAACAATAAGAAGAAAGCAGCCACAGAAAACATTTCTGTTGCATGTTCAGATGTGAAGGAGCACAAGGCTAAACCCAGGAGAAGGATGGAGGGGCCGAGTGGGATAAAAACACCTGATGTTCCCAGAAGGGAAGCGCTGGAGTTCTCTGCTCTCAGCAGGATGCTTGGGCAGCAACCAGGGCTGTGTCAGGTCAGCTTTGTTCAGCCAAAACCTGTAAATTTCTGAGGAGGGAACACCCACAGCCTCCCTGGGTGAGCTGTCCACTGCAGCACCACCACCCTCCTGCTGGAAGATCTTTCCCTAATGTCCAGTGTGACTTTGCCAAGCCACAACTCTTGTGGCTGCTGGCCCTTGTTGGGAAGGGTTTGGCTCCATCACCTTTGTGCCTCCCCTTCAGGTGGCTGTAGCTACCACAGATTCACCCTCAGCCTTCCCTTGCCCAGGCTGAACAACCTCAGCTCCCCTGGCAGCCCTGATGCTTTAGACTCCTCAGCAGCTTAGATGTTTTTCTCTGGACCCTTTCTTCTTGCTCAGCCCCTCTCTTGAACTGGAGGGCCCAAAAGCAGTCATGGTATTCCAGGTGAGGTCCCCCAGGGTGAAGTACAGACAGGCAGGTAACAAATTTCCGTAAGTGACCATGCTCCTCCTGAGGCACCTCAGCCTGAGTTTTCTGCCATGTGCAGTGCCTCCAGGGTTCCTTCAAATTCCAGGTCCATCATAACCCCCAGGCCTTCCCCCGCAGAGCTGCTACTCCTGTGACCTCTGCCTATGGGGTTCAAAAGGACCGAGGAAAAATTGGGATTGTTCAGCTTGGGAAAGAGAAGGTTTTGGGGTGACCCAATTGCGGCCTCCCAGTACCTGAAGGAGGCCTATGGAAAAGGCTGAGGCTGCTTGCAGGGGCAGGGAGTGGCAGGACAAGGGGGAATGGCTTCAAACTGACAGAGAGCAGATTTAGATCAGAGGTTAGGAGGATTCTTCCCAGTGAGTGTGCTGAGGCCCTGGCACAGGTTGCCCAGAGAAGTTGTGGATGTCTCATCCCTGGAAGTGTCCAAGGCCAGGCTGGATGGAGCTCTGAGCAACCTGGTCTGGTGGAAGGTGTCCCTGCCCATGGCAGGAGGTTGGAATGAGATGATCTTTAAGATCCCCTTGACCCCAACCATTCTGTGAGTCTGTGATTCCCAGTAAGGCAGATTTGCCACAGAACATGGACATAAGCAGGATCCAGGGCACTCAGCTTGACACCCAGGTTCTGACAGACAAATTCCTCTTCTTGTGCCTTGCCCTTAACTCCCCCACCGTGAGCACTCCCTGGTTTCCTGACTCTGTGCAGACTACCCAAGGGTCTCAAAGCCTAACCAGAGATTCCTGTAATAACATAAAAAGAGGAAAGACCTGTGCATCCCTTCCCTGGTTTGTTCTGCCTTGGCTTTCACATACAAACAGGTGAGTCAAGCACATGCCTGGCTGTACTTGTACACACAGCCTCAAAACAAATCTCCTAATGAAGCCAGCACGCAATTCAGCTTTTAAGTTTGAAAACTAGATCTCATATGTCATATGATATATTTCTATTCCACCTAAATAGAAAAAAATATTATGTTGTAGAAAGGCATCTTCTCAATGTTTTTAAACAATTATACACTGTTGTAAGAGCATTAAGAATACAGACTCCCTGATTGCTGTTAATTTTCCTTCTTTCTCTTTATTGGCCCAAATGGATTTTCAAATACTATTTGGCAACTCTTGATTTTCAAACATTCCTTTCATACATCTGTAGGGTTTCTTACACTTACAGATAAATTCAGATGCATTTTGGCTTAGATTTGTGTCTCAGCAACCTGTAGGCTATCAAGGCATTTGATTGCCTCACTGGAGAGGATTTGAAATCTGTAAATAAAAATCTGAAATTTGGCTGCAGTATGAGTTTGGTGTCTGTTAAGCACACAAGAAAACAGAATAACCTCTACTTCATCTTTAATACTTCAAGAAAATAAGATGTCCAATTACAGATCATGCTAGGTCCTAGTTCTCCAGGTCCCATGAGTGTGTATGGCCTTGAGTGCCTCTTGTTGTGACAAAAGTTCAGATTATCTATATTAAATGGGAATCATGTAGTTCAATACTAAACTCTCTTTGTGGATTAACATTTTCTATCAAGTATTTTTTTTTAAATATACAGTCCATATGTGCAGAAATGGGTTTTTTAACAGATAGGGCTAGGAGGACTTGAATTTGTGGGGTTTGATGGTGAAATGACAAAGGCCTTATCAAGGACTGAATGTATAACAATATATTCCAGTTCCCAGGTAAGCATCCTACCAAATGGGCAGCAAAATATCCTGGTTGTAACCTGCTTTCCCTTTCCTCCTGTTGGAGGATTCCCACCTCAAGCAGCTCATTCAACTGTTCACAAATGACTTCAGGAAACTTTGAGGTGACCAGACCCAAGTTCCTGTCCATGCTCCACGAACACTGAGGTACATCCACACCTCAGAATGTGTCAGCAGCAGAGACCAAGGTTATCTCATGCCAAAACACTTTATGGTTTGGAAGGTAGGGCACTGGTCTAGGAAGAAGGAGAGGTTTCCCAGGAAAAGGTAACGGAATGTGGCCTCAAGCTTCCCTGAGCTAAGCCAGAGGCACGAGCTGTTGGGAAGTTCCACAGCTGAGCTGACTTGTGGCATTGATTCCCAAATTCCCCTCATTTTGAAGGACTGCATTTCCTCTTTTTCACAGCTCAGTGTATGATGTGCTGCTCTGTTCCTGGGAGGTGGGGAAAAAACAGAAGGCAGGCAAAACTATACCAGGGAGGCAGGAACACTGCTCGAGGAACTGTGAAAAGGGGAGACGGTGAGGGAGGCAGAAAACCTCTGAGTGCAGAATCCATGAACTATGCAAATTTGTGCCACTGCACTGGTTTACCCAAGCTGCAAGTTGGAGTCAGCCTAGGTCCAGCAAGATTTCCTAGTCCAAGCCTGGCACCAGTTGTGCTGGAGCTTGCTGTGCTGTGTCCAGCCCAGGCTGTGAGCACAAAATCCCATATTACACCTCTGTGCCACGTCCTGCAGCACTCCAAGATTTAAATGCCTCCGAGCTTCAATGTGGGACCAAACACACCCAAGGGTTCAGCACCAGATGTTTTGTGCACACTCACCCCATGATTATCTTAATTAAAATTGGCTTCTGGTCTTACAGGTCCTGATGAATGTCAGCTGACTCACTTCCCAAACTGCTCCAAGATAACACCAGCTCTCCCACATGTCCCAGTACTGGGATGTCACCACACTGCATCAGACTTGCTTCCCAATCCAACAAGGCAGGATGGCACCTCCTTCCCCTGCTAGATTTGACTCTTGTTCTCCCCCACCACCCAAGCCAGCCCATGCACAGTCCTAGGGTGAATATAACTTCTTTTTCTTTTTTCTTTTTTTTTTTTGTTGTGTCCATACTCTTCCAAAATGTCATGTTGTTCTAGTTTGGGTGAATGTTATCTTTTTCCACTATCATTGACAAACCCCAGGGAGATGCGTACCACAAAAATTTGATTTTTAAAGTAATTCTTTTGAGATTTCCAACAATTTTCAAAAGGTTAGGGGGAAGTATTACTGCTGCTTTTTCACATTACTGAATTCACTGTAATTTATGGAGTCTGCACGGGCAGAATTACTGAATTACAGTCCTGACTCCTGCATTTTACTGTTTGCCTCCCCCCCCTTAAGCCCTCATGACAAATGCACTTGAATCTGGGAGACAGCTCTGTCTTAACAACATTTTAATTTTCAGTCTGGCTGCTGAAGCAGAAACAGCCTTCAAAGTTTAAGCCAAATTCTGTCCTCTTAAAATTCAGTAATAAGATCACGCTTGTATCTCACCTTAAATTAAAATGTACTGCCCAATGCTTCTTTAACTAAAAATAAACAATTTCAGGAAATAGATTATCCCATTAAGATAACAGAAAACAAATAGATGATTTATTAACAATCTCTCCCCAAATGCACTATTTAATAAGCTTTCAAAAGCTGTTCACTAGAGAGATATATGCCATGCCTTCCTCAATCATTATCTTAGCATTCAACTTTGAAAAGTAGCTGCTAACAACTACTTGACGGGAAAAATTTACACAGGCCTGTAGAGGAAAAAAGTAGGATCAACTGGAATTTTATCATGAACTGCACCAAACAATATTAACTATGGCCAGAGAAACGAAAAGTGATTTTTCTCCCACCTTTAGATATTACTGAGACTCTTGCAATGTTGCCCCACCTTTCTCTGAATGAAGGGCTCTTCCCTGGTCTCAGTAGCACACAACAGAAATTAATTCTACAGACCCACTGGGCATTATGGAAAGCTGTTTCTCACCCACTGCTAGGTCCATGTTTTCTACCTTTAAGTTCTTCGGCTATACAATAAAAACCACAGAAATGCTGGGTCAGCCTTTCATTAATTTAAGTATTTCTAACCAGCTTTCTAAAACTGATCCCCCCCTTCCCAAAAAAAAAGAAAAAACTCTTCCAAAAATTTTATTCCATGTTTTTCCTTTAGAATCATGGAACCATAGAATGGTTTAGGCTGGAAGAGACCTTAGAGATCATCCAGTTCCAACTCCCCTGCCTTAAGCAGGGACACCTTCCACTATCCCAGGTTGCTCCAAGTCTTGTCCAACCTGGCCTTGGACACTTCCAGGCATGGGGCAGCCACAGCTTCTCTGGGCAACCTG
This sequence comes from Motacilla alba alba, assembly GCF_015832195.1. NCBI lineage: Eukaryota > Metazoa > Chordata > Aves > Passeriformes > Motacillidae > Motacilla > Motacilla alba. Next base: position 6,074,316 of record NC_052016.1, on the reverse strand, counting down.
TGCCAGGCCTCACCAGCCTTTCTCCTCTGAATCTTCTCAGCCTGGATTATTCTTTGTCAGAGAGGGCAACAGTAACTCTGAAACCATCCCAGAGAAGGCTTTACCCCCAGAAACCCCATATTCCCACTGGAGCTACACTCCATTCTGTTCCCAACCCCATCAACATGCATTTTTTGACTGTACCTTTACAAAGCATTCCCTCACATAGGTGAGACTGATCTGAGCTGGCACATAAAAAAATCTCAGGTATTTGCAAAAAAAGCTGCACTTACCTCGGTCCTTTCCCACAGCTGCCACTACATCGCCACCTCACCTTGCCAGCTGTGGCTGGAGCTGCTGGCAGCATCCCCTCTGTCTCACCAGCCCAAGGAACTGCATCAGCAAGTCCTGCTGTGCCAGCAGTCCTTCTTCTTTTCCAGTCAGGAGTCCAGGATATGAAGCCAATCCCAGCACAAATCACCAGCGTTCACCTTTTCAGTAACACCATTTCTCCTTGCCTTTTTAGTCCCTCAGACAGTTTTACATGTACAACATTATGTCTCTTAAGGCTTAAAAAAATGAAATCTAACTCAAAAAATAAAACTATAGAAGCCTCAAATGTATTTCAATGAATTCTTGATCCATTGACTGAAAATCTAAGATGATGCCAACAGAACAGCAGAACAACTTTCCTCTGCAGAAATCTTGCATCCTACTAATACTTTTGGTTTTAATTCTACTTCTAACAATGAAGTAAATTCCTTGGTCACATGAGCAGCCTTTTTAGCAAGCTCACTAAAGCATGCTCCTTTGAAATCCTTTCACAAAGCACACCAAAAATGCACATTTACACGTTCATGGTACTGAGGTGGTCACTACATCCCCGAAGCCCTTCAGGATACCCAGCTCATTCCAGTCAGGGTGGATGACTCATGTCAGTTGGCTTCAGTACCCTTTGGATGAGCCAAAAACCCATGAGCTTCATCAGCAGAAAAAAGCTGACTGGTTGGTTAGCTTCCCATTATTCTTTGGGCTGAACATCACAGCAAAGGCTTTCTTTTTTTAACATTTTCATCTTTCTTTCTTTTACTCTAAATCCCAGATAACCCAGCAGACACATTCCTCCTTGGGCTTCTCATTTCCAATAAACTGCAACTTGGCTAATATAACTTCAGATAGTCACTTTAAAACAAAATATTTAGGGTTCATGGCCACTCATGTACCTTAGGTTTGGGGGTTTGGTTTGGGGGTGTGTGTGCTAAGATTTATTTTCCAAAGTCTTAACCAGGCTTGATGAAACCCTTAAAGCTCAGAGGTATGCAGGACATGCTTCATACCTTACTCACCACGGCCTCAAGCACACCACAAACATGAGGTCAACATGTAATACAAACCTCTGGAGCCTAGGGATGCACAAATCTAAATATTTAGAAGGTTAGTATGTCCAATCTCCCATGTCCTGTGCATCCAAGCTCACACCCACCCATCCATCCAATGCTACTGAACCACTACTGCTGTTCAGAGAAGGGAACAGCAACCCAACAGAACCCTCGTGGGAGATATTCCAGTTCACATTCATCTGCTGCTACAGTAAAAAACAGAGAAACCAGGGCAGAGCAAACTCTTCCTTGGGTAGGAATTTCTGAGAGGTTCAAGTTTGAAATGTGTCAAAATGCAGAGTGTTTGTTTAGATTAACAGCTGTTTTAGAATAACTTGGTAACAAATCACTAAAATCACCTTAAAAATCTGCCCGGGTAAACACTAGTACCAGGTCCTCGCAGGCCAAAACTGAGAGACTTTCTTATTTTTTATGTATACAAAGCCAAAGTTAATTTTCACCTTTAATAAGCTCATGATTCTTTGTTATTTAATACTCTGTAAAAAGGTATTACAGATTATTGCAGTGACTTCTAAAGAAGATGGACAGCCAGGAGGCTGAAACCACAGTATCATATACAGTATGTAGTCATTGATACTACCTACTACAGCATGAAGAAAAATACTTTTTAAATAAACAGTATTTAACTGAAAACACAGAAATGGAGCTTTCATTCTTACAGTATGGTTACACAGCTATATTCCAAGAATAACATTTTAAAAAATGCTAGATCTTGAAAGGCCATAGATAAAAAGAGACATGATGAGGATGAACCAGTTTTGCCCAGAAATGCTATAATGAGCACACTGCACAGTTTTTCAGCAAATCCTAGTTTTACCAAGCTTCAAGAGGCAAAAGCCTGAAATGTAAAAGCTCCCAAGTTGCCTAGCTAGTCCTCTTGTCTTGCTCTGGCAGGCCCAGTGACCCACACTGCTCGCAATCTTGGCCGACACGGATCCCATCTGGAAGGGACGTTGGGGTCCTCACGACGCCAGCCCCAACAAAAAGCCTCCAACAAAGCCACTGGACACCACAATGTTCTGTTTGATAAATTCTGTTGACTGAGAAGAAAAATAATATTCATAAAGTTAATTGTGTCTGATGTTATTATTTAATACTTATCACAACTTCTGGAAACAAGAACACTGAACTTGGGGAGAAGGGTGCAGGGGGATGTGATGTGTCTAAAACCATATAAAAATAGCTGGCACCAATATAGTGCAAACTGACTCTCAGCTGTTTTTAACAATATTTTTAAAATACAGTGAACCTTTAGAAATTAAAAATACAGAGGAATTGTTACAGTAATTTCATGTCAATACCACTCTTGTTTTGATTAAAATAAGACATGTTTTACAAACTACCTTGTCAAAAAAAAAAAAAAAGCATGAGCACCACCATGACTTCAATTGCTATCACATGATAATTTTTAAGAAAAAATACTGCTTTTTGGAAGATCACTGGAAAAGAAATACACTCCACTATGAGCCAGCTTCCAAACAACTTAATCCTAGAAAAAAACACTTATGTATGATGACATGGGTGTAGAGTATTTCATGAAGTAGCAGCACAGAGTATAATTTTGTCAAATGTGCCATTTCATAAATGCTCTGCTTCAAACACCCCAGACTGGCAACTAACACACAGTTACAAGAAAGTCATATAATCTGAGAGGAAAAAACACAATGGAAAACCAAAAACTCCATCCTATTCCACCCATTTCTACGGGGCAGTAGTGAAGGAGAGGTTAAGCTATTTGAGGTACAGAAGCAGCAAGAAAACCCTCAATATTGAACTTTCAGTTCATATTCACATTAAAATTTAAGGTAATTTTTTATCAATCTATATGCAACTCCATACAGGTTAAACCTGAGATGTCAAAACTCATTAATTACAGAACATCAGTGTGGCTGCTGTCTATAGCACATTCACAGTCAAGATTCTCAGTTATTCAGAATGAAACTTAGATTGCATGTATGGAACGTGAAAAATATGTAAAAACAGGCTTTAAAAAACCCCAAATAACCACAAAATTGATTAAATGGAAGTCTTCAAATGACAGGGTGAAACAGCCCCAGTAACACTGATCAGTATCACAGCTACCTCTTCTCAACAAAATAGGCAACTGGTAGATTCTGCAGACAGATATTGTCTAAAAAAGTGAGATAAAATCACAACTCCTGTTAGAAAGTAACTACAGCTTTTCTGCAAAAAAGCCATTCTTGACCGGACAAGTAATTTTATTATCAGCAGTCTAAGAAGATTTGGGTTTTGTCTTTGTAGTTACCATGTTTCACCCACACCATCCTGAACTTTTTACCATGTCATGACCTTACTGGCTTTGTCAACTGCCAAGAACAAATTCGTGTGTAATTTTTAACAGTGACCAAACTGAAAGCTGAATGAATAAAAGACAGCACAATCTGATATCTTTAAATAAATTATAAAGCCAAAGTATTTTTGATGTGTTCCAGCTTTGCATCTGCATTTTCAACTCATTATCACCTGCAGTGCAAGGTAAGAAAATCTGACTGGCAAAAAGGAGTTTATCACATTAGACTCACCTCTTCAATGAGAGTGTTGATTTCAGGAGCTGCCTTATTTGCACGCTTTTTTAACTGTTTTTTTGCTTTGTTTACATCTTTTTCAACTCTCTTCCAGTCAACTTGTACGTATCCACTATGACTAGCAATCTAGGGAAATAAAGGCAGTTAGTACAGCTGCAATTCACATTTCATGAGTCAAAATACATTGTCTTGGTGCCTATAAAATAGTTTTTATTTTTACTTATTACAGATACAGGAAAAGACATTCTTCCAATTTCAGCAGGTTCTCTGCTTCAAAGCCTTCCTCAGTGATAGCAGTTCAAATTAGAACAAGCAATGGCAAAGCTCAGTAGACTCTTGTTAATTTTACCAGTTCTCTGTTTTTTAGTTATAAAAGCTTTGCAATGTTTTTCCTTCAGCATTTACTGTAACTTTACTTGTAAAAAAAATACATTCATAGGACAACAATGAAGAAACTCTTTTGTTTTCGCTTCTTTCAGAATTGTAGACTTCTGATTTGCGACAGAGTATCCGGGGCTAATCAAGATCATCATTAGAAACACTGAAAACTCTTTATTTTATCCTACAAAATTTAAACTGTCCAACAAAAAAAAAAAAGTACTCATTACAAGAGAATTCTCACCCTACTTACAAAACAAAACCATTAAGTAGAAAAATAACACAGCTTGAGAACAGCACAAGTTCTGTAAAATTACAAAAATGAATATGTTTGAGGACGCTGATTCATATCAATTTACACACAAACTTCCAAATTTTATACCCTGTCTAATGATCATCCCAAACCTTTGCCTTATTTCTGTTACTAATATTTGATTGATGCATGTTCTAGAAAACAGTTAAACAACTCATTATTTGGGGGGAAAAAAAGAAAAGAAAATAAAAATTAAGGATGACTGCTTATTTTAACTGTTAGGACAAATAGCTGTAAACCACTAAACTTATATGTAAATGACTGCTATCCAAAAACTCTTTGTAAAGTGTGAGATTTCTCAGGTACTTCTCAAGGTCACATGAGAGGTGGGTGGGAAATCCACCCAATCTACCTAACAGCCTTCTATGCCAACTGTCCAGTTGGTAAACATAAGTCACAGATAATGAAATTTTGTGGAACGGGTATTTGTGGAACAGGTATTTAATGAAATTTTGTGGAACAGGTATTTATACAATTTATTAGGTTTAGCCTAAATACATAGTTCATTATGTTTAGTTTCACATCACTCACAGGCTCTGAAGTTTGACTTTCACATAGATCTTTCTACCAAATAACTGAAATTAGACCATGTAGCTTGTTCTACAACTGCCACAGTAACTAAGCAACCTATTTCACCACAAACTGAGGATTTCATAATCCAGGAAAAAAAATAAAATTAAACAAGTGTCACGCAGATTTTGTCTGAAGTCAAAACAAAGATCACCTCTGCAAGAAAGTCAACTTCAGTTTCTACCTTTGCATAATTAAAAAAAAATTCACTGGACAAATGCAAAATGCACTTTATTTTAAACTCTCTTTTACTTCATGTCTCCGAATGTAATTAATAACAAATTAATTGACTTTGCCTGTCTACTGTAAAGCCATTTATTCACATGGGCACTAGTGGCAGGCAGGGACAGCTCATTAAGGGCTGTCTGTACAGTATGAAAGCAGGAGACCTGGTACTGGTTGCACACCCAGTCACAGGATAACATACCAGGAAAAGAAAAACAGCTGCACATTGTGGCAATTGTTATTCTAGGAATTTAACATGACCACAAGAATTTCAAAAAGGCCCCAGCATTGAATTGGTGCCTTCTCACTCACACAACTGAAAATTAAATGTGACTGATCCACTCAGTCCAACACAATATAAGAAATGCTAATGTATCTGCTTGCTTGTAAAATGCAAATGCCTCTTGGAAGAAACATTTCATTAAGACAACTTTAATTAGCTCAGTTATCCAGAGAGCACAAAGATGAGGCAGAAGTTTTTAATTAAGATCTGTTTGTAACTACTGCAGAGCTTACACTTGTATCAAAACCAGACATCTTTTCTCCCTGAACTCTGTGGCCCTGAAACAAGAGATTCCAAATTCTACTTATTGAGTGTTTATAAAATAAGCAACAGAGGGTAATGTTTTGAATATAAATTTTTTAACTGCGAAGAAAAAAACTCTGTACTTTGGCAGTGACAGAACCTGTGTCATATCTACTTTGGCTGCAGCCCCACTAATTACATAATTTCATATATAAGTGCAGAAATAATGATTTACTGACCCCTGAACTCAAATGCTGAAAAAACAGACTTCAATTTTTAGACTCCAATGTATCATAAAACACTACTTGCTTATAACAGTAAATTTACATAAATGCAAATTCTCAAAATTTACTATTTTTTAATCTCAGGCCCTACAACAACCAAGTAAAATAGCAATATCCCATTATCATATCCATATCATCATATCCATACTTGGATATATTAAGGAGTCATATAGGTCTATACACATTAATTGCACATATTATCAAGGAGTCATATAGGTCTATACATATTAATTGAACATGTTATTAAAGAGGGGGGTGTATTTTGGGTTATACAGGAATTTCTCTATACATGATGATGGAATAATAGATATATTATATACTTACCTATATATCTCATAGCTCATTATTCGTTCAAGACCTCCCAAAAGTGTTGAAAAAATAACAAAATTTTTTCAAAAAGGCAATTGAAGAAATACATCAGTGCAGGAACACTAAAAATGTGTTATTTTTCTTGACATTAATTAAGGAAAACAGAATCTTCAAGGGCAGACCTCATTTTGGGTGTGATACTGGAGAGGCACAAAGGTACTTTGTTATTGTGAAACACTAACATGAATAATGAGCAGAAAAAATGTTTTGGAGCGAAAAAATTGGTACACCAAGATGGGACAAAAGAATTTTAATTTCATCAAGGCAAAATGCCTCACACTAAAAGAGCCCAAGCAAGGCCAGAAGGCACAGGAGAGCTCAACTGCAGGGCACAGAACCCACAGGCACTTTGAGGCATTTTCTGCTGTTCAGGAAGAGAACAACCCCCAGTTTCCACAACAGATCTGACAAGCCTCTAAGCTCAACACACACTGACAAGGAGAGACTGAGAAGCGACACAATGTGTGAGCGTTGACTGCAGAGGTTGTACCCTCAGCCACCATCTGCAGGCACAGCTCCACTGTCCCACTGCCAGCACTGCAGGTTACAGAGGCACAGACACTCTGTCCCTCCATGGCAGAACCTGCCAGAAACTCGGCACTCCTTTATCAGGCCAACTCCCAACTCCCATTTGCTCTGGCTGTTCCATTGAATGTTCCCTCTGAGTGTGCACACATCAAATGAAAAGTGGGACATTCAACATAAAACTGAATCCAACTCTTCCTCACTATGCCCCTAGCCCCAGAAGCAGGCTGGTCTCTCCCTGGGAATGTCACTAGGATGCCACACTGCGTTGGAATTACATGGTCCTTAAGGTCCCTTCAACCCAACCCATGCTATGATTCCTTGATCATCATGGTGCACTAGCAACAACCCCTTGTACAAGACAAAGCCAAGGACATCTCAGAGTTTATTCTGTTTCTTGTGTTGTTTTCACATATTTACCTTTCCTAAATTAGAACATAATTTAATGAAGGATTCAGTTTAATTCATCAATGGCATATTAATGGGCCAAGGAAAAATGTGTTAGTGAAAGCACAAGTAACTGAATAAAAATCCAATTTCATTATTAAATAATAGACAACACAGAACAGAAAAAGCTGTAATTTGTATGCTCACTGCAGAGCAAAAGACAATGAAACTGCTCTTGGGGATGTAGGATTTTAAAAATAAAGAGCTATTAGGTGCTCATTAAGAACAATTGTTTTTAACCAATTCATTATAGTAGAACCCAGAGTACATGTAGTACTCCAGGATTTTACCAAACTGTGCTGTATAAATGAGAATTTACACAAGGAAAACCCCTTACTTGTTATGAGATATGCACTATATTTTCCTCAATATAGTGCCTGGATATTGCTCTTATACCAGCATATTTGAAGAGCTACATCTATTTCACAAAAAAAAGAGCATAGTTAATAATCAAATAAGAATGAATCAAATTAAGGTGTGGAAATATTCACTGCAAAGATGTGATAACAGATCATAATTTTGAAAAACTGTGCAAATTTCACATAATTTTTATTCTTTTTCTACAACTACTTTTCATATAACCTGTATTAAGACTGAAGCTCTAGATCACTTACAAAAACATGAAAAATATTTTTTGGTTCCTGTACAAACTGACACTGAAGAATGCATTGCTTTCAGTTTCCTACTACATTTCTTGAGATGAAGTCATCACCCACTGAAGAAAAAAATGTATTTTTTAAATTTTAAGACTGAAATGTTTCACTGAATGAGCTTTAGCCAAGAATCTTGCCTTCTGTATTTATTACTCTTGTTCTAGCATGTAATTATAATGTCAATATTGCAATCAGCATTTGAAATGAAATCTGCAACTTCAGAGAAATTTACAGATAAAAAGGAACTTTCTAGTAACATGCTGAAATACTCTTCTGCCCACTCAGGGGAAGCACTGAACACATATTCATAGAATCAGGATGTGTGATCTTTAAATGAAAAAATTAAAGACTACAGAAATGTAATTACACCACAGAATTTATGACTCAGCCTTAAAATGCAAAATGTTTTGAATTAAAAGAGAGACCAAGGCATTTACTTCATTTCCTTTCAAGAGAATCTGATCTTACTTAAGATATAGACAATCCAATCAAAATACTTAACTCATATTTCCTCTTGGATAATACTTCTTTTTGGATTCAGTGTAAATGACATCAACCAAGAAATCAGACACACAACCACATGGCAAATCTATTACACGTACAGGAAAGCTCCCCACACTCCACAGCTCAGCAAGTAAAAATCCTGCACAAGTGATGTCTTTTATTCAATTTCCATTCTCCTTTGTCTACAGGACTCAGCTTTAATTTTTCAGCTTCCTGTAGTCAGGAGCACTGAGGAAGGTACCTGCAGCAATCTGCTGCCTCCACCCTGGGTGCCTCTGTCTGGCAGCTCTTCAGTCATATTGATAGAAAAATTATCATTAATAGAATTAAGACCAGTGGCATACAAAACATGGGAAGAGGAAAAAAAAACCAAACTAGCCCCAAACCAGTGGGGACCATGATTATGAAGGACCTATGTGTACTTCAGACAACAGCAACATTGCAGTGTTTTACACAGCAGCAGTTACCACCCCACCCTTCCTGATCAGTGCTTGACTGCATCAGCCACTACAATCGAAGAAATAAAAGCAGGATATGCCTTTCAGAAACCCTCCACGATGATGATGAAAGGAACAAATATATCATTAACCTCCCCTCTCAAGAAACTGTGTATCATTGAGCCTAAGGAGGTACCAATCTACATCCCCTAGAACAATCTGAGGAAAAATGAGAAGCTCACAGGTATTAAGGCATGAAAAATGCCAGTAAATTCCTGGCATCTTACAGAAGAACACGTGAAATTCTTCTTCACCTAAAGTTTCATCTAATTTAAAGGTTTTTTGGAAATATATCCTCCCCTGATCACAGTGTCTGATGAAAAATGCAAATGATCACACCAGATAACATAATTAGAAACTTCTGAACCCAAAAGCCAGCAGAGAGAGGAATGTAATGAAGCTGTCAAAATTCAACCAGGCTTTAGAGATTCAACAGATAAAACATGGCAAGGGGAGAAAACAGAAAAACACAGCTCATACTGGGACCAGAACAAGCTTTCCAGGCAACTGCCAAAGCAGCCTAAAGCTGTGATAAAATTCTCAAACCAATGTAAAACAAACACATTTTAAATTCTCCCTAACCATAGCTTTACAGGCAGTTCCTCTCATCTGACAACATGGAATCACACACAGTAACTCAGCTTCTGCACAGAAGTTCTCTTGCCTTACAGCAGACTATTTTACAGGACAGAGTAGATTCTGATTTACCACTGATTTTCAGGAATATCTCTTTTGTACATTAGTACACAGTATTCCAGCTCAAATGTAAGGTTTTGACTGATAAGACTAAAAAGATGAAGTAGATAAGAAGCCTTCCTAATTAAATGTTACCCAACAGCTGTGTTTTTCCTATTGTTTAGTAAATAACATTTGCCAACTTATAAAGCATAAAATGCTACATACTTGAAGCAGAAGAAAGCCACCACCTACTGCAGTTGCTGCAAGCTTTCCAACTTTCTGGAACAAAAATCCCGCACACCTTAGGGGAACAAAACAAAAAAAAAAACCCAGTCTAATGAAGTTTTCTGCTGAACAATGCCACACTACACAATTCCTGACTGCATCTATTACCATTATTTCATTTAAAAAGCAGATGTATCATTTCATATTTACAAATTTAAAAATCAAGGCTATTTAATGCAAGCAATATTAAATTAACAATGTCTAAAACAAGACAATGTGAGTAATGGCTGCTTGCTCCTGACTGTCTGATGGCCCCTTTAAAGTACGCTTGAGATCTCTAGATCTTACTGCTATTAAATGTAGCATGTTAATAAAGCACAGCATAATTACATAACAGTGCTACTATAACTGTTCCCAAGTGGAATGTAAATACATTATACCATAATTTATATTAACTACACAACTCATAACTGAAAGATCTCAGTAAAAGCAGCACATCCTATCACAGGAGTTGAACTCAGTGAGGGCACTCTGCTGGGACATGGTGTTAAGTCTGTTTTTAATGGATCAAGGCAAGCAGAAAATCACCTTGTTCCCAGCCTCCAAACCCTCCCTCACCAAATGGAGAACAGCACAGACACCGATATTACAGAACAAAGATAAGGCAGGAAGGTGACCAGGATCAGTCCCCTTCCCAAAACTGCTGCAGAGCCCAATCCAATCTCGAAGCTCCATCAGGCTGCCAGGAGCCCTGACTCAGACATGAGTTTCCAAGGCTGATGGTTCCACAACTTCCCTGGGCAATTCCAGTGTGTCTAAACACTGGCCCACACACAGAGGGGAATTTTTCCCCCTGCATGTAAATAGTGAATTCTTATTTATATACATCAGTAGGCACCCAGAGAGATGTGCATCTACAGATACTGAAATGTGCATTTTCCAGATCATCCAATAAGCCAGTTTTTATGGATGCCAGATGAACTATTCCCTAGAAACTTTTGAGTTTACATGTACACATGTAATTTTTAAAAATCATTTTAAGGCTACAGAAGCAAATTATAAACTCTGACTGAAAGCTAAACCCACTTCACAAAGCTGTACTGAGCCTGGGTACAACAATCTCATTTTTAGTGTATTTCATCTTCCAGTTCTTGCATAATCCCTCTTTAAAAGTCACTGTGTTACCATAATGGTGTTTTTCAATGAATTTACAGTTTTTCTGTGTACTGGAATGGACAAATACCATCCAAATACCTCTGAAAAATAAAAAATATTTTTGCTGCTCAGGCTGTGACCACATTTTCCAGTTTAAATTCTCATCTTTACTGTCTAGCTTTCACCATGAATTATCCTAGTATAACTAGGCTGTGTATCAGTTAACATCAGAGCAAACTGTGAATTTGCTCAACATGGCTGCAGCTCAATTTAGAAGGAAAAACAGTCTCCAGGAAATGGGGCTCTTAATTAAATGTATATTTTGTCAACCTTTTCTCTTCCTTTCATTTCTTTTACCTGTAAAATATTTCTCAGCCATAATATAACTAAGTTTCTAAATCTAGACTAGTAAGGAAATAAGCTTTTCCATACAAAATAAAAGCTACATGCAGCAGTTTTCCATTTATTTCTTGTCATTTCAGAGCTCTGACATTTTCCCAAATCCTTTCCACAGTAACTAGTGTGAGTTCCCTTGGATAACTGATGTTTCACCACTATTAAAAAGCACTTCACAATGATGAGTCAGAGTAACAAGCTAAAATTGTTCACACATGAATAATCCTGATCGATGCTAAAGGAAATCCCATTAAACATATATTTATCTGCTTCAAATACCCTCGGAAATGGACCTTCTAACAAAGTAAAAGGTCTAGGTCAGTTACGGAAAGGGAAGCTCCCTCACCAGCCAGTCACACCTCCCATCACAATCTGTGTGGCTACAGAGTATTTTTCTACAATTGGTCCTGAATTGCGGCCAAACAAACGATTCCACCAATGGTGACGCCGAGCATATTCTGTTAGATCCAGCACTTCGTAGGAATCATCGTCACTGTCGTGCTCTGGAAAAGAAAAAGCAATTTTAAAAAAGTTATTTTCTCAGTTGTAGAGTAAATGAACAATTTATGTGAAAAGCCCAGACCCAGTCTGGACATTAAGTGGGTAATCCAAAGGTGTAAATTGTAGCGTACAAGCCACCTGTGGTCCAGCAGCTCACAGAATTTGGGGGATTTGGGGGTTCTGTGCCATCACCAAGGTAAGATGTACAAAGCTACAGCTGTGGTAAAATCGATAAAATCCATGACTGGCACTATAAAGGTGAACAAGAATCCCCCACCTGTTCAAGCAGGAACCAAGAGGCATCAGATGAAATGACCAGTCAGCTCGTTCAACACAAACAAAAAAAACCGAAACAACAAAAACCAAAGGGACAGACCAACACTTGGAAAGATGAAGAACTTCTGGCCCAGTGCTTTCCTCAGAGGACCGGGCATCAGCATTTGTGACTTCTGTTCCTTTTTCACAACAAGTGAAAGCTGGCACATCAGTTAAGTTCCATGTTCACAGGACAATTCTGCCAATGTTTTCAAAACAGGCATCCTACAACTTCAAATTAAGAGATCCTCAATACTGTGTATACTCAAACATCAGAGGAAAGAGATGGGTCTAGATTTTTAAAGAAACATATTTTAAAAGTGTTTTACATTCTGTGTCATACACACGTGAACTGAAGTCCACTATGTTTATTTAAGGTTAAATCTAAATTCAGCGATACTGGTTGGACATTCCAGAAAATAGGAGCAGTTCAATTATGACCTAGAATTATTACCTAGAATTAAAGTAAGACTATAAATATAAACATTTTATTAGAATTTTGACAGCTTTTTAACTTGTACTACCAGTATGGGTAAAAACTTCAAAGACTGCAAGAAGTACACATGTAGGTGTGCATTATTTCCCTTTATTACCACATGTTCTTGAGTACTAAATAATAAACAGCGAGATCCATAATGTTAAATTGTTATTGAATGTTCTTTCTTTGAGGTATTGAGGACAACACATTTAACTTCTTTAGATGGAGAATACTGAAACACTGTCACGAACAGTTACATTAATTCTGCCCTTAAATTATTATTATTTAAACCAAAACTCGTGTACACAAGTCTAACACGTTCTGTGGCAAACAACACTGCCAGAGCGTTTTCTACTGATGAAAAACACTCCCTGCATGCGGCAAATGATGTTCTGGACATTCCCCAAGCACATCGAACTGTGCCAGTGCCGAAAGGCGCCGCAAGACGAGGCCACGGCGATGCCCGGAAAGCCGCGCACGGTGAAGGATGCGGCGGCCATGGGGGCTGGAGGCTCCCGCTTCCCGTCCCGCATCCCCCCGGCACCTCCGGCTGCGCGGCCCCGCGCCCCGAGAGAGCTCGGCCAGCACTCATTCTGTCTGCGGGCCTGCCTAGAAGGGGTTTCAGTGATTAAAGCCGGGAAGGAGATTCAGCCCGGGTGATGCCGGGGGCGCCGGGGCCGATGCGCCGGGCCGCGCCGTTGAAGGGGGACACGCAAGGGACCGGGGAGGCGCGGAGCCCAAGCCCTCCCTCCCCGCCCCCGGGACGCAGCGCGGGCAGCTGGAGGGGGCTGCCCGCCGCCCCCGAGAGGAGGAAGGGCGCTCGCCGCGCCGCCTCCTCCCCGCTCCCGTCAGGAAGGGGCCAGCACTGACCTGAGGCGGAGCGGGGCCGCCGCGCCGCCATGTTGGCCGGTGCCGAGGCGGCGAGCGGCCTCCCCGCTGCGCCCCCAGCGGCCGCTCGCGCCCCGCCCCGCCGCGGTGCCGCCCCCTCGCGGCCGCTGCACGCATGCGCCTCCCGACCCCCTTCCCCCCCCGGGGTGTCCGTGAGGGGGGAGCTGAGCGGAGTCGGTGCGTTTGGGGAACGTGCGGTGTCCCGAGCTGGAAGGGACCCGCCGGGATCATCGAGTCCAGCTGCGTGCCCTGCGCAGGATCCAGCCATGTGCCTGAGAGTTATCCCAACGCTTCCTGAGCTCTGCCAGGCTGGTGCTGTGAGCACTGCCCTGGGGGGCCGGTTCAGTGCCCAGCCACCCTCTGAGGGAAGAACCCTTTTCCTTATACCCAACCTAAACCTGACACAGCTTCAGGCCATTTCCCCGAGTCCTGTCACTGTCACCACAGAGCAGAGGTAGAGCCCGTCCCTCCTGTTCCCCTCCCAAGGAAGCTGTAACTGCAGAGAGGTCTCCCCTCGGTCTCCTCCAGGCCGAACAGACCAAGTGCCCTCAGCCGCTCCTCACACAGCTTCCCCTCAAGGCCCTTCACCATCTTCGATGCCCTCTTTTGGGTTCTCCCCAACCCAAAGTTCAATGTGTTTCTTGTATTGTGGTGGCCAAAACCGCACAAAATATTCAATCCTGTGCCATGAGGGGCTCATTGATCCCAGTGATGGGGATAAGAACCCCAAAACCTTCCCAGTATCTCCAGCTGTGTGTGAGGAACAGAGCATGCAGTCATGGCTGGACAGCAGCTGTGTGCCATGAGCCCCATAAAAATTAATAACCAGAAAAAAACAAACACAAGGCCCCTCAAAGTACAAAGGTTAAAGCCAATGTGAGCTGTGAAACATTGGAAAAAACTGAATTTGAGCGCTGGTGTGCTCCCTCCTTCAATGCATTGGTGGGGTTTCAATGGGCTAAAAGCCACATAATTGTATTTTCTTACTTTTTTTTCAATTGTGTGCAGCCCTAAAATAGAGGTGGCTGACACAGTTAAGTGCACCTTCCGGAGCGTTATCACAATGTGAATGAAGAAAGCATCAGTGAACATAATTTATAAATAATAAAATTGAAAACAAATTATTTAAAAGTGTTTACAGCTTCTCACTTGGACTCTTACACTGCCAATACACAAGACAGGCAATTATAATGGAAAAAATCCACTTTTCCCTGTGTCATAAGGCCATTTTTATAGAGTAAGCATTTAGGATTTTAATTAAACCCCTTAATTACACCAGCCTTTACAGACATATTAAAAAAGGGGAAAATGTATCTTCCACAAGAAGGTCCTTTAGTCTGCTCTGAAACTGAAATTAGCATATAAAACTTGAAATTAGT
Source organism: Motacilla alba alba (assembly GCF_015832195.1). NCBI lineage: Eukaryota > Metazoa > Chordata > Aves > Passeriformes > Motacillidae > Motacilla > Motacilla alba. The sequence continues at coordinate 6,059,085 of NC_052016.1, read as the reverse complement.
GTATAAAGCGGTTGTTTGCTTATTAAATTATTTTTATTACAAACATTTGCCATTGTGATAAGCAGGTGACAGCATGCCAGGCAGAACTAGTGATATATTGCTTTCTCTAAGATTTTTCAACAGATATGTTCCTATATGGAGCACAGATTTGTTTCCTATGATTTATTTTGACAAACACTGTGCATCTTGGGAGTTTTCTTGTTTAAGCATAAAATTGGTGGGTTTGGTATTCACTTCCCAATCAGTAACAAAGTGTTTATTGACTTCTCCCAGTCAGATGGGAGTAAGATCCCAGTAAGGTAAGGGAGGTGACCAGAAAGTTTTGCTCAGGTTTTGTGAGCCTGGCTATTTTTGTACCTTTTGTAGCTCGAATTCTTAATATTTGGCTTCCCTATTTTTAACTACGATCAGTTAAAAATAGCAGCACTTCTCAGATGACTTTCCCCAAGTCTGTACAAACAATTATATTAATTTCCTTTCAGAACAGGGAGGTTTATATAATTAGCACTTTTTAGAAGATTAACATTAGAAGCTTCATTGTGTTCTACATGCGACTTCTGTTTGCCTCCTTTTGCACCCCTCATGCCAAGTCAGGGTGATGTGGCAAGTGGCAAGGAAGGAGTTTAGGAAAGACCCAGGGAAAGCCCTTTTGGCAGGTTTTGGGCTTGAGGTATCTCTGTTCTGGGATCAGGGTGCACCCCTTGCCCAACACAAGACATTTCCCAGTGGGTTCCAGTTGTGTCGGATGCAGCGGTGCTCCCAGCCCTGGTGCTCAGCCCAGCCTGCTCCTGGTGCTGTGAATGAGCACAGTGGCTGCCCAGGATCTGCAGGCACTGCCTGGGGGATTGGCTTGGTGCTTGCCCAGCAAATGCCATCAGGATTGTTCTTGCTTCCAGCAAAATCCATACCCTGTGCAGAGACAGCAAACCTTGTGGCTCCAGAGACCAAGAATAACTGGGAGAGCTTTTACCAGCCCCGCTGTGATGTATAAAATTCCCCAAGCCCATTCAAATCTCTTGCACACTGATGCCTCCTTCAAGCTATTCATGGCAGATTCTTTCCTTTCCAAGGAAAGGTAGACAATTTAAAGTCACGCCACATTTTTGCTTCACCATTAAAGGTTCTTCAGGAACAAAATGTTTTCCTGTATCATCAGAAGGATGGCACAGAAATATTGCTCTCTTTGCTCTATAAGCACTGCCTGCAAGTTCAGGCTATGCAGCCACCCTCTATCCTTGTACCTGTGACAAGCAGGTTTGCTGTCACAGCTTGCAAACGAACATACATGGCACACACATACCTTACAAATAATAAAAAACTCCACACTAAGAAACCAAAAACCCCAAAAACCCCAAAAAGCAGAGAACCCCCCCAATCTTCAAATGCCTACGTGATTCTAATCCTAGCAGCTTCTTTGTGTTGCTGACCAGAATTCCAAACTGGGACACACATCCTTTAATTTTTTACCATCTTGCATGATTAATTATAAAAACTAAAGGCAACACACACTGCCAGCCGTGCCCACTAGGCCTTACTTGTGAGTGAAACTTGTGTTCTCCACAGGCTTAACCTCGTAAATGCAGTCAGAATAACCTGGCAATAAAGGTACTGGAGCGAATGGATGATTCCTTTTTAAAAAACTGAGTGGACATTTTGTTATTCAAAGCTCAGTTGGCTGGAAAATGGCAGAGAAATGTCTCGGAAGGAATTTGGGTTTTAAGTCCATCAGGATCCTGGGCAAGGGCTGTTGTGGAGCAATAACCTGAGCCATTAATGCAGTAAGAAGTGCCATGACTTCCTGACAAAGAGCAGTGCAGGGCCAGGCACTGATCTCTTCTCTGAGGTGACCAGGGACAGGGCCCAAGGGAATGCCATGAAGTTGTGTCAGGGGAGCTTTAGTTTGCATGTCAGGAAAAGGTTCTTCCCACAGAGGGTGGTTGGGCACTGGAATAGGCTCCCCAGGGCTGTGGTCACAGCTCCAAGCCTGACAGAGCTCAAGAAGTGTTTGAACAACGCTCTCAGGCACATGGTTGGATTCTTGTGGATGGGCCAGGAGCTGGACCCTGATGATCCTTGTGGGTCCGTTCCAACTCAGGATATTCCATGATTCTATGATGTTAAAATTAAGATAATCCTCCCTGTAATTATGATGTTAACAAACACACATCCTTGTGTCTCCTGCCATCTCCATGTGAGGTTTTGGATGACTTGCTTGTATTGCTTGTCTTCAACCTTCCTCTGTCACTTTTCTTTGTAAAATGTTTGCTGTGAGGTTTAACAAAATTTAATTATGAGTATTTTTTCTTGTTTGCGAATGTCATTAAATTCTGCTTTTCAGTTTTGTACCACTTGATAACAGCCTCCTTTATCTTAGAATCACAGAATAATTTTGGTTGGAAAATAACTTTAACATGATCAAGCCCACCCATAAATCTTAATTCATTTATCCTAATGAAATATAAGTTATAAATTCCCACCACAATTTATGTATGAGTGAAGGAGAAAGGGGCAGAGAAAGATGTGTCTGTTGTCTCCATTAACTAACAGGAGTTTAAATTGTCTTTTGCTGAAGAATTCAACTGATATAAAAAGAAAAACTAAGTTTCGTGTGCTGTGTGTGGAAGGTGTTTAAACAGGTAATAACCAAAGACATCACCCAGGTAAGATGCACTGGATCCACAGCACCTGCATTTTAATTATTAAGCAAAACTGATGGTTAGTGTCAGGTCAGGCTGCAGCAGGACACATTCCCATGACCCTAGCCTGGAAAAGTAAGGAAATAAAAATAAAAAGTTAAGAGGGGGGATTGATCTTTCGTGTTAATTTTGTTTACTATATTGTTAATAATGCACGCTGATTATCCATTAATCTTTTGATCTTAGCTCTGATGAGTTACCAGGCTTGGGCTGCAGCACAGAGCTCTGACCGTGACCTCCTGCTATTGTGTGAATCCCATGCATGCGTTGGGATGGTCGGTGTGCCGTGCCTGTGGAAAAACGCTGGGATCACGGCCAGAGGGGAGCCAGGGAGCCAGGCTTGGGGCAGAGCACCCCTGGGGCGGAGCTGAGCTCATCATTCCTTTAGGATCTCCCCTGGAGGCAGCCAGGGCTTCAGCGGTGGCAGCAGAATGCAGGAGGACAGGACTGCAGTGACTCAGGAAGGGTCATCTTGCATATTTAAAATGCTTAATAAAAACTGGAGTGTTCAGCTAAATTTGAGGCTTCGTGATTGCCCAGGCAAATAAAGGGCAGTGAGGGGAACTGAATCTTAGAAAGTCTTGCAAGGCTCTGGAAGGTTGTCTTCCATCTGATATAGGTGTCTTTCTGTTGTTATATTCTTGTTTAAAATTTTTCTCCACATGCAAAGTGACTTTTTTTTTTTTTTAATGAAAGGGTTCTGCCAAGTCTGTGTTCTGAATTTGCTGTTTTCTTGTAAGTAAAACATAAAACATTTTTAATTATCTGGAGGTAACCTTTTGTTTACTGCATGTCCATATTATAAAATTTCAGAAAAGTGTGCTGACTGTAGTACTGCATTATTTTAGAGAAGTTCTTTAAACAGTGTGCTCATGAATATAATGATATATTTTGATTTCAAGTTCTCCTTTGGGGATAAATATCCAATCCCTTGGTAAATCCTGTAGGTATTCTGGAGTTCCCTGCTGCTGTCACTCAAGTACTCGGACAAACCAAGAGAGAGTGAGAACAGACTGATAGTCTGGCAGTCTGTCTTGCCAAGCAAATGTAAGGAATTACTTTTTAGAGGAGCTGCGATGATGAATCAATCATACACACCACTTCCACAGCTCACAGATGTTCCTATTTTCTGTAGCATAAGTGCACATAAACAATGAAAAGAAAAATGAAACTTCTTTGCATGGCTTTTTACAAAGTTAAGGGTAACTGGGTAATAACTAGGCAGGGCAGATTCAGAAAAAAATCCACACTGAAAAAGTTGAAAACTCTCCAGAAATACCATCTAAGAGGTGAAGAGCCCAAAGAATTTCAGATTTTTCTGTTCGTGAAGCCCTGCACCAAGAAAAGGTTAAAAATCCTAAACTGAAGGAAAACATGGTAATAATGTTTTTCATTTTCTTGCAAGAAACAAAAAGCAATACAGAACCGTAATGAGTAAACACTAGACAGTACACAAAGAGAAAGGATAATTGCTGTGAGTCATCACTGCTGGCAAGGAAAACCTTTGATCAGATGCTGCTGTGCCAGTCACAGGTAGCCTTCACTGAAACACCTGGCTGCTCTCAGGTCACCTCAAGCTTATGAAGAGCCCTCCTACAGCTTCTTCTTCCGTGCTGCCTGGTTTTGGCTGGAATAAAACTAAACACATTTCCCTGGATAACTGAAAACATGCCAAGACAGTCAAACATGAGACTCCTGGAGTACAGGGCTGCCTCCCACTGCCCCGTTCCCCACGGCTGTATCCCCTTCCTAGATGGAGATCTCAAAATAACATCTCTCTGGCCAAAGGACTAGCTTGCTTTAGTGACCCTGAGATCAGGGGAACTGGATTTGTTTCCAAGGGTAATTCTCCTGCAAAGATTGAGGCCCCTGGCAACTGCGGAGACAGCCTGACAAGCTAGAGAGGCTTTTCTTATTGTATTTGTGTGCAGTAACTGTAATTCATCACCAAGACTTTCCCAAACTTTACAAAGGCAATGCCAAACAAAATTTAAATAATTTCTTTATAACAAAGCTTGTCTTGAAAGATTGCCCAAAGGATCAAACTCTCATCCAGTTACCTTTCAAAGCTCAATAATAATGAAATAACTGTATCATAGTGTTGTTTCCAGTAGCACTGTTAATTTTTCCAGGTTCTAAATACTCAAATCTTGATTTCTCCTAAAATACTAATGCAGTTTGACAAAAATTGAAAGCAGCCATTGCCCCTGATAAAACTGTTCAAAGACAGATGACATTCACCTTTTCCTCCTGGTTTTGTCCGATGTTTGTTTCTGTGGAAGTATTGTACCCGCCATGACTCATCACCACTGACCACCTACCAGCACCTACAGTCTCTACAAGGACTTGATAATGATTTTTGCAGACTGAGAGCTGCACCCTCCTAAAGAAGAGCAAGCCCCACTCTGCAGAGCTTTCAGCACACGGCAAGACAGAGGCTGTGCCATCTACTGAAGCTGTTTGAGACACAGTTCAGAGTTAAACATCTGTAGAAGCAGCAATACTGACTCTGATTGAATCTGAAAATTGTATGGATAGGGATTAGAGGAGGAAATCTACTTTGTCTTCCGGTCATTAACTCAATGAGCAGGACATACAGGCTGTATCCACAGAAGTTTTTGTGCCATACGTTTCCTGGCACTGACACCATCTGCCCAATCCCACAGGCTGCAGCAGCAGTGACAGAGAGGTAGCAGTGGCTCCAGTCCAGCCATTGGTGTTTGAATGCTGTTCTCACTGAGTCTCATCCAGAATTCCTCAGAGGAGGAGGAGAAGTGTAGGATATTTGCTTGGTCCACTGTCCAGCTGGAATCTAAACAAGCACTTAAGAGTCCTCTAGTCTGCTCTTGTAGCCACAAACCACAGATTCACTCAGAAGAGGGCAAGCAAAACAAAAAAGACCTAAGTGCAGCCAGGGTGACTTTTCAGAGGAATTTCCCCATGTTCATTTTTTAAATTGTTTCCTACTGAGGGCTCTTTCTGGATATTTGTCATGTCAGATATTTGTCCATGTCAGATGGAACATTAGAAACTGTAGTGATAGGACAAGGAGTAATGAGTTCAGATTGAAAGAGACAAAATTTGGGTTATGTATGTAGAAGAAATTCTTTACTGTGAGGCTGGTGAGGCCCTGGCACAGGCTGCCCAGAGAAGACGTGGATGTCCCATCCCTGGGAGTGTTCAAGGCCAGGATGGATGGAGCTCTGGGCAACTTGGTCTAGTGGAAGGTGTCCTTGCTTATGGCAATGTTTTGGAACTGGGTGATCTTTAAGGTGTCTTCCAACCCAAACCATCATATGGCAAGCCTGATTTTGAACATGGAACTTGTTTGCTCCCTATTTATTGCACACCAGGGCTTGCCTGGTGTTTCCAGGGAGTTGTATGGAGGCTGCACCGGCAACTGTTGACAGGCAAGTGCTGACAGCTTCCAGTGCTCAGCCACATGTGAGCTGCACAGGCACAGGACATGCGGGAGGACTGACCTGCTGCTGCCTAGCAGAGGAGGAGGTTGTGGAGAAGTAGTTCTTAGACACAGCCTCCAGCACCTGCATAAAAATATGCAGGAAGCAGAGAGATGGACATCCTGATCCAAAGGAGAAGGGGAGTCCTTCTGTGCCTGTACATTTCTATATGTTATGTGGGGTAAGATCAGGAGTGACACAGCTCAAAACCTTTCTGTGTCCATTTACCTCAACTTTGCCATTTCTAAAGACATGGATGCTTTCAGGGCTGTCCTGTGATGAGAAAGCATGGACGCTTTTGTTGCCAGGGTTTTTTCTGTGTCAGCATTAAGCTCCAGAAGCCAAGACAGGTGTGCTTTGGGACTCTGCCTCTCTGAGGTGGAGCTCACTCGTCAGCGTGACCACAGGGCTGCTCCAAGAAAGGAGCAGTGGTCTGTGAATCTCAAAATCCTCCACACCCATGCAGTCACCACTCACAGCATCCTGCGGCGAGAACTGCAGCTGAGATGCAGATCAGGGGAACAGGAGGAACTTCTTCACTGAAAGGGTTGGAATGGGCTGCCCAGGGAAGTGGTGGAGTCACCATCCCTTGTTCAAGAAACAACTGGATGTGGCAGCCAGTGCTCTGGGCTGGGTGCCAAGGTGGTGATCGAGTAAAGGTTGGACTCAATTATCTCAGAGGTCTTTTCCAATCTCACTAATTCTGTGATCCACAGGGACCTCACCCCAGAGTTACCAGGAAGGTGGTGAAACCAGGAAGGATGTTCTGATAACGATCACTAGTGTAGATGTACTTCTTCTTACTTACTCATGACATATCACTGAAGTTAAAAAGTAAACTAGTGAGGGAATGATAAAGCTGGGCATCAGCAGTTCAATATTTGTGAAATACAACTTCATAGCACATTGTCTATAAACTTTGTTTTGCAGTGTTTGTTTTATGGTTTTGCTTATTTATATTTTGCATATTTTATGTGCATTCTATATCCCATAGGCAATTTCTGCATTCAGTTCAGCTTTTTTTTTCCCTTCTGATTGATCAGGACCAGTAAGTAACCTTTAGAAAATTTGTTTGTTCTATTTGTTCCTGTCTTCTTCCTAAATGTTTGATGAGTGGGTGATTTGTTTGTGCTGTCATTACGAAAACCATATGTTGATGTGGTCTTATGGGGGAGTGTTTTTATTATTTTAAGAGTTCAACTAAGGATGTTTCCAAAGGAGTCGTAATTGCTCTTCTAAGTACAAAGGCTGAACAATGACTGGCTTACAAATAATGCCAAAAATCTGCTCAGCTCAGTCTAATTATTTCAAAGACTAAAATCTGTTTCTCAGAAATGTCTTCTTTCCACAGCCTGAACTTTTTAATATACTAAGAAATTTATATTTCTGGAAGTTCTTTATGGTTCACAGTCCCTTGGAGCAAGGAAAAGTATCCAATTTTTCATGTACATCTCAATGTATGCAAAAACTTTAAGGCTGCCCCTGTCTTGATGTGAAATTTATGGTGCCCCAGCATAACCATTGCTGGGGGTTTGGTTGTCCTTTTCATGGCTGTGATCAAAACTGGAGGGAATTTTCTGCTGGGAGAATGCTGATGCCATCTGCTCCTGGAAACACCTTGTGAGGCTGTTTGGTGTCACAGACGAGCAGGACACAAGGTCCTGGCATGGGTGGTGTCAATCTTCTCCATAAATATGAGATTTCCAATGACACCTTGGGGACTCCATGAAGTACAAGGAATGCATCATGAGTGTAATGGCAGTAAAAATGATCCCAAAATTGGCTGGTCTGTAAGGGACTAGGTACTATCCTGGCAAAAGGGGAATCTCTGGAAGTGCCTCAGTTCCCAGTAAAGGCTGCTAATGAGGGAAGTATATGGTAGAGATTCATCTATATCTTTTATATTGAAAATATTAAATAACAACTATTATGCAGTGCTGCAGGAGTAAAGAAAATGAAGAGAGGAAAATCGCTGTGCAGCTGGCCAAGACCTTGAAAAGGACAGGCTCTTCAAAACAGTTTTCAGAAAAACAATTTCAAACCTCCCTGCTGCAGAGCCTCCTACACAGCCCTTGCAGAGAACCTTTCAGAGGAGAACTTTAAACAAAGGAGCGCAATCGCGTGGCCATGTTTTGAGAGCAGCAGTGTGGCACAGAAATGCTACTCATTTATAGGTGCACAGCAGCCAAAATCAGTTACTGATAAAGCTGATTTCTTGTGGGTTGCAAGGGAAAATTAACATGGGGGTAAAGTAGAAAATACTAATTCTGCAGTGAGGGACAAATGCCATGCTAAGTGTCATGCTAATGCCCTTTGAAAACATATGTGTGTATATGAAATTTAAATGTTACATTAACCATGCATGTATTATATAAATGGCATTAGATTGTAAATATTAGCTGAGATAAATGTGCATGGACTTCAATTTTTTGTCTGTATGTGTGTATGTATATATATAAAAAATGTAAGATCTGTGTTATTAGATTATTGGCAAAATGAATTGTTTATTTTTCTCCTTTATCCAGCAAAATTACAGAGGCAGTTGGCCCAGTGGTCAAAGCTGTTCAAGTGTTATTTTGTCTAAGAGTTCCTACATTGTGTAAGGTGGGGTCTCTATGCCTTACATGCTTAAAGACCAATGATTTCAGAGGATAAATATATGTATAAATATATAATGTTAAATCCATAGTGACTAGGGCTAGCTGGATACCTTAGATGGACTGAGAGGAGGTTAGAACTAGATGGTTTTAAAGGTCCCTTTTGACCCAGATCATTCTATATTTTTATGAAAATAGTAACAGGCAATTTTTTGGTGAAGGTTTCCTTTATGGAATTTCTTGCTCTATGTTTCCCGGCCTCCAAGCTGACCATTGACTTTTAGAATATCATGATCAGGAAGGAGATCCTGAGGGTCTGGAAGGTGATGTGAATGAAAACTCTGTCACAGGTCTTGGCTGAAGAATAGGAAGTTGTGTTGCTGGCTTTTCTTTGCTTTTGATCCAGGTTCATCATGGTAAAGTGCAGTAGCCTTTAAAAAATGGATCAGGCTGAGGTGTTCTCAGGCCGCTGCAGACATGTGACGGGAAACCTCTGTCTCCAGAGCACCAGAGCCAGGTCTCTGTGCTGCAGAGGATGGGGTTCAGCCTCGCTGAGGTGCACCCGACGTGGTGCCTGAACCTCCACAGCAGCCGCTGACTTCTCTGGAACTCCCTGGCCCTTCCTCATGCCAGAGCTGCCTCTTGCAGCTGCCTCTTTGGCTAGCCACTCTGTTAGCCAAAAGCCATTCTGCCCACAAACCATATGTAGTGCAGGGAAATACATCAGGAAAAGACCCAGCCCCATTCCTGTGCCTTAGATTTGCAGTTCCCGGAATTTCTCAGACCCCTCAGCCTGTGGTGTGAGCAAGGACAGCCCAACACTGCACATGGGCTGCAACCAACACACTCACAGCCTGGACTCTTCCAACGTATTTTCCCTGCTTCCCAATTCAGAACCATCCCACATTATTATTTTGCTCTGGAAATTATGATAGAAATATTTCCCTTTGTTAGAGTTCAATGAAAAATGGATTCACTCAAACTTACCTGAATTTATGGGGACAAATGCCTTCATTCCCTGCCTTATGGAGGCTGTAGGTTACCAACAAAGGGATAGGCATAACAGGGAGCTGGAGGGGAGGACTGAGAAGCAGGTTTTTTGCTCTTTTTTTTTTTTTTCTCACCAGGCATATCTTAAAGCCCTTCCTTGCTCATCTTGGTATGGGGTACCTTGGTATTTCTAGCTCCAGCTGCCAGTAACAGTGTTACTCATATTTGTTAGACAAACCAAAGAGCAGAAACCTGTCCCTTAGCTGGCTGTGCCATAGCACAAAGACAAGCAACTTTAAAGAGAAAAAAACAAACAAACAAACCCAATGTTGAGCTCACTGCAGGATATTTTCTTGTTGGATATTCCTTGTGTTTCCTTGGGGCTGTAGTAGCCAGACCAGCCAACCTGGGATACTGCTGAGCATTGTTAATCTAAAGCAGTGGATCACTCCTTCTGAAAATAGAGTTTTTTCATAAAGGAAAATACTATTTTCTATTTGCTGTAGGCTGTGTTTGGGCCATGACCAGTGGGAAAGCAGTATTGTAGCAACTTTGGTATAACACTGCCCCTGAGTTTGCTGCCTGGCTCCACATCCCCATTGTGGGTGGAAGCCAACAGGATGGATGGAATGGTGGCTTCCCCAAAGCTGAACTGCAGCCAAACCCTAGGGCAAACTTCTGTTTTAGCTCCTAGACAGAAACCCACCCACCAGTTTTCTTTGGGAAGAACAGGAATTCAAATGTTGGTTTGGCCTGAAAATTGTTCTGGCTACCCTGAAGGCAAAGGGAAGGTGATTCTGCAAAGCCACAAGAAGCAAGTATTTTAATTCACAAATCATTTCCCTGATTTAAAATGCTAATTTTTATCTAACATTTTCCTTACTCCAAAACCACATTGGGTTTCAGTTACATTTCCTTTGAAACCAGAAAGCGATCATGCTGAAAGGCAATAAAAGGAACTCAGATTACATTTTTCTTCCTTCCTTGTGCCTTTCCCTGCCTCCCCACATGTTAGAGGGGAAAAACTGGCTGCTACTATTGCACTAATTTGGAGTCAGGAGCAAATGGTGCAAGATGCCATCAGGGAATGAGTATATTTAGCACAGGAGGGGTATTTCTGAAGAACTTCTTAGCTAGAGCTCCTTGCAGATGGCTTGTGGCTGGGGTGGAAAAGCTGACTGGTGCTCCTGAGTTTAACTGAGCTCTCTGAACACGTGGCAGAGAGAGCCTTTGACTGTGCCTGCTCCATGCAGGTACAGTCTGTGCCCCAGGGGGATTAAAGCCCTGAAATGCACAGGGTGACAAAGGGAAATGTGTCCCTGTGGCCAGTGGCAGCGAGAAGGCACCAGCTGCTCGGGGTACCCTGGGCAAAGGCAGGGCTGGGGCTGCCAAGAGTGATGGTTTCACAATCCATTTGTCAAGAGGGATAATTCGGAGCTAATCCGTATCTGAGATGCTGCCTTCGTGCCACTAGCAGGGAGATAATATCCCTCTGTTCCTGCAGTGTCTGCTGTCTGAAAGGAGAGAAAAATCAAGTTCCTCTTTGTCTCAGGAGCAGAAGAAATGCCATCGTCCTCCATGGAGGCAGGGGTGTCCACAAGATCTGAAAGGTCTGCTGGTGTTTTGATGCTGAATGTTCTCACAGCTTGCACTGTCACTTTCACATTTGCAACACAAATATGAAATATTGCCACATTGTCCTGGTGGTGTTTGCCCATGCTTTGTGAAATAGAGTGTGGCTACAGATTTCACAGAACAGAGGGAATATGGGCCTGCTCCTGGCAGGATTCATTCATTGCCCTTTAATGGGATTTTATTGGTTTGTAATGAAATGCGATGAATTAATCACATCTCAATTATACTTACAAATACATTGCTGTATTTTAATGTGTGCATGCATGTTGGTCTGTTTTTAATTACCCAGAAAATGTGAAGTTAGCATAGTAAGATCAAAGAATTCAAATTTGTCCCTCAGTGAACAACGTCACAGCCTCGCCACACAAAGGCGGGCTGGGAACGAGCACAAAGAAGCAGGGAACTGGGGACTTCCCGTCTTGGCAAGGACGAGGACTGGCAAATGCAAGAGGCCAGACAATCTGATGAAAAACTGATCCTTATTCTCCCTTCTTGTTTTTCACTCCCACATCTCCCTTTTTCAGCCTGAAATTCACTCTGCTTGTTTCCAGTGAGTCCCTGCCTTGCCACTCTGTCAGGCCTTTGGGGTGCGGTAGGGGATCCTGAGCTACATCCTCACCTGCTGGGGAGTCCTGCTTTGGAGTCAGGCACCTCTCTGTCCTTTCAGCTGGTTCAGATTTATCCCAGGGTCCTCTTTCTTTTTTTTTAATCTCTCTGTATCGGTACTTCTGGATAGCCCAGTTTGCTTTTGGTCTTGCCTACTGGGAATGTCAAGTGAGGATAAAATGAAACTGTGGGTATATAAAACATAAGGAGGTTTCTACAGAAATATGATATGTATTAAAATCAGCTCATTCATTAGCACTCACACTGTGAATTTATTAAACACTCTTAGTTAACAAACAGGGTTCCTAGTTCAGTGTCTAGTGTTGCAAATAACTGCTTTCTGTTTACTAAATAAATTGCATCTTCTACTGAATAAAGAAACAATTACATATGGATTTTTATTTATTTCCAGCTAAGTCCACAAAAAAGTCCTCTGGTGCCTTACCTTACACGTGGAGCAGCCACAGTCTGCTCTGAGTAGCTGTGTTCACTGAAGGGCCTCCTTGTACAATCTCTGTTTAACACATCATATCACCATTTTCACTGCTGCATAGTCATTCATGCTTACATTAGAAGAATCAGAATAACATTTCATAGAGCTTCCTTAAATTCTTTACTCACACTGAGATTCCTGGACAGTGTCTGTGTCTGGCACTTGGCTGTGGTTAAAGTAGCTCAAGTAATAACAACACTGAAAGAATGAATGGGAATGCTCTGTTGGACTTGACCCTACACCCGGCTCCTCTGACCAGGCCAAAACATCTTCTAGCCTGGGTCCCAATGGACATTCAGAACCACTCAACCATAAAGGGGAAAAGAAGGAATTATTTAAGAAAGTAGTGAAATTAGAAAGCCAAAATGTTTCTGCTCAGCAGGTGAAAAAAATTGAAGCAGGCATCAAAGTCCAGTAGAGGAGCAGGAAAGGGGATGGAATGGGAGCATGATGTGATCCAGGGAGGCAGGAGCATCCAAGGGCTTCAGCTGGGCACTTCGGGATGCTGGGTGCTGGAAGGGGACTCGGCCACTGAGCACACTGGCACCATGGAAATCAGCAGAGAGGCAAAAACCTGCAGGCACCTGCTCGGAGCTGGAAGATTTCTGCAGTTCCTTACTCATGATTATAAGAGACACAAAGCTGTTTTTCTAAATATAGAAAAACATACAGTAGAAATTACTACAAAGCACTCTCGATTACTTGGGTATAAATAAAGCAAGTCATGTTCCACTTTATAGTGCAAATGCTATTTACAGCATCAGAGCCTGTGCTAATTTTCACAGTTACACAACGCGCTACTGTTCCATCGAGTCAATAGGACTTTGGAAGTGAAAATGAGGAAAGGTCTCAGTAACAGCAAAATATTAAATGGCTACAGGCAACTGTTGTGAAATCAGAAAAAGTACATTTATACTATACATAAAACTGAGCTTTTTTAATTATGATGGTCAAAGAAAATAAGTGCAAATAGATCCTTTGGGAGGCAGGGGTAATAATTAATATTTACACTGTAGTTAGGCTGTTTATGTCTAAAGTATTAAGTACAATTCTTCAATGTCTTAGGCCAGCATTTGATTGATCTTGCTACTGTAAAACATTGTGGTTTCTAAGCTACCAAACCCCTTTTGTTGTTGTTGTTGTTGTTTTGGTTTGGGGGGCTTTTTGTTAACTTCCATTTATTTTTATTTGGGAAAGAAGCATATTTTGCAGCACTCTGGGCATTATATCAATTTCTCTCATAGTGATCCTAGAGCAAGCTCCATACTAATGACATCTGAATTAAAAACAACAGAGCAAAAGATTTTTCACTCATAACCTCCCAGCAGAAAAATAGATCAATAATCCAGAAGTACTTGTCTCTTTCATAATTCCCTATATAAAATAACTACTTTATGCTTGATGTAAGAGTAAGATGACAAATCCTGGCTTTTGTGGAAAGCAGCTGTTTGCTAAATCCATCTTCAACTCACTGCAAATGAAAATGTCATCTGTAAAGGTCTCTCATTTTTTTAGGATAATTCATCATAGTGATTAGGCACCTCCTGAAGCAAGACGTTATCGACTCCTGGTTTGGAAGAGTTAATTCACTGCGCTGCAAACTGATGTGAAATGAAAGAGTTGCCAGGAAAGAAAGTTTTGGCTTTGATATGGAAAATGAGCAGAATGAAACTGAGACATCAAAAAGAGCTTTTTATAGAAAACACTCTGTAAAGCTGAATCAGAATCACAGAATCAATTAGGTCGGAAAAGACCTCTGAGATCATCGAGTCCAACCTGTGACCAAACACCACCGTGTCACCCAGCGCATGGCACAGAGTGTCACGTCCAGTCTTTCCCTGAACACCTCCAGGAATGGTGACTCCACCTCCTACCTGGGCAGCCCACTCCGATGTCTAATCACCCCTTCTGTGAAAAAATTCTTCCTAATGTCCAACCTAAACCTCCCCTGGCACAACTTTAGACTGTGTCCTCTCATCCCGTTGCTGTTTGCTTGGGAGAAGAGACCAAACCCCACCTGGCTACAGCCTCCTGCCAGGGAATTGTAGAGAGGAATGAGGCCCCCCTGAGCCTCCTTTTCTTGTGCTCCAGGCCCTTTTCCAGCTCCAGTCCTATTCTCTGGACATGCTTCAGCACCTCAATGTCCTTCCTGAATTGAGGGGCCCAGAACAGGACACAGGATTCAAGGTGTGGCCTCAGCAGTGCTCTGTGCAGGGGCAATCAGTGCCCTGGTCCTGCTGGCCACACTGTTGGTGACACAGGCCAGGTGCCCTTGGCCTCCTTGGCCACCTGGACTCACTTGGCAGAAGTTCTGCTCCAGTGTCCCTGGTCACTCCCAGCACTCTGGTCAGCAGGAGCACTGACTGCTGCCCTGCTTGGCACTTCTTACACCCGCTCCAACTGAGCAGCTCCGCAGCATCGGTGTGGGAAATAGTAAAGCTAAGAAGAAAAGTCCTGTTCCTGAAGAACCTCAGCACACATCAACACCACCAAATGTTACTGCTGAGCCCTGTTCCTTGCCTTCCTTCCAGGAAATCCTCCACACACATCTTTGTAGACAGGCAGGGCTGCATCCCACAGGCCCTGGGGTAACAAACAGAATGCAGCTCTGATTGGGAACAATGACTGATTAAAAGTGCTGCCACTTCCTCCTGGAGGTAAAGGGGTAAGCTCGGCATCCAGACGTTTTTTTTCTGGCAGATTTGGATTTCCAAAGACTGAAACTCTTGTAGTCAATCTCCCCATATGTACAGCCTTTAAAGTGAACTGATATAGATGGCAGAACTGAAAAAAGAGACTGACACAGTAAATCACAGTGATTTATGAGCATTTAGGTATACGGGAAAACTTACTCATTCCCATTTACTTAAAAATAAATACATTACTTATTTATAGTCTTCATTCTCATGCAGCAGAGAGTGCTTTGGGGTTTTCTTGACAAATTGAAGTCATAGGATTTTACCAATTACAGGGTCAAATTCCTCTATCCCTTGCATGCCTGTATATGCAGTTTCAGAAGGATGAAGTACAGATTTTAGATATTAAAGCCTTATTTTATTAGTCATCCTAATACATCCAACCAATACAAAATTAATCACTGATTTTTCCATGTCTCTCCCTATTTAGTTTAAATGTTCAAAGGAATGCTTTATGCTGCCATGTAGACATCAGTAACTAAATGTTTGCTAATAATTAGCCTGAATCTTCTATTTTAAAATTTCATATATATCCTTTCATTTTATTTAATGAGTTGCCCTCTAGATCCCTTCCTGATGCAGTAAGGCTTGCTTAGCTTATATATTTCAATTGTACATCAGTCTGGAATATTTCAAGCAGCAGAAGCAACGTGGCATGCAGAAGCATGTGGCAAATTTTGGGAACGGGATAATAAGGAAGCACAATAAACATGACCAATATTCCTTTCTTTTGCTGACAGTTTTAGCCCCTGAAACTGTAAACACATAATGTCAAACCTTGGGATCCAAACCTTAGGGAGCTTACTAACTCCATGCCACTCCTCCAGAGACTGCTAATTAGGATAATCAGTAACAATTTCATGTTTGGGTGTTTTGTTAAAACAGCTTTCTGATTAAATCATGACTTTTAACCTCCTTACCAGTTTTCTGATCTTTTGTAAATCCCCTAGTTATTTTTCTGCTAACGAGATGAAACTGAAATTGGTATTTCAAATGTGATCTCAAAGTGAAAACAAGGCAGTGCAGGCTGGTCTTGTGGGTCATCTCTGCTGCTCATTGTTTTGGGTTGGTTTTTTTGTTTGGTTGTTTTTTCTTGTTTTGTTTTTTGTTGTGGTTTATTTTTCGGTTTGGTTTTTTTGTATGCACTTGTCTGATGCTGCTTCCAGGTTTCATCCAGCATTTCTGTCATCCAGGCTTTCCCCTGCCCTGAGCAGCTCTGTCCTGGATCACATCACCTTAGCAGGACCCAGTCACACCTGGCCAGGAGTGCTGCAATTTCTTGTTTTCAGTCTGCATTTGCATTATTGCATTCCTCTGGCGTTTGCATGTCAGAATTCATGTTAATTCTGGTAATTCATGATAATAATCAGCTTCCTTCCTTATTTCCTAAATGACTTATCAGTTTCCTCCTTTTGAAATAATTACAGAAGTAGCTGGGCAAAGCATGCATGGCTGGGAATACAAATTCTATGCAAAACTATTTATCAATTAAATAAGTCTGAACTACAAAAGTCCACAGAAAGTCTGCAGGCAGACAATCCAACTTAATAAAGCAACAAAAGAACATTTCAACTGCCAAAACTCCTCCACAAACCTTGGATGGAAATATAATTTGGAATTACAGACATATACTATAAAGAGAAAATACCACAGAGTGTGTTAATATAACAGGAAGGAAACAGTAAAGAATTTATTAAAATTCTTGAGATAAAGAAATTTTAGAGTCAGAACTCAGGTTCTGGTCTTCACCCTACAAAGCCTATTTTGTATTACTTAGCTGAGAATGGAGAATGAATTTACTCTGTTTTAATTTTAAAAATCTACAGGCATTTAGAACCATTATTAATTTAGGTTTGGCTGAAAGTAACAGTGAGATCTTGAAACCTCTGAAAACAAATTAAGGATATAAGGTTCATATATTTGCATGATTACTTTGATTTATGGGGATAAAACCAGCATTTTCACCCCCTGGTCACAATAGTAGGAAGCTACTTACCTTCGCACGGTTCATTAATTGGTTTTTTATTGTTTTGTATTTGATTTTGCAAATTTGGATGTGGCACAAAAAATTAACAAGACCCATGAACAGAAAGGCCAGACTATTTTACTAGACATAGTAGCAAAAGAAAAACAAATCATTTCATAGAGGATCCTATAAACGTTTATTTGCAGGCCTGACAACAATCAAAAAATGGATAAAATGTTAAAAGAATCTGCATTTTTTATTAAGTTGCAATAAAAATGCTTGGGGGTTTTGGGTACTTCCAAGTCCTGCACTGATATGTTGGGCCTGTTGGTGATCCCAGCCCTGCCTGAAATCTTCTGCACTACCAATGCTCATCTGAACAGCAGGTAACAGGTAACAGTCAGGTAACCAGTCAGGTAACAACTGCTTCCAGCTCATCCCAGTCTTCCTCCTAATCCTGCTCAAGCTTTTATGCTTTAAACACAATTTGCTTTAGCCTTTTCCAGCTACATTTCTATTGGGAAGATGTAATAATATGTCTTTACATTTTCTCCACAAGACTTGTCCCGTTTGTTTTGGTATTCATGGAATAAAATACCTTAGCAGAGGTGCCTTTTGTGTTCTCACTGCATTAAATTCAAATCCCATGGGTGCCGATTCACACCTTGGAGCCTGTGCACTTTGTGAACAGCAGCTGACACTGTTTGCTCCACTAATTATCACAAGGACTGTTTCTTTCCTGTGATACTCTCCAGGTGGATCAGCAAACTGCTCTTGTTTTCTGCACAGCCCTGTGATCACAGAACCACGGAGTGGTTTGTGTTGGAAGGGACCTTAAAGACCATCTAGTTCCAAACCACTGCCATGAGCAGGGACACCTTCCACCATCCCAGGTTGGTCAGAGCTCCATCCAACTGGGCTTTGAACATTTCCAGGGATGGGGCACCCACAGCTTCCCTGTGCCAGTGCCTCACCCCCCTCACAGTAAAGAATTTCTTCCTCAATCCACTCTTTTTCAGTTTGAAGCCATTCCCCCCTGTCCTGTTACTCCAGGCCCTTGTGAAAGCCCCTCTCCACCTCTCTGGTAGGCTCTCCTTAGGCACTGGAAGGGCTTTAAGGTCTTCCTGGAGCCTTCCCCAGGCTGAACAGCCCCTGCTGTCTCAGCCCCTGTCATAGCAGAGGTGCTCTGGCCCTCTGGCCAGCTCCATGTCCCTCCTCTGGACTCTTTCCAATGGACGCACGTCTTTCTTGTGCTGGAGGCCCCAGACCTGGATCACTGAACCTGCAGGAAAGATGCAACCAGAAATATGGCCATGGGTGGAAGCAACGCCAGGACTTCTTTTGGCAAGGGCCAGGTTTTAGATCACCCTCAGCAGGCTTCCCCTGTCCTCTGACAGCAGATTCCTGATCCCTTTGACAGTAGATGGAAGTGCTTCACTCATTTCAGTACAACCAGAATTTGTCTCTGGCCACAACAAAGGGAAAAAAATTCCAAATAACTTAAAGACAAATGTACAAAACACCTTGTCAGTTTTGACACATCACTCTGATGCACAGGTAGGTCACTAATAAAATATTTAACCTCTCAGTACTCCTATTTGAAAAAAAACACCACCACTATCTGAATTTGGAAAGTTCTACCTGCTGAACTGTGATGCAGCAGTGCAAGCATGATTTATCATCTTATTAGCAATGTAGAGGAGCAGAGCATTTTCCAGTAACTGCTGTTTATACATGACATTACATGGCATGTCATAAATGCGCAGTCCCCAAATATTTCTGTTTACAAGCTGCCACATGGAGAAGCCAACTGGAATCTGGTTTAGATGCTGATTTCTGACACGTGCTTTGTATACAGAAAAACCTGATTTATGAAATGTGAGATGGAAACTTGACAGGTTTTTTCAATACATACAAAAATAATTGACAGCACATAAATCACAACAACATCCAGAATGCACTTCTAAAAGCTTAAACTGCTTCTTTTAAAACTTGGCTCTGATTTTGCAAAAAATATTATAATTATTAGCTGAATTTGGCTCAAATTTCTTCTTATTATAATTTATACAGAAGATTCTAATAGGCTGGATGCTTTATTGACAAAAAAGGGCTGATAATCCAAGTCTAAGGCATAAGACTCTTGAACAAAATATGAGAATGAGGAGAGAGAGGGGAAGGCTATATCTTGTATGAAGTATTGTAAAACATATTAACTATGGGCTAATACAATGGCTAAAGTTTGTGCAGCTTGTCTCAACTGACCTGGGTGGAGCTGTGCTAATTTACTTAGAAATGGTAGAGAATTGTTTTTTTAAAGACAAAACTACTGTTATTCTGTATGGGATAACTGTAAACTGGTTAAATAGGGTATTTTCTCAAGTGAAAAGTTTTGATTAAAAAGGATCAAAACCTTTTTCTTCCTCCTTGGTTTTGGTTTTCTTTCCTTTCCTCCTTTTACTCTCAGCCTTCTCTTTCCTCTCTCTTCTGTTTTGCTTCAGAAAAAAAATGCAGAAAAAAAAAAAAAGAAAGGTAAATAAAGATGAATATGGCAAGAGTTTGTAACTTTTTAGTTTCACTGAAGACAAATTAAAATGATAAAAGAAGGAAGTTCCACAATTATTTGTTGTCTTTCGACTAAAAATGACAATGGAATAAGAGGTTGATATAGATCGGGTAAGGTGTAACAATCCACAATGGTGTCTTGAACATTTTAGTTTGTCATTTCTAAAAGTGACTCAGAACACATGAAGCTCAGAAAATTATTTCATTCCCTGCATCTCATGGCTTAGTCTGTCTGAAAAGGGAGAACATCTCCTGCATCAGGGAAAGCACAGGAAAAAAGCCTCTGGAAGAAGCAGCTCTCTGAGCACCAGGAGTGGCATCAACCATTAGGGGAAGATTCCAGTGAGCCTTGGTGGGCTAATTGGACAGGGCAGAGTTAAGAGGAGCTTGAGAGTTGAGGTTGCCCATGCTGCAAACACCTTTCTTTAAGGGCTGAATAATCTGAATAAAGTGGCCAATTTTCCTCCATGATGTGGTGTTGCTCATTCCTCAAAAATCCTGACTTTTATTGTCATCACTGCCAACAGCAGCAAGCAGGGTAACAATTTACTATTTGTTAATCACACAATAAAATGCATGAAAAATCCCTTGCTTTCTCTCCAAGAAGCCACAATCCTAACTTAAATTTTATGTGTACGAGACATATGTCAATATGAGACACAAATTATGTCAGATGAAAGGCACACATACTCTGCAGCCTCAGACTGACACCACCAACAGCATCACACAAAACCTGGAATTCAGTCCTCTGGGCACTCTGGGAATGATCACCACCATCATTACACATAATGTTCTGACATTTCCCTACAGCAACAAGACAACTTTTGAAGAGACAAAAGCAACTGAGAAATGACAGTGAAGCAGAACTGGAGGATGTAAAACCAACCATGGTGGTACTCCAGAGCCATGATTGCATTGTGCCAGCCAACACCTCTGCCCACAGACAGCGCCCTGTTCTGGGCACAGCACCACAGTGCTGAGAACTCCTCCAGCTTTTAAAAATCACTCCAAGTGATTCTCTTCATTTGGTGTATGAACCTTTGCGCCCTATGAGCCTGTTCTGTAATGGGTATGACCCTGAGCACTCCTCCTCTTTGTCCCATGCATTAGATTCTTCTGCATGAAGACCCTAAAGCTTCCTGGAGGTCAGTGATCACTGCTCTCTGCAGGTACCTTCTCTTCAGAGATGTTTGCTGGCAAGGATCTCTTATTTTCCTGTGTTTTTGTCTCAAGAGAATATTCTGCATTCTGAAGCAAAGTACTTCGTTTGCAAAAATGTTCTGTAGCTTTTCTAGCATCCAGTAGTGTATTTCACTGCAGTAAATGCTTTGTTTTCCCAATAAATTACTCTGGAAATTAACAGTTCTCTCATTGAATGATGTAACTGTTACTCACAGATTATCTGACAGTCTAGATGTCAAAATATTTTTATTGAGTGTGTACTTGCAAATGCTAAAAGTGACTGTAGAATTTTGAGCTTGGATGAAGTTCACCTAATTTCAGAAAATAAACTGATTTTTCCACATTATATTCACTTGTTTTGTTATTGAAGGGTAAATTGAAATAAAGTGAGGGCAAAAACCTGCGTGAGAAACACTGACACTATCTGCCTTATTCTAAACCAAAACATTTTCCATTAAAAAGTCAGATTACCTATGGATAAGACTTAACAGTGGACAGGTCAAGTGGCAATGAAGTGCCTGTGGTGGAGGATGACACAGTTTCTCTCCCTGCTAAGACAAACAGCAGGACATGCTTTACACTGATTGTACAGTGACAAGGAGGAAGCCTGGAAAAACACACTTGTGGGGCACACACATTTCCCCCTGAAAGAGTGATACAGTTGAGTTAGAAACCCAAAGGCTGAGTAGAGAGGGACAACTGTGCAGTCATTTCCATTACAAGTCTGTGGCAGATGGCCAAGAAAGGAGAAAAAGAGCAAGAGCCAACTGAGAGCATGTAAAGACATTATTCTGAGAAGTTGTTTTTAAAATATTGCTATGTATCAATAAACAATGGAACCTTTAGGCATCAGTCTGGGATACAGGCTGGCTAATTACCTCTATTCCCCCCCCATTTCTCATATATGCAGGAATGAAAGTCTCCCCAGTAACCTGCTGGAGGCCTATTCCATCCAGACTTCCTTCAAATGTAAAAAGAGTTGCTGTTGCTTTGTTCAAGGACTGTGCTCCAGACATAGAAAATCACATGAAAGCAAAAGCTGGTGTTGACAGGAAGAGAAAGTTCTCATCCTACTTCTCCCTACATTAACTGTTACAGGCAATTCCTATCTTTTCCCTGGGAATTTGAGACTGTGCCAGACCAGCAGCACCCAAATTGCTGCTGTGGCAGAACTCCTGGCTCAGCTTCGTGCTGCAATGACTCCCAGGTACATCCAGAAGCTTCTCTGCACGTGTGCCACAGCTTGGATGGGATCAGAATTTGGAGCCCATGCTGTGCAGCGTGACGAGGACAATCAGGAAAGGCAGCAAGCAGAGCTCTGCTGGTGCAGGTTGATTGTTGTTCCTTGCCTGGATTGCAGCCCACGGGGTGGCTGGGAGGGGGCCAACTGAGGTGCTCTGGTAGGTCCCATTCTCCTCCTGAGGAGAGGGAAATAGACTTTCCTGAAAAGAAGTCGTGAAGAAATATGACAGGAAGCCTTTAATGATCTGCTTCAGAGATAAGACAAAACATTGCTGGGTATCTCCTTATGACTGAATATCTTTTGTAATTGTTGGACTCTGTCCTAATTGGCTTTGATACTTAAGAGGCCTGCTTTGTGAGCTGTTTGGTTAAAACATGTTGTTCTGTTCTGCTTCCTTTCAGATGTTCTATGGATAACATTATTAGGCTTACCTTTTTGTTCATTCCCTATAGCATTTCTGTGCTAGTAGAACATCACACACATGCTCTTAATTTGATTCAATCACTGAATAAACTGCCCAGCTTTAAACATGAGATTTATATCGTTCTATTTTAGTGCTTATGCATCCACTGATTGCCTGGAAGATTTATCTGGTTCATTAAAGCATGGGTGTGTTTGAATTTGCATTTCCCTTTTTTTGGTAACACTTCTATTGAAGCGTCCAGTATTTTACCAGAAGTTCTCCAATTATTTTATCAATAAATAAATAAGTTATTCAATTAACTAATTCCATTCTAATCTTTCCAAAGCCTGTATCTTCACTAGGAAGTTCACAATACGGATCTTATTTTCATGTTGAACCTCTTGGCTCTTTGCAATTAATAGCAAGATCCAAACTGCTGTCTCTTGTACCTTCCACAGCAAAAAATTCTTTATAGCACCCTCCCTTTGGGATAAAGCAAAACTCTGCTGAAACTGAAGGATGAAGTTACACCAAATTCTGAGGAGAGAAGTGAGAAGCAGTTGTACTTTACAGAGGAACTATAACCTGTGATATGAATCACAGCTCACATGGCAAGCCGACTGATGGCTGGAAGTGCCCTGAGTGCTGGAGCCACTGACCCAGCCCAAGGTAAGGGCTGTGCATTCTTCAGAGGAGGTGTGAGTTATCTATGAAGACAAGATGTTACAAAGGGGAAAACAGCCAGAAAAGTGATGGAGTAATTTTCTAGAAAACACCTGGAACTCTGAACTGCAACTCTTCTGGTTTCCTTCGTATTTCAAACCAAGTGAGTTCTTTGTCAGGCACAGGAATATGCCTTTGTGGACTCCTGGTGAAGAAATACATTTACTGTTGTGAAGAAACAACTTCCAATAAATTCAATTTACTAAACAAACCTATCTGCAAGACCATATAACTGCTTACATCAAAAGGTGTAACAATGTTTTAGAAAAACAACCAGAAATTTCCATACAGCAGAACTTCTTTTATCTCTAAAATAAGAAGTTAAC
This sequence comes from Motacilla alba alba, assembly GCF_015832195.1. NCBI lineage: Eukaryota > Metazoa > Chordata > Aves > Passeriformes > Motacillidae > Motacilla > Motacilla alba. Next base: position 6,035,506 of record NC_052016.1, on the reverse strand, counting down.
AAATTTCCACAACAAATAAGCCTGCATGCTTCCCTTTCCTTGATATATGCTTGGTTTCATTAAATTTTACTGGGCTAAATCTTATGTATTCCTCATCAATATAAATTTGGCCAATCTGCAAAATCTGAAGTACTCTCCCTGATGTAATTTCACTAGTTATTCTGAAGTCATTAGCTGGTATTATTCTTCCATTTTAAATACCCACAGGCATGATTCTAATTTTGAGTACAACATTTAAGCTTCTAATACAAACAATTACATGTTCATGGGGAAAAACTTTCTGAATGTTAATGCAGAGGAGGAATCACAGTGCACATATTAAGGCTGCAAAGCAAGGAGATAGTTAAAAGTTTCATTTTTAATCTTTAACCCTCATGATCTTTATTGTTTATTTATCATTACTTTAAACACTTTTCTGAATGGACATCTCTAATTCCTAAACTTCTCAATAAGCATAATGGAAATATTTCAAAGCTGGGCTTAAGAGGGAGTGGTTAGTTCAGGAAGATTAATCTTTATAGTTCTAAAAGAATTAATATAAAACACACAAATTATTTCCTAAAAGTTTCTGTAAATATTGACATAAAAAAAAAAGTCTAGGAACAGTAATCAGATGGAAAAAAAAAATTGGTAAGAGTTTTCTTTAGAATGAAAGAAGAGTGTGAACTATTTTCCTATATAATCTACCAGTTTCATCAGTTGTAGATTATGTTTCTTTTTTAGCCTTGCTGGCTGTGTGGAACTTGCTCCTTTTTGCCCATGCTCCATTGGGAAAGAAATGTGTACACAGGTAATGCAGCAAGTGTTATCTGGAAAAATGAGTTATTCCTCCTTCTCTGGGGATCAGGGGTTTGATTCCCAGCAACAGCTGCCGCATCAGAACAGCAGAAAAAGAGAGATCATGATAAAGACCAACAGCAATTTGTCCAATTCTTCCAACTTAAAATCCAACCAGCAACCTAATAAACAACTACTCAGAGGTAGTAAGGAGTTAGTAGTAGGTCATTTCTATGGCTCATAAGCTTTTAGAGGTACCAGGTTTTTGTAATTTTTAACTTGGGTTTTATTACTGTGATAGCAATCTGCAGTCAACCTCACAAGATGCAATCATTTTACTGTGCTGGGCAGCCATCCACCAGCTCCTCAGGCACCGCTAGGAACAGGCTGAACGTCCTTACAAAACAATCTCAGGATTCTTCACAGCAGCTGACAGCAGCGATGCAAGATTTATTAACAAGACAAGATTTAATTGAATTCAGTATGCTACTCAATAATGCAACCACTGTATCATCCGTTCTGGCATTTGATTTCACATTAAATTGATGTTATTCTTAAATATTTTTCAGCGTGCCACACAATATTGCACGGGAATAATGACCATAAAAGTTGTCTGGAGGTGGCTTTCACCTCCCCTCTGGAAGTTTCTGTGTTTTGTTTGGTTTTGAGGATTTTTGGTTGGTTGATTTGTTTTTTTTTTTTTTTTCTGTTTGGGTTTTTTGAGCAGTTGGAGCAGGGTGGAGGCTGGTTTATTTATTTTTTTAATCGAGGCTATTTCAATGACTTGGCCTCAGTTTCCAATATAGCTTTGCAAACAGTTAAATCAATATTGCTGAGGGATGGCACAGGGTTAGTAACAGTGGCAGGGAGGGGACTGTCAGAAGCAGGGGGTGCTTTTCCCAAATAAATGTCATGGGACCCCCTCCTGAGGCACCATCATTTTGGTGACCAAACTGTGTCATTTTTGACAAAGTGCTGACACAATCATTTGTTTGGCAAAGACTGGGGGGAAAACGAAACCAACCCCAAACCACATGATCATTTCTGCTTTTTGTCAGACACTTTGTCATTTTAACACAACATTCATATTCTACACATTTAGTGGAAAACATGATAGGAAAAGAAAGAAGAGCCGGAGTGACTGGTCAGAAGAATTCAGCTACATAAAAGGCCTCTGTCCACCCACTGCTCAAACCCTCCTCACACACTTGGCTCTTTCCTCTCCTCTTTGTTCACAGAATCACAGGATGGGTCAGGCTGGAGGGGACCACTGTGGGGCATCTGGTCCCACCTCCCTGCTCAAGCACATGGCACACAATTGTGTCCAGAGGGTTCTGGAAGATCTCCAGTGAGGGAGGCTCCACACCCTCTCTGGACAATCTGTTCAGTGCTCAGTCACTGCCCAGGAAAAGAAATTCTTCCTCATGTTCAGGTGGAACTTCTGAGCATCAGTTCCTGCTCGCTCCTCCTGTCCCATTGCTGGGCACCACCAGCTGCTGTCGGGATCTCCCTTTCTTGCACGGCACCAAACCACCCAGCCATGGCAGGGGTTGGAAGCAAACCACTCCACCTGGGAGACAGAAACTGTGATCCTCCGACTTGTATTTCCCACGTGTTTTTTGCAGACCGCTGACAAGAAGCATTGCAAAATTAGTAACCCCTGATAGATATGAAAAAATTCAGCTCATTCATAGAAGAGGCTTAACAGTAGGTGTTTTGCTCTTCGCTAATCATATATATTGTATTCATTTGTTTTCAGTGAGACAGAAGCATAAACAGCGCAGGATGTCTCGTTTAGCATGGGATGATGTAACAGAAACCAGGAACAACACTGAATTTACAATAAAACCTGTGTCTTGCTTGATTTCCTGAATAAAGGAACTCTGATAAGCATTTAAATTTTGAAAGCTTATCTGGACTGATCCATTAAAAATGGGACTTGATCTTTACTGAACAGAAAGACTCTTCAGAAGGTATTCCAGAACCTGCAGGTTCACATCCTTGGGATGGTGGGATTATTTATTAGAATTATGCCCGCCCTGAAGGAATATGTAATAAAAACAAAACCAATCACTTACTAAAAATCCCAAACCAATTACATGATCAACAACAGAAGTATTTAAAAGTCACACATTTGTCTTCTTTTTTGTGTAGGAAACAAAAACTATGATCTGAACAATATAAATTTCTCAATACTGTATCCTGGTCCTTTTTTGTATAGATTACCCTTGGGAAGAAATGTATCCATGCACTTTCAAACTTTTATGTCGTTAAAATAGTGCCAGTTTCATCATTACTTTCATGGTCTCTAGACCACACTGGAGTAGCTTGGATGCCTACATGTAAGCATCTGAGTTCATCAGGGATGTGGATATTTTTGATTGAGATGAAGGAATATTAGAGGGACTTTCTTCTCAGAGATACTAAGAAGCCATTGGACAAGTATTTTGTTATGTGAAGATTTGAATTCACAATTTCTAGTGAAATTTTCTGTATCCACTAGTGGCAGAAAAACAACCACGTTAAGGATATCAAGGCTTTGGAAAACATTGCAGATTCTCAGTGAAGCTTCCCTTTGCTGCCCTAATTCCCAAGAAACTTTTGTCCCATTGAGACTAATGGCAATTTCCTTCCTCTCACTCAGCTTTCAGTTTGGGATTACATACCCATGGAGAGAAACACTGTTTTGACTTTCCTCACCAGAGAAAACCACCACAGGACTCATTTACAGACAAAAACCAAAGCAAAACACCATTACAGAAGAACACCTCACAAACTAACTTCAGTAGCACTGAGTATATTTATACAAATACACAACTGCAAACTTCCAAACAGAAACTAAACTGTACCTTGAGAAACTGTAAGATGGGAAATTCTCCCAACTGCTCCTAGGGATTTCCTGCTTCACAGGTTCCCAACTGAAGTGCAGCTAAAGGGGGAAGCAAGGAAAAATGTACTTAAAGGCAGGGTGAGCTTTGGATTTTATCAATGTCAAGCTGTAGTAGAAACCACTTGTCTTCCTCACATCATCCTGGTGCTTGTAGCTCTGTGAGAGGCCTGATCCAACTCTTATTGACACAGCAGAGCACTCCTAGAGAAATTCTAAACATAACCTGCCTCTTGATAATAGCAAACTTAAGAAAATAAAATAGAGCAAAGAAAAAAAAAAGCACATTTCAGTTTGTTTTGCTTATCTTCCAGTTACATATGATGAACACATTTACATGCTTTGAGTACAACCCCATTGTGTCCTACACATCAAATGAAGATTCAAAAATATAAGAGAGCTGTCCTACAGCAACTAAGTCTGCAGATTGAAGCATGATGTTTTATTTCATTTAACTGCCCTGACTCACCCATTGCTGAGGGAATCCTGAACTGCTTAGACAAGGATGGAGAACTGCCATTGTTTGTGTTCAGTAAGTGCAAGATGCAGCTTCTTGAGCTGAGGCTTTGACTCTGCCACACCCAATGTCCCAAAGCTGCTTCTGCTGTTTGCACCTTTACAACTCTCACCTGTGCACCATTACAAGATTTAGTATCTACCACTGCCTGTGCAAAATACCTGATTTTGAAAGTGGCTGATGTTGTAAAAAATGGACAGGGAAGAGAGACTACAGCCAAAATAGTGTTTAGATTGGTTATTGAAGATTTTGTCCTTTTAGACATGCACATAAATATTAACAAAAACATACACAACAGTTGAGGCTTTTAACATAAGTAATTCCCAGATACTTTCTCAAAAAGATTTGTGTATGAAACACTAAATTAAATCCAGTAAGAGCATGTGGCATCCTCTGTTCTTGGAGAAAAACAAAAATACCAGATGATGAAGTATTTTGAATACTGGATTCCATCCCAGAATTAACAAAAGTTAACAAGATATCCATTCACCTGGTTTGCTGAGCATCACGACTGGCTCTTTTCAAATGTTTACACAAAAACCATCATAATTTTGCTCAGAGCTGGTTTACAAATGTGATTTCTTTTTCACTTCAAAGCCACAGAATCAGAAGGCCACAAAGGTATCAGCCCAGCAATTAATATTAAATCAACACATATAAAACCACCATAGAAACAAAAAGATGGGATTTTTTTCCTCTTCTTTACAGCATTTGCCAAATTCTATTAAGTTACAACTGTCAATCTGAAGACAAGTTAATATATACACAATATTTTATTGTCGGCTTCTCAAATTCCTGCATGGAAACACATGCAAGAAATTTCAGCTTCTCTGCACTGCTCTGGGAGAGCAGAGATCCTTGTTCAGGATCATCTCCTGTCAAACAAGTGATTTCTTTGGAAGGTGGCAAGTCGTAAGTTGCTGCATCTGGTTCCTAGGGGGAAGACAGACATTCACCTAAAATTATTACCATAAAGGAAAGCATTTCCACATTTGGAATGCACACCAAAGACACAACCAAAAGTGCTGGAGGTGGGAGGTACAGGCATGATTGAAAAAAGTTCTAAAAAAATCACCATCAGTAGTATTGTAAAGGAACCACCTCCTGGACAAGGGTAATTTTTGACATTATTTATTTCTCCAAGTCAGCAGAAACTGTCAGTATAACATAGATCTATGTACTATAAAAACAGGATACAGATCTTCTAGCAGTTGTTTCTTCTACTGGTAGAGCTTCAGCAAAGAGGTTCATGCTGTGTTCGTGCTGGCATGCAGAGAACTGGTCTCTCTTACACAGCAAATCTACAGAACACCCCGAAATGCCCTGCTTTCTGAATGCATCAAACAGCTCAGAATACAGTTAAGGGGATGACACAAATTCATGGTTTTCCATGTCTGGACCGAATTGCTGACATGTTGCTGCACAGGGATGGATATTGCTGCTTACCTGGACTCCTTATGACCACGAATTACCACTTAACCCCCAGATGCATTCCAGCATTAAGCCTTTCAAAAACAATCCAGGCTTTAAACTCATGCTAACCAAGGACAGAGAGGGCAATAGACAAAAAATGACCACATGATTCAAGCAAGACAGAACAGTAATAATTAAGGTCTACAACCAAAGCATATAGACTTTATTTTTAAAATTTTCATTTAAAAAAACTGTATTTTTTTCTTTATAATAACCAATGTCCTAGACTAGCTTACTCCCCTTACCACCCAAAGCTAGGAAAGTACTTCTGAGATAAAAAAGCAATTTTCTCTTCAGCATAGTGGTAAACACCATCGCAGTGACTTTTTTCCTATTTTCAATAATAATTCTCCTATTCATCTATTGGTTTTCCTTACTGCCAAGCAAAAGCATTTGCCTTTTTTTGTGGGGAAAAAAAAAACAACTCAAAACAACACAAAACTTTGGGGTTTAGATCAGCTTCCCCACTTTCTTGACCAGCATATGCTGTCAAAACACAGATCACCACACAACACCCAGCAGAACTTTAATGTGAGTAGTACAAGGAACATGGAAATTGCAGGTCATTTTATTCCAAACTCCTGGACAATAGAAGAGCCACTGCTAGAGCACAAAAAGGAAGCACACCGGATTTTTTGTTCCAAAAATCAAGAAAATAGTTTAGTAATTTAAGCTTTTCTTCTCTTACCTTGGAGTAAAAGAAAACAACAGTAAGGAAAACAAATGCAGAAAAAGAGAAGTGTTAATGAGGCTGCTTTCTCCCTAACTGACCCATGGGCAGATTTTACTAGTTTATGCTGCTTTCCCTCACATGCCAAACAGCCACGTATTTCAGGCAGGTTGACTAAAATTTATCAAGATAGCAACAATGCAAGTATTAGATTTATGTTTTGTAGGACACAAGATGGCATCCTGTGGGTTCTGTTGGTCAGCCTGCTTTTTTCATTGCTGTTCTCAATACGTGCACGTTGTCACATGAATCCAAGGTTGTCTCATCACATTCTGCCTGCTCTGCTGCAAAAGGATTTGCCTCATAGTCAGAGGCCTCCTGAGCTATTGGGAGCACAACATTGACTCCACACCTCAAAATCCTTTCTTAAACAGCAGCATCAGCAGAGATCACGCGTGGCTCCTGAGCTTCCTCAGCCTCTCGGGTAAGGAGATGACCTCTGCCCTCATTTAGCTGGTCAAGGCTTGCAGCTGCCCAGAACTTCCAAGAGCAGGAATGAAAACCAAACCAATTGGGACGGATAGATCCAGCTTCAAACACCACAGTTTTTCCAGGGATGGATCGTGCTGCAGATGGCTATAAAGTATGCCTGGACTACACAAGAACATGAGGTTTCAGTTGTATCCAACAGGGACTGATCTACTGCTCCTTCAGATTTGCTACCTGACTTGGAAGTGACAGCAAATAAATAAACAAACAAACAAATAAGGGCATCTGGAAATTCAATGCCAGCAATTCAGACAGGGTACAGAGGGTTTAGAGTGGCACTGACAGTACCAGAGAGGTAACTCAGCTGTTGTGACTTCAGGTGCACTTGAGTTTCAGCTGGACCAGGACTCTGCTTCTACACTCCCCTGATTTGCTCTGTTGTTCAGCAGTCCCTTTCTTCCACTCAGAAATGGTTTTGTCCACTCTCCTTTCTGCTGATTTATACCCAGGATACTGCAGTGTGGAAACTTCACGCCCGAGAGTCAGGACTGAGAAGCAATCTGCATTGAAACCCCACATTTATGGCACATTCCCAACCAGTCAGGCGCTTGGCACTGATTTTGGCACCTGAGGAAACTCTGCTGAGAAAATCCCTGACAGAGAACCACGGACAATACAGATGGACACAGCTGTTTGATCACAGTGCTTCCACCTATTCACAGACCATGGCCCATTCCCAGCACCGAAAATACCTTGGGTTTTATCTGGATTTCAAACTTGCAAGTCCTTTGAGCACAAATGCCTGTCTCTTATACCAATACTCTCAACAAACTGGCTGCTGACTCTTTTATGAAGAAATGCAACATCATCGAACCCAGATACTTTTTTTTTGTTCTTCCTGCATTTGCATCAGAAAGCAGAGCTACAAGAGTCCGCTTTTAAGAGCGGCACGGACACACTACTCTGAGTCTTCATTTGCATTATTTAAGACTTTGTCTTGACCAGTCTCCATTCCTGCCAGTGTCTCTGCACCATCAGGACCAGAAAACACGTGAGGATCCACCTGAAAAACATCACTGACACGTTAGTTTAACACCTTCAGAGGCAGAAACAGGCTTCAGTGTGTGAGCAAGATTGGACAATAGCAATTAAAGGAGAACCAGGAAGCAGCAGCATCCACTGCATAGGCTGGTCTTTGACTTTGTTCACTGAATTCCCAAAGGCAGCTAATGGGCTTTACTTTTGCTTTAAAGCACCTAGTAATCATCAAACAGGAAATTCAAATGGGAAGAGCCAGCCCAGATGTGGAGCTTCAGCCAGACACCAGAGAAGTGATGCAATGCTGTTACAGAAGGCTGTTGTGATCAATTTCCAGCAAAATGGAAATGAGTTGTGTCCTCACACAGCCACAGCAGGGCTCAGCTCCTTGTACACACCACAGGGAAGCCAAGATGGAATGACCTGCACACACCTCACTTAAAAAGCCCTAAAGCCTCCTGGCTATGTGGTAAAGAGAAACGTGGTCCCTTGGGTTCCTGGTTGAGCAGAGAAGGGTAGGGGAAGCCAAGGATGGTGTGGAGGCACAGGAACAAGCGTCCATGTCCCGTTCCTGGAAGCGTTCAACGCTACGTTGGAGGGGACTCTGAGCAACCTGCTCTAGCGGAAGGTGTCCCTGCCCATGGCAGGTTGGGACGAGATGACTTTTCAAATCCCTAAAGGCAGTCTATGATGCCCAGGTAGCGCCGCATATACAGGTCGGGCTGGAGCTGCGCTAAACCGTATGAAGCAGGGAAAGCTCACAGCATTTCCTTCCCGCGCCTAAAGACATTCAGAGGTTTACTCACACGCGAGGCGTGCCCAGAAGCCCGAATTCCCCGTTGTCGCCATTTCCATCCTTCGCGCTTTTCCCACCGCTCCGGCCGGGGCCGGGCCGGGCCGGGCCCTCCCCGCCCTCACGCCCTGAGGCCCTCGAGACATCGCGAGATTTGCCGCGCGTCTCGCGCGAAGCGCGCGCGGCGGCCCCGCGCCACGTGACAGCCGCGAGGGCGCGCGCGCGCCGGCGGGGCCCGCTCCACCTGTCACAGGCTCCCGGGGGAGGCGGCGGGGAGCGTGGGCGAAACCAACGGCGGGGGCGGCCCCAGCCCTTCCGTGCGACCGTTGCCCGCCAACCAAGCATCTCCCTCGCAGCCCCGCTCAGCCCCGTTCCCGCTCCGGGAAGCCTTTATTTTCCGCTTGTGCCAAGAGCGCCACGCCCGAGGCGGGGCAGGGCGGGGGGGGTGCGAGCGTGCCTACTGCCCCCCCCGCCGGTGGGACATGGCGCCTCCCTCAGCGGCGTCCACTCCTCCAGCCCGGAGCCCCCGTTACGCAACTCCACCCGTGAGCGCAGCCCTCCCTCGTTCCTCCTCCTCTTCCCACCCCAGCGCCCGCCACTCCCGACATCTCCCCCCCCTCCCCCGCCGTTTGCTTTTAAAGGCGCATCCCAACCTGCTGGTGCTCGCTAATCGAAAAGCTCGTCTGACTGACGGCCCGCTTGACCTATCACAAACGGCGGCTCTTCGAAACCCCACCCCCCCTTATCACCTACCGACCAACGGCATGAGGCCAGCGGGGGAGGCGGGCGGCGACGGCCAACCAAACCGGAGCGCAGCGGCGGCGGAGCGCAATGACTGACGTAAGTCAACAAAGGTCACGTGGGGCGCGGCGGCGGCGCCGATTGGCTGCGCGGGACGCGGGCGGGCGGGGCGGGACGGGGGGGGTCGCGGTGGCGGCGCGCGGGGTCCGCGGTGTGACACAATTACAACAACTTTGGGCAGCGGCTCCGGGGAAGTTTGTACGGGCGGCAAAACACACCCCGAGCCGCGGGGCGGGCGGGGAGGGTCCTCCCGGCTCCCCGACACCTCGGCTCCCCGCGCCGCCGGCGGCGAGCGGCGATGTAAACACCGCTCCGCCGCCATCCGCAGCCGCCGCCTCCTCCTCCTCCTCCCCCGAGTCTCCAGCGCTGGGGCTCCCTCCCCCCTCCTTCCCTCCCTCCCTCCTCCTCCTCCTCCTCCGAGCAGCGGGGCTTCCCCCCGCCTCCCTCCCTCCCTCTCCCCTCCCCTCCATCCCTCCCTCCCCCTCCCTGCCGGCTGTTGTTGTTGTAATAAAAGTTGTGGTGTGTGTGTGTGTCGGGCATCCCGCCCCGCCCGGCGCTGGGGGGTGTTGGGGGCGCGCAGGGAGGGGGGGGTGCGATCCGCGAGTTAATTACGCTGCGTTTCCATGAAATCGTGCGGAGTGTCGCTCGCCGCCGCCGCCTCTGCTGCTCCTTTCGGTGATGAGGAAAAGAAAATGGCGGCGGGGAAAGCGAGCGGCCAGAGCGAGGAGGACTTCGCCAGCTTGACAGCCCAGGAGAGAGAAGCCCTATCCGGCCTCGACAGGTACCCGCTCCCCACTGCGCCCCGGCCGCCTCCGTGTCCCGGCTCGGCCCGCGCTCCCTCCGTGTCCCCCCGCTCCCCTGCCCGCGGCTCCCCGTGCGCCGCCGCTCCCGGGCCGCGCTCTGCCCTCGCCCGCCCGCCGCGCTGACTCTCGCTAACGCCGGTGCCTCTCTCTCCCCTCCCTCCCGCCCGCTCCCCTCCTCGCAGCCGGCTCTTCGGATTTCTGAGGCTTCATGAAGATGGCGCCAGAACGAAGGCCTTGCTGTTAAAGGTAAGCGCGAGGGTGGATGTGGAGCGGGGATGGGGGGGAGGGGGGGGGGGAAACGGGGGATGGGGAGCGAGGCGGCCCCGCCGCCCCTTCCCTCGGGACCCCCGGGCCCGCACGGTGAGTGTGTGCAGGGGGTGTGCGGGGGGCACCGCCACCTCCGCGGGGTCTCAGCGCGTTGCTGCCGCCTTTGCCCCTTTCCTTTTTACCCCCCCCTCCCCCCCGCCATTCTCCCCGAGCGGGACGAGGGGAGCGTGGCCATGCGGGTGCCCGTCCAGCCCTGGGACGGGAGAGCGGCGGAACCCAGGGCCGGGAGCGGACGGGCCGGGGGAGGGGGCGCGGGGGCGGAGGGGGGGAGGCGGAGGACGAGGAGGAGGAGGAGGAGGCGGCAGCGGGGGGAGAGCGAGGGAGGGAGGGCGCGCTCGGCGCTGCTGACGTTGCCGCTCCCCGGACCCTCCCTCGTGATTTTCGCCCCCAGCCGCCGGGAGCGGAGCCGGGGCCGGAGCCCGCAGGGAGCGCGGGGTCCGGGCTGGGGCGGGCGCGGCGCTGAGCGGCTCCCGGAGCCCGTCCGAGTGACTTGTTTACTCTGCGGGCCCCGCTGCCTCCATGCAGCGTGCCCGGTCCTCACCGAGCCCAGCGTCCCGCCCGCTGTCCCGGCCTGACAGGGAACGGGGCGTCCCGCGGGCTGCTGCCGCCCGGCCCGGTGTCCGGAGAGGGGTGTTTGTCTCTGTGGAAAGTTGTTGGCCCTGTCATTTAGTTAAGTAATGGCTGCTCCTGTCGGCCCAAGATGGCCGGACAGGGAGGAGAAAGAGAAGGGGGGGGAGGTAAACACGAAACAAACACCGGGAGCGAATATGGGGAGCGCGGAGCCCCCGGTGAAGGCCGAGGGAAACTCTCCTGCGCATCCCAAGTTCTTTCTGGGCGCTTTCCTGCTGCTTTGCAGCGCCGGTGCCCTCCTTATCAACCTGTAGCACGTTCTGCTGCCCATCCGTGAGCTGCTGACAAAGGCTGTGCGGGCCGAGTGTCTGCCAGCTGTGCTGAAAACACCACACGCCAGGGAAGCGTTCGGGTAACTGAATAAGTGGAACTGTTTTTGAAATGCTACACGGCTGAAGCAAAGGGGACAGTGCTACTCTGGTTCCTGCTTCCTGGCTTGTTCCTGTCACTAGTCTGGCGTTTGACACTGCTCATCCCATTGTTGTGCCCGGACTGTATCGTGGAGAATTTTTTTTTTTCTGCTGCTGGTTTTGGTTGATCTGAAGATTTGACTCTAAAGCGTGTTGAGTTGGATAGCCTAGGCCTGTGCTTGTGTTTGGGTGTTTATTTCTGGCAGGATTGGAAAAGCTCAATGTCAGGACGTGGGGGGAGGGGGGAGGGATGGAAGGAGAAGCAAGTACACTTTCCTTTCTGCTTATATTTAAAAAGAAAAAAAATCTCGCGGTTTCCTTTCGATTTTCAGAGTTATTTATAAGAGCACTTCTTCCCATTAATCAAAAAGGTAGGGGAGTGACATGTCAAACCAGTTAAATAATGTACATTAACTGTTGGTAGACCAGAACTCGTTTCTGCTGTGTGAATGCTGCTGAGGCTATTGGAAATTTTAGACCGAATCCCGTATGGGATAGAGCTTAAGGATGCCAGATAGAAAAAGAAAGCTTCACATCTCATTAGATCATCTGTCGCATAAAATCCCCGGTTTAAGTTTTATTTTGCGTACTGTAAAATTAAATGGTGCAAGGAGCAGTTCAGACTATTAGTTGAGTTTTGTGCCTTTGTTACGTATAATGCTTTTTTAAAAATGCCAGTCAGTTGTAATTTTTGTATATAAAATCTGAAGTTGCATGGCCTTTTGCTAGTTTTGAAATGCGTTTTCAGAAATATCTGTGGATGCTCTTTTACTGTATTAAGCTGCAAATCCATGCAGTGAATACCTAAAAAATCCCCAAGCAAACCAGATATTTTGCTATTTCACCTCAGTTTTCAGATAGTGTTTTGTACGTTTATGAATTGCGCAGTAACTCACGAAGCATGCTCTTTGTAAAACTTGTCTCTGAGAAAGGTAGATTATTTAAGGAAGTAGAAGGATTAAAACGTTGCTGTTCAGTGCAGAGATGTTCGAGAGGGGTTTCTTGGTTTGAACCAGTTTCGGTTTTGTTTGTGCTTTTTACTTTGAAGGAACGTGCTTGTGTTTCTGTTACCGATGAGAAGTTGCTATTTTTAAGGTATTTTCTGCTTCGTTCCTGTTCAGTGTGAAGCTTTATGCAATTCATGCTCTATTGAGGGCTTTAGAGCAATTAATCTAGCAGACCACTTTAATTCAATGTAGCAGTTATTTTTATAGTAGAAACTGTGGCCGAATATATGTGTAGTTAATTAATAGGTTTTACAGCGATAGCAACAAAATGTTTCCTTTTGTGCATGGAGCAACAACAGCTAACAAAGACCCTAGACTACATAATTATGAAATCCTGACTGACTGATTTAAGAATCTACAAGGCAGCACGTTACAGTGTGAGATTTATGTGCAAATGTAGCCGGTAAGGAAAACCATTGAGTCATGTTTTCAGAGAAATTCTTCACAAAGGCAGAAATTTATCAGTGCTCCTCTCGCTGTGAGAAGAGCACACCTACTATTGAACCTTTTCCAGAGGCTGCCAGGCTGGAGCCGTGAGTGCTCTGTGGGGCTTGCCAGTGCTCCCTGGTTGCCTGTGCTTGAGGTGGCAGGAGCAGGGTACCTGTCTGGGGAGGCTCACGGGAGGTTCTGGGTTGTATCTATTTGAGGAACAGCTCCCTTCCCTGCCTGGCTACTTGTGCAGCAGGAGGAGTCTGTTCTGGGCTTAAATTTGGTGCCTGGGTGCAAGAAGACACTCCTTATTTCTGGTGGGGTTCACTAAGGTGTGCATTGGCTTGGAGGGGATTGCCAGAGGTATTTGCAGTGGGAACTTTGGTTTAACAAAGCCACACCCTGACAGGATATAATAATAAGAAAACTGGGATCTCTTTGAGAGGTGGAGGAGGCTTCATGTCTAGAGCTTTAATTTAGTTGTGGGTTCTATTTGTGCTGCAGGTCTGCAGTCCCCCGTTTTTGGTGGTTTTGCTTTGGAGGATGTATGGGCTGTAGTATCGTGAACTGAACCAAGCTGTGCTGCTGGATGTAGCAAATCAAAAGGGCAGACAGGACATGAGATCTGTACAATTTTATGAATTATTGAAGCTATAGATTAAGGGTCAGCAATATTGTAATGTTGCCCCACGTATTGGGTATGTGATAAGCCAAAAGAAACTTTCCTGTAATGGTGTACATGCTGTGAGCGTGTCTGACAAAGGAATGGAATTTTCTGTTGCCAGAAATTTTGCATTTATTTTGCAGAAAAAGGAGCTTGAAAATCATAGTTTGCAGTTAGTGTGGTTTTGGCAAAGAGGGGAGGGAAATTAAGAGATCACCTTTCAAACTGGTTGAAATGCTGGAAATCCAACGTAGTCAGTCTTGTGCAGGAGAAAGTGCTCGCTGTTATGCTTCCATAGTTGACAAGAACATTAACGTGAAGGAGGGAAAAAAACCCAAAACAAAAACCCTGCTGGTGTCTTGATGTCTCTTTCTCCCAGGAAGGCATTCTAGTAGGAGGTGAAGCTTAAAGATTACTTGAGGGGGGAGGGCGAGCATATCCATTGTATTGGAAGTGAATTGCAGAGCATTTCCTTTTTTTTTCCTTCCTTTTTTTTTTGGTTTTTTTTTTTTTTTTGATGATGTTTCCAGCGTTTAGCCAAAGTTGACTTGATTGCAGTGACAAACTATCGTTTCATAAGCTGTAATTGGCATCTATACAGATGTAGGTTGATGTAGCTGGTCTGATGTATTGGGTATAAGATGCTTGTTAATTCCTATTCATTGAGTTTAATCAGTTTGTCATATCCTGTGGACAAAAACTGAAGCATGTTTCCATTTAAAAGTATTGATGTTGAAGTCGATTTGGAGAGATGAAGTAGTTCCACACAATATGCCATGTTTTAGTCTTGTGTTACCTCTCATGGTTTAGCAGCCCTTTTGTTTTCCAGCTGATTTTAAAAATGGTATTTCCTTTGTGTAAAGGCCACGCGTGTTGACAAAATTAACAGCGTGCTTATCTGTGCTTTTACGAAGCTTACAAAATAAATGCACAGTGACAATATTGTTTCATTTTTCTTACGGTTTTAGTGTTGCTTGTTTAAAAATAGTTTCAGACAATGTGAATTAGTATATGTTGACTGTGTCCTTTGAGTGTTGACATTAATGTTAATTTCCTACTAATCCATAATAAAATATACACAGTTTTATTTATAACAGGCTGCTTGAAAAATTATTATGCAAGAAAACATTTTAGCAGGTTAATCTTAGTGTAGTGAAGTGTTTTTTTCTTTTTTCAATAACTGGAAAGATTTTGGCTTGATTTAGTTTCATCAAAACAAAGAAATATTGCTTGAAAAAGAATTAAGAATGTTTGTCTTATATAATGGCAGTACTGGGAATTGAGAAACTGGAAATTGGTACCAGGAGACATTTGTAAGGCACTCCAGGAAGTGGGCAGCCTCTCCAATTTCTATAAATTTGTATTTGAGTTGTTCCTTTATGTTTGGGTGTTTTTTTTTTTTTTGTAATATGTTGTGTACTTCCTATTACTCGTTTATTATCTAGTGTGCTGTCTGTCCTGTAGAGCAAGTTGAAGTTGGATAAAATTTTGTAAATTGTGTTATGGGTTGAACTGGTTTTCTAGGATTTTTTTGAAGGAGTCACGTTTTTGTGTGTTTATTGGGTAATTTTAATTGACCCATAGATTTCTTTAAGATCAGTTTTTGGTTTTTTTTGTATGCAGGTTGTATTAATAGGGTGCACCTTTCAGGGATCCAGTTAAGGTGTAATGGGTGACACATTCTATAGTTCCTGGTTGTTTCTGTTTCCAAGTTTCTACTTGGAAATCACAGCCATAGTGTATATTAATGGTTGTGTATCCTGCTACTTGCTTATAGGTTTGCAGTATTTGTATTTCATCCAGTATTAAAACCAACTTTTTAAAAACAGACATTACACAGTACTCTAAGTATGAAATACTTAGCATGTGTTGATACTTTCACAGCTAGCGTTTAAGACTTCTTTTTTTTTTTTAATACTAGGATTTTATTGCTCTAAACATATATTCCTGAATGTTTTGGCTGTTCCTCAAGTGTAAAGTACAGTGTTGGTACTACTTTCTGAAGGCAGGAAAACTGATGAAGTCAGAAACATTACACTTGTCATTTTAATGTGTTAATGAAGAGAGAAGGATGGATCTCTGTCCACAAACAAAATGCTTTTGTAGAGGTGTAATTAGGATTGCGGGACACTTGATGTGTTGGCATTTGCATTTCAGCAAGTTTTATCTTCACTGTCAGGAGACCATTAATAGGGATTATAATGTAAGTTTTTTTTGTTGTTGTTGAATGCATGTTGCATGTTGTAGCTTTTAAGTACTGATCTACTGAGTCTGGAGGCTGAAGTGGTACATTCCTCTAAGTGGTACAAGTGCATCATGTTAAGGTCATTTGTGCCCTACTGACTTTAGTACTCAAATAGCCAAGGTGGGCAGTGGTTGAGGACGGAGAAGAGAGCGAAAAACTGCTGTATTTTAGCAGCTCAGGAATAGAAGTTCTGATAAATTATTTAACTTTGGAAAGTGTGAAGAAAAACAGTGGCAAGGATGGGACACAACTGTTTTCATCCCATTCCAGTAATTGAACCATTGATCCTTTTTGTGCATCATGCTACTCGTGGCCTCTAGCTTTCACATTTCTCTCTGGGTGAATCCAGGTACAGTATGTGAAGAAGGAATAGACAATCTAAAGCTTTGTCTGTGCATGCTGTTACTCAGGTGTGCTTTCAGCATGGCTCTGTGCCTCTTGTCAGCCTGCATGGCTGTTTGCTCACTGTAGTGGGTTGAGTGGACTTGGTAATTATAGAGGTAAAACTATCTGCAAATGTTGATACCATCTGAAGTAAGTGTTGAAAGCATCTTCTAAAAGCTATGCCATATGTTTGTTATACCATTTTAGAAAAGAGTAGATGTTTCATGCTTGGATAGCTTGGTGCATGTAGAAACATTTGTTTTCATTACATTAGTGAGATGATACAAAATTAAAGAGAGTCATGGAAAATGTTTATGGCTATAAAGTGACTTTTTCCTGATTAACACTTGTCACAAGACTTCCCAGTGCCAGAATTATATGCCATGGCCCACTGTTGTTCTTTATTCCTCTGACAATTAGGCAAACTTATGTTCTGTGGAGAAATTAAGTTCTGGTTTCCAGCCTTAGAGGTTCATCAGTTAACCTAAGGTTATTCTCAGATTACTGAACAAAAATAGTTCTTCTTGGTCCTCACCTGGTGGAATGTTCAGATACAGGGAGGGATTTTGCTATATTTTCAACAGTTTGAAAAGGAAGGAAATAAGTATATTTGTAGTTGGAGAATGCTTACATAGTTTTGTAAAAATCAGTTATTTCTTAGAGGGCTTGGATGAGCTTCTGCAGAAATGAATTAAGGAGATGGGCTGAGAGTGTGAGGTGAGTGCAGATCTGAGCTGGGTGGCAGGTTTAGTATTGGATCAGGTAATTCCAGGAGCTGAACCACTGTCCTGCTGATTCTGAATCATAGTTATATGGATACAACTTTAGTCCCTCAGTGCCATACCTATCTTGTATTTTTACATTAAAAACTCATGTAAGTTACTTAGTTGTAACCCCTTTTCTTGATGAAGTCCTGCAGCTGTGGTGTTTGAAGCATAATGTTTGAGTAATGTATTTTCACAATTAAACATTGAAGTGATGCTTATTAAACCTGATGTGTCATTATAGAGAGCAGTTGACTCTTTGTAGAATATCTTAGCAATGTTAATCTGGCAGAATGCTTAATTTGTAGTTAAAACCAGACAAAACTGAAATCAGTGGGTCTTGTATGGAGCCCTGTGAAGGCTGCCAGGATTTGTGTAGGTGCACCTGAGAGGATGAGCTTGGTACCTTACAGAACATTTTTGATATGGAGAAAGAAAGGGATTGTATTGAATATAGTTCAGTCTGAGTTTGTTGGAGGAGTGAAGTTCAGAAAAGCAAGAAAAAATACTTAAATATTTATTACAGGTTTCTGCTTTATGGATAGGCACACTAAAGAAATAACTATAGTAGAGTAACTCCCCTGTGGAAAAGCCCTTTCCATGACTGGCCTGTTTAAATAGGGGTCTGCTCAAAGCTTGTTTTCAAGATGAGTTCTGCTGATACTGTAAGAGTAGGTTGGGCCATTTGTTAGTTTGCTTGTGGGCATTATAAAGTTTGTTGAATGGTACATGTCTAAAACGAGCCTCTGTCTAAATTTTGCGGTGGTTCAGGTATTATTCTTGATACTGAATGTTATTATTTGTATTTAAAGAGTCATAGGAAGGTATTACTTGCATACTTAAAATACCATGTTAATGAACTAAGCCTCCATTAAGCATATTTGGGAGTTGAAGAACATTGTTTATCAGGTACTTTCACTTCAGAGTGTGAGAGGATGCAGGGATCATCATCAGAGCTGTATTGACAAATTACCTTCCTTTATGATTCTTGGATTTGCTATGTAGTGTTCATGGCAGGAGCTTATTTAATTAAGATGTAGAATTAAGATCTCATTTACAGTTTTGTAAAGGGAGTGACTAAAATTGTGTGATGAATTACAAACAGAGCCCTGTATGTCTGCATATGGATTTCTTTTGTGGTAAGTTGTTAAATTAATTGTTGTTTGTTAAAATGGCTTTAAGTAATTTCCTTGTCTCACAGTAGCATTTGAGAATTGTGATTCACTTCTTACTATTGATTGGTTATTAAAGCGGACTGGAGTGTGAATATGCTTTTCCTTAAATTTCTGGTTCCATTTTGAGAACTTAAAATTCTGAGCAATTTCAGAGTATCATTTGCAGCATTAGACAAAAGATCAGTGCAACAGCTTTTCAAATAGAGCCAAGAAATGTATTTTTTTTTGGTCAGTATTCTGTTGCTTCCACTCTAGCTGCCATTTTAACTTTTTATTTATGCAGTGTTTTCGTTATCTTACGATTTGAAAACTTACTTGCACAGGAAAAAAGAGTAGAATAATGAATTGAAGTTAAGGTTTTATTTTTAGGTATTTTTCTTCTACCTTACAGAATTTTAAGTACTCTGTTGCTTCTCATATGTTTCAGTGAAACATCATTGGGCCTGTGTGATAAACCAGGCTGGAGAACTGCTTCAGCTCAAAAATAACCTAGTAAAAATAGAAAACTCACTAGTTTTGAATAACCACTATTGAAGGTTAGTACTAAGGTTTTAGAAATTCGAAGAGCCAGCTTCTGGTTGCTCAGAATTGAGTTGGGAGCGATTCCAAGGGATGATTCCATGGTGGATAAAGGAGCTAGTGAGTGCTGGGAGTTCTTGCAGAAGGCTCTTCTGGAAGCATGAAACCAGTTCATCACCTTTAAAGGGAAGGGAAGTAGGTAGGGTAAGAGATGCCCTTGTCTTAGCTGCCAGCTCCTGAGTCTGCTCAAAACCAAAAGAGGAGTGTACTAGCAACAGAAAAATGAGCAAATACCCACTGAGGACTACAAGGGCATTGCCAGAGTGTGCAGAGGTGCAGTTAGAAAAGTAAAAGCTCAGCTGGACTTGAGATTGGCTGGAGATGTCAAAAACTACAGGAAAGGATCATAAACAACAAGCACAAACAGAGGAAGGTTCTGGCCCACTATTAAACAGGAAAGGTGAATCAGTTGCCAACGAATGCTAAAAAGCCAGAGGTTTTCTGCACGTCTTTCAGCTCTGTCTTTACCAGCAGTTTTGGGCCCCAGACCTTGGGAACAAAAATCCAGTTCCATGCACAGACGTGCTGTCTTTGAAGGAATTATTGGGGTGTAAGCTATTACAGGAGCTCAACCCCTACAAATTACCCATGTGAAGGTGTTAACAGAGCTAGCTGGATACTGCTGGGAGACTGCTCTCTGTAATCTTTGAGAAGTCACGAAGATTGGGGAATGTTCCAGAAGACTGGGAGAAGGCTCATGTTGCCCCATCTTCAAGAAGGGTTTAAACAAGAACGCAGGAAATTATCAGCCCATCAATACCTCAGTCCCAGGGAAAGTTATGGTATGAATCCTGATGAAGCACATGGTTGGGAAAAACTGGCATGGATTCAGCAAGGGCAAATCACACTTGGCAAACCTGATTGCCTCCTAGCACAGAGTAACCGGCTTGGTGTATATGGAACTAGTGGTGGACACTGTCTTCCTGGATTTCAAGTCTTCCCATGCTGTTTCCACAGCCTCTTCCTAGAGAAACCAATGTGTTATGTTCCAGCTGAGGGATCTGGGAGCTTGGCTGATGGGCAGCACCCAGAGCGGGGTGAGAAATGCTCCTTCTCAGACTGACTGCTTGTGACAAGTGGGGTCCCCAGGGATTGATACTGGGTTTAACACCATCATCAGTGATCTGGATGGTGGGATTAAGTGTGCCCTCATGAATTTTGCTGATGGTGCCAAACTGAGGGGGGAAATGAACCTGCAGAAAGGAGAGCTGTCCTGGATGGGCTGATGGGGACCTTATGAGGCTCAAAGACAAATGCATGTGGGAGAACACGATCCAGAAGTGCAGCACAGTCTGAGATCTTTCTGGCTGGGAAGTAACTCTGTGGCAATGGACCTGGGAGTCCTGGTGGATTTAGCTCAATAAAAATAAGCTGTGTGCTGCTGTGGCAAAGGGAGACGGTGGGATGCTGGATTGCACCAACGAGGGCATCACCAACAAGGACAAAGGAGTTATCATTGCACTCTACTCAGTGCTGGTCAAGCCACACCTGGAAGATTTGTGTGCAGTTTTGGTGCCCACTAAACAGAACAGATGTGCCCAGGCTGGAGAAGGTCCAGAGAAGGGCTACAAAGATAATCAAAGGACTGAGAAGCTGAAGTGAGAAGAATGGCTGGGACATCCTAGTTTGTTTAGCCTTGAGAAAAGAAAGCTTTGGGGAAGATTTTACCAGCATCTTCCAGTACTTAAAGGGTGCCTACAAAGAAGAGAGACTCCATTTTTACAAGGAGTTACATCGATAAGACAAGATTTAATGGGTACAAGTTACTCCTGGGCACTAACTTCCTATTGAACACAAGAAAAACTCACGAAGACAGCAGCCAGCCATTGGAATAATCTCTCCAGGGCAATGGTGGGTTCTCCAGCATTGGGCACTTTCAAAATGCAGCTGGACAGTGTGCTGGGTCATCTTGTCTAGCCTGTGCTTTTGCCAGGAAATGTTGGATGAGATGTATTTTCATATTAAAGGAGGTGCTGCTGCCTGAGAATGGTGAGAATTCACCCCATTTTGGGAGTCACACGCACCCCACCCATGCTTTGACTGCTGGGTCTGGAGTCCCTTTGCAGCAGGAGTGTGCAGTGATCTTGTGGATGGGTGCCCCTTCCATCTCCTTGCTCCTACAGACCCTTGGACACACTTCCTCCTTCAAGCTTGACCTTGAGTTCCCTGCAGCAAAAACTCAGGCATTGGATTTGTAAAATTAAATCATTTAATAGCGTGGTACAGCAACAGGTCTTGAGCTGGTTGCCTGCAGAGGGGGACCCAGAACAAAGAAATCCTTGGGCTTTTATACCATTTTTGTACCCTTACATTGAGGTATTCTCTGATTCTGTGAATGCAGTTCATTTTTCAGGCATAAAAAGCTGTGGAGGTCCTTTGAGAGAAAGATTTGGGAGGCTAGGGTTAATATGGCACTGTTTCTGTAAGGAATATTTCTAAAACTATTGCTCCTTATTTTCGTATGGAGAATGGAATTACCTGTATTTGGAAGCACAGGTTGCCAGGACTAGATTATATAGAATCACAGAATGGTTTGGGTTGGAAGGTGTCTTTAATACTGTGCAGTTACTCTCCTTCTGTGGACAGGGACCTCCTCCACTAGACCAGGTTGCTTAAAGCCCCATCCAGTCTGTCCTTGAGCACTCCCAGGGATGGAACCATCCACAACTTCTCTTTCTTCATGGAGAGGAGGGAGGGAATGAGTGCAGTGGCTTGGCTTCCTCACTCTGAAGGAATACTGAGTATTTAGTGAAGTAACCCTGCCACAAGCTGATGTAGGACAGATTTGGGTCTGAGCATGTGTGCAGCAGCAAGAGCACCAAAATGTATGTTAGAAGGACTGTATATGAGAAAACTGAATGAAGGAAAGATCCTGAGGTATCTAGGTTGAGTACTTAATGAATATGTTTGAGCCTATGACTACTGAAAATCAGGCCACCATTTGATTTTCGGGGAGTGGATAAATGAAGCAGTCTTTTGGGAAGGTTTTTCAGAATACAATAATAAAATAAAAGGGAGAAATTGTCAGTTAAAGGAAGTAGAAGAAAGGTTGAAGAAGAATATTTTGATGAGATGTGAGGAAGAGTAGGAAACTAAGGAAATTAATGGGTGACTTAGTGATGCAGACCATTTTGGGGGTGAGGGGAATGGCAGTGTGAATCACAGTGGTTTTATTCTTCCAGCAGCTACCTGATGCTTGGTTACCATCTAAACATTACTGGTAACTTCAGTAGCATTTAAGTGCTTGATGGTGCTGGGGCCTGCTTCAGAAGATTTTTAAAAACAGGATAAATGGGAACAAAACAGGTTAACAAAATTGCAGAGAGTTCATGTAGGGTGTGAAAAAGCTTAGTAAGAGTTGTATGCTCTGAGTATAACAGAACTCTCTTCCATTTTTGAAATGAAAGTAAGATGTTGGCTGTGTTTTCTATGTCTTTATCTTAGATTGCTGCTTCCCTTTTTTCCTCCTTATCCCTCAAGGAAAGGAAGAGTAAAGAAACTTCTGCTTCTTTCCTTAAGGTGAAAACTAAGCCAAGAGCTCTCGTGTGTCTGTTCTTAAGTCATGTTTTCCTGCCTCTAGATTTGAAGGATAAAGAAAGCTGAGGAAGTGTGGAAGATACGGATGGATATGTTGAAAGGGCAAGAAGTAGTTGAAAGTGTGGAACTGAAAGCCTGTGTAAGGGAGAATGATGCTGATCTAGAGAATTTAACAGTAAGTTTAATAGAACAAAGTGTAGAAAGAGTGTAAGATAACATGGAAGGATAAGAAAAATGGAAAACATCCATTATATAACATCATAAAGCATGTCATAGGCAACCTCTGGCAGGAGAGAAAAAGTGCAGTGATATTGGGAAGAATAAAGAGCTGCAAAAATTATGTACATTGGTTGGTAAACTTTAATGGAGCTTCTGGGCGTGTTACAAATATAGTAACTGAGGGTAGATTTTACACACCATGGTTCTCAAAGCTTTATTTGTTCTCTGGTGTGGTGCTCAGAAATGTGTTGTTTTCCAGGTATTTTTAATCTCTCCTGTGTTTTAGTGATTGGAAGGGCAGAGCCTTTGAATTTGTGATTTTGTTAATTACTTGAACACTGTAAGTTTCCAAGAGTGGGAGACTGCAAAATTCTGAAGGACTATCAGATTTCAAGTGTTACCTGTTAAAATTATCCACAAATTAGACTTATGGGTCTTTTTTGCTTCTTAAAAATGGTTTTTTACTTGCTTTTAAGCAGAAATGAGTGTTCATTTGTTCCTTTTTTAAATCAAAGAGTAAGAATAGTTTTTATACTTTCTGAAAAATAAATGATAGTAGTAAACTGTTCAGCTGCTTTTGAATCAGAATAGTACATACTTCTGTACACCTTGCTTAAGAGGAAAATAATAAAGTATTGTGTATGAAAGCAAAACTGGAAGCACCAGGCAGTACAACAGAGATGTGTGTCTGAGCCAGCCTCTTTTGGTGCCTTTGTGAAACCCCTCAGATAGACTTAAAATCCTGAATATCCTGAGTTAGAAGGGACCCACAAGGATCATCCAAGTCCAGCTCCTGGCTCCACACAGAAAAACACCAAAAATGTGCCTGAGCATAGATCCACATCCTACCTTTAGTGTAGGAGCACATGGAATTTAACTAACAACTCATATTTTGTACTTGAGGGCTTTCTTAACTCTGGTTACTCTGTGGAGGAAATTAGTAGTTGAAATGGCTTTAATGCCTCTTCTGGTTCTATATGGGGGGAGGATTTGGAGGTGTTAATGCTTATAGCAGAGTTAATTTTTGTTGCCTAAGTAAGATGAGATCCCAGAAACCATCAGAATCCACGTTAACTAATGAGCAGAATTAGGTCTCATTTTCTGTTTTTAAAGGTCTCTGTTAACTTCCAAATTCATGTATTAAAAGTTTATTACTTCTGGCAGTTTTCTGGGATTAGTTAAATACTGCCCATTTTGGCTGAATTTGTGTGATTTTTTTTCTCTGTACAGTCTCACTACAAGTAATATTTACAGGTTTATTTGCTATGAATAATTTGAAAAAAATATTAATGGTTGAATGGAAGCCTGGAAAGGAGACATAAAAAAGGAGGAGAGCATGGCAGAAGCTGTGTTGTAGCATGGAAATATATTGGAGGCAGATGTGTTTGGGACAGGTGAAAGAATTGTGGAAGATTGTGTAAGAGTTCCTTAGGTAATTGTGGATGGTGGGGATGTGATCACTGCATAGGATTGCAGTGCCTGATTTTGGAGATTGCCTTCAGTTAATCAGTGAGTGTAGATGTGTTCAAACTCTGTGAGGAAAAACGTGCAATGAGAATGTTGCACTCTGTTTATTCCCTGCCAGTAAAAATGTTGTCATCTTAAATTGTGTTTTGCTTTATGAGTCGATTTTCTTTCATGGTGGTGGCTTGTTTTTTGCTTTTGAATGATAGAATGTTTTCCTGTAGTGCCAGTTGCAAACTTGCAGCTTGCCCGCATTGTGGCCAAAAATCTGAGAACAATGACGGCTCCATTATGTGCAGTGAGAAAGGAACGATTGTATTACTTGCTTTTAATTGCTAATTAAGCCAAGTCCTCAGTAGTTTGAAAGAATGGAATAGTTGATGCCTTCCACTTTAGACCACTATTTGCTACTTGGTTGTGGAGAATGATGGTAGGGGTGATTTTTATGTTGATTTTTGGATGAAAGTGAAAATCTGCATTTTCATAAGAGCAGTCATTTTTCACAAGGAGCTCTGTGCATTCAGGGAATGTGTGATGCCTGTGGAACTGAGGAGCAGCTTTGGACTTAAGAGCTGCTGGAGAAGGCCAGGCAATGTCACCTGCCCCATCCTCAGCACTCTGGGTTTTGCATGACTCCTCTACTTCAGTTTCTGTATCCAGTTTAAAGGTAATTTCAATTTTTCCAGAACAAGCAGCAGGGGAATTCTAGAAAAAACTTCTTTATATTTTGAGAATATTTTAATATGTTCTTGATTATTATTTTATTTTTTTAAGATGAGAGAATGAAGCTACCCTAGTAGAGTGCAGCACTGATTGCAGTGCATTAGAACTCACTGACTTTAAACATTCTTCAACACGGCTAGGTAGGAATTTTTGACTCCAGGAAATTCTGCTTCCACAGGGATTGGTAAGCAGATACGCAGATTTACCAACTGAATCAGGAAAACAAGTTTCAACTACAGGTCATTTCACAACTTTTTCCTCAGGGCTTTCTCACTTCCACAGCCAGAACTCAAAAATGGAACAAACTGATTTAGAGCAATTCATTAATGAGTTGCTTAAGGTCTGTCAGGCTTCAGACAGCTGGAAAGGAGAAGGAACACATTCCTGCTCCAATGGTTCCATTTTCATGATTTTTCTGCAGTATTTGAGAGCCTTTCCGGATTCCTTTCATGTCATGGCTGAAATGAACTCATTCTCATAACGAGATTACCTGTTTCACTTGGTGCCTTGTTTGTCAGTGATTTCTTTTTCTGAACAACAGCAAAAAATTGCTATGAAGTAGTACTTGTGTTACCTGGGTTTAAGAATGAGTGTGCTGTCAAATTTGGACAACCTCTTGGTATTGGTGTTCCCACGTGGATCTCGGGCTCTGCTGCTGTGCCTGTGCTGGCCTTTCCTCTGCTCTGACAGGAGTTTCTGTGTTGGCATCACTGCACCATCACCTGCAGTGTCACAGTCAAACCCCCCTGGAGCTCTGTGCTGCTGCTGTAGCTAAAGGGTTGTACCAAGGTGTGTGATTTTTTCTTACCCTTGTGCTTGAACATGCTAGAGTTGGTTTTTGTGAAGCAGCAGTGGTGTCTGCAGCTGGGGCTTTCAGGTGCTCTTGGGACACTCTTTGTGGGAAATGGGTTTTGTGGATGGAAACTGCAGTGTGAGAGGCGTGACCAGTGTTATTTAGGTGGCAGGTAGAAGAACATTATTAAACATCAGATGCATTCATAAGATGATGCAACATTTATGTAACTTGATAGTGCTTGTTAAATTGGTAATCATTTGTGTAGAAGAAATTCACATTCTTCCTAGAAATTAATAAAGAGGTGCTGAATGGGTAGGGGAAGGTATTGTGATACTGCCTCTCCTTCCACAGTCAGATAAGAGAGTCAAATTAATTTAATTGCTACTTCTGAATAGTTTTGATTCTTAGTGTAAAGCTGAGTTCTGTTTCTCCTTGAAATGCACATTTGAAGTGAAATGTTGCATTTTCTTCCTGCATATGAATCAGAACCTTGGCATTTGATTATCCATTTGGTTGGACCTTTTGCTTTGCAAGAACTTAAAGGAAGATTCCCTTAGTTTTGGAGAAGGAGTGCCTCCTGGGAGGCACAGTTGCACAGCACTTGGGGACTCAGCTGGAATAAAGGGTAGAGTTTCCACTGGCAGGTGGCATTTACTGTGGAAGAGTGCCCATGGGGTTGCACCTACATGTCTGTATGAAGCTGTAAATCTGTGTAAGTTGTCCCGTCTTTGACAAAGGCTCCTTTGCTTGTGTAATGTTGCCCTCCTAACCTCTCCAGTAAGTTAACAGATTCATTTTTTTGTGTGTCCCCCCGTCGTGTTATCATTGCCCCTGCATTTTTAGATCTGGCTGTCCTAAATTTTGCAAGCACCTGGCCTGCTGTCACATAAGTGTCATGATGTGTGGTGTCAGTCATAAGTTTGTGCATGGTAATCTGAAGAGATACAGGTGAGAGGGAGACACTCAATAATTTTAGGAAAAAATACTTTCAAACTTTATTTTCAGCATTACTAAATTTTCCACCTTTCCCCAGGTCTACTGCTATGCTTTCCCATTAATGTATGAATAAATATGCAAAATTAACCCAATTAATTGTAACAGCACATCTTAATAGATACATATCTTAGAATGATCCTCAGCAGCTTTCTCTTGGATGCTGTCATACAAGTATTTAGTGTTTTATTTCAGTGCATGTAGCCTGCATTACTGTGGAGAAATCCCTTTAATTTAGTGTCATCTACTTTTAGGCAGGCAGACTGCAAAAACTGGTGTTGTGTCTGAGCTCTTAGAGGTCCTTGTTCTCAGTGGAGGAAATGTTGAGACCTTATGACTCTCTACAACTCCCTGAAAAAAAGTTGTAGCCAGGTGGGGGTCAGTCTCTTCTCCCAGGGAATGAGGATTGGTCTTTTTCAACCTTAAACAAGCTTTTCTTTTGGGCCACATCATTACGTGAGGAAGTTATTTTATGCTTATCTTCTCTCGTGTTTGACTTCTATAACCAGTGGAAGGAGGATCTCCCAAGATTTTGGGAAGCAGCTCGTATTTGTGACATGAACGTTCCAATTAATTGTTCAGTCTCAGTATAGGACTCTAAAATATGAAAGCTTTTGCTTCTGCCAGGCAGTATAGGAGGTGAAGGAAGGATCAGAGAATGGAGAAGGCTTGCAGTGCTAAACTTGGGTTAAGCCATCCCTGAGGGGGATCCCGCCCTGTAATGGAATTTTTTTTTTTCTTTTTTGTTTTGAGGCTGCTCTAAATTTGCAAGCCTCCTGTGTCTGATGTTTGCCTCACCTGGAGATCTGTAGGTCAGATACAAACTGACCTATTTGTGGCATCTGGCACATGAGGTCATGGAGTAGGTGACTGCTGATGGTTGGAAATGAGTCCTGGAAAGGAAGGAGATGCAAGCTGAGCCTTTTGAGGGACTTTGAATACAACCCATAAATCCCTTTAGCTGAGTTTTCAGGAAAATGAAGGAATGTTTGAGAATTGCACAGTATCATTTACCTATGGATGCCTTAGCCGTAGGTAGTCCCCCTGGAATGCAACTGCTGAGATTGTTGTAGTAAAATAAGGATTATTTCTTTTGTGCTTCCTCTTCCCTGAATACTCACTGTTAACAGCACAGAATTTTGGACCTTCCAGACTGGTCCAGCAAGACTTTTGGAACCAGCGAATGAAGTTGTGCCCGTGGGCATAAATTTAACTCAGACTTCCATGAGTGACCCTTTTTTTTCCAGGTCTGTAATGTGCATGTGCCCTTTGCCCCTGTCTGCACCTGAAGCAGAGTTGCTCATGTCACAGTTCCTAGGCTGTTTTCCAGGAAGACTCATCTCTGCTTTTTTCCAAACTTGTTTTTTTCCCCATATGCAATGATCTACCTACCTTTGCCAATTTTGAGATTCGTTGTCTGGTGCAGCTGCTGATGGTTGTGATGGCTTCAGTGTCCCTGAGCCCTCTTCCTGCCTGTGGAAGACAGTGCTAAATAAATCACAGTGGATTTCTTATGGCACAGAAATATTTTCTCATTTCATCATTAGCAGTCAGGCTCATGACATTCCTCAAGGGAAAAAGCAGAATGTGGCAGTTCATACTTTTTTGCTTAATACCTTGACTGTAGAGTACAGCTGCCACTGATGCAGCTGGAATACCAATAGCTGCTTTCCAGTGGCCCATGTCACATCTTTGTGGCTAGAACTGTGTATTTCCTGTTTTCAGGACATGATGTAGTTGCTCTGAGCCTTCTGGGAGGCCTCACACAAGATTCTGCTTGCTAACAAACTATGTGTTAAATTTTATTAGCAAAGTTCTTTTCACTTTGTATTTTTATACTTTGCATGCCATGCTGAAAACCTGTTTCACCAACTTAGAGCTATAGTTTCTATTTAAAAGGTGTATTTTGCACAGATAAACTGTACAAAAATAGTGGTAGTGATATCACTATCAGTAGCTTTCGCTGTGATCACTGGAGACAGTGGTGGCTTTCTGATAGTGAAAGCAAGTAGGAGCATTAGGACATCAACACTGAAAACAGCACTTGGCTAATTTTAAAACACCACACCATATCTAGACTTGGGTTGATGAAAACAGGTAATAAATCAGCTATTTAATTTTTGAGTCCTGTACAAAAATGACAGCAGAATCCAACTGGAATGCTGCATTTTGCTGGATCTGGTAATGCTTTTGCCACTTGCTTTTGATCTTGTTGATAATATTTTTGAGAGCAAAATTGGCATTGCTTTTGAAAATTAAGATTATTTTGAAATAATAGGTGGCAACAGCTGCATATATGTGTTTTGGAAAAGGGAGCAAGTCTGAGTCTGAAGCCTACCAAACAGATAAGTGATGCAGCAGAAAATGAATTTTGTGTGTCTGCTCATCTCAGAGTGGGTGGGGAGAGCATCTTAGTTAAAAAAAAAAAAAGTGTGTTCCATTAGTTGGAGCACACATTAGAGAAGGTGGGACTGTAGCTAAGTGTCGCAGATCTTTTAAAAATGTGTGACCAGGATGATTGCTGAGGGCTTGGCTTTCTTGTAGCATGTTGGTGTTATCTCTGGAGGTCAGAGAACTCCTTCTTGGGTGCTGTGCTATGGCAGGCAGTACGTCCTGGGCAGGAGACAGCCAAAGATGTTCAAGAAGTGCTATCCAGTCTTATTTCTGTGGGGGAGGGTGGTGTTTGTTTTGTTGTTTGTTACCTCTTCATTTGTTATGAATAAAAACAAAGTTATGAATAACCATTTATTAATTTCCTCCAAAACCATTTTTATTTTCTACATGATGTTTTGAAAGCGTGTCACAGAACATGTAATGCTGTTGAGTTTTGGTGAATATTCTTTTACTCTTTCATTTTTCTTCCCGGGGGAGTTGTTCAGCTAAAACTCTTCTTGAAATTTTATGGAATATTATTTCACAAGAGGGTTTTGAAAAGCAGCAGTCTTGGTATTAAAGAAAGATGGTTTGTATGAGCATGGAAAGCTTTGGTTGTTTAAGTGATACTGATGCACCCACAGTGTAAGTACTTGTCCTTTGGTCATGCTGAAATTAAAGCCAAAATATTTTCTGAAAGACCATAAGCAGTGGGTTTGGTTCTTAAAAAATTAAATATATTTGCTAAAGAATTATGTTCCTTCATTAATTAATATTTAAAATTGAGATTCTCTAGAGAGACTCCAAGTGCTGATCCTCACAAGTATTTATGTTGGTGAAGCTGGGCAGGTAGCAGATACTGTCTGTGGGTTTTGGTTCTGTGGTTATTCTCTCCACTTATAATGTGTTTGCCTCCAGCCTGGACAGTAATGATGTGGTAGTTCAAAATATTAAGGAGCTAATTTTACCTAAAGTTTCTCAAATGCTCTTATTCAGAAGTGCCTCAGGGGCATAAGCCCTTTGCTTAACAATTCAGCTCTTTATAGTCAGTGTTGGTATTGGTCTGTTCTCACTTGAATAGAAATTGTTTCAAAACTTGTGCAGACTCTTTGAGAAGGAACACGGAGGAATACATAGGTTTATGTGAGAGTTTCTAGTTGTTTTTAAAGCCTGTCCC
Organism: Motacilla alba alba; assembly: GCF_015832195.1. Classification (NCBI taxonomy): domain Eukaryota; kingdom Metazoa; phylum Chordata; class Aves; order Passeriformes; family Motacillidae; genus Motacilla; species Motacilla alba. The sequence continues at coordinate 6,005,362 of NC_052016.1, read as the reverse complement.
TTCACATTGTATGTGGCTGTGTCACAAGTATATGTAATAGCATTATATTTATGAAAATTGCTGTCTTACATGTGATACCAAAGAGTATTTAAAAATATCCTTTTGCTTCTACTGTTTACATTTAAATACTGTTCAAAAGCTGGATTTTCTGATTCTTCAAATACTTTTTTAATTTTCAGTCTAAAATGATACATTTGTTTGGCAACATTGTTAGACTGAAATAGTTCTTATCTTTCCCTGGTGGTTGTCCTGTTGGTGTTTGTAGAGAAGTCATGGTAGCTTTTGATTTCCTAAGACAAATAATTTGAGATGTTTAGACTTTTACAAGAGAGACTCTTCTTTCCTCTTACCCCCTGCAGTTCTCTTCTAGATTGGTTTGATTTCTACTGACTGTGGGGATATTGTATAGAATCTGCTGAGATGGTATTAATATCTCTGCTTTTAAAACAGGTTTTTCTCTGTCTCTTCTACTGCAAGAGCTTGGGAGTATGAACTGAAACTATCAGGGAGCAGATTCAGAGCAAGGTAGTTCCCTGCAGTTAGTGTGTGGAACTGCTGGCTGTCCAGGATTGTTAGTGTGAGATGAGTGGACATGGTTTTAGAAAGTGGTAGGGAAAATTAATGGAAGGAAAATCCATCAGGAGCTTTTCCCATCTCTGCCCAGGAATTTTCTGAACCTAAATTGGTGTAGTCTGGAAAAATAAAAAGAAAAAAAACCACCATTGTATGCTAACCTCTTTCTTTTGTTGCCTTTTCAACAATGTGGGTTCATGTAAAAGCTGTGCTAATCTTTTATTGTTGCTGTTTTAGTCCATGTCCTGCTCAAGGAAATACTGAGACAGGTTGCTGCACAGGGCTGACTATTGGTCTGACATATTGTCATCTTATTTTAACTTTGCTGTAAGTCTGTCCTCTGTTGAGCTGGTCCAGAACCCTTTCTGCTTTTTTTAATCTGCCTTATGCTGGCAGCATATCCTCATCTTGGTTTGTTGATTTATAATCCAGTAATTAATGTATGTGAGATGTTTTTTCCCAGTACTTTTAATAAGCCTGTCTCAGAGTTCAGTCTCTTACGTGGCTGTATAATGTTTTACTGCAACGTGTCTCCCTGACTGCCTTCCAAAAGCCATCTGATGGGTGTGGTTTGGAGTTGCAATGTCCTTACCTCATTTACAGTTGATAAACTTAAAATTAAACTGTAAATTCAGTCCAAAGGCCAATATCTTATCACAGCAAATTATGGAGGTAATTATAGGATGATAGGCTGCCACCAATAAATGTAGTTAATATTACAGCAGTTCTCCTTTTATGTTGAATTTTGTGCACTTAGACACTATAAAATACATGTGAAAATGGATTTTAGGTTGCGGCTGGCCTGGCTCACAAGAAAAATGAAGGCACATTGAACTGTTGAATGTGAAACAAGTGCAGGAGACTGACCCAAAGACTCAAATCTCATGCCATTGCTGCACAGGAAGAATAAATTTTGGCAACTTTATTTGCTCCTGCTTGCACGTTGTGCAGTTATGGCAGAAAGGAGGATGAAGTTGAGGTTGTGCTCCTTTGCATCTGCCTGTGTGTGAGAGGGACTGGTGTGACATGAGCAGCCACATCCCCACCCCTGGGAACGTGTGGAAATAAAATCAGCATGAGCTTCAAACTTGCTTTTGATGTTTCACAAAGGCTTGGAGTTTTTCAAGTTACCTCTCAGCAAAAGAAGTTTGAAATATATTTTCAGCATACTGGAGTTCATGGAGTGCTTCCCATGCATTGGACAACAGCTCAGGCCTTGACAGTCAGGAGTTTTTCCCCGTGGGCCACATGCACCTCAGGAGATGCCAGTTCTCCATCTGTGGCCTAAAGACAACATCAATATTCTCTTCCACATGTGCAAGTGTTATTTATGTTTCCAAGCTTAAGCATAAAGGTTACCCACCTCCTGTTGCTTTCACAGGACAGGCCACAGGTGGTCCAGAATGATGAGGTTTGCTTTTTTTTTGGATGTAAGAAAATCTGTTACTGCAGAAAGCAATGAAAAAAGAACCTTTTGTACTACAGTTGACACTTTAAAATAAAGGGCTTAAAAAGATTGACATTTGGGACTGACTTGCCTGCTACCCTTCTCCTTTTATGATTATTTGAAAATGTCTTAAATGTCTTTAATTTCAATTTGGTACATTTTCAACTGTTCTTAAACTTTCTCACCTTTGTATTTTTTCATCCTCCCCAGCCATTCCCTGCAGAGGGATAATGACTTGTTCTCTTAGTGACTGGCATGATTGAAGTGATTATTTCATGGAGATGCTTTGTGTTGGGTGGGTGATGATGGGAGGCTGTTGTGCAGCCTGCTGGAGTAGGGATGAAATGGTAACAGTGGAGAAGGTGCTGTCCTTCAGGGCTTGAGTCAGTTGTGATCTGCTTTCCTTCTCTGGCATTCCCCTGTGATAAGGGTTTCATCTCTCACTTGGTGTTCCCTCTCACTCCTTTATTTTTATTGCCCACTCCTCTGGTTGTGCCCAGCGTGCTCCTTAGAACTTAATGCAGTGTCAGTATTTGACTGTATCTTACAGACTCTGCTGTTCTTGATTCAGAGATTTTTGGGTTGTTCTGCTGTTCTCCTTGTTTCCTCTCTAGGGGAATTGCTTGTTCATGGTGACATGATGTTTCAGCAGAGATATTCCAGTGTATAGTGGAGTGTTTATGTTTATTAAGGAAGGTGAATGAAATGTGTGCGTACCTTTCCACATATATTTTCTAATAATGATGAATCCAACTCTTTGGGACCAGTACTTGAAAAACTCCAGTCTTTTGTGGAAATGAGCTTTTCCTGCATTGTGAAGAGTTCTTGTTTGCTGTGGTTGACACACTGGTGTATTCTGTCAGTTCAGACATCTATGCTCAGGCCATTGAGGGCTTTGAAGGTGAATTTATCCTGTAAACAAAGATAGATTACATTAGTGACAGTGAAATGGGAGACAAGGGTGTGTGCTGTTCGTCCAGAACCTTAAAAAGGAAGACAGTCAACATTTTAGTGTTAAGGAACTGTCCTTTTAATAGAAATTTCTTAGTGACTTTATGGTTTGGGTCACAGTTTTGTTGCATTTTTTTGGAGTATTGAGTTAGTTGCATTTTGGAAAATATATTGCCTGTAAAACTGCTGAGATTCATTCTAAGGTTTGACATTAATATGTAATTGAAATTGTTGCCTGCCACTGTAAATAATCTCAGAATTGATCGTTCATCTAAAGGCTCAAGTCATGACAGCTTTAGCTGAAGAGAGAACTTAGGAAAACACTTGTGGAGCCCTGTGGAATGTGGCATGTTCATCAAAAAAAACCTTCTCAACTGTTGTCTGATGTATGGAATTCAGTTATTTCTAGCATTATTTCATTTTAAATGTGAACATTACTGTATTGTTTTATAAGGGACTCTTCAGAGGTGTTTGGTGTATGAGCCACATTCACATCCTGATTTATGAATGGTGCCAACAGAACTTCCTGATGTTCAGTGCTGATCCTCACACCTCTTTTGGGATGTGCTATTTCAAATTTTTGGTTGTGGATTTCACACCTCAGTGGTTTTATAAAATGCTTTTTAACAATTTGATCATTGTTTTAAAAATTTTTGGGTTTTCTCCCTGGTTGTGAGAGACAAGCAGTGTTAGTGTTTAAAGACGCTGATTTGGTCACTCTGAAAGGTGTTGTGGGTGCAACACAACGTAAATGCTGGGTCAAATATTTGCTTTCCGTTCCACAGTGGAATCCACATTGTGCCATTTTTTGGTCTACAAATAGATACTTTTAAGAGACAAATGGCCATTAGCTGTTTTCTGTTTGAGACTGGTACATGTAATGAGCAGTGTAAGGTTTGTGAATTGAGTGTAAACTTCTAATTAAGAGAAGTGCACAAGGTTGACTTTTAGAAATGAGTATGTTCAGGATGTGTATTGCATTTTCCTCAAGTGTGTTGATTCATTTTAAAGGCAGTTTTTTAATGAAGTCATAAGATTATAGTGGTCAGGGTATGTGGTTGTGAAAGGTAGGCCCAACAGAAGGCGGCATTGCACTTTTTCCAGTTAGGCATTGTGTAAAAGATTCCTTGCAGATCTTTCTGTTGGAAGGAACATCATCATCATCATGATGGAACTGAGAACTCATAATTGAGTCTGTGTTGAAGAGATATGTTTGTAGTGTTCTGCCAAGACAGATGGTGGTGTGCCCAAACACCTCAGTCAGTACTCACCCCTAATGGATTGCATTTTTCTTTATCCAGCTGTTTGTTTTAAATCACAAAATCCTCCTTTTCTACACAAGGTTATGCTGTAGCTGTGGATGGGGAAAGGATGGCTGGAACAGAGTTCTCTATTTAGGTAGAAGCTTAATGTCTGTCATTCTGCCTCTGTCCTGCAGAGAATCGTCATGGTCACTTTTGGCTTAAAAGTGAGCTTGACTCTGGAATCTGATACCTATGGCACTTGTGATGAGTATGGACAACTCAAATTTAAATCCTTGTTTTAAATAAAGTGAACCCTTGTATCTTGATTGTTCTAGATTTAAGTCCTTAGATAGTATAGTTTTAATTATAGAGATAGTTTTAATGTGCTGGAGTTTCTTGTGACTTTTTTGTGCATCCCATTTCCCTCCTATAATAGAACTGGTTTATGACCTGCTGCACTAACCAGGAGCTTCATCCTTTGAAGCTGTCTAGTAGTGTCCCTGAAAATACATGCAGGATAGATAGAGAACTGGCATTAAGCTTCATACGTAAATGTTTTCCCACTTGGTATTTTTTAATGTCCATCTGTATATTGGATGTCAAATTTGATAGGGCTTGGGAAGCATTATTCAAGAAGGATATCTTACATCCAGCTCCAGGGAAATGCTAATGAAAACAGGCTGTGGTGACAACCTGCACAGCTGTTCACCCTGCAGCTGCAGGAGTCTTTAGGATGTTTTGCCTGTTACAATCCAATATCAGCTTTTACTTATCAGAAGACTCTGCTGGCCAGTTACCAAGCGATGTTTTGGGTGTATTGTCATTTTAGTTGTGTTTAATGCACATTATGATGAAAATGCTTACTGGTAGCTGAAGTAATTTGGACTTGGGCTTTGTAATGCATAAATGTAAAATCTGAAATCTCTATGAATATAGAGATTATATGCTATATATCTCTATATATAGAGAATATACTTCCTCTACGTGTTACTGTCACACAGCAGAAATAAGACAATTCTTCTTTCCTGGAATAAGGTTCACCAGCTCTGCCATTCAGAAATGGTACTGCTCATTAGCTGTGGACTGTATCCAGAGGATTGTATTCCTCTTATTTCCTCATTGGAATTTCTTTTTGTTCAGCTAGCCACACGAGGGGGGAAAAGGTGAGACATAAGGCTGGATGTTTGCTGGCATTAGCACACGAGGGTTACAGCTCTTGATGGGAGTTACTGTGGTGCTTTCAAGGTGTTTTCTGCGCATAAAGTTCTCATACAAAACATTTTCTATGCAGGCTGGTTTTCACGCACATTTGGTCATGTTCCAGTGTTGCTCATTTTTATATGTGAACATAATTGTGTAAGCATAATTAAGCAGCCACAGAGGAGAAAATATGAATGGCTGTGGATTGTGCCTATATAGGAGATTGCAGTGATGTGATGGAAGATCCTTGGGGTGGATCCTTCTGCTGCACTGGCTGTGGTAACTTTAAAAGTACCAGCATTGTGAGACTCCTTGAAATAGTGATATTTCAGTATTTAAAACCAGGTTCATTCTGTTTAGATTTTTTTTTATCCTTTGTGTCTTAATGTGCTTTTACCAATTCTTTATCTCCTGTGGTGCTGAAAATTCCACACTTCCCACCCTATTAGCATTAGTTTTTACACTTTCTTTATGAAACAGCTCCTGACCCATTTTCACTTCCATTCTTCTAAAATAAGTCATCTTTTCCTTGTATTTTCAGACTAAGCTACCAGCAATATTATTTCTCAGTACCAGGCCACCTCTAGTGCTCGAACCCTTTTGAGACTGAAGTTTAGACTGGGCAGGTTTAGCAGAGCAATTGGTGGTAGCTTTTAAATATTTTTTAATAGTTGCCCTTATAAATTGCCCTGTATTCAGACAATACAGAAAAATCTTTCTGTTAAGCTTGAAACCAGGTATTTTCACAAATACATATTTGTTGTGTCAGTCTTGGTAGATGTTGTCTTGTGAGTATGTATGTACATTGTTCTCTATTTAATACCTCTTCCTTTCAAGTTCTTTATTCTTTGTTTCATTGTCATTCTTATGCTTGATCCCTGATAGTCAGTGATACATTTCCAAAGACTAGTGTCCAGATCCGGAGATATTTACATAAATAAGTTATTCAGATCCTTTTTTCCTTAGGTAAAACAGGCAGCTATTAATGCAGATTCTGGCTTTATTTGTGGGTGGGTTTCTGTTATTAGTTGTATTTTTCTGTGTTGATTTTAATTATATTTCCAAAATAATTTACCCAATGAGAACAAAACTAGCTATTTGTTTGTTGTGTCATATCTTTTTTAAAACCTGTATGAGACTCTGTAGACTCCTAGATAAAACTGGTTTAACATACTAAAAAAAGATAAGTTTATCTATCACTGTTAGCTATCTAAATGTTCTGAAGTCTGACATGCCACACCTCATTTGTGATGTTCTGTGTTGGTATAGGTAAGAATTGATAGAATAAAATCAGATTTAGTGGTCTTAAATTTTAGTGTATGGTGAACTATTCATGAGCTTGAAATATTGCTAAATTAAGGTGCTGCAATTCTACTTGAAATAGACTTACTGTGGTAAAAATAGGCAAAAAGATGTTCCTATAGTCTGAGATAAAAACAATGTTCCAATTGCCTACAAAAAAAATCTACCGCCGCTTGGAAAAAAAAAGAAAATTATTTGTGTTTGTTTGTTTGGGTTTTTGGTAAAGATTACCTGTGAATATTTTGAATGATGAAATTCCATATGAAATTTGCCATAATCTCCTGAGTCACCTGATTATGAAATATTTTAAGGGACAGAATAGAGATGATTCTGTTTGCTAATAATTTAGAATTTCTAGAAATGATGTAGGTGTGTGTGTATGTACATACACAGTGATATTTTTAAATTTATTTGACCGTATTTAAAAGAAATAATGAGAGGATTGCATCCTCCAGGTGGACTCAGAATTAATGCAGAGTGATTCGCCACATAAACTCCAGTCAACAAATTTTTCATAAAATCCAGTTGGTTAGGGACACTGTCAGCTGCAAAGGACTAAGCTTTCTGTATTTTATGTATGTAAACTATTTTTAATATGTAAACTATTGAGTTTGCATCTGTCTGACAGAAAACACGTGTCAAGAATGCCTTGCAAGTGTTCTGTATTCAGGGGAGGCAAGTTGGGTTTTTCACTCTCTGCTAAAATGTCACTTTCTTCCATTTAATCATTGATTTGCATGTGTTCTGTTTTGTATTTTGTACTGCAGATCTGTGCTTTTTATGAAGCAATATCCCTCAGTTTTCAACAATAATTGAGTCCATGTTAATTTTCCCTTGTAAACTTAGCAACCTTGACCTTACTTATGCCGCTTACTATGTCATCTCTCATCTACCATAGACATCATATGAACAAAAAAATCTTTGTTACATCTTCAGTATAATCTGGAAGCACAAAAGTCTTAGACTACAGTAGTGGCTTTTAAAGAAAATTCATCAAAATTGTGACCATCAGGCTGTGCATGTAGCTCATGTGTGCAGCTGCTTTTCTTTATTGCCTGCACTGTTTATTCTTGTCTCCTGTTTGATGAAGCATTAGTCATAAGAAAATAAATTACCCAAAATTGATGGTAGATTTCTTAAGAAATGTTTGAGGAGTATCAGTTTCAGTTGTTCTATACTAATTGTTTTTGAAATGATGAAGACTTTGATCCTAAGTCTTACTAGCAGACTAGAATAAACTCACAACATTCCATTCCAATACGCCATAGAAATTTTGTAAGAACAAAGTTACTGAAGAGGCCAGTTCATGTCTTTGCTTCTTGAGGCCTGAATGTTTTGGGGTCTGAGCATATTTGTGTCCAGCAGCTGCACTTTCAGCACTCTTACTGAGGCTTTTGAAATAGCCTAGTCCATACATGAACTACAAGGAGAGTAAATGTGTGAAATTGAGAGAGAAATTTTATAACAGAATATGAGTGTTGCAAATACAGAGCATATAAAGAAGCTTTGAAAGCTGTAGTGGGAATTGCATTGAATAAGAAAGTAAAGGAAGTTAAGGATATTGTGCCAATACATAATATGAGAGCTTTCAGTGGAGGATCTGCTGCATTAATCTAGGTTATCTTCAGTCAAATAAGAATGGTGTGCTTTTCTCTGCAGAAGTAAATGAGATGTTCTTGTAAATCATCTACAGCTCAGAAGGTGATGTGTATCCAGCCAGTCATTGATGGGGGAAAAATAGTTTTAACTTCTGAAGAACTCAGGCTTGTTTTTTTTCCTTTGCTTAACTGAAGCATGCCCTGTTCACACCCCCATTGCTGCCGGGCAGGGGCTGGAACTTCACCAGGAGTTTCTCTGGGTGGTGACAAATTGTTGTCACTGTTGTAGCAAATTGCGTGTGCATTTTGGTGAATTGTGGCAAGGAGGAAGAGATGGGAAAAGAAGCCTTTCAGAGCCTCCTCAGTGGCACCGAGGGAGGGAGAGGGAGCCCAGCACACACGCACTTGTGCCTTCCTGCTCTGTAGGTGCCCCTCGGGCTGACCCGTGGTAGATGTGTGGTTGTCCATGTGGTTACTTTATTTTCCAGAAGGATAAAATATCAGCTAATTAACATTCTGTTTCTAACCATTCCTATAGAGTGTATTTTGTTTGTCAAGAGTCTGCTGATGTCTCCCTCTCCAATTTTCATGTGGAATCTCTGTTCTCATTATCTGCTCACAAAGCCCATCCAGTTGGGTCACTGGAGGCACAAGAAAAGGGAGCAGCAACTGCTCAGTTTTGTCACCCTCCCTCAGCTTATCTACAGATACATTAGTGTTTTATGTTGTCAAATTGAAGGTTTTAGGAACTTCTTGAAGCTTTGAATTTGTAATTTTACACTATATTGTCTGCATTGAAGTGCTGTGTTTTTCTTGAGCAGTTAATTTATTACCCAGTAAAATTCAAATAATTTTCTTCACTGTATGTTACTGCCTGGTTGTTGCCATGTTAACAATTCAGATTGCTGGCTTTTTGCTTCCCTGTAGTTGCCAGGGTTTTTTTTATGTTTTAAGTAAAAATTGCTGACTCGGTGTACTCCTCCATTTTCATATCATTAATATATTAAAGAATTAATATTTTGTCATGTTTGGCTGTTTAGTCCTGCTTAGTTTCATTTTGGTCAGTCATGCTTGCCATGATTCAGAAAGGATAACATGACATTATCTTCTTCAGAAACAATGTGAACAAGCTGTATTGATTTTTGTCCCTTTTTAAAGTACAGTTTTTTTAACAGTAGTTTGAATTTGTGCCCTATAATGCTAACAATTGCAAGCAACAATAATGGTAAAGTTTTTTTCTTCATATTAATTGAAATAGAAATAGCATGGTCCTTTTTATTTATAAAACAGAACTGCAATGTTTCAGTGACTCCTGTGTACAATATTTAAAATTCTGATTTCATCTTTTGGATTTATCAGATTTGTTTGGGTTGGGTATATTTATTTATTTATTTATTTTGTTGTGGTATATTCTAGTCTCTGGGGTTGTTTCTTCATGAAATGACATCATTTTAATGGTGACCAAAACTGGCATTTAGTTTATGGGGTTGGTTTTGTTTGGTTGGTTTTGTTTTTGTGAGTGTGGGGAAGGAATGGTTTTAAAATGGGGGGGGAAAATAATCCAGTTCCTTATCTGTTGGAATGATAAGTAGGGAACACATGGGGGTCTGTTAGTGCATTTTAAAGGTGATTCTAGGATTATTTCTTTTGTGAACAGGTTTTGCTAGCTTTTTGTGAGTTGGTAAATACACTAAACCTTTTTCTTCACTGTACTTTATTTAAAGGTGTCCTAAGAATTGAGAGTTGAATCTGTGCAATCAGGACGCCCCCAGTCATGAACTGTGATGTAATGAGAGGGAATCTGTGTGACAATAGTGTATTACTTTGGTTGAAGGTGGCAAACAACATGAATATTGTTACTTTTTTAGTATTATATAAGCCAGTTTCTTTTCCTGCAGCCATTCCTGCCTTAGTTTCCTGCTTCTGCTCTGGTTGCCACACTGCAAAGCAGCTGCGGGTGATTATTTTGCCAAGTTCCTAAATTCTTCAGGTTTCCCTTTTATCTTCTTGTAGCCTTGAACAAAGGGAAGGAAGTGTATGATGTTGTGTAGCAATCTTCCTTTTCATTTCAGGGTCTTTCTCTTTCGTGTTGATTTGTCAATACTGGCAATTCTCAAGGCTGACTCCATTGAATGCACTTAGAGATCCATACAGTGTGGAGAAATAACAATGCTTAAAAACCTCAGGGGTTTTTACCTTCCTTAGAATTCTTAGTGTCTCAGGATAATATAAATGTGTTGCACAAGTAGTGCCATAGGTGGCCTTTGCAGTTAAAGAACCACTAAAATGAGATCTTTTGATTTTTTCCTTCAAAGAAAACATATAAAGATAGGTGCAGTTGTGACCTCCCTTTACATCCATTCATTCAACAGAGACAAATTCTTACCTGTGCAGAAAAATACTTGTTACTTTCTAAAGATCTTTGTGGATGGGTCTGGTGGGGGAGAAAGTTTCTTGACCAAAGCCAAAGTTGGGTAAATCTTTGCCTGGTGACTCTGCCCTGACATGGAAGAGCAAGAGCCAGATGGTGACCAGCCTGCTGATCCAGGGGCTGATTTGGTGTTCCCACCAAGGAAGCAATGTTTGCTTTTAGTTTCTGTTTCATTTTGTTAGAAAGTGCTGGAAGAACTGAAAAAAATCATTTGAAACAGCCTTCCCAAGTTAAGTTTGGATAAATATGAGCGTGTTGCTGATTATGTTGCAAACCAGAGGTCAGTGGAGAGGGTTTGCTTTAATGGTGTAATTGAATTGCTCATACAGGAACAGATAATTTACAGTTAACTGTGGCTAAAAGGAGAAGTTCTGGTGTCTTAAGCCTTGCCTTGTGCTGGCATCAGTGAGATGGCTTAGCAGTATCTTCAGTTTGTGTTCTAACATAAAGGGGAAATCTGCCTTGTTGAGAATTGCTCTGAGCTGTGTGAAAGGCTTGGGCACAGGTTTTTACATCCCTACTACAGACAGTGCTTCAGATATGTGTGAGCCCTCTTTTAATGAGGATTTACTTAAAAAGGGGCTGTGGGAACATTGAGGGTCCCCAAACACTTAAACTTTAAAGTGCGTGTGATTTATAATTTCCCTGAACATCTGTACAGAAAAATCCTGTTACATTTATTCATAAAGTCAAGTTCTCTTTGAACACCTGTAGCCTAATTCAGGAAATAAACAACCCTAGTTTCCTCTCCAGTATTTATTGTAGGCTACCTGTTGTGGTGGCAGTTTCTATATGCTCTGAATTGTAAAAGACAAAAAAATACATCAAAATTTGACTGTTTTCTTCAGCAGCTGTAGCAGGTATTGCAGATCATCAGAAGAAGGGAAGCCTGTCTACAAATCAGTGTGTAACAGTAACATCAGGGGCACCATCAAAAATTGTGTTATGATTGCACAAATCAAGAGATGAGACCAAACAGTGGAGAGGGGAAGCACAGTGCCAAAACCAAAGTTCTTCACTGAGGTATTTCCAGATGGGTTCAGCTGGTTAACCTGATGTTAAGAGTCAGTACATGCACAAATAGTGATCTTAAGAAATGTACTTTAGATTGTGTGCTTTGCTTCTGATTTTAGGGATGATATTCTTTAGATGGAGAATTAACTGACTGCAAGAGGTGTTCATAGTGGTGGGAATGAAATTAAAGGAGTTGTAGCTTTGATCCTTGGTGAAAAGAATTGCAGTCCTTCCACTGCAATTTGCTGGGGCAAAGCTTGCAAATACACATCTAAATCTGGTATCTTCAGAACGTGGCCAAATAGCTACAGTTTGAAAGATGTACTTTGTGTTTATGTAAACATATTTAATGTTTTATTAAATCATTTTACTACCACATGTACGCCCGAAGTTCTGTAGCAGCATAGCCTTGTTTTGATTCATCCTTTGCCTCTGAAAACAGCCCTAAAATAAGGCTTTTCTGGACTTGGAAGTAGGTGGAAGTATGTGATACGCCTCAGTCTTGGGATACAAACTGTGACCTACTGAGAACAGATTAGATCAGTAATTGGGTAACATTTCCTCTCTTTTTTTTTTTTGGCATTTCTCATTTTGATGATTAGTAAAAGTGTACTCAAAGTAAATTATAAACATGGGCAAGGCTACTGATTTAAAAATTCAGCTTGATTCCCCCCGCCCCTTTTGAATATTAAGTTTTAATAAAATCTCTTAAGAAAGCTCCTCAGTTCACAGAATCGCAGAATATGCAGAGTTGGAAGGGCCCCTTGTTCTTTGTTTATTTTCATGTCATAAAATCAAGGAGTTCATGATTGCAACCAAATTTGAAACATGCACCATAAATAGGTGAAAGTCATAGATTAACCAGCTGGAATTAGAATTTGTTGAAGTCTGTCTGGCTTTTGAAAACTGTGCTGGTGCAAGGACCCTGTCTCCTGTATAAATTTGTTCAACTGCTTCAATTCAATAGCTACTAAGTTCAGAAAGTTGGGAGAGTGATTTTATTTATTTATTTACTCATTCCCAAAGTGTAAACAGGGTCAGGAGGTAAATAGGGTCATGAGGCAAGGATGTAATGGGTTAAAGATGATGGCAGTTGGGGTGAATGGAAGGTGTCAGTTCAGTTGTTAGAAATGTGTGTTCATAGTACAGAACATTCTATTCTTCTGTGTGTGTCACTTAAAAAACTTCTGGGGCAAGTTTTCTCAAACTGAAATGAATTTCTAATTGGATTTACATATCTGACTTTAGCTTTTCTGAGCCTACAGTAGGAGGAAGTAAATTATTTTACAACATACTGGATGTGAAAAGAGTCGGATCTTGGGAAACACATATGAAGATATATAAATTGCACAAGGAAACATGTAGAGGTAGTGTGTTCTTGGGTTCAGCAAAAAAATGAGTGAAATAACTGTTAAATGAAAAATGATTTCTTCAGGGAAAAAAGCAACACAATGAGAATAAGATCAGAGGGGTTTCTTTCTTGCAGATTGGAAAGAATGAAATCAATCCTTTTGTGTTTCATTGATTTTAAAGTTAAAAATTGTCATGTAAGTTAGAGGTTTGTTTTGTGTTGGGGAAATTGAATGTCCACAGCAAAATCAGAGAAAATTTCTGTTTTTCATTTGTTGTCAATTTGCATTAGAATCAGTGAGCTTCTAAATATTTTCTGTCTTTAATATTACATTTCTTCTTTGAAAAGTGATGCTGACTCCGTTAGTGAGAGTGTTTGTAGACTTCATCTTTCAAGCTAATAAAAAACTTTATTATTTCTCAGAAAATGTATTATTTGCTTTAGTAAAGTACAGAATTTTGAAAACCTTGTATTTCTTTTTCCCAGGCTGTTCGCTGCTATGAATCGCTAATTTTGAAAGCTGAAGGAAAGGTCGAGTCTGATTTCTTTTGTCAGTTAGGTCACTTCAACCTCTTATTGGAAGATTATCCAAAAGGTAAGAATTTTTAGTTCTTCTCGTAAATGTCTTCGGGGAATTGTTCTTCAGTGTAGCTGACACAACAGAATGAAAACCACTGGGCTAAGTCACTGTTTTCTTGGTTTGTACTATATTTCAGAGCCCATAAAATATTTTAGACTGGTGATATCTTCTCAAAAACAACTTTATTCTTACTTCTCACTCTTTTTTATTTTAATGGAAAACAAAAACCCAGCCAAAACACTCCTGGTTCAGGTATGAATATGAAATTGGCTGGCAGGCCCAGTATCTGATGGCTGCCTGCCTTTCAGTGTTTGTGGGGCGTGGGTGAGAACTGGGTAGAACCAGGTCAGAATATTTACTTTTCTCCCATGGGATGCCTTCTTTCATTGTCATTGCTTTTTAATTTTAACATGAATGTAGATCTGTTTGTGTAGGGAAACAAACAACACCCCCACCCTGAAAATGTGTCCACCCACCCCCCATGCCTTTTTCCAAGCACACAGAGATGCTGGTTTACAGTTTCCATGGGATGCAGAAACAGGGAGATGAGTTCTAACTGAGAGTGGCTCAGAAGCACTGCTTGGTGACTCAGGCTGGCTGTGGGCTGTTTGATAGCAGTGTGTCTTTGGGTCCACTGGCTCTCTGTCTGACTTCAAACAGGGTGAGTTTGGCTTCCTAGGACCTAGATCTCTAAAGTGAGAAACACGTGGATTTGATGCTGCTCAGGAGGAATTTGCAGGTATCTGTATTCAGCCTGTGAATTCAGAAGGGTTTGTTTGGGTGATGGAAGCATCTGTCTTGTACCTCATCCCATCCAATGAGTGGGATATAACCACTGGTGTTTCCAAATCCAGAGGCACGGGAAGACCTGCAGGGAACATGGCAGTATGCTGTCTCTGAAATTTAGTGGAGAATAGTCTGATCTTAAGTGCTTTCGTTTAGTTTTAAGAAAATTCTGCCACCCCCTCTGTAAAAAAATTTACACCACTCTTTCTCCTTAGCCTAATAAAGTTAGGTGTGAGCGCAGTGTGACCTTCTGGACATATTTTTCTTCACAAAACCAGCCCAGGATTATGGACTGACCTGTGTTAACTCTGCTTTTGAGTTGATAACAGTTAAGAGTGACAGGACCAGGTGTTGCTGTGGATCAGAGGCAGGGTTTACTGATGGGGCATCTGCTTTGTACTCTGTGTATGGTTTTAAAAACAAGCATAAAAAATCCAGTTGATGGTTGGAAATATCAGTTCTGGAGAACTGTAAAAGAGCATTAGCACAACAACGTGAGAAGAAACATTAAGCCATTAAAAATCTGAATTAAAGTACTTAATACTTTCTTAGATGCCTATTTAAAGTCACATCTCAATTGTAAAAAAAAGCCTCAAGTAGACTAAAAACCTTGTTAGTTATGGAGTATTAAAAATGTATCTGTATTTTCAAAGAAGTGTAGTAGTAGTTGAAAATACTGGAGGACTTTTAATTGATGTAAAAAAGGAAGT
The DNA here is from genome assembly GCF_015832195.1 of Motacilla alba alba. Classification (NCBI taxonomy): domain Eukaryota; kingdom Metazoa; phylum Chordata; class Aves; order Passeriformes; family Motacillidae; genus Motacilla; species Motacilla alba. The sequence continues at coordinate 5,990,175 of NC_052016.1, read as the reverse complement.
TAAAGGGTTTTTTTTTTATTAAGTGAGGGACATATGTTCCTGTTCACTACAGTTTTTGAACTCTAGTACAAAAGGCTGTAAAGCTATTACCCTCAATGCAGAAAGTCATAGGTGTTTTATAACTAATTTACTACTGCTCTTTGAAAGAAGTAGAATGTTTGTGTTCCATTATAAAGTAAAAATAAATTTCATTATGTGATACAAATTTTGTTACTTTAATTATCATGCATTCTAATTGCATTATAGTTAAATTTTATATGGTTTAGAACAAAAAAGAGAGTTCAGAATGTTTTGATGTCACTAATGTGTATTTTACTCAGATTTTAATTCCTGAAGTTCCAGAAGTGTAAAATGCTGAAGGAGCATGATCTTCAGAGCTATGAATCTGTGTAGTCAGAATTTAGTCAAAGTTATGGACAAGTCAGTGTGTGTAATAAATTGGATATAATTAATAGAATATCACAACATAGCAGCATGTGTAATGCTCCACAGTTTTTTTTGCTTGAAAGCTTGTTACCTAATTAAATATCTTCAAGAAGTGCATGCACATTTGTATATAATGTATGAAGTGTTTTTTATAAAGGCAGAAGTGATAGTGTTCTTTGTTTAAAAAATACTTGCCATGCAGTTTGTGCAGAACGGAACAAATTGTGAGGTGACTGTAGAACTGGGATCAGTGGCCAAGATGAAGCAATGCTGGGATCACAGATCTGGGTTTTGTGTTGGTAGTTTCTTCTCTTTAGATCTGTCTCATTTTTTCACAAACACTGGCAGTGCAGGATCATGCAGATGGGTGCATTTCGTTGTACGTTTTTAGTATTTGGATTTAGCTAATACCTTTTTCTGAATATTCTGAGACTGCAGGTCATTTCTTTGTAAGAATTAGGACTTAAACACCATAAGAGGGATCTCGAGAAAAAGTCATGGCAGATTGCATCGTTGAAACTCCCATTATTGGTGCTGTTACTGCCCTTGCTGCATGTGCTCAGAGGGTATTAGTGAGAGGCAGGCTACCTTTGAATGTGCAGTTGATGTTTGATACTGAAGTCTATTTAACTTCATTTTTTTTAGTGAAAGCTCTTAAATATTGTAAGTTCCCTCGAAGTCCAGTATGTTTTCTGTCAGTCCTAGCCACTGAATTCCAAAATCAGTATGCTTTTATTTCTCTTCCTTAAAAAGAAGTACTTGTCTCCAAGAAAAGTTTTGAGTTCATATCAGAAATTACTGGATGGGGTTCTTTCTTTTCAGTATTATACCTGAGCTTAGACTGGATGGCAGTGCCACTGCTAACCTTTAAAAGATCTGAAGCTGCTCTGCAGGTTGCAGTTTTCCAAAATACAGTAAGTTTGAATTGCTGTTAATAGGTAAAGGGTTTTTTCTGCAGCCATGGAGTGGAGCTGCTGTGATATCAGCACTCTGCTGCTCTAAGGAGTAGGTCCTACACAAGGGATCAGCCTTTTTGCAGATTTTGAATCCAGTGAGACACTGCCTTGTATTCAGACACTTATCACCAAGATTGCAGATGAATTGGTTTCAGCTTTGCCTGCATGTTCTGAGTGGTTTCTCTGCTCACCTTTCCTTGTATTGATCGTGACTGATCAGAATTTGGCTTTGGGATTTCCTAAAATGGGAACGTTGACTCCATCTGGTGAAAACTATTTCATTTCCTCAGTAGAATTTTCTTAACTCTAATCTGATTGTTCCTCCCCTCTCTTTTGACAAGGCAGCTATTCCCAGCTGTTGGATTGTTTTGGAGGTTCCCAAACCTTTTGTTGCCTGGGCATGCCCTTGGTGGCACCCTCGTGTCTGCGGGTTGCTTTCTTTGTGCTGGCGCAGCTGAGCCTGCAGCTGTGTGGGGAACTGATCCAACTGAAAAATAACCCCGCACAAAAATGCTGTGCAGTTGCCCCAGAATGCGAAACCTCAGCCTTGGGGTTTTGCTGGAGGAGGTGGATGGGTTGTCATGGAGGCCTTTGGGTGCTGGGAGCATTCTGAATTCAGTTAGGACTCCCGGTGTGAACCTCTGAACTGTTTGCTACTGGATTCCGTGGGACAGATGGTTTTTTTACCAAATTATTGTGCTCTGGTCTTGAAAGAAACGCATGTTCCACTGATAGTTGGAGTTTCTTTCTCATTCCGTGGCTGATTTCCGTAAGCAGTAAGGAGTGAAGGTAGTGATGTTTTAAGGTTTGGGTTCTAGCTGACTTGAGTTCTAATTGACTGCTGTTTAATGAGCTCGTGGATTGACATCATCTGTGTTTTCCTTAGGGATTTTTTTTGCAGAGGGGTCACATGCATTGACCGTGTTCAGTCTGTGACTTGGAGGACAGCTCACAGTGGCACAAATGGAGATGGGCTTTAATCATTTGCTTCCTTGAATTGCTGTTCTCTAAGCAAAATTCCTGGAAGTAGAAAATGCACTTAATGAATGAATGGTTTGAGACAAACATGAATTTATTTGTGCCACAGTTACTAAAACACAATAAATACTGTACTGAAATAATTCTTATTGTTTTACTCAAATGGCAATCTCATTTTTAAATGTTCTATGTCAGAACAGTTTTAGTAGTATTTATTTTGATCGTAGATGGTGACTGCTTTGTCAAAAATACTAATATAAAAACATTTTGAGTTGTTTATAAGATAGCGTTCGATAGTTCAGGGGCTTTTTTTAGTAATCATTAATCTAAAATTTAAAACTGTACTAAAAAAAACCACCCAGAATGTTAATTGAGCATCTCTTTTATTGTGATGTAACCTAAACCCAAAATTTAAACACTTTCTGATTGTTCTTTCGTAAAGTTGTTTGGTTGTGAGAAACTCCCATATTAACAATGTGTGTGTGTGTTCCTTTGTACTTAAATTTCCAGCTCTGTAGGGAATTTCTCTGTGGTGGTTAAGGTCTTTCAGGAATTTGAAAGGAAGTATTGTTATTGGGAAGCATTTTCATGTGCTGTGCTCTGAGGTGCAGGGTAGTAGCAGTAATTTTATAAAATATAAGGGAAAACTTCACAGCATGGACAGGATTGTGCTGATTCCTGCTGGGCTGTCTTGTCTTACTGATGAGTCCTGAAGAACTAGAATGAATTAAATAGCTTGAATGAATTAAGGAAGAGATGACTGTTTCAAATAAGTGTGATATTTAGGTTTAAGGGGTTTTATTTTGTTGTTTGTAGCTGGAACTAACTGCTAGAATTTGAATTGCTTCTATTTAGAGCTGTTTAACAGAATCCTGAACATGAGATACATTTTGGGTGGTTTAATTTCAGATGGTTTAAACCATTACGTGAAATTTCTGCAGAAAAAAAAAAGAAACTTAGAACATTAAAATGTTCTTTGTAAATTGTATGTATGTGGAGCAGAGGTTAGCAGTCAACAGTTTTTTTTTTTATATACCAGGACCATGTTTTTGACTGGTTGTCTGAAAATTTTCACTTAGGAAAGTGTTCTAAATAAACACTCAATTGTTAAAAGACCTTTTTGTGTAATACACTCTTGGAAGGATTTTTGAGCTTGATGAGAATCCATGGGGTTTCTTCACTGGTTCTTAAAGTATTTTAAGACTTTCACAGAGTTCAAGATCTAAAGGATTTCTGTAACTGTAAACTTGTCAAACACTTGTATATCTTTCACATTTAATGCTTGCTGGGACAGTGGGCTTCACACCACTTTGCTGCTGCATTGCATTTCCAGATGAGGATGTGGAGCTGTTAATAAAATTTCTTAGAGGACTATCTGATGATTTTTCTGTCTTAAATCTATGCTTGCATTGCTTTTGTGTGTCAGCCTTCATTCTGTGTTAAAAGGAAGACACGCTTTAGGCTTCTTTGATTTTCTCTTTGGTACTTTCAGTACAAATCTCTGGAGGAAACGGAGAGCAGCATCTGCCTGAGGCCTTAAAACAGAAGACCTGAGTGGCATTTTGCTGCTCTCACTTCCACATTTTTTTGCGTTATTCCAGAATTGTAGAATCATGGAAGTTGGAAAAGACCTTTAAGATAACCTAGTCCAGCCATTAACTCAGCACTGCCGAGGCCACCAGTGAACCGTGTCCCCCTGCAACACACACATCCACATTGTCTTTTAAATAGCTCCAGGCATGGTGACTCCAGCACTTCCCTGGACAGCATGTGCCAATGTCTGACAATCCTCTCACAAAGAAAATTTTCTGAATAGCCAGTTTGAGTCTCTCCTTTGTTTGTGCTGTCAAGACTTGTTGCTTGGAAGCAGAGCCAGTTGACACTTCACCTCACTACAGCTGCCTTCCAGGTACTTCGCAGAAGGCAACAAGTTCACCAAGCACCTTTTCTTCCAGGCTAAACACCCCCAGCTCCCTCAGCTGCTCCTCATCAGGTCTGTGCTGCTTTTCCAGCTCCGTGGTCCATCTCTGAACATGCTTCAGCCCCTCAATGTCCTGCTTGTCCTGAGGGGCCCCAAACTGAATGCAGGATTTAAGGTGTGGCCTCACCAGTGCCCAGTACAGGGGGACAGTCACTGCCCTGGTCCTGCTGGCCACACTGTTGGTGACACAGGCCAGGTGCCATTGGCCTCCTTGGCCCTCTGGCTCATGTTCATCCAGCTGGTGACCACCACTCCAGGGCCTTTTCCACCAGTCACTTTCCAGCCCCTCTTCCCCCAGCCTGGAGGGGTTGTGTGACCCAAGTGCAGGACCTGGCAATTGGCCTGGTTGAACCTCAGCCCTGGATCCCCTTGTCCAGGTTGTTGATGAAGATACCAAGCAGGAGAGACCCCACACTGAGCCCTGGGGAGCACGCCTGGTGACCAGCTGGATGTAATTCCATTTCCCACCACTCTCTGAATCTGGCCTTTCAGCCAGTGTTTACCCAGAAAAGTAAATTCTGTTGGCTCAACCTTGGAATTTTCTCACCTTTTGATGTCTTAAATTTTATGGCAGAGCAGTTTTAACCCATCTTTGCTGGGTTAAAACACCATGGGGGTAAAACCTGCACTATATATAAGTTGTTTCTGCAGCCTGCATATATCTCTTAGGTGTTTAATGAAGATTTATATTTTTCCTGGAAGCAGTCTAATTGAAATCAAGAGCTCTTTCCAAGCTTCCCTTGTGCAGTTCTTCAGCTGATTTTCTATTTTACTTTTAGTTTCATATCAGACAAGCACTAAGAAATATTAGTGCTTGTTTAAAAATTAAATTAAAAATAATTGTGTTTAAGAAAACACAGACTGTTTTACGCAGACTAATACAGAACTTTGGTTTGTATTAACGTTTTCTTTTCAGGATATGTAGCCAAATTAAAGCTTGCTGTTTCTAAGTTCAGTTAGCCAAAAATTTGTGTTAGTCACATTTAGCCTTGCAAGGTGCCACTAGATGGTGTTAGTATGTAGTTCACTTTCTTCTTTCTCAAGCACTAAAATACTCCAACTGCTCCATGTTTGTATCACTTTGAAGGCCTCTTAAGTTTTAAGGTGTCATAAAGTAGGTTTATTAGAGCAGATCATAAAAGCCGTCCTCTGACTGCACGATTTGTGATGAAATGTGCTAAAGGTGACAAGTGGGTGGTTGTCACTCAGTCTAGACATTTTTCCTCCCCACTGTCACCTTCCTTGTTTGTTTAGGTCAAGCATGTAAATTCTGGATACAAAGAGAGATTGTCTTCTACTGAAACGAAGTTTTGCCAACATCCTATGAAATTAGGTGGATGAAAAAAAAAATAAACCCTGAAATCATATACATGGTAATTAAATCAAATTTGTTTTTTCATTCTCTATATGATACCAAGGAATCTTAAACAGGGAGGAATAAAGAACAAGTGTTATCCATGTCCTGCTTCTGACATGGCCTTTGGCCCTATCATAGTGGGATAGGAAGGCAAACTCTTAGAGGGCACATAATAAAGTTTGTCAGGGCTGAAGTAACCATACATATTGCAAAGTGGATAGTTCTGGGTGACTAAAAACCTGTAAGGGGAAACCAGTAAACTCCCAGTGTGTGAACTCATTGAGGGTCAGCTCTGCACGAGGTGCCTGAGGTTTACAGACAGATTCTGAAGAGAGCCTGAGCTCAGGAGGATTCTCACTGTTCAGTGGCTGCAGTTCTTTTAGAAAGGTGGTGTTTTGCTTTTCAGAGCTATTTCAGGTAAACATTTTATTTTCATCAAGCAATTTAGCTGATGGTGATTGACTTGAAAAGCTGTGTTTAGCTTTGGGGTATACATGTCCTCTCCTGTGGGGAGGATCGTAAATGCTGGATCTGCCACTCACGGGGTTTTCAGGAACATGATCACAAGGATTACCTGTTAGGAAAATGATATACATGGCCAGCTTTTCGAGAGAGGTGTTCATAGCGAGAGCATCAACTGATAGAGTAGGAAATTAAATAAAGGACTGAAGGAGGGAAATAGGTAACTGAACACTTCTGTTAGTAATTGTTAAGTTTTGTTTTGGGTGTCTGCATGTGGTCTGTCACTTTTGTGCTTTTAAGAGCTTTCTGTGGTTGACTACAAAAAGTAGTTGAGAGGCAAGAGGCATTGTCCTGCTGTTGATACTCTGTCCTGTTCTTTGAGTCCAGACTTGCATTTTCTGGATGTTTGTGCGTGTTTCACATGCAGGGAAAAAAGAAGTCTTATGTCCTTTATTGTCTTTATACAATTCCATATGTGTAAGAATTTCAGTGGCAAAGTTTTAAATTGTGAAAGCTCAATAGTAAGTTCCTAATCAAAAGATTGTCTGCAGAATCCTGCTGTGCCTAAGAGTGATTTCAAAGCACTCATTTTATAATGTTTAAGACAGACATCATAACTGAAATGGGATAATTCACTTGAATCTGTAAAAATGAGAGTTGACCCTGTACTGAAAGAGGGGCAGTAGTTGATAGAATCTTTTTGTGACAAAAATTGTCTCACTTTGGAATGACCAGTCTTGGATGAAAAGTAAAGGTGCAAAATGATATTTCAGCCTTTAGTGTTGGGATTTTTTTTTGTTGTTCATTTTTGTTTGTTCTTGGTTTTGTTTCTTTTTAATACTGCTAATGTGCTGCATGACCCAAGTAACTGGGATTTTTTGCTTTTTAATAAACCAGGGAATATCATCCTACAGTCAGAATCATAACACTGATAAAACACACCCTCTGTTACAGATCGGGACTTGTGTTAAATTCTTGGGGCTCTGCAGATTCAGTTGCTCTTTTCTTTCTTATTTTAGTATAAAGTTTGTATTTTGAGGGATTTGCACTTTTTTCCTGTAGATACAAAGTTAATTTAAAGGAGAAGTTGACTGTAGCTCCGCAGTACACATTTTAGATAAGGTACGAATTTCTACACCATAAAATTTAGAATAAATGTATGCTTACTGGTGACTCACTCAGGGTCTGTGAAATATGATAGGGTTCAAAATTTATGGTTCATGTTTTCCTTTATATCTAGGTTGGTTCAGTTTTTCAGAAGTCTTGCTTTCATAATTTGATTTCTGGCATCTTATATGCAAGATTCTTCTTAGGGATGTGCCTGATCAGGGATACTTCATGTGGGCTCTGGCAAAAAACATTTTCTTGAATCCTTTTTTTCCATTTTTCTGTTCCTTTAATCCTTTTCAGCAGAACTTGGGAGTTCATGGAGCAGATATTTAATGTAGTTGTGCAAGGGGCTGAAATCAGATTTCAGAGGTAACTAACTGTAAGTTGAGCACTTGATAATATTGAAATTATGCATAGTAACACTCAGGAGTTGTCTGACATTCCTGAGGAGGAAAGGGACATTTAGCTCTGGCTTAATGGAACCCTCCATGATTCATCCTTTTTTAGAAGAACTCTGAGAATTTTAGCATTTCATGTGCAAGAAGTAGAAAGGGAATACTGTTAGCCTAGAACACGCTGGATTCCTGGGTGTTTCTGAAGCCACCAGGAGGATTAGGCACTTCAGACACTGAGGAGGACTGGCGTGTCCTCTCTGTTCCTCTGGAAGAGAAATGCAGCTCCTTAGAATGGAGGTGTTATCTTCTTATTATGTAAATATAAATAGACTTCAGCAGTCCACGCTTCCCATGTGCTTGTTTTTAATTGTAACTGAGCTTGGCACATTAAATGATCACTTCAGCTGTTCCTGTGGGAAGTTGCTGAACTTTATTGAAGAATGGAAGAGTTAGAAAAGAAAATCACAGCCCAACATCCTTTTTTTTAAAAGAAAACTGGTAGAATGTCAAGGAGCAAAAGACTCCTTTCTGTAATAACTTCCCTCCATGTTAAATGGAGGTGTTGAGATTTTTCAGGGCAAGTTTCTTCTTGCTTTCTCTTTTCCTATTCTTTCTCTTTAAGATATTCTGTTTATTTATGTAATTTTTTAATACTGTTGACATTTTATAAACTTGCTAGCAGTGCCTTAACTGCTAATAGGTAAGCATATTGCACCTCTCCTTTTTAATGGATATGCTCATGTGGGTACCTCCTGTATTTTTTAACAGTTACAGTGAAAATGTTCTCCCTTTTATTTTTCCAGTATAAATCCTTAGCATTGTATTTGGTGTTCTTTTCATCTTTTTATCAATATCCTCTGTATAGTTGACTGCAGTAGTTGCTTTAAAAAAAAAAAAAAGTTTTCATGAAGTTCTCAGTTTCTTCAGTCTTGCATAATATGGTACTGTTGACCTGAGCATTTGAAATATCCTTTAACCCTTAAAACTGGGATATGTTCTGCTTGAGTAAAAGGAAAAGAACTCCTTTTATTTGTGATGTGGTGCATTACAAAACTGTTTCATAGAGCATGTGCACGTTCCTCTTGGGCAAAGTGAAGTCATTACCGTGTTCAGAAGATAATTATTCCTTTTTATTGAAAATTTATGAATGATATCTGGGAGAAGTTGAATCTAGAAGGACCTTTGGGGGGGGAGTAGGATGTTATTTCGTCTTATTTTGAAAATCCTTTTAAACATAATTACAGAATATGACTAAAATATGCTTAGTTTCAACATTCTTCAACTTATATTGGTAGACTGAAGTAATATTCTTCACATTGTACCAGCTTGGTTTTTTTGGGGGGGGAGGGGAGTGGTTGGAGGAGGAATTGTGTTCTTAAATTGTGAGAGACTTAGATTAGATTTTAAAGTGATTTTCTTTGTCTGAGTTGCATTGTTTTAAATACGTTGCATGTTAATAATGTGTGGTCGATGAGTCTTCTTCTAAGTTCATTTTTCTAGTCTGGGCATCTAAATAAACCACAGGTTAGAACATCAAAATTAGAAATTGGCCTCACGGGCATTTTGGTGGCGAGGGGCACCTCATGGGCATGGATCAGCATGTGTCTGTTTACAGATAAAGACAGAGGAGTGCAGAGGTTCTGCGTCTTTACCATGATGTGTAGGTTCTTATTTCACAAGAACTTCGGTCAAGTTACAAAAATGAATATTCAAGACAGGCATTGAAGGGTGATAACGTTTATGGACATGATTTATCCATGGTGCTTGCAAGAAATGAAGCCGCACCTAAAGTGCACGTTGTTCTTGTGTCCTAATCTGTTGAGGATTTTTTATGGTTTTCCAAAGCTGGAGTTGTCTTCTTCTGTTGTTTGGTTTCCACACATTGTGTATTTTCAATTCTTTAATCTTAGGGAGCAAACACTTGAAAAATCAGAATCTTGGTGTTACTGCAGTGACTCTTTACTTCAAATGCTTCATTTTTGATGGTTGCCCGTGCTCTGTTCTTAGAAAAAAGCAAAGCCTGATTGTGTTCTAGTCCGAGGTGGCCCCTTAGCCCAAGGGCAAGATGAATCAACCAGAATTTTTCCTTTAGTGAGGAAGAGGGATGCAGGAGTAGTGATTGGAGAAATTGGTTGCCAAGTAGAGCTAATATTCTGTTGAACAGAGCTTTCTTAGCACTGATTTCCAGGTTAGTCTTGGCCGTGGCTGTGGAATAAAATGTAAGCTTTTATTTTTTTTCTGCTTGCTTTTGTTTCTCAGAATGAAAGGCCATGTGAAATTGATTTCTCTTTGTATGTCCCTCCTCACCAGTTCTTCAGAAATTACAGGGCATCAGGGAGTGTGGTAAATGAGCTACATGATTAAATTTTTAAATCTCAGAACAGCTTTGTCCGGGATAAAAATCCCGAAATTTCAAATTATTTCTTTGTTATAGGTTTTCTTTAAAATATTGCTTGATTTACATTTGTAAGATTAATAATAAATATACTTCTGGGTTGACATTTCATAAAACAAAATTATAATCTTAAGGAATGCATTGCCCACAACAGTGTACTTACCATGGCAGTGTTACTTTTATTAAACCATTTATCATTTTAATGTTGTGTATTCTGACTCTTAAGGATTTTTATCTTTTTCTTCAAATAAAATGAAACAAAACAAATTGAACATTCATTTTTCTTCCCTACAGCATTATCTGCATACCAGAGGTACTACAGTTTACAATCTGACTACTGGAAGGTCTGTATATGCTCTTTTTTTTTTTTTTTTTAAATTTTAAAATGTGTTGCTGTAACTGTTCAAATTTTTGAATTAGAGTCTGTCCGATATAAGTTTGGATTATCTACCTGCAATGACTTTTTGGCATATTAATTGAGTCTGAATGCAAATGTTCACCTATATGTGCAATTCAATATAAATTTCAGTGTAAGTAAGTCTAGAAGTCGTGCATTGAAAATGCAGCTCAATTAAGCTGACAGGTTTTAAATAATTTTTGTTACCATCATCATCCATTACTTCAGGGTTTTTTTTATGTAGCACAGATATTTGGGTGTGTGTATGGAGAGCAGCAGAGCCACTTGAAAGCTGCTGTGCAGGCATTGGACCGGGAATAGGAAAAATGTTCTCAGGTTGCTTTTTGTTTCCACAGACACCAAATTTTTTAAAGTCCTTTTCAGTATTTTAAATAACACTTTTACGTCAGATAGGAGCAGATCCTATTAGTGTAGCTGTCTTGTGTGTAAGGAGAGGTATTGTGTCTGTAAGTGGAGGTATCATGACTTCAGATGAATAAAATTGAAAAAATTCTTACAATGGCTTTGTCAGAAGTTGTCAGCACTGGTATATTGTCACATGAAATAATTTGAAGCTCCTGGTTGAGAGAGGTGCAGGAAAGCATGGAAGACATTACGTACTTGTGTGGTCTTCAGCAGCTGTTTTCCTTAGAAGTGTGGATAAATGCATATTTCGGATAGGGAGGGCTCATGGAGAGCTCTTGGTGCCACATAGAGATGGTATCAGAGAAGCAACATTTTGCGTGTTCTTTGCATTTATAGGGACTGTAATAATGCTCTGAAAAATACTGTGGCAGCTTCTCCCATTTGGGCACAGGATGAGGAGAAAGGCAGGGTAAATTAAGGGTGGAAGAGTGAACTAGAGTAAGTGTTTTATAGCAGATAAAGGAGAGCTCCGGTTGGACGATGCTAGGGACATTTTTGGTATTGTCTGGTAAAGCCCCTGCTACAGCAGGAGTTGTGCAAGTGCCATATTTCACTGAGCCATTTTGGAATTGAAGGAGTTTTTCCAGAAGTAACCCCTGCAGTTTTAAAATTACAACAATAAAAATATTAATGTATTCTTCTTACGTGCTCCTGGAGAGCTGCTTTAAAGATTGCTGTAAATAAGTGTTGAAATCAATAAATTAATTAAAAATCAATTGTAATAGTTTCTGTTATTTGTACTTTTTCACGTTGAGCATGTCAAAATAGTTTATGACTGGAATTATTTTTTCTGGTTTTTATTCCAATGGCTCATTATTAAAATAAGTGGTAGGTGATTATTTAGTTATTTCCCCTGCATTTTCAGAGTTCAAGGTGGAATGTAAGTGATTATATGTATTTCTATAGGTATAGGTTGTTTTCAGTGTGGCTCAGAATATTATCTGCAGTTAAAATAAATGTAAACTCTGACTTTTTCAGTTTCATCTGAAGAGCATTAATGGCAATAAAATTTCTGTTTGTATACAATGTGTGATATTTTAACATCCCTGTTTCTTGTATGTATCTCCAGAATTTTACCATGCAGAGGTTATTTTGAACAGTTCCAGTTACAAACATGAGGGCATTGTTTACAGTTGACAAAAGAGCATTTTGAGTTCTCCAAATTCAAAATCCAACCCAAGAAGAAGAAGAAACCAAAAAGCAGTAATTTTTCTTCAGGTTGACTTCCCCTGGGAAGGATCTCATTGTGAGCTTCCCTAAAAATGTGTAGCCCAAAGTGGTTCTTTTCCTATAATCTTGGGAGATTTTGTTAATTTTGCTATTCATGGAAAAGAGCCTGAAAAAGTCCAAAACCATTTTTCAGCTAATAACTTCTTTACTGAAAGTGGTAAAAATCACAGGTGGATCATATTTCATCTTATTAATGGATGATGAAGCTTTTCTGGAGTTTGCAGTGGGAAGCTGCCTGGATTGGGTCCAGAGAAAGACCTTCCATCCTCCCTCCAACTGAGAGGATTTATTGTTTCTTGCTATCCTTAATGCCCTGTATCTGTAAGAAACCATTTAGTCAGGAATAGCAAGTTTATGGTGTATTTTTGGTCACACTTTTATGCTGTTTTCTTCTACTTTGTGATTTTCTTTTTTTCCAAAGAGATACAGATGGCAAAAAACTCAGTCAAATTTCCTTATTTTATTGGAATTTTTAAAAAGTTTTTTTTCTGTTTTTAGTTTTTACAGGGCTGGATGTCATCAATTAAGTTGTTGGAATTTGTGATAGTAAAGGAAGGAAGAGAGAGAAGGGTGTGAAGAAAGGGTGGTATTTGTGAGCTGTGAGGGGAGCTGCCTTCAGAGATCTGGCAAACTGGAGAGTGCTGAATCACATGAAGGTTATTATATAAGGCAGGGCTGAAGTCAGACAGGAGCAGCCTTATAAACGTGGGCATTTTATCTGAAATTATAAACTGCCGTGCAGTGCAAATTTCTGTGGTTGAAATAAGTCTTCTCTATGTGTGCTCTGTTTTTAAAGAGGGAACTTACAGAAGAATTGTGAGAGTTTTCAGGTTGCTTTGGGTGTAGTTTGGCCTCCTTTTTAAAAGTATTTTTGCTCTCTGCTACGTTGGATTTTTAGAGTTGCATGGAGTTGGTAATTGAGTGTTATTTTCATGCATTGTTCATTTCATGATATACACTCTATATTTCCTTTCATGAAAAAAAAAGCATTTTACATTTTTTTGTTTCCCCATAGATTTTTCTGATGGTCTGAATTGTCATAGATTTTTCTGATGGTCTGGTCTGAAACAACCAGGTTGTTTTCTGTCAGAATTTGATGCATGGGTTGTTCTGTTGCTATTACAGTAAGCATTGTGTTGATCATATGGAACAAAAAGAGATGGAAAAAAACACTTTATAAAATATATTCTGGATATATACTCTAGTGACAGGAGTGAAGGTGAAAGGTTAGAAAGATGCTGTATTTTGCCATTTACCAGATCAATACTCCCTCTGTGCTGATGAGATATTATTTCCTTTCAAAGAACTATTTGTATGGATAGTTCTGAAGGTGCTGGTTTGCACTATGCCACATATTCCTAAGTAGACCATTTTTTGCTGTAATCTTTGGGTACTCGCAGATCAGTGTAAAATGTCCTGCAAAATAATTGAGTTTCTGCAATTTTTGACTACAAAGGCATGTGCTACCTCAACTCAGCATTTTAAAAAAATGGACTTGAAATTATTTGACTTGAAATATCTCAACTTGCATAAAAGCCGATCTGACTTTCATTCTTGCATTCAGGTAGTTCTCTCAATGTTTCTTATGTGCCTTTGCTAAAATAAATCTCCCTTCTGTGCAATGTACTTCATTCTGATTTCCTTTTAAAACTCCCCTGTGTCAACGTGTTGGGGGAGGTGAGGAGGACTGTGGGGGATGAACGGATACAAAGGGCAGTTCAGGAGAGGGAGACAACAGCTAGAACTGCAATTTGTAGATGTTGATGCTCCTGGGAAAATAAAGATATCAAGTGTAAATGTCTGCCATGATTATCAGTTTTGACATATTCTGAGGAGGCAGGATTAGAAGCTCAGCAAAGGAGTAAGATATTCCTGGTTTTATCCAAACATGATGGCAGATATCTGGCACCTGTAGGAAGTTATTTTAATCATCTTGTGGTTGTATTGTGATGGACTTGATCATACTGAACTCTTTTATATAATACCTGAGTTTTGGTAGGGCTGTCCTAGAGAAATTCCATCGCATGAGTGAATTGAGTGTAAGTGTATAAAACATCTGAATCTGTTGCACTGACATAGTTGTCCAGGGCAGGAGAGACCCAAAAACCCTATTCCACACATTTGGGGCTCCAAGAGGCATCCCTAGAGCAATTCATGGGAGAGTTCCTAAGAGAAGAGCCTGGTTATCCAGTATTTAGATTAGATCTCTGCTTAGACATGGCATAGCTTAGACATGCTGCTGCAGCCCTTGTCTGGTTTGATAATCTTGATTAAAGGTTTGTGACCTTTGTAGGCAGGTGAGTGCTCACAAATTGTCAGTTAGGAATCGTGTGCCTGCAGTTGTAGCAGCACAGTTTGAATAAATGAAACCTTTTGGTACAGCTATGTTAGGGAGCAGAAAATTCCTTTATGCTGATTCTCTGGAGTGTTTGAACATCTGTTGTGGACATCTCTCTGCTTGGGGAATGAACGTGAGGATTTCTAGACACAAATCCAGGGGATTGTGGGCAAGTTATGAAGAACATGGCAACAGCACTGCTGAAATCCATTCTTCTGATGATTCATCAAAGAGTAGCATCCTGCTGGTTTAAGTATTTTTTATTTTTAAAAAAGTGTGTTTTATCAGAGTGACAGAGAGTGTGCAGGTACTTGAACATTTCTATTCACATGTGAATAAATTGAAGGATTGACAAGGCACAGAATTTAGAAATGCATCTTAAAATGTTGGACCTTCCTGTGAAAATTACTTACTTCTTTTTCAAGGTAGGCTTTACTTTGGAATAGGATGCTAGACCTTGGATTGAGGGTGCCTGAGAAAGAAAAGAGAACTCAATTTATTCAGCTGCACTCAAGTGTAGTATCTCTTTATCAAGCAGTGCTTGGAGTGGATCAGTCAGGAAGTCTGAATGTTCCTTGAAATGTTTAAGGAACACTTAATTAGTGAGTTATATCCTCCAACATGAATTCAGATATAGAATTCTTGTTAGCTGTTGACTTTTGTTGGAAAGTTGCCTGGAAGGAAAGTAAATCTGTCAGGAACTCGTTATCATTTTATGAAAATGGCCTTAATCACCCTTCTCTTTAATAAAGATTTCATTTATGTGGACAAGGTGAAAACATCAAAGAGGTTTGGTAAACCCCAGGAAGGTTTTTCAAAGACCTAATTCTGTGTTACAGTGGATTTTAAAAACATCTGATTGCAAATGTGGTGCAAACTGAATTTACAGTTGCAAGGCTCTACTGTAGAACACTGAATGGTTGTGTTAAGAAAAAATAGAGAAATTGAAGAGGGGGAAGTAAATCCCATAATTTTGCAGCAAGGTGAGGTGTTAGTTTAGTTCTGGAAAGCACCTGTTTGGTACTCCCCTGCCTATGTTTACTGGACAGTAGAATAAATTACTGTCTAAACTTTCATCTTTTTTCATATTTATTTCTTAAATTATTCTTGAAAATAAAATTCTGGCTATATATATACAAATGGGAGCGTTTCCCCTCACTTTTCTGAGATAATCTTTATAAAACAGAGAAGAATCCAAAACTGTACAGAGAAAAAACCTCCAAAAACCAAACCAGAAAAACAAACAAAAAAAACCAAACCAAAATCCCCCGACCTGAAATTCTCTTCAGAAAGCCAAATGCCAAAGGAAAATTCAGTTGTGTATGTGGGTGCTAATCATGGAACAGGGATGTGATCTCAGTCTGTGCTGTTGTTAGTTTGTGGCAGAAAGCAATTTTATAACACTCCTTTTTATGTTGATCTGAAGTGTATTTGAGTGCCAGGTAATATTTTAAAATGCTGTTCTATAATTAGAGCTATGTAGAAATTTCTCAAGCTTATGGCTAAAACCCTTGTAATTAGTAGAAAGGCTTTTTTGTTCCAAAGAGCTAAAGTAACTAAAGACCATGGATGTTAGTTTTTAAGTGTGACCTGTTGCTTCTTTTAATTGTTTTTTTATGCAGCTTTTTTTTATCCTTCTACTTTTTTCCATTTTGTTTGGTGAAATGGATTTTTTTTGGTATGCTTCCTTAATGCTATAAAATAGGAAAATAATTTAAAAAAGCATTATTCTTAAATTTTGCCTGTTTTGCTGTCTCTTTTTCTCCAGACTGTAAGTCTGTTTCTTCCTTTATAAACAGTTGGACAAAAAGCAATTACTAGACATACTGATAACAGCAAATAAGAGAACATTTTGCACCTTGGAGATCCTTTAGAAGACAGCAATTTTCCACTTCATTGGCTCACAACTGTTTTATTTTCTGCAGTAAACTCAAAAACCCAAGTCGTTTTTTAAACATAATTCATCAAAAATTTCATTATTTTTTAATTAGATATAAATGCTTGGATTAATTGAAAAAGTGCAGTTGTGTAGGATCAGTAGAAATTGCTGGAACAAAAGTTGGAGAAGTAGGATGATTTGTTAACACTGCTTTATATTCAAGCCCTGAGGTTTTTGAAATTTTTTTTTTAAAGAGAAGGGTGATTCTGTATAAAGAGATAAATTTCCCCTTAAGGGTCCTCAGAGAACAACATTTTACAATTATACAAAAAGGCTTTAATATAAGTTATTGCCCCATAGCAACACATGGTACCTACAGAAAAAGGAAAAAGAAACAGTCTGTTTGATCAGAGGATGCTTAATCAGAGAAATGTTGAGAAAAACTGATCCGGAAAGCAAGTTTCAAAAATTCTCACTGAAGCTGAAGTTTGCTGAGATGAAGATACTGCAAAAGGAGCTGGGAGATACAGCAGTGACCTACAGATGGGTACGTTAAAAACCTGCAATTCAGGGTGTATTTGCAAGTCAAAATGACAGGGTAGGAATAGAATAAATAGAGGAAATGGAGATTCAGAAAGTGAAAAATAAAATCAGGAATTAAATAAATATTCAGTGTCTCTGCAAAGCATGGAGATTTATTAATAATACCTTCTATAGGCTCTTTAATTCTGCCTGACAATATAATGGTTGTCAGTGAAGCACATGGGATTCTGTACCACCCCTCACTTTTGACTGAAACAAGTTTTTGGATTGCAGTCCTTTCACTTGAAGGATGTTGGTGAAGACGTTGTAGTTACGTTCTGAGAAGGTATAAAATACAACAGAAAAATAACACTTCAAGACTTCTGCTGTAGACTGAGAGAGACAAACATGATGACATTATGTGTTATGGAAAAGAAAATGAAAAACAGAGATAATTTTGCCCTAATTTTTAGATACTGATGAGAGTGGGTCAACATAATGGAGATAGAAAGCATTTTTATGGGATTTAATGGGGATAAGCATTTTCCAGGAGACTGTTGTGGAAAGCAGTCTGGGAATAGTCTGAGTCTGATACTGTGTGATAATACACGATGGGAAGTGATTGTGTCCATAAAAAGAAAAAAGGAGGGGGAAGGTTGAAGAGAGAAAAATCTGTAAGGCCAAGTGAGATTGAACAAATAATATGAGGAAGAGGAAAATGTGTCAAGAAGGAAGAACGGCAGGATGTGGGGGAAGGAAAATTCTGGCCTTGCTAAGAATTAGAATGAAAAGAAAATGAGAAAAGAAGACTCAAACTTTTTAGGGCTAACAGCATATGAGGAGAAGGGGGGAAGGTATATATAAAATAATACCAAGAGTGCATTGTGAGACATCTGAACTGAGGCTTTTGCCAACTTTTTCCCTAACTGTGAGCTCTGTGTCATAAATTCACCAGGCACGCTGGGAGAGATTACAAATTTAAAAAAAAAAAAATCCAAGGAAGATATTTAAGTATTCAGGTGAGGAGCCCAGTATCATTTTCTCTGTTTTGAGGAAGGAATAAGAAAGTAGAGTGTGAAGCACTGAGGATCATTCAGGGAGCTAAATAAACAGATAATAAAAATCAGGGATGTTTAGAGTGGAGCAAAAGTAACAGGGCTTCAGCTGGTAAAACTGAGCTTTGTGCCCTGACCTTGCTGGAGAGCCCCTGGCAAGGGGAGGAGTGACTTAAGATGGCCAAGACTCTGCTCTCAGTAATGAAACAACAAAGATTTTTTTATGTATGTAGCTGTTACTGCTGATGGTGATAACTTAACAATTTACTGCCACAAAATAAAGGGGTTTACAGTTATAAAGGATGTAGCAAGTGCACAAAGTCTTTTACTGAAATGCTGATGGAAAATAGAAGAGAGCATATTTTCCATAATAATTAGATTTTGGGGATGCAGTGGATGAGAGCAGTTCTGGTGAAAACTTCACTTTGATCCTGAGATATACTGGCAAAACAAAAAGAGTGGGAGAAATGAAATGCAGCAGATACAGCATCATCATAGTAACAGATTCTTAAAGATTATTAATACATTTAGATCATGAGCTTGTCCCTTTAGTATGTCACGGTGGATAGAAATTGCATCTTAAAAGATATTGGAAAAGATAGAAAAGTTATTAAAAGATGAAGACCCAAGGAGTTTGAAGACTAAATTTGTGAATTGTGCACCTTATAATCTGTTTTCCCTATTGAAATGCTTGCTAGCTTTGGTAATACTGTAAATGGGAGTTATGTCAGCAATCTCATAGCTGTGATTAATCTGTGACATGAAAAAATTGGGATTTTTAAATCTAAACTGTGTTCATCCAGACTAGGATTCTATCTCTTAATGGTAGAAGGCATATGCCTTCAAAATACTTCAGAGAAATTTATTAATAAATAAAGGGAAATGCTGGAATGCTGGAAAGGTAATGAGATTGTATTGCCAATAACACTTGGTTGTCTGTAAATGCACAAAAAATAGAGCAGATTAATAACTGTATTTGGATTTAAGAGAAAGACATTTCAGTGTTGCATGCTAAAAATAAATGTGATTTCTTGAAAGTCAGTAAAGCAGACAAGTTGAAAGAACTTTTTTCTTTTTTTTTTTTTTATAAAACATGTTGGTAAATTAATGCCAGCAAGAAAGATTAGAAGGAAATGTGTTATTTCATGCTGTTTAATTAGAGGAAAGCACAACTCATCTCTTGTTTAGAAAAGAACATATGTTCATCCAGGTATTTCTTAAGGAGTGATGAATCTTAAGAGTCATAGATTAGGGTTTTGTGCATTGTGGGGGAGGTGTGGGTATGTGTGTGTCTGAAATTCTGTCCCTCTTGCAGCTAAAACACAAAATTCTTAGGTAGTCCCATCAAAATATGATAATTGTTAATACAGACAAATAATGCAGCATGTCCAGTTTTGGGTACAGGAAAACTGTACAAGGATCTAATAATGAACTCTAATGAACTCTTACTAGATGAATTATGTAATGAAATCATGACAAGAGGGTGTCTTTCCTCTCCTTGAAAGGTATCAAGACAAGGTGTAAAATCTCAAAAGAATATGACTGGCGGATTTAATAAATTTTGACATGTTGTCTTTGACCTCATAATAAATTTGATTAATTAGCTTTTTAAAATGTCTCTTTCTATTAAGTGTCATCACAAAAAATGAAGGAATCCCCCTCTGCACGTAAACCCCCTGCATCTATTTGCATCCCAGCAAGCTTTAGATGTTTTTAGGGAGCACTCAGGTTACTCTGTGTTTAGAAATATTTAGCATTTGTTCTAAATTAGAAAAAAGATATTATTTCAATGTCTGCAGTTCTGAGTTTTTTTTAGTGTGCACTCATTCATTAAGCTGCTCATCCCTTTTAATCAATGGATTTATAAGAACTCAGAATTTTGAAATATCTAATATACTGAAAATATTAAAGAGGAAGTAAATGTGTTTTGGGGAAAATTTCCTGGGGTCAGGAGGAGGAGGAGGCACGACAGAATCTCAGAGAGAACACTCTCCCCTCACCCGGGAAATGGCATTGGTTTCCAATGTTCATTACGTTTTCTAATGGGGACTTTGCCCTGGAAATTCAGCAGGAATGCTCCCCTTGTCCCTCTGTATGTGAGATATCTGTCTAGAAGCCCAAACGCTCTGGGGGAAGTAGTGCAAGTATCATCAGGATTGATGGAAAAATCTCATCAGAAAAGCTTTTTATTCACGTTGAATTCTCCTGCTGGAGAGGTTTCCTTTGTGCAGAATAAAAACTGTCATCATTCATGTGCTAGTATTTAGATTAATAGCATGCTTCCCTTCTTCAGCCCCTTGGATGAGGATTCAGGATGCTGAAATATTAGATGTGCTGAAGTGTGGCAGTGGAGAAACTCATCAGTTGGGAATGCTCGGAGAGAGGCGTTGGTAGTTGAGTAGAACATTCTGACTCCAACAGGGGATGCATCTCCAGCAGGCAGGAATAATACTTGAATGTTGCTAACATTGAATGACCAAATGCCTCTTTTTCTAAATCGAAACAATTATTTTGGAAATGCTTGTGATGCTTTTTCAAAAGCCTGTTGTTTGCAGAAGCCACAGTAATGGCACAGTGACTTGGTGCTCTGTATGATTGCTTGTTCCTTGCATGGAAAAGGTTAAAACCAAACCCATCACTCTGGTTTTCATATTTCTACTTTGTAGATTCCTGTTTGATCTATAACGTGATACAGTGTCTCATTAATGAATGGCTTTTCTTTAGGAAGGCTTCTTTTACATTTTAAGGTCCATTCTTTAAAAAGAGAAAATGTTTGCTGAGTTTCAGAAAAAAAGAATTGCTTTATTTTGCAGATTTTGTGTTTTTGAATTTGCTCTTTTTGGAACTGGCATCTCAGTTGGTTTTTTTTTAATACTCTTTCAAGCATATACCTAATTGAAGTGTTGAGCTTGCATCCTTCCCTCCTTTTCTGAAGGATGCAGATTCAGCTTCTTCCGTGTGGTGGGTGTGGGTGGGAGAGGAGTGGTGGAAGTGTGAGTGGATCTGGTGCAAATAGATGGAGAAGGCAGTGGGTGGGAGGATGGGGAGACAAAGAGCTTGGGGTCTCCTTAAAGACTCTGTGAGCAGCCTGTGTGAGGCAAATAAGTTCATGCTTTGAAGAAAAGGCAGACAATTCAAGATGGTTTTAGATTAGTGTTTGAGCATGATTGTGCTCTGAAATAAATGTGGCTATTTTTCCTTTTTTCTTCACTGTCTTTTTTTAAATTAAATTTTACTTAGTATTTTTCTTGCTGAAGCATTAATTTAGACCCTTCAGAATTCTCAGGGTCATCTGAAAAACAGCAATAAAGCTGTATTAGCAGACATCATAACTGATACATACACTAATGCTGTTTAACATGTTTTCTAAAAATACTCCAGGTCTTGTTTTTCTCTCTTCCCAAAGAATGTTGGGTTCCATTTCATTTATTTACCTGTTGAACTCTTGATTATTGTCAGGCACAGGTCTGTTGACAGGTATCTCAGTGATGGAATCACAATGTTAGAAACTTTTTCTGAAAACAAGCTGGAAAATCTGATTCCAGTCCTGGTAAACACTGTGGAAAGGGAAATAGGTTTCAGTCATATCTACAGTTTAGAAAGGAAAGAAGATGATAAGCTGATTATAATTCTGAAATATTTTTGTTAAAGCTAAGGGATGGAAACCCATAGAGGTGGCAGAGAAGGGGGAATGTCTTTACACAAGGCCATGCTGGTATTTTATGTGTTTTCTGTTCTGTTGTCAGCTGCTGTAGGAAATTCATGCCTGCTGCATCTTTCAGAAGGTTTTATATCACTGCTTGTATGGAAAGTTGCATTAGTTTTGCATAATGTTGCAGACTCACAGTTAAAATGGTTTCAAAAAGCAGAGGAACAATTTCAGGGAAGAAAAAATCCATTAAAAGCAGTTAAATACAATGACATTTTGTTTGGCTTTAGAAACCTTTGAAAATCTCCACAAATTACTGGAGGTTAGGATGGTGTTCTTGCCAGGGGGAGGCTTAAAATAGTGATGGAAAAGGGAATGAAGTTACCCTTACATGTAACTGCAACACCAACTTTTTAAATGTTCAGTGTTCCTTCTGAATTGTATGATAGCCTGTCCCTTCCCTCCAGCATCACCTAAAGGTAGTTGTATTTCCATTTGCTGACATGGTCTTTACCTTTTGCACAGGAAGGGTGATTTTCTGATTAAATGCAATCATTGGATGTTGTCTGGAGCAGAATTACTCTGTGAAGCTATGCAAGAATCAAGAATTTCAGTATATGATCTCTTCTATTCCCCTGAAATCCATAAAAATACAGTGATATAAATTAAATCATCCATCTAGTTCATAATGGAGCATTATAATCCTGTCTCAGTTCTGACTTTGATCTCAAAATCTGGGCAAACAGAGCCCTCTCTCTGTCTGAGTCACATAAGAAAAGCTTGTCTTGAAGGCACTTCATTTCACTCAGGATGAGTGAGATTCAGAGGAATGTAAACCTTTTTCTCTCCTAAACTTTCTTCCCTGTGCATTGTTGTCAGACAGATTCCTTCTCTCCTGGATCACCATGGCTGTAATGCTGTCTTTTATAGAAAGAGGACCTGTAGGTTCTGCTTGCTGGTGATTTTTTCTGACCTGGGCTTTCATTAAAGAGCAAAATGAAGCAAACAGATTATGAATGTCACTTGTGAAGTCAAGACAAACCCAGATGGGTGCTGTCACAGGAAGGCAACTTGTCTTAAACTGAAAATAAATATTAAGTGCTGATTGGAAAAACAGTAAAAAATTAAAATGGCTTTGAAGGAACACAACTGATATTTTTTTGATTTTTTTTGCATGCTTCTGTTCAGTGGTTTTCCTAATTCTAGTGTTTTACTAGACTTGTAGCTCCTGATTCCTGTGGCATCTTTCTGTGTTCCCTATTAACTAACCTCGTGAACCTTGATTTTTTTATCTTCCCCTGGAATTCTGGTTGTGTATCCTTAGTCTTACAGCCTGTACATACAAACTGGGAGATGTGTGTGTTTTGAGACGTTTTGGTGATTTAAACTCAGGAGTAAGTGCCAGGGCTAGGACTTTATTACATGTCTGGAGCCCAGGGAGTCACTGAGGTGTTGCAGCAATGTCTTGAAGCACAGATTTGTCCCATTGTGACTCATTGTTCTGGCTGGGAAAAGAAGGTGGTCAATGATTACAGTTTTGTAATCATTGGGAAGAGTGTCCCAAATAATCTGCCATGTCGACAAGGGATTACTCTGTCCTTAGTGGAAAAAAAATTTCCTGTCTGTGTTGTGTCAGTCAAATGTGAGATGAAAAGCAGTTCATTGGTCTGGACTATCAAACCCAGCTAAATCCAGAAGCGTTGATTTTCTCCTGAGGCACTTTGGTAGATTTGACTTCTAGAATCAGAGAATGAAGGCTGGGGTGGCTGTGTCTAAGGAAGTCACAGATCTCATTTTGCCAGCTTAAGGCAAAATCTTTGATAGAGGAACAACCACTTCAATGCAGGTAAATAAGACAGGACTTCAACAGATGATTAGCCTGAGATTTCTCTTTGTTTACCAAAAAGAATCTGAATTTTGGGCCTGAAAAGTATTTGCTGGATGCCAGACACGTAGTGAAGACACTAAAGAGGTTTAAAAGTGCTTGAGAGACATGGTGTATTATTAAGAGAAACTGAGAGGTAGAATATGGTAGAAAATTAGATAAGTAATTACCACCTTAAACAATTAAATATGGCCTGGACTTTCTGAAGCACATCCTAAAGTGGATGTGATTGAGTTTAAGAACAGGATCAAATGTACTATTGAAAACATGTTAAAAAGAGAGAAGTAACACAAAACCTCTTATCCTAAATGCTTCTGCAAGACATCAAGCACAAATTGGACCTTCCAGAAAATGAATTTATATTTTCTTCTTTGCCCTGATGTTGATCATGAGGAGACCTTTTTAGGCTCCCTGCCTGCCGTGTTCCCTGTCTACCAGAGCAGGCATTCTGTGGCTGTGGTTCATCTCCCAGGGAGTAAATTTTTTGTATTTTATGTTGGGAGTTCCTTCTAGCTGAGCAGTACTTAGGTAGCCTTAATTCCCATAATCTTCCTGTGTTAGCACTTGTTCTCTTGTAGATTTGAGAGACATATTCTTTTGTTAAGCAAAGTACTGTAAAGAGATGGATAATTTCTAGGTTGGATGATTATGCCTTCCCATTTTGAGATCTGCTAAGTGACCACAAGGTGATGATCCCAGGTTTATGAAGCTGCTCACATCATTGTCTTCATGGCCTGGAACTGTCTTTCTGTGGGTGTGGCTTACTTCATCTTTGATATTTTCAAAGGAGAAATGGTCCTGAAATTGCTTAATAACAGACAACTGGACTTGAGAAGAAAGTGTGAGAAAGCTGTAAAGTATTTTTTTAAAATGTTACTCTAAATAAGAAGGTAGATTCAGATTACATCGTAGAATTAATCACATGGTCAGAAAAGATGGGAAAGAAAAACCCCACATTTTTGATCTAAGAAAAGAAATGTAAATTGGTGTATATTAGACAGTGTTATGGAAAAGTTGTAAATGTGGGGCTGATGTGGTGGTTTTGTAAGGGAGGTATTTAGGGAAGTGATACAAAAACTTCTGTGTAATTGACAGTCTGTGGAACTGTTAGGAATGGTTCCTGTGTAGACTTCTGTGAAAAACACATGTTAAAGATGAAAAATCTTGGGAAAGTTTAGTAAAATAATAGTGAAAAGTTGTATATAATAATTTTAGTGATTGGAAGTGAAAGTGAATATTTGTATTGTAAAACAGAAGATAAATTTTGAATGACTGGTAGAGATTTAAATTACTGAAAAAGATTTTGGAGAATTATGATAGCAAGTTCAGTTTCATATGGCATGTTGATATTTTTCAACAATAGTATTTCAAAGTGTTTGTATCCACCATCTCACAGCTCATGGTCTTGAGGGAGCTGGCCTTACTATCAGAAAAAGTAGAGTATGAAGAAAAAGTTAAAAGCCCGAACAGTATTTGGTTTAATAAAGAACAATATTTCCAGCCTGTACTGGAAAGGATGGTCATATGTAAAGGGTAAGTATAGTTCAGTGTGACATTTTTCTAGGATCCAGTCATCCTCCTTTCTAAAGCAGAACAGAAGAATGAAATTTCAGACAAATGATCAAAGCATTACCCAAGAACTATTTGCAGAGGAGATTCTGCTGACTCTTGCAAGCCTAAGGAGGTGTCCAGTCACACCAAGGAGCAGCAATTATAACGTAAAACTAATTTGTGGAACTCAGCACGGTGTCTTTAAAATAAGAGCCCTCTGAGACTTGCAAAAGGATGTGTTGAATTAACAGAGGAGGAGCAAATCCCCATTTGATAGCATTGGTTAATTTGCCCTCTTCTTGTCCTCTTGTCTCTCCTCCTCCAGGCTGTCAGCTGAGTTTAGGAATAAACTGCTCCAGAGGAAAAAATTTTAAAGCTACCAACTCTGAGAGGTTTCTTACCTAGTATG
Organism: Motacilla alba alba; assembly: GCF_015832195.1. Lineage (NCBI taxonomy): Eukaryota > Metazoa > Chordata > Aves > Passeriformes > Motacillidae > Motacilla > Motacilla alba. The sequence goes on along the minus strand of NC_052016.1, from coordinate 5,964,774 downwards.
GTGAGGTAGTAGTCAGAAGTGAAGAAACACTAGTGGATTTAAAAATGTTTCAGTTCCAAATCCAGGACGGTCGTGGTGTTTCCATTTGCAGTTTGTCAGTTAATTTTTCAGAAATTAAACTGTTGACAAAAGTAATTAAGTAAAGTCAGGTACAGCAGCAGTGATGCAGTGGTAAGAAGAGGAGGGATTAGTGAGGGAGGAAAGCAACCTGAGCTCTGGATCAGAGGAGGAAAGAGCTGCAGTGCAGAATAAGCAGAGATAGGGAGGGCAAAAGAAGTGTCCTGTCATTTGGCTTGTTTGTATTTTTTCTTGGTTTGTTTTGCCTTTAGAAGCTGACGTCTCTTAAACTCACTAGTCTATATATTCACAGAGTGGGCTGAAAATTTACTGAGGTACAGTTTTCTGTTAAGAAATGGTGATTTGATGGAATTGAAATGCTCTGTGGGAATGGTTGGTGGGCTGCCCAGCTGCTTTGCTCTGCTCTTGGCTGCTGGCCATCCAGTCTGCTCCCCCAGCTGCCTGTCATGTGGGCCTGCTGCCTTGGCTCTTGTAGCCCATTTTAAGTATTTGTACATTCTAACAAATAAAACAGCAAATCACCAATTAGAACACCAATTAGCCATCACTACTTAAGCAACTACAGTCTTAATTGGACAGTCATTTTCAGTAATAATTGATTGATCCCTAACTAGCAACCATTAATCAATGATCTTGCATTTCAGTTCTTAAAACAAACCTTTAAAAATTGACACATTCCTGTTTAAATTTTTGATACATATGTAAGAATACACAAAATACATATCCCAAAACGTGTTATCGGATAACGCTTCCACTTTTCAGATGTCACTGATTAATGTAAAAATAAAGTCAAGATCTAAACAGTTAGTAAGCTTTTTTTCTAAAGCTGATACTCAGAATTTTGTTCCAAATGTGGGATTTTGTTCAGTTTGCAGTTTACAGAACAAACTGTTTTTATGCTGGAGCTAATGAAGCCTGGGCAATGACGAGCTGGTGTCTGTTGTCCTTTCACACCTCCTGTCCTTCCCTCTCCCACGTAAGCACGCCCAGACTGAAATTCCTGCCGTTTTCCTAGTGAAGCATCCTGAATGACATCTTGTTTCCTACGGCATCTCTGAGCAGGAAAAGCACATGCTTGATTTAAAGCTGTGCTACTGGGCTAAGTGTCTTTTCCCAAAGAGGAGAGAATAATTAAGCTCTATGTACTTTCTGAAAGTAGGCCTTGTCTTGGGGGTTCTTTTTCCTACCCAACAGGCATTTTCAGTGACATTCCTCCAGTTTTTCATCTTTGAGAAGTCTTGCTTTCTCTAAAACTCATTTGAAGGCAGCTAACAGGTTCAGGAGTTACTCAGCTGGAAAGAACAACATAAAAGCAGCAACAGCATTCTTAGGGGACTTGGTTAAAAATTAACCTTTGAATTTTTCCATTAAGCAGAGTTCCAGATTCAGCTGGGTTTTAGTTACTGCCCAGCATAATGTGGTTTAAGATTCGAGGGGAACAACCATGGAGAGTTTTGTCATTTAATTTTTGTGGTTATTTTCCTTTGGTTTTTGCTGGTCTGTTTGTGTGTATTTGAATCTCTTTATAGTCATTCATGCCTTAGTAAATTCAACTTGTCCACTCCCATTTTCTGTGGAGTGCCTGAGGTAGAGCAGCTGTGTAATTAATGATGGTAAGGCTTTTTTCCAACACTAGTGATTTTCCAGCAGTGAGAAACTGACAGGGAAATAATGGGGCTACTTGTCAACTCAGTGGGATTCCTATCTTTGCTGGAACAGGTTGGAAAAATGGTGAATCAAGGACAGAAAATTCCACGCTAGTAGTTCTACTTCTATGAAATGTTTTGAAGATTGATGTAAATGGTGATGATCACTTGCCATATGAAAGAGGATAAAATATTTCAATGAACTGTCCAGATGTCATAGTCCAAAAAAAAGATGTTTCAGCAATGTTTGTGTGTACACATGAGCCAGCATTAGTTTCTGTACTTTGAAAATATTTGAGGAGTTCTAATCATTTTTGTGAGGTCACTTTATCTAGATGGGAAAAAGGGAAGCTAAATCCTTTAGTTAGTATGAAATTAATTAGAGCAGTACTCACCAAAGAAAAGCAGAGCATGAGAAGACCTGCTCAGTGTTTAATTTGCTTGTGCTGATCAATATTTGGGCCCCACCTCAAAGGTATTGGCACAATAAGGAAGTGCCTACAGGACAGCATGATGAGGGGAATCTCTCTTCTTTGGGCCACATTTGTTTTTGATAATAACTTTCTCAAGTTCATCCTGGCTTGAGGGAAGTTGGGTAAAAAGGGAGGGAATTCTGCATAGATGAACAAGATGCTCCTGACAAAACTCAGGCATAAAAAGGAAGCATACAGGATGCAGAAGCAAGGATAGATGACTTGGAGGAATGCAGAGAGATCATCCAAGCATCCAGAGATTGCATAAGGAAAGCCAAAGCCCACATGAAGTTGAATTTGGTGAGGGACGTGATGGGCAATGAGAGAGCTTCTGCAAATGTATCAGCAGCAAAAGGAAGATGAAAGAATATGCAAGGCTGCTGCTAAATAAGGCAAATGACAAAGGATTTGGGAAACATGGAGGTACTTCAGGTAAGCACCTTGGGCTTTACTGGTAGGACTCACCTTCAAGGCCCTTGAAACAATTTGGGAGGTCTGGAACCAGGAAGATCTGCTCTCAAAAGAGGATCAAGTTTGGGATGATTGAAACAGTAAAATATCGACAAATCCATGGGATCTTCTGGGATATGTCAGTGAGTGCTGAGGGAGCTCATCTCTGTCACTGTGAGACCACTCTCAATGATCCTGTTTAGGTCGTGGTGATGGGGAAGGTTCCTGTGGTCTGGAGAAAAGCAAATTTCACTCCTGCCCTTAAAAATGACAAGAAGGAAGATCCTGGGAGTTACAGGCCAGTCAGCTTCCTCCATCCTTGTGAAGGTGATAGAGCAAATTATCCTGGAAGCTGTTTCCAGCACATTCAGGGCAGGCAAGTCACTGGAAGTAATCGCCATGAATTTATGAAGGAGAGATAATGCTTGATGAACCTGATAGCTGTTTGCAACACAGTGAGTAACTTGGAGGGGATGAGAGCCACAAAGTATTGTTTGTGTTTATTGTAGTAAGGCTTTCCACACTATTCCTATAATGTGCTTACAGACAAACTGATGAAATACAGACTAGATAAGTGGTCAGTGTGGTAGATTGAAAACTGGCTCACCCAGGCTCAGAGGATTGTGATCAGCATCTGTCATGGTCAAACCCCAGATGGCAACTTCAGTACCACACAGCCACTTGCTCACTACCTCCTTTCCCCATGGTGGGAAGGGAAGGGGAAAAAACAAAGGGTAAGACCATGTGGGCTGAGAAAAAAAACCAGTTTATTTAAAGTGAAATTAATTAAAACCCAATAATACTAATGGTAATATTGACAATAATAATGATTTTAACAAAAAGCAGAGAGAGAAAGGAAAAACCCAAGAAAAACAAGCACTGAACAATACAATTGATCCCCACGCCCTGAGCAGTCTGAGCAGTGATTGGCCCCTCCTGAGCAGCTCCTCTGTGTTTGTATACTGGATGTGACTTAGTATAGAATGGAGTGTCCCTGTGCCCAGTCTGGATCAGCTGTCCCAAGCCTTCTGCCTCCCTGAGGCACAGGAGGGTCTTGACTTAGAGTGAGCACCACTCAGGAACAGCTGCAATGTCTGTGTGCTTACATTATTCTCATCCTAAATCCAAAGCACTGAGCTGCACCAGCTACTAAGAAGAAAATGAACTCTATTCCAGCCAAAACCAGAACATATCACAAAGTCCAGCTGGAGGCCAGCCATCACCCCATGTGTTGAGAGTGGGAGCAGTGCTCTTTAGCACCTTGGGTTAGTGACCTGTTACAGGGTAGAGTGCACCTGCAGCAGGGTTACAGGCAGGACCAAACTGGGGAGAGAAGACGCAGTTGTGTTGTTGTTCAGAGGGAGCTGAACAGCCCCCAGGAGCCTCCTGGTGTTTGAGACAGAGGCCAAGTCCTTTATCTCTGGAGGAGCAACCCAGTGCACCAGCACAGGCTGGAGAGCAGCTTTGCAGCAAAGGCCCTGGGGGTGCTGGGACATGAGGTGATCTTGAGCCGTCAAAAGCAGCCAGTGGCATCCTGGGCTGCGTAAGGAAGACCATGGCCACCAAGTTGATGATCTTTCCTCTCTGCTGAGCTTTGGTGAGCTGCACGTGGAGTTCTGGGTTTGGTGCTGGGCTCCCAAGTAGAATAGAGTGGGGTGGCATTGGAGCAATCCCAGTAAAGGGCCATAAGGCTGTGTGAGGGCATGAAACATCTCTCATGCAGGGACTGGAGGCTGAGAGAGCTGAGTTGTTCAGCCTGGAAAGGATCAGGAGTGTCTTATCCAGTTTTACAAATAAACAGAGCCAGAACCTTCTTGGTGGTGCTAGTCAAAAAAGGAAAAGCAGCGGGCACAAACCGAAACCACAAAATTCCAATTAGACACATGAAAATGTATTTATTTCTTTGATTGTGAAGGTGATTGAGCAGTGGAGAAGATTGCCTAGAGGGTTTGTGGGCCTGGTGTCCTTGGAAGCACTCAAAACCCAATTGGACATCATCCTAGGAATGCTGTGGTTGTGCCTTCCTTGAGAAGAGGCTGGGACTAGGTGATCTCCAGAGAGATTGTCTCTTTTTGTGCAAACATTAGAGACATTGGTTTAGTTATAAAGCATCTGGTGTCAAGCATGGCTTTCTGTTTGGAGTTAGGGGGATGTTTTTTCATAAAGTCATGTATCATACAAAATAAATTAGAAGCTTTGTGATTGTTAACATCATTCAGGGAATCTGTAGGGAGAGTATTACATTTGGTTAGATGAATCATCTGTATAAAATATCTGTCAAGGTGAGTTTAATCCTTTGTGTTTTGCACAACACCTTTGCTCACTTGATTCATGTCAGAAAAATTCTGTTTCCTGTTAAAATACTTAAATTATTGAGGATACTTGTACCAAGTGAAAAATGAAGATGTTTACATCAAGTGAAATATTTTAAAGCACATAAGTCAGATGCCCATAATAATGATCACAATTTAGACACTTGCTTGGCTGTTTGTTTGTGTGACAAACTTGGAGGGACACTAGTCGATCAGAAGTCCCTTTTGCCAATGGACCTAGGTTTATTTATGGATAAAGAAATAGATGGTTTGCAAAACTGCATAGATTCCATCATCAGTGAAGAGGATCTGAGTTACTTAATGTTGTTTTGTCAGCTTCTCATTTTCATAGGACAGTACTCCCCACAAAGTAGTTGTAACAGAGTGTATTATTCAGGAGGGTTTGAAATAATGAATGTCTGTTGAATTAATTACTCTATGTGGGTTTCTGTAATTTTCCAGTAGTCTTGTCTTGTTGTACCTGTCCATCCCTGCGTGTCAGGAAGCTTTTGTTTACAGATAGTGCTGGAAAGCCACTTGGAGGAAAACAAGGCTCCTGCTTGAGCTTCTTCACACAGATCTTGCTTGCCATATGTGTTTCAGTCCATGAGTAAAAATGTGGGGACAGGAGTATTTTGGTGGGGTTGCCATGTTCCCAAGAAGTTGAAAGAGTAGTTTTCATTCAGAGGGGAGCTGCAGGGAATGTGGAAATGCAGCACTGCTGGGAAATTGCGAAAGATAAATGGATTGTCTTTCCTAAAGAGGAGATGAGTAGGATGGCCAAGACAGCCTAGTAATTTCAGAGATAGGTACTACTTACAAAGGGAAAAAACCTCACAATTTGTAGATGGTGTGGAATTTTTATTTGATTTCTATTTCTTTTTATTTCTGCTTAATATCTAGTAAGAATTTTTCTGTCATATGAAAAAAGTAATTTTTATGAATTAAGAAAGATTTCTTCTGGAAGTAGTAGGTGTATTTTGGCAATATTTGCTCTCAGAAAAGATCTTCAAGAAAATGAGGAATTACTTTGTAGCTATTTACCAAGATATTACATATGACAGAATGTATTTGTCACAGGAATAATGACTTTTATATTTTAATTGCTTGCACATGTCTACTGGGATGCAGACACACACCCAGTAACAAATTTTGGAATATTGTGATTATTGCTTCAGAAGCAGAGTCATGAAAGTACGTTAGAGGTAGCTGTATTTAAAAATCCTGTATAAATACGATGATTTTTAGGTACTATAAAACTTCAAGAAGACAAAACTAATGATCCTATTTTGTGATACACACAGGGATCTTAGCATTTTTGCAGGTGATTGTAACTCACAGCACCTGTAGATAGGTAGCTCTCTTTTTCATGTTTATACAAATCTAAACAAATTTTATTTGAACCCTCCCCTCTTTCTCCTGAGCATGTATAATCTCTGTGCTAGAGCCTGTCAGCTCCCAAAGGCCTGGAGCTGTTTGTGCACAGGGGCCTTAGTGGAATTTTTTATTTGGGGCAAACTCTCTAGGGAGCTGTTACTATGTATTGAGTAGTATCAGGAGGAAGAATTAAGCGCCACAGTGTCAAAACTTCATCTTAATTTTTCTTCTTTTAATTTCAGTAAAGAGATAAACATGTTCACATGCTTAAGCACAAAACTGTTCATTTGCTTTGAACAGGTGGCCAAGAGACCCTGTGACCACAGGATGTGACACAAGCTGTAAAACCTTGTTTTCCTGGTTAGGTTTTCTGAGGAGCAGTGGCTGTCTGCCCACGTGTGTCCTGTGCAGCCTGGTGTGATGTGGGCTGGGCTCAGGGTTCCAGTGGCTCCTGGGCAGTCAGACCCTGCTGGAGGCAAGCTAAATGTGTCATTAAAGACTTTTTGATTCCTGTCAGTAGTAAGCAAGTGAAAAGCAGTCACTGATCTCTCATAAGGGTGTTGAGTGTCGTCTTTTTTCCATCATTTTTCTTTCACTAACCAACTACATGGGAACTTCTTTTCCTCCTGTTTTGGTTATTTTATAGTATGGTGGGATACACTCTGATTTCTAATTAAATGATTTTTTCTCCTGTTTTGGTTATTATATAGTATGGTGGGATACACTCTGATTTCTAATTAAATGAAAGGTTTATTTTATCTACATCTGGTCCTTCTCCGTAGAGTCACGAAGAATCACAGAATAGTCAGGGTTGGAGTGACCTCTGGAGATCATCCAATCCAACCCCCTGCCAAGGCAGGGTCACCCAGAGCGGGTGACACAGGAATGTGTCCAGATGGGTCTGGAATGTCTCCAGAGAGGGAGACTCCACACCCTTCCTGGACAGCTACTCCAGAGCTCTGCCACCTCCATGGAAAGAAGTTCTTCCTCGTGTTGAGGTGGAGCTTCTCATGTTTTAGTTCATGCCCGTTGCTCCTTGTGCTTCTGCTGGGCACCATTGAAATGAGTCTGGCACCATCCTCTCGGTGCCCACCTTGGAGATATTTATCTGTGTGGACAGAAGAACTGGTGCATTTGCCTGTGTGTGTCACTGGTTAAGGACCTGCATGAAGAAGGCTGGCAGGAGGCAGTGAAGTTATCTCATGTTTTCATCCACCTTGTACTGACCATGGATGTTGCTTTCTCTGAAGTGAAATATTTGGAGGTTTCAGTGATGTTTGAGAAGTCATTGTAGGTTTGGTAGACATTGTGGTGGGAGCAGAGTAGGCTTAAAGATATTTTACTTGTGTACCAATCTTTTACTTATGCTGATGCTGTTGTTAATGGGGGTCCACAAATGAACTTGCCTGGGAAACTGATCCAGTTAAAAAATCCTTTTTACCTAGATACTAATAATTCAGATCACTTCTGGCATCCAGTTGGCTGTAGTACTCTGAAGATGATTGTGTCAGCACAAATGAGAGAGGCAGTCCTAGGGAACATTTATGAATCAGCAGTGCTGGGAACTCTGGCAAAAACCAATCCTTAAGGACCTGGCTGGATGCTGCCCTGAGACTGCTTTGAGTTTTTAATGTTGTTTTTTTTTCTACTCTCTGACTCTCTAGATGTGCCTAACAGATTTTTCTACTCTCTGACTCTCTAGATGTGCCTAATCATCACAAGCATAACTTCTAAGTGAATTCCTGTGTTTATAAAACACCAGTTTGGAGTCTGTAACAGCGTCTCAGCTGTGTGTGGCAGATAAGTGAAAAACATCTGGACCCAGATGTGGCAGCCACACATTGGTAGAGCGAGTCCAAGATGGCTGTTTGTGACCTGAATGTGGGGTGGCCACTTGTTGGCCAGGACAGGTGCATTTTTGTGCCCCTGCGTTTGTAGATAAGTGTCACTGCTGGGCTGGGCTGATGTGTTTCTGTGGGACCTGCTGGCTGCACCCTTGAAAGGTGGAGAAAAAGGCTTTGTGTGGACTTGGCCTGAAATGCCTCGAGAACAGAACATGTGGAACCTTGGGGATCTGTTTCCATCTTCTGCTTTAAAGAGCCTGTAAACCAGTTATTTGAGTTTCAGTAAAAGGCCTGTGAGATGGGTGGAGTCTTTCTCATTGTCAATTTTTTTTTTACTTTGCTCACTTAAAACAAACAAGACCAAAAAGTCTTCACACCAGATATATAAAAAGATGCATACAAATACATTTTTGCCTTCTGAATTACCTGTTGACAAAATGTGTAAATCACACTCTTTTAGAAAATAAAATTGAAATGTTGCTCAGCGTTAAATAGTGCATGTAAGTAGCAGACTGCACAATATCAACTTGACAATTTCCTTAAATTGCATAAGCGTGGAAAATGGAAAGAGGTATTTGAGCCATCTAGTGGTTGGTATGAAATATTGTAACATTTTCTGATAGTTCATAGAAAATGTAAATTATGTCAGCTTGGAAATAGCATTTCTGATTTGTCTCTGTTTGTAGCATGGCTGTAGAATGAAAAAAACCCAACCATTCAACTTCAGATTTGAGGCACAGTCTGTGTGGGTTTGTATCTTTTTTTCACTCAAGATTGTAGTGAAAATAGAATCTGATAACATAAAAATTAAATTAGAAGTTAGTAGCCAAAGATCTCATTTGTTAGCATGAGATCTTCATAAATGTTGAGGGTTGGTAGAAAGTTCAAGGAAAGGACTGTAATAAGATAATTTTGTTTTCTGCTTCTTACTTAAAAATGTTTGGAAGAAAAAGGCCTTAAATTCTACCTCGACAGCTATTTATAGCAGGGACTAAATCACAGGGGTGATCTTTACTGGAACACATGGAATGGTATTCTTTGGGAGAAACTTGTCAAAACTAATAGAAGAAACTGAAAACTGATTTCTTAAGATGGAGTGTGTTCTTAGTAAACAGAATCTTAGGATTTTAAAAAGGACATTTTGTAGATGAAGATTTGGGTAATGATCCTGCTTGGTACAGATCTGCATTAAGCTGTGGTGGCATTTCATATTGTTCCTGTAGGAACTTGACTGCATTTTGAACTTGGTGATATTCTGCAAAAGTAATGAACTTTATGTGTATCTCACCTTGAATTCTTTGTGGGAAAGTGCAGCCACACATTGGGACACTGTAATGAATTCCAGCCCTTCTGAGTCCTGTCCCTGCTCAAATGCAGTTTAAAAGATACTTTTTAATCTTAGCTTATTAAACATTTATATTATCAACAAGCAGTTGATACGTGGTGATACAGGTGGTTAGAGCTATAGTATTCCAGAACAGATGAACTCATGATCCATACTGACATTTCAGAATTTGCATCTTTACATTTGAATTGAAATATTACAGGTACAAATATTAAATCTTGCCCTGTTTTTTATTGAGAAGAGAACGGCAGCTTAAGATATTTTTAAGGTCAGTCTCAAAAGACTTAAGGCCTAAGGAGAAGGAAAGAAAAGTGGGAAAACCAGGCACAGAACAAAGGACAAAACAGTGATGGTTTATTTGTAGTGCTGTGAGGACCATCTGAAAGCTTTATGTGAATTTAATACATAAATTACATTTTGATAAATCAATTGCATCTTGGTTCTGTTGTGCCTTGAAAGTTGCTTGTTGTTAACTCTTAGCATCAAAATATCTGGGAGATTCAGAAAAATCTTTTTCTTGGACTGTGAATTCTAATAGGTTTCATAAGAGGAAGTAAAATTCTTTGCAAATTGAAGACTTTTTAGTTGTCTGACACATTTTTGTTTGAATTTTGCAGTGTTGCAATGAAGAATTTTTGTGATCACTGTTGTTCTCAAGCTGTACAATAATCTAAACTTTATTGAGATTAGAAATACCAGAGGGGACACTGGGGCAGTCCTGTTAAGTTCTGTCTAAAAACCCAGCTGGCCTGAAGATAGGGAAGGCTCCTGGAGGCTGTATTTTGTAGGCTTCCATGTTGCACACATGAAAATCTCTCTTACTTCTTCATTTAAAATGACTTTTCAGTCAGGCCATTATGTGTGCTCAGCTTTTGAGCCTGCCGTCTTCCTGGTCTTCCTGTTGCCAGAGCACACTCGGAACATGTGAAAAACACGGAATATGGAATTGGAGATATTTTATCTTTATGATGTCCATGTTGTGCTTTTATTCAATTAAACAGAAACGTGGGTTTACAATAGTATTAAAGTGTCCTCTTCTATTGTTTATGCACTTCCCTCTGCGCTCCTCCTGTTAGCATCTTCCAGTGCTCTGATTGCTGTAGTATCTGCTCCTACCACACATTTTCCTGGAAGCTGTCCCTTGCTGAAGCTGGGATCCAGCTGCATTCATGAAAGGATCTTTGACATTCCTCCTGGTTTTAATTTGCATTTAGATGATGCAAATGAGGGATAAGGAAATTGTCATACTGGATCCTGTTTCTGATGGCTGCTGCTTTTTGAATTGTCTTCTGGTTATCAGTTGTTTTGTAGGAAAAACTTGATTATAACTTTTGGGTTGGGTTTAAGTCATAATTAGTATTCCTTTTGTGGAACTCCTTAGAAATTTGACTTGTTAAAGAACTGCATGCAGGTGGCAGAGAGATTATGTTGAAGTGCAGTCTTTGGCAATTAAAATTCCAGCTCTTGTCCACATGTCAGAGCTTTGGGATCTGTACCTGGTCTCTCAGAATCAGAATTCTATATGAGAAAAGCCTAAAAATGTGTCTTAGGCAGCATATACAATGTCTCCTGTAAATAATGGAATTGTTCTGCTCAATAAAAAACAAATGTGCTGTGGCATAGCTTTGCAAAAGAAAAAGAAATTTGTTTGTTTTTCCTAATTTAGTAAATACGTAACAATTATTTGTGGAACTGGATAATTAAACATTCATTAAATAGTGTTAGTAATTTCACTTTGGAAGTAAGTCATAGTTTATATGAAAATAAAATGAAAGGAAAATGAGTTTCCAGAAGGGGAATGGTTTTTGTTGTTTCGGTTTGGTTTTTACCTTTTGCAGATTGGGGGATAGGAAATAGAAATTGGATTAATGACGAAGAAATATTGTCGTAGGTTTGAAGTTGATGGTCTGTATTTTTTGGTATTCAGAAAAGTTAAATCTCCTTAAGCGTATTTTCAGATTCATTTAATTAGTGTTCTACATTAGACACTGAAATTAGAGTGTGTATCTTTGTTTTCTTTTATGCGACCATAAATTATTGTGACTATGAAATGGTGCTTGGTCATAAACTGTTTCTTTTTCATTATATTAAATTGCCGAACATTTCTACTCCATCATTTCTTTCCCTGCTGTTGTACAAGTAGAACAGAGCACGTCAGTTTCTCTGATGTAAAAGTACTTTATTATTGTGGTTACTCTTTCACCAAAATAGCCACTTTTTTGTGACCATGGAAAACCAGGTTGTTTTTTGTTTTTTTTTAGTGTCTACCTATCTTTCTGTTGCTTCTTTTTGGCTCTTCCTGTTCAAGGCAAACTTTAAATATATTTGTCTTACTATAGAAATAGAATATCAAAGGATGGATAAAATATGGGAAGCTCTTATCTGGGTTTTAAACACTGTTTCTTTCCTTTACAGAATGCTGCCTTTTTATATGGCCTTGGTTTGGTCTACTTCCATTACAATGCCTTTCAATGGTAAGTTGGAATAAGCTGACAGTGTCAGTATTTTGTGTGGTGTCCCCTCAGTGTGTGATTATTTCACCCTCAGTTCAGTGTGAGTGTAAAGTAGTTTAATTTTGATTTTATTACAGATGTTTGCAGGTGTTACTGTCCTGGGTCAGTGTCTGTATTACTGTAACATACTTGGGGCAGCCACAACAGTACCATGAAAAGGAAAGCACTTTGGGAGAGGGATTTACACTCCCTTCAGCACGATTCAGCAGTGGGGATGGAGCAGAATGACTCAACAGGCTTTTGGGAATTCTTGTCATTGATAATCTGTGGCCTGGGTTTGTTGGAAAGCCTCTTACAAAAACCTTCTTGGCAGAGAGGTGGTAAATGGGGCTTGTTTTCATTTTGCTTGGTAGGCAGAAATTTTGACAGAGCTGCATTAGGTGAGGGGTTTGGATATGAGAAGGAATAGACTCAGATGGAATCAGTGTTTCAATCTGATGAAAAAACTCAGGGTTAAAAGAGTTGTAATTTCTGCCAGGGCTTTGAGGACTGAGCAGGGCTTTTGTGGAGGATGGGGGAGGGTTGGGTTTCAGTTGGGGTTTTGGTTTTATCAGTGATGACAGTGGTGAATGGAACGGACTCAGTCACTGGGGTTCTGTTCAAAGGTCCTCAGACTTTCATTGGAGTTAATTCATGGGGAAAAAGTCAGAAAGGTGCAGTGTTTAGGTCAGTGCTGTTTTACACTTAGTACAGAGACTGTTAGTACGGTAAGTGTGACTTCAGTACTTGATTGATCACTAAAAGTTCCATTGTGTTACTGAGCTAAGCCTGCTTGCGGGTATGGATGCAGTGAGTGACCACTGACTGATGGCTGGGAAAAATGGAGCAGGATTTCTCCTCCACCTCTCCTAAATTGTTTCTATGTATCTGTAAGGCAAAAGATTTATGCTTTTCTCAGGATAAATGTGCATGAACTTTTATTCTTCAAATTAGAATAAGTTGGTTAAATTGTGAGCTCAAAACATGGATTATTTTATCTTGAAGCTTACTGCTTTCTTTATTGATAGTGGTGGAATGAATGTTGTTCCTTTGTTGTATTGTACAGGGCATGCAATTCTGTTGCATTATAATTAACAAGAGAAGAACAGAAAAGTTTTCAGAAAGCCTGAGAATCCATTGTTTAAAGATTGTGATGAGTCTTGGTTGAATTTTACCAAGTTTCAGAACATTCTAGTTGCTACGTAGTCTTGTCTTCATCATTTGGCATTCAAAAGTATTTTGTGCACCATATCTTACAAGCTGTATCTTGTTACAGTTTGCACTGTGAAAATGGTAGATAAACTGTAAGATAAATAAGACAAAGCAGTTAGATTTAGAGTAATTAATTTTTTGAAAAGCCACCTGTTCAACATAGACTTTTGCCATCAGCGGATCATGCTATTTAGTATTTATAAATTAGAGCTTTGAATTAATTTAGATTTTTCTTCGCTTGTTGACAGCATGAGTATAAGCTGATGTCCTAACTTAAAGAACTGCAAATAGATCTCGTATTAAAGTTGAGTAGAATAATTGTATTTTCCATTCTGTTCATACAATGAAGTTATGTATAGTGTGGTGCTAAGGACATTGTGTATCATGAAAGTATTGGGGAGAATTTTTTAGGGAAGAAAATTCAATGTAGGCAAAATCTTGTACTTATGCATGCAGTTCTGATTTTTAATCTCTTTGAGTGCCTTTCTTTCCCCTTCTCTATAAGTTTTTAAGGCTAGGAACAGAGGGATATGGGGTTGTTGGTGTTCAGGTGTGACAAAATCACAGTAGACTTGGAGATGATAGCAAGTCATTTACAATAGGTGTTCTTCTTTGAAGACCTTAATCCTCCACAGAACTCTCCCAGATTATCAGGAGAGTCCTCTTCCAGAGTGAAATGCTAATCTGTCTTCCTGCTGCATTTATTCCATCTGTTTATGCTCATAGAGGACATGGATCTCGGTATTTCTAGCAGGCAGAGGAAGACTGTTCAAGTACTCAAGTCTGTTTAAGGTGGTTTATTTGTTCTGATTCATTCGTGAACTGTTTTTTTTAACACTGCTTCAGATATTCAGAGATTTTAACAAGAGGGAAGTACATAGTCCTCCTAAAAGGAAGGGGTGAAAAGTACTTGAGGTTTTTTATGTCTCATAAACAGGGATAATAAAAAAAGCAAGTGGGAATAAGATCAGCTTTAGAATTATTGTTCGTATATTTTATATTATTTTTAAAGTTTTCCAGCTTTCATAAAAGGATTTGTTGGATTGGTTCCAAGACTCTTCATGCAGTTCACTGTAATTCAATATTGTACATATTTTTTATATACTACAGCAGCATGCAGCATTATCTTGAATACAAATATTAGCAGTTACGTCATTTTATGTTGGTGATTTTGTTTAACTATTCATATAAGAATTAAAAGTCCTCAGCATATATATAAACATTGCAATAGTGTGATCAGTCCAAAACTATTTCACACAATTATTATAGTAAGATGTACCATAAGGTATTATCTCCATTAATTGAAACAACTACAGTAAAATAGGTCTGAAGGATGTGAAATTTTGATACTCCCTTCTTTTCCACCATTTATCATCAAGCAGTAAGTGGTTGGTTCATTTTTACTGTTGTTTCCCTGTTTCTCAGTTAGACTAGAAAACCAGTAGAATGAGATATTCACGTAACTTTAATAATTTCATGCTCTCCATAGTTGTCCTATAGATTGAATGTTATTAAAGAATTCCAGCAGTTAATCCAAGGCTGTCTTTCATTTCTGTGAAATACCTGCACCCAGGTGTAGTGGCTTGGGTAGCAAATTTTTTTCTCCACTTCAGTGAAAATTCTGAGCCTGAGTGGTTTATCATCTGTTGATTCCACTGACTTCCATCAAGATGGAAAGATGGAGCCCAGGCTCTGATGTTGTTGGAGCCAGGCTCCTGAAATTGAATTTTACACCCTGTGGATCCCAGTGCACTAACTGTGGTGCTCCAAGGCCAGCCTGCAATGTTTTCTGTGGCCTGGCAAATTGCTGGACAGCCTCCAGATTCCTCAGAAACACCTGACAGGAGATCAGTCACTCTGATTGCCCCATTTGGGCTCTTTGCCCTGAGGCTGCTCAGTTCAGGGATTCCTTACCAGCTCTAGGAGCTGAATGTTAGGGAAAACTCAGTCCTTCAGCAGTGACCCTGAAAAAAGCCAAAGACCTGCAGGAGATGATCCAGACCCTTTTCCTCACCTCCTTCATGACTAAAGACTGCTGTGGAAAACCAGTCATTCCTGAGTGGAACTTCCTGACCCCTCTATTCCCTGATCCTTCCCAAAGCAGAAGCACTGTCATCATCTGTTCAATATTTAGATATAAAGATATCTAAAACCAACATCTCTGCTTGAATTTAAACACAGAGTCTGTAGATACTGCTTTGTCAAATATTTCTCAAGTTTCAGGTGGCTGGATCTATTTTTTATATATATATATATGTGTGTGTATGTGTGTGTGTGTGTGTGTGTTTCAGGTATATAAGACGGGAATGTACGTGTAGAGTACACATGCATGTAGCAATTAACCAGTAACAAAGTGGGCAGTTAACTTTCTTTTCATTATCTTATCTTGCTGTGATTTCATAGCAAACTACTCTTGGGTTGCTGAAGACTCTGCTAATGCTATGGAAAAAAACTACTCCCAGCTGCTGTTCTAAAGGAGTGCTTAAAGACTTTGCTGCTCAAAATATTTTGCCATTCAGCTGTTGCAATCCTCTGGACAGAAGAGTTGTAGCTAAAGACTGTAAAAGTGTTTCATAAACACTTTGTTTATGTTCAAACTGTGATTATGAGTTTCAAATAGAAATTTGTCCATTATAGCCTCACATCGCTTTCAGTAGTAAGGCTGTGAAATGATGTGGAGCTTAAAATAGGTGGTCAGAAAATTGAAAGAGGGTAAGAACGCAAAAAAGAAAGTTTCACTCCAACTGCATCAAGTGACATTAGAATAATGTTAGGTTCTTTTATTTTGTATGCTCACTCTGATTTTCATGGGTTTTGTTTGAAATGTACAAAAGTGATAACTTCTGAATAGTTTAATTGATGTTCTTTTATTATATTCTTTTGCCTAGTACAAAGCTGATTTTATTCACAGTCTATTCAAGCAAAACCATCCAGTAAAGTCTTATGAGAGTTCACTAAATGTTTAATATAATAATCTGTTTATTATTCACCTGGTTTCTTCACTTTCATAATGGAGGGCATTGTTGTATAAATTAGTGGGTGGGACAATAGCAGCAGTATTGATTCTGGCAGTCTTGATTTAGAGATGTCATTTTTATTTTTCCTGAATTGCTGTAGCAGTGCTGTGTGAAATGAAAGTCCAGAGGTGCTTTTCATTCTTTGTAGTGTCTGTTTTCCAGTCCTGCTTTCCCATTTTGTTAAGTGTTAGAATAGCCTTTCCCGCCTGTTAAGAGAAATGTCCTCGTCCTTGGAGAAAAACCTTATTTAATTTCAATAAATTGTGGTAGATTTAACCAGCATTGTGTCTCACCACACAGGTGTCAGTATCATCAGAGAACAAAAGGAAAGTCCTCTCTTTGCTGAATTCAGATGACTGTAATTTATTTCTGCAGTTTGAGAGCTCCTGGCCTTTCATTTGATAATTTTTCCTTTGGACTGATGTATGTTTAGTCTGCTGAAGGAGTGAGATGAGAAGTTCTGTTTTGTGCATGAAGGGCAGTTAATTAGTGGAGGAGACTCCAAACTGACTTGAGGAAGGCTCTGTGCCATCAGCCCTGAAGGAAGCTCTTGGACTCATCCAGCTGTTGGGTTATAGCTGCACTTCTGGTTTTGGTCAAGGCATACAAGAGCTGTGAGGGAAAACATCTGGATAGCTTGGATGCCTTGGATCCTCCAGACCCACAAATTTCTGGGTGTAGGCTTGGACAGAGAACAGAAATGGGATTAGAGATGTTTGAGAGTAAACAAAGATCTGTACAAGAATGAAGTTACTCCTGCT
This sequence comes from Motacilla alba alba, assembly GCF_015832195.1. Taxonomy (NCBI): domain Eukaryota; kingdom Metazoa; phylum Chordata; class Aves; order Passeriformes; family Motacillidae; genus Motacilla; species Motacilla alba. The sequence continues at coordinate 5,947,767 of NC_052016.1, read as the reverse complement.
GTGTCTGGAAGGCCCAGCTGTGGAATGGGTGTCAGTGCTGCTGCAGATGTTCTGCTGTTTCATAGTAAGGGAATGAGTCTGGAGCTCTGGGCATGGCAGTGGAAAACAGTCAGAGAGTTTTTGCTGTGGTCTGTGTTCTTGATGTGTCCTGTAATTGTGAGCATGTTGCTGTTTTGTTTAAATGTTTCCTGCAGGCAAAATTACATCAATATTAATTCAGCTGTGATGTAAAATTGCTTGTCTGTCTGTAAGAGTTAATAAGTAAATGTCTTTTCAGAGCTTGACTATTTTATTCTATAGAAATTCTACTGAGTATTTAAATGAGGTTGTAGTTATTGGATTAGACATGAGTACCTACCACTGGTTAAAAATGTTGAAAATACTCTTTCAGTCATTGAGGAAATTTTGATGATGCCCCTTTTCACAGTGGTGGAAGTAGTTTCTGTTTTTTATTATTCATGCATGTCATCTTGGAAAAAGCTACAAACTGTAAAACCAATATGGAATTTACACTAGATTTAAGTAAACGGTAAAATTTGTTTTTTAGTTAGGTTTACCTCTGCACAGACTAAGCTTACTCAAAGCATGGTCTCTGTGACCAGCAGTTTCTGAGCTGAATGTGACACAGTCTTTCCTGTTGCTGCTGATGATAACTTACAGGTATTTAAGTGCTGGGCTCCTCTGAAATACTGGGGTAGGCAGCATTCTTGGTTTTTTGAATGAAGGACAGTATACATTCAAACAAAATTTGAAAACTATCCTGGAAAGTTTTTAATTATACTTTTGGCTTTGTTTTACTTCATTGCTCAACAGTGTCAGTGATTAATATTTCCTGTTCAGTAAGCAAGAGACTACAGAAATATTTTTGTTGCACTCAACTTCTGGCATAGCAAAAGCCTAGCTTAAAATATGTGCTGATACTTAGTGATCAGCCCAGTCCTTGGCCTTTCAGTTTGATCTCGGTTTTTGTAGATGATGAAGATGAGCATGGTATTATGAGACAAGGATCTTTGTTTGTTAGGAATTCAGTGTAGATATTAGTTGTGTGATTCACCCCCACAATAGGATTTCAGGGAAATTTAGATGAGATGTGAGAGAGCTGAGCTGTGGTGCAGGATTGTCCCTTCAGCGCTTCACTTGCTCCTTTTCCATATGCTGGCAGAAAAGTAGGGTACTGGGTATGAAGAGCCTTTCTGAAGGATTATAATAGAGGAAGCTTCAGTTCCACAATAAAATTTTAATACTTTTTTTAAACCTATCTACTCTTAAGTTCTATTTAAAGAAGTCTGATAATGCTTCAGGTGCATACAGTTGCATTGTCTAGAGGAAGTTCTGTGCCTTTGGTTTGCTTTGCCATCGATGAGAAAAAAGCCTGTAAGACTTTTAGAGCAGAAGTGTTTTTGCTCAAGGATTCATAAATGATAATTTATGTGTGTTGTGAGTGAAAAAAATCTGTGAAAAATATTTGTTGAATTTTGCATTGCATCTGCTAACCAACCTTTAGTCCTTATAAATAATACTGTATTTGGAGAGTAGGAATTAAATCAATGTGCCTTAAGAGAGTGATTTTAAGCACTGGAGTTAATCCCTGTCCCTGTGCTGCTCCACATAGACTGCTCTGTCACCTGCCCCCTTGGCACCCACCTGTGGGGTTCCAGGGGCAGCAGATGGGATTGTGTCTCTGGGGCTCAAATCTACCCTGAGAGAGGCTGGTTCTGATTTCTCTTCTTGTGTGACCAGTGGTGTACAGGAAGGGATTTTGTTTCAACCTGTCATTGGATTTCAGGCAACAATGAGACTTAGCTTCTTTCTTAATTCCTCTGTGACTTTAATTCTATTATCTTTTAGCTGCATTTCAGCTGTCCTAGTTTTATGCAGCGGCCTGAGAGGCAAAACGGTCCTGTTTAGAGTCACTTTGTTTCTGCTCCAAGATGGAGTTGTTAGATGGCATTTCTGTTTTATCTGGTACAGTGCCATCAGGGACAAGTGAGAGAGAATTTGAAGGTAAGGCAGTAGACTCAGAGCCATCTTCACCTATCATGGGAATATGAAAGAAAGTTACTGTGTGAGGAGCTGGCAGGCTGTTATGTCTCCATTTGGAAGTAATGGAGTAATTGGTATTATTTGAGTTCTTGCATGGCACTGGGGCTAGGAAAGGCAGGAGAAAGTGGAAAAAGGAGCAGGTAGGTGCAGTGGGAGGAGATGTGTGTGATCCCTCTGCTGCTGCTTGGGGGTCTGCACTGCTGGAATCAAAAGCAACCTGGCTGTTACAAGTGAACTTGCACTAATTTTGCAACTAATTTGTGAGTCATCCTCTCTGAAATATCAGATATGTTAGTGTATTTCATGCAGCAAATTAGTTTCTCTAAATTAATAGAGATTAGACTTTCAAATACATGAGAATATCTGGAGTTCAAAATTACCCAATCCTTGAAGAATCAAAAGCCATGCACCAAAAAATGTTACACGTAAACCGTTATTTTGTTATTTTCTTCTGTAACAATACTTTCTGATCCACTCTGTTAGCCATATAAAAAACATTGATTATAGAGTAATACTTCAGTAAAACATCATTTTTTTAATCTGTGTTTTTCTTTCAGGGCAATTAAAGCATTTCAGGAGGCGCTTTATGTTGATCCCAGCTTTTGTCGAGCCAAGGAAATTCATTTGCGACTTGGGCTTATGTTCAAAGTGAACACAGACTATGAGTCTAGTTTAAAGGTAGGTTTAAGTCCTTTCAAATTGAATTAACATTTCTTACAAGTCGTGTGTTGCATCTTAAAGCTGCAAGGAGTGCATAAGCACAGAGCAGTTACAGAACTGTCACCTGCTATAGGAATTGAAGTGCTTTAATGTGAAGTGTCTTAGTCCTAACAGAAGGAGGATGGGTTTGAGGTGTGTGAGGTGCTACACTCCAGATGAAAAATTTGGTGTAGGGCTCTTGTTAAAATAGTGAACCTTGGGGGAGACTGAGGTTGTACTGAAAGCTAAGGGAAAAAAACAGCAGCTTGGATTATTTGATTTTTTATTTTTATATTCCTTTTTTCCCCCCCAGCTTCCCTGTTGTAAACTGGAAGTTCTTGGAATTAGTAAAATATAAAGTTGTTATGCAAATGATGTCTTTTTTAATACAATTGTTACTTTTCTAGCAGTTAATTATTCTTTTATTTTCTGGCTTGAGAGTTAACTTCTAAGGCAACAGCTTCTGGCTAATCAGTTGGAAGTGGTTTATGGTAACACAGCACTTTGTTTCTTCTGTACTCCTTCAAATTCCTTACTATTTACATTCTTTTCTGCTCTCTGATTGTAATCTGACATTTTATCTCCCTCCATTCAGCACAATTGCCCATGTTTTTCCTCTTTCCATTTTCTACTCTACCCACATGTCCTTTCCTTCCTGGCCTCTAAATTTAGCTGGTACGTGTCTTGGAAAAAGGAAGAGTTCTTTTAATGGACTTGCATGTGGTGGGAAATACACCTGCAGGGCTGAGAATTTTGTAATTAGGTGTAATTTGTAAACACATTTCTGCATATTAATCTCCCCTCGAAATTATTGCAAACAATAAGTGTTTTGTTTTCAAGAATCTTACGGCTTTCCTTTCTTGCCAGATTGTTTTCTTTGGTTGTCAGAATCACATGGTCCAAGATTTGAAAGAGTAGAGTGTTACTCTCAATTTTTCCTTTCAGTTTTTGTGATGGAGGGAAGCAGTTCTCTCCCCAGGCTTCCCTTTTCATCCAGAGGCCAAGGTTTCACCTACAGAGATTGGTGGAGTTGGAAATTGTTCAGAAGAGTAGAAAAGATTCCATGCAATGAATGATGAAAGAGAGCAAGGAGAGGTGGAGGTAGATCACTGTTGAGAATGTGTGAGCTTGGGCAATCCTATTTCCTTATCCTTTGGCACAGATTTGGTTTGTCATGATATATATGAAATAAAAGAAGTGCTGAAGTACATTTTGGTTTTATTTTTAAAGAAGCTCTGAGGAAACAAGATTAAATTTACAAGGAGGTGATTGTCTTCTAATCAAGTAGTAGAAGGAACTCAGTGATCTCATAAGGTCTTTTCCAACCTAGTTGATTAAATGATTTTAATTTTTGATATAAATTGATCAAGAAATAGATAACCTTTTTCTGCTGTGCCATAAAGTTTGCAATTCTGTCAGTGCATCAGGTATTTAAGTAAATACTATGATAACTCAATCTAAATAACTTCTTGTGTTTGATGTTCACAACTTTGGAAAACAAATCAGTCACTTACCATGAGGATTTTGAGCATACCAAACTTCAAGTTTTCAAAACACCAGCTACAAATGGGAAAAACACTGAAGTAGTATTTTGAAAACAGAAAGAAATTAATCTTTTTAAATGCAAAAATTATCATGATTTCATTGCTTTTATGTGGCATATGGTGAAGTTGCTTAAAAAAACAAATGGCCACAACAAAAGCAGGGTACCCTGGGGCAGAGGGATGGTCTTCAAAGGATGGTGAAATGAACATGAGTGTTTGCATTAAAGGTGGTTTCATGTTTTCCTTAAAGCAATATAACTACAGCTTGTTCCTGAAAGTTTGTCTCATTTTCTACCTTGCAATCCTGATTGCCTCGTTCAGCACTCTCAGCTGCATTGAATCGAGTGATTTTTCATTTTTTTGCTTTTCCCATTTGCAGACTGAGGTGGATCAGAAGTCTGAGCCAGCTCAGCTTGAGATGGCCTGGTTGGTACATCCAGTGCAAGGTTGATGGAGTGGGAAGGAGGGGACAGAGCTGTCTTACCCCCTTTGGTTTAAAATGTACTGAGAAACTGCTCTGGAATTACCAACTGAGACACCTGAAGCAGAGTTTCTGGTTTTCTTCTTTGCTGTGGAGGTTGCAATCCTTAGTAAAGAATAACAGTGAGGAGCAAAAGACCCAGTGGAACTTGGTCTCAAACAATTTGAGCTGTTTCCAGTTCAGCTCAGCTGTGGATTTAAGGTGCAGTTCAGGGACTTACCTACTTTGTTTGAAAACAGTGTGTTACTGATTAAACTTACCCGTTCAAACATCACAATGTGTCAGTTGAGGGGAAAACTGAGTAGAACAGGGCTGTAGCTTCTTTGAAAGCAAATCTGACTGTGATTTAAAAAAAAACACACCTTAAACCAGAACTCTGAGTGATGAGAATATGAGAGGCGAAACAGAAAATGCTTCCTTAGTAGAGAGAATGAAGTGCTGGTGCACTGGTTATGCTCAAGCATGGGGAGAGTAAAATGGGGAAGGGATGTGAGAGTGTGAAAGGATGTTTTCACACAATGTCTCATTCTCTGGGACAGAGTATCTCATCTTCAAACAAAAGAAAGATAAGAAACCCAAAGCACTGAAAAAGACAGTGTTGTTTTGTTGTGACGTTTTTGGTTTTGTGGACCTTTTTAAAAGGATCCAAGATTTTAGAGGGTAATTAAGGGGGTTGGGATGCAGCCTGCCTGTGACTGGCCTTGAGCACAGACCTTTTTCCTGGGGCTCTTTGCCCGGTTTGAGCTCCCCATTCACACAAAGTGGAAGTAGCTTTTTCATCTGGTGTTTGCTTGTGGCTGCTCTGGATTTCACAGATTGTACCAACGTCGCATTAAAGTACTTTGAAATATCATAATGTTTTTGATGGTATTTAAACATTCATGTTAAGTCTGTAATTGCTAAGAATAAACCATTGCCAACAGATGAGTCATTGTCAGTGAGAGGCATTGTCAGTAAGAGTCTTCAGGCAAAGGGGGAAGATGGAAGTCTGAAGGTCATACATTCCATGTTTTTCACAGTTTTAGAGCATTAACATAAATCATCTGTATTTTATGTAAGCAATTTAAGCACAAAATTAATTTTTACTATTTTAAGATGTTGATGATCAAGATAATTGCTAGAGTGCTGTTTAACAAGCATAAAATCAACTCCCAGTGTTTTTTCAGAATCAATTACTGGTTTTGCCTGTTCTACAATTAAGATTTGCAAATTACTGTGAGAATCCTTGACTTTCCGTGTTACCCCATTGCCATAAGATCTTGCAACACCAATGCTGTTGAAAATTACTTGGCCTTCAGGCTTGCATTAAGGAAAAAAAATGTCCTTTCTGGTTGAAAAAAACGCAGTCCTTGTATAACCTGGCAGATTGGGCAGTGTTACCTTCACAGGTGAGACATGACAGCTGAATTTGCCCCTTTCATCAGAAAAGTAGAATTAATTCCAAAATTAACTGGCAGTGTCTTGGGGGATATATTTATTTTCATAGATTGATAACTGTAGCAACACCATGCTACTGAGGTTTACCTCACTGTCCAGCTTTTTTAGTTTACTATGTCCTGCTGCCCCTTTCCTTTTCACTGTCTCTTACAAATGACACAAGAAATACTGTGTTCCATGGTGGTAGCTGTAGTGGCACTGTGATAATCTGAAAGGAGAATAAAGCAAGATCTCTAGGAATATAATGCATATTTTTATTCATTGGGTAAATGTAGTTGGAAAAATATTCATACCTCTAAGTTAGTGCCACATTATTTCTGACATGCCACTCGCTGTCATGGTCATTTTCCTATTCATTGAATATATTTTTTTAAATTTGGCCTCCTTTATTCGTAGCTGCATGTAATCATCTTGTCTCGCATGTGTGTCTCAGTTCTTCTCTTAAGTACTGTTGAATCTTAAACAATTTTTAGAAAATCTGTGGGAATGAAAGATTTCAAAGAGAATTTTGGAGACGTTCCTGTACAACATACTGCTCCAGAGCCCTCTGAGATCTGGGAGCTGAGCTCCAGGAGACAGCTGTGGGAAACCTGGTGCTCACCCTGCTTGAAGTCTCATGTTTTTAGTGGGGATTTAGAGCCATGATTCTGAAAGCCCTATGAATGCAGAATTCATACATAAGGGAGAAAAGAAATCTTTGTTTTTTATATTTATTAGATTGATGACATTGAGGGAACAGTGAGGGCCAAGGGGCAGATTTTCTGAGGGTTTGATTTTATGAAGGAAGCTTTGTTTGCTTTTGTTTGGAGATTTCTGGTGGAGGAATTGTGTGGGTTTTGTTGGATTTTCTTTGGTTTGTGGGGTGAGTTTTTTTAACGGGTGGTCAGTAGGAATGCTGGACATGGGCAGGTTGGTTTATAGCAAACAAAGCAATGTTTTGCTTTGGGAACTTTATTTGGTTTTATTACAGGTGCACCCAGTAAGAAAACCTTTAGAAGAATGAGAACTCAATTTCTCATGTTTTCAATTATCTGCCTTTTAGTAGAAATACTGATTCTGTCATTCACTTACAGAAATTTTTCCTCCTTCTTTATACACAAAACATTTACTCCAGTAGTTTGCTTCGGGCTTATGCTTTCATCTTGCCCATAAATCATCAATTTAAATATAATTTTAATTTTTTAATTATTCTTCTAAAGATTCTCATTTGTTAGTAATGTTAAGACATGCTGCTTATATTAGGATAAGAAAAAAGCTGCAAAAGAATTAAAATGTGCATGAATTTTATGAATATGCATGAAATAGAAAGAAATTAAATGCTGATGTACCGATGAACAGCTTGAAGTATTTATTTATAGTCAGTCAGACACTTTTCTAGCACTTATTGAAATATTTCTCCTGTATATATATAATTATGAAAGATATTTTTAGCTAGTGCAGCTATTATATGCATCACAAAATGCAGCTATTATATGCAAGCACAAAACTTACAGACGTGTCATTCATGTTTTATGTTCTTTCTCTGAGTAATAAGTAAACAATTATTTAGGAAAGTGAAAATTTCTGATTTTGAGCCTTCATGTGCTGTTTTACCATCCAGTTACCTTTCTCATATGGGCTTAGATAAGTAATTTTTAAGTTTCAACATTCTACATTGAAACCTTATGTATTTCAGTCATTAAAAATAACTAGTCAAAATACATGCAGTGATGAGATGTATTAGTTTCTCATGTCTAGTTTTAGGTCTTGAATTCTACAAGGAACAGCTGCTTTTTTAGGTAAAAAACAAGGTGAAGGGCATTGGCTCTTGCAAGCTGGATATCCAAGATTTCAAGCACTTCACACAAAAAAGCATTTTGTGGAAAGCAGAATGAAATTAATCAAAAGATAATTTCAATAAAAATGAAAGTGGTTGGAAATCAGTATTTGGGAGTGAAATTTCCCTCTTAGTCTTGGTAGTTTGCATGTGTCAGTGGTGGAAAGACACATACAAGAAGTAAATCCATGGTAGTTTTTTAATGCAGCATGGCACTGTAACGAAACTGCAGGAGAGTTATTAGTGTGACTGCTTTTGACACTGGATAATGATACCACAATGTCTGCCCTACAGAGGGTTCTCTTTTATTCTCTCTTACCTAGTTTCACTTGAGTTTTTGACTAATTCCTGTAAAAGAGATTACAGGTGCATGTTAGAAATGCCATGATTATGAAGAGGAGTAAGTGCTAAAACTGAATTGCCACGCTGTGTGGCATCTTTGGTCGTTTGGGAGGTGGGGAAGAACACACCATGGGAGGAGGAATAGGTGGTTCAGAAGTTGAGCATTCAATCTAAGGGTATTGGTGGGACAACCAATATCCTTAGATATCCTTATTGGCTGGATGGGGCAACCCTGGGTGTATGGACAGACTGGGGAATGATATGGTGGAGAGGAGTGCTGTGGAAAGGGGCCTGGGCTGGTTGAACATGAGCCAGCAGTGCCCTGGCAGCCAGCAGGGACATCCCTGTCCTGAGGGACATCAGGCCCAGCGCTGCCTGCTGGGTGAGGGAGGGGATATCCTGCTGTGTTCTGGGCTGTGGCAGCCTCACCTTGAGTGCTGGAGGCAGTTTTGGGCACCACAATGGAAAAAAGATGTGAAGCTATTGGAGAGTGGCCAAAGGCAATAAAGATGGTGAAGGACCTTGAGGAGAAGCCATATGAAGCTGAGAGCACTTGGTCTGTTCAGCCTGGAGGACACTGAGAGGAGACCTCACTGCAGTTACAGCTTCCTTGTGAGGGGAGCAGGAGGGACAGGCACTGATCTCTGCTCTGTGGTGTTCATAGTGACAAGGAATGGCCTGAAGTTGTGTCAGGGCAGGTTTAGGTTGAATATTAGAAAAAGGTTCTTCCCCCAGAGGGTGGTTGGACACGTAACAGGCTCCCCAGAGCAGTGGTCGCAGCACCAGCCTGGCAGAGCTCAAGAAGGTTTGGTCAGTGCTCTCAGGTACATGATGTGACATTTGTGGATGGTTCTGTGCAGGGCCAGGAGTTGGACTCAGTGATCCCTGTGGGTCCTGTCCATTTCAGGGTATTCACTGATTCTCGTGAGCTTCATTCATGGACCTTCTCCTTAAGAGACATCTCCATCCAGACAGATCCTCTTCTATCAGGTGTACCTGTAACTGCAAGGTTGGCATTCAGAGCACGCAGAAATACTCAGAGTGTAGCCACAGGTCACCAGCAAGGACTGAGCTGAGCTTTCCGTGCAGCCTGGGCAGCTGTGGGGGCTGGAGGCTGAGTCCTGGAACGACCCCGGCTCCGCGGCCGCGCCGGTGCTGCGGCAGTGGCGGCAGACTCCCAGTCACCCCCTTCCCTGTGACGTTCTCTTGCTGCTGGCAGTCTTTCAGGCTGTTAGCACAGGAATAGCTGAATTCTGATGTTGCAGAAATAATGCATAAAAGGTGGAGACGAATGGGAGTGTTGAGATAGCTTTGTGAAAATCACGGTATAAGATATTGGTCAGAAAATTCAGATGCAGCCTTTTTATGGCTTGCAGAAATACAGCTTGGATGATCTTTCTGTTTGAGAATAATTTTTCTCTTAGAGCTTGTCAAAGCAAGAGATTTTTCAGAGCATACTGCTGCTATTCAGTGTATTTGTATATGTGGCTTTTGTTCCTTCTGTCCTCCAGCAGGTTGTGGTTTTTTTTTTTTGTTCTCCTATCAGTAAGTTGGCTTTTTTTGGAATGTTGGACAAAAGTACCTGAGTGTTTACACTACCCAAACCTTTCTGTAGCAAGCTGAATTTGTTCTGAGCTCAGAAAGCAGTGGAGAGCAGCAGGATGAGCTGCTGTAGCTGCACATGGAGCGTGTCCTCTCCTGACCCTCTCCCCTGGTCCCAGAGATGCCTGGCAAATGGAGGCTTGGCACCTTGCCCCAGCTGGTTACACAAGGCTCTCCGTGTCCTACTTATCTGAACAAAAGCTGCTCTGAGCAGCACGGGCATCACACCTAGGTCACACAGGCAGAAAAAGCCATCTCCTGACAGAATTTTACTGAGTCATGATGGAGCTTTCCTTCATGGTAAGTCGGTGAGGATTGTCAGGTTTCAGATGATGGCTTGCCTTGCTTGCTGAATATATGCAGAGCCGAGAGCTATTAAACTTGCTGATGTCACCCTGGAGAGGAGGAGGGAGTAGAATCACTACAGAGGTCTCAGGTTTGCATGTAAACAGAGACAGCACTGAAAATCTTGCATTGAAAAGGCTTCATTTTGCTGTTGTCATTTATTGATTAAAGAAACCACAAAACCTTGGGTACTTGCCTGTTACATTTGAAAGCATCGGTGTTAATTCTGTGAGAGAAAGCATGTTAAGTTACCTAAATCAGCATCAGATTACTGTTACTTTACTACCAGACCTAGTGCTTTCATCAGTTCTCTTTATATGGAATCCACTGTACCTCATCCTTGGAAAGGTTATCTTCGGAATTGTTTCCACAATCAGAGGCAAGTCAAGGACTCCAGAGGAGATGGAATAGGCTGCAGATAACTCTGCAATTACAGATGGCTACAAATCAAGGTGATTTAGGGCTTGGCTGATCTTAAAAGTCTTTTCTAACCTAAGCGATTCTGTGATTGCAGCAGCCCTTGAGAAGAGCCTGTTAGTTTTTAACATTCAGAACACTGCCTTCTAGGTAAATCCTCTTACTGGGGATTTGAATTTCTATAGACTGCTGTCTGCCTTGAGGTATTGTGTGTCGTCTCTGAGCTGCAGCGGCCTCTCCTGCATAACAACTATTCCACACAGCAGTAGCCAGCTCAGTGCTGCAATATTTGAGAGGGGTGCAGATGTTTGCCAGCCGCTGCTGTTGGTTGCAGGAATGGAAGTTGGAAATTATTACTATTTTTTAAATTTTTTGGTGCTGGTAATTGTGATTAGCGGATCTGCATTTGGCTGATGAGGTTGATGTGTTAGAATGTCTGCATGGGGTTTTTTTTTGGTCTGGTTTTGGGTACTTAATGGGGAGCTATGTTTTATTTATCCGGCAAGAGGTGTAGGTTTGCTCGTGTGTGTGTGTGCATTTCAGAGGTTCTTGGTTTGAAAGGTTCTGGGATTTCTGTGTATTGCTTTTAATTGTGATAACTGTCTAGTGCAGATGGTGTGTTTTTCTGTAGTCACTGGCTTTGATTTATCAATTTATTTACCGGTTGTAGATTAGTGAACAGTGCAAATAGAAATTTACCACAGTAAGAAAATTTTCATAATGTGGATTTTTGAATTTCAGAAGTTGGCTACTGTAACAGTCAATATTTAATTTTTTAGGAGGCATTGCTGAGAATATTTCTGCTTTTTTACTATGTAGCACTTGATAGTATTGGCATACTTATATATTAAAATGGTTAGCTATTCTTGCATGGTTGCCTGCTTTCTCTCAGTGAGTCTCACTGCAGTAACCCTTCAGAAGAGCTGCTACAGAACAGTTGTCAATCTTTTTTCTTTAGAACTGCTTATTTTTTATAATAGCATTGTTAGGTGAGAGCAAATCTGTTCCATTCTGCTTTATCTTTCCATAGTAATTGTAAGTGATGGTGCAGGATGACACATCTGTACAGGAAGGATTTTGTACCTTTCAGATCAGTAACGTTCAGTTGTACAGGCCAGAGCCTTTTTTTCCTTTTGGCAGGCAAAATGCAATTTAAGATAGGGCATTTTATTTTTATTTAGTTTTTTTTTTTTTTAAGTTGTCTGCTTAGTAGAATCACTATGGTAACAGACTAAAGGATGTCTCTGAAGCACTCAACCTGCATTGCAATGTAAGTGAGGGGAGACTGTAAGTTGTCTGCCTGCTGAGCAGGAGGGAAAGGAACAGACACAGCAGAGAAATAAGCTAATATTTAATATTTGTAAGCTGTTATTTAATGCTTGTGCTAAGGTTATAAAGTTATTTTATGGTGTGAATCCATTGGTTTTTGTGTTCTCTTCTGGGGGGATATTACTAAAATGCTCATTATAAATCATGATTTGTGTTGTTCCTCAATTTGAGTTTGGTTCATTTTTCAAATTCTGTTAAATGTTACAAATTATCTTGATAAAGGGAGTGAGGAGGAAGCTGCATCAGTGTATGTCAGAGCTTATGGAAACGTCAGCATTCTTCTTATGTCTTGTTATGGATAATACATTAATTTTCAAATTTTTTGTCTCTAATAAAATTAGGGTTTTTTGGAAATGTGATGGTCTTATAAAATCTCACACATCTTAGAGATGTGTTTTGTATAGACATGCTGTACTCAAGGATTTATTATGACCATGATGAAAGTTAAGTAGCATCTAATAGCTCTGAGTACAATACTGAAAGTATTGCACCTATCCACTGATACAGACTTCTTTTCTTCCCAGCTACTGCAGTACACTCCCAGTGCCACCTAGTTTGGCATCCTGAATTATAATTACAATTTATAAATTATAATTTTATTACAATAAAATATATATAATAGATATAATTTTTATGCTAAGAAAATAAACTATACAAGTGTCATGTTTTGTGTATTAGAAATCACCTCACACTGTATTTTGTAAGTAACTATTTATTAACAGTAGTATTTTATAGGGTAACTCTTAGCTTCCTGTGTCCCTAGGCCTTATTCTCTCTTGAGCTAATATGTCAATTGAAATTTCACACCGTGTGGGGATTTTCTCAAAAGTTTATGGAAAAGCTCAGGCACTGGAGTTTCTCTGCCTGTTCTATTCATTTTTATACACTTGTGTCTCAGATTAAATAGTGATCAGTGAATTAGCATGACACCTGCAGACAGACTTCATTGCTCTGCTCTTGTGACTTTCTTTACAGATGAGTGAAAAACTTAGCTCAGAACCTAGAATGTTTTAAAAGGTATTTTTTGTATTCCTTTAAGAAAAGTGATTAAAATTATACAAGCTTTAATGTTTAACTGAAGTTTTCTCAACATCTGAAGGACAGGATGTGAGAACTTACGACCTCCTTATGAACTCATGTTCTAATGTAAAGGTATTCATATTAAATTCCTTTTGACAAGAGCTGAATTTTTTTTAAAACTTAAAATCACTCCGTTTGTAGGGAGAGTGTTCTGTTTTTCTAGATGGATTGAGTGCTTAAGTATTTATCTCCATGAGGCTGTGAGCTGGTGTGTCTGCAGTTCCTGTTGTGCGTGTAAAAACTTAATCTTCCAATTTTGACCATTCGTTTGATGCCTTCATTATTTCAGATGCAACCCCAGTTGTTTTATGAAGATCTGTAGCTGTCTTACATTCCTAGAAGCACTGAAGTGTTTGCAATAAAAAAATTTACTTTCCTCTAGTAAGCAGTTGAACAGAAATTGAAAACTGGTTTTTTTTAAGACACATGGTAGAATGCAGTATTGATTTTCAAGTACAAAATTGATTTACTCTTAGTAGTTTGCCCAAGTGCTAGTATTACTTTGTTCGAAAAGCAAATAATTCTTTTTTCTTTCCAGCATTTTCAGTTAGCTTTGATTGACTGCAATCCCTGCACTTTGTCTAACGCTGAAAGTAAGTAACCAATAAGTATTTTGTTGTGGACCTTTTTTTTTTTTTTTAAATCTTATGATTGCAACGGAAGGAATTTTTAGTGAACCAGGTCTTCAAAATCAAAAGAATTGGTACTGAGAGAGGGGGACTACAAAACCTGATTCCCTCTCTCAGTGGAGACAGATGTTCCAGTGGAATTGTGGATTGTTTTACTAGATGGAATAAGTAAAAATTGATCCTTAGCTTATTCATTATTCTGAAGGCTTGAATTCTGGAGGAAACTTAATATTTGACTGTTTTTAATATATTTATAAACCTGTAGCTTGTGCTGTGGCACACATTTAATACCAATTATTTATAGTTTGCATCATCTTGATTGATAATCTATAACTTTTCAGTGATTATTTTCATGGCATTTAAATTTATAGATCCAAAATTCAGCATCAGTCTTACTGTAAAAATAAGAAGAAAACCCCATATTTGATTTTTGGTTTTTTGATATCAGCTATCTATTATTATCTATTATCTAGTCTGTATTTGAACATGTTAATCGTTAGTGTAGTGTGATCTGTGAGAGGCAGAATGTTCTGTAGGCTCTAACAGAGTGTCCTGCAGGTATTTATCCATAGTTTGTGGAATTGTATGCAAGAATAAACATGTGTTTCTCCTTGTTTTGGAGTCTGTAAGAATCAAGAGGCAGAGAGTTGTGAAGGAAAGTATTCCTTCAGTTTTTAAGATACCTTCATGCTTGAGCTTAACTGGTTCATGTTGAGCTTAAGTTACCTCCCAAGTCTCACTTCAGGGGAATTGGATATAATATTTAAAAACTGGATGGAATTGTGAGTATTCTATCGGCAAGATAGTGAAAGGGAGTTGGTTCATGTAGCTCAAACCACTGGCTGTATCAAGGAGCCAGCTGTACTTCAAGGCTGTCTTCAAAGCTTTGTCACTTATCAGCAACAGGCACAGATAATTTTGTAAAAAGTTGCAGAATTCTCCCAGAGTCAATAGGCTTTTATTACTTTTCTACCAGACATGTGATTCTTCATTGTATTTCGTGTTTGTTCGTATTCTTTCTCACAGACTTGATGGGTTTTCACTAAACCTCTGAATTTCTGTAAGGTGTTCCTAACCCTTGCCCTCCAGTCCCCTCTGCCCCCAGATTTGTGTAGAGGGGTGGCCCCATGTAAGGGCTTCAGTGCCTGACAGACCCAAAGGAGGAGGGTGAAGAGGGCTGAGAGCTGCTTGGCCAGGTCCCATGTGCTGTTCTGGGAAGGAGAACTGACCCCCTGCCCAACCCCAGGGTGTTGGGTACCCTCACTAAATGCTCCATTTAATCCTCCCCCATGCATTTCTAAGGGCTGGGTGAGTGGCAGCATTACACGGAGTGTGTTCCCAGCAGAAATGTTTGAGTACTAAGCATCTCTTCTTTCTATTTAGCCAGTCTCTAATCTGACACCTTTAATTTTCCTTTCCCCTCCAAGGCATCGCTTCATTTTGGAGCTTCACGCTGAAAGGGTTTTGTTAGGAGGGGGAGAAATAAGAGAGAGATTTTTTAGATAATGAAGTCCTGAAACAAATGTAGGGCTTTTCTTTCATCAGTACAGAATGAAGTTTGATGATGCAGTGAACATAATGGGTGTGTTATGTGCCCTTTAGCAAGGAACACAAAAAGTTTATTAAAATTTTAGATGATGCGTTTCATTCTGACCTGGTTTCCAAAGTGCACTCAGCTTCCTTCTTTATAGCAGAGGACAAAGCGGTGCACAAAGGGAGATATTTGACCCAGAGTGAAACCCTGAACTCCATATTACCTGTATGTATGGTAATTTGGTGTCACACTTTTCTGTAGCTTCAAGGGAGAGAAGAATCTATGTAATTGAAATAAATGGAGCTTGGCTCAAACACAGGTATTTTCTTACTTGTAATCCTCACGAACATGGAGCAAAAAAGTCTGTCTCAAAGGAACTTTTCTTTCCTCATCAAAGCAGAATGAGGATTACATTCATCTCAATTAGCTTTAGCTATCTGCCATTCCATGGATAGTCCAGGTTAGCAGTTCTCAAGTCTTTTCTGCGATGATTTGAGCAGCATGAGGGTAATTTTCTCTCTGCTTTTACTCTTGAACAACCCATTTTTCTTTCTCCAGCCAGCAATCTTCTTGCCTGCACAGGCTGCTGGTGGTATTATGGCATTCTGGACAATTTGTGTGAGGAATTGAAAATGCTTAACAGTAACAATCAAAGTATCACCTATAATTAACACTTCTAGTTCAGTTTAACAAGGGAAAGACAATTCCAAAAAGGAAGAAAAAACACCTAAATTTAAATCCCATATAAAACTGGCAGTGTGTAACATAATGTTCTGCAACCCAGCTAGTCTATTTCTTGGCAGCTGAATGAAAATGTTTATTTCTAGCTTGCTTATGTACAGAAAATGCTACCTGTGTTCTCTTACCTCCGCTTCAAGAGATTTTATTGCTAAGTTTACTGGAAGGTTAATGGACTCTCTGGTTCAGAACACAAATAAAATCCATGGATTGCTTTTCTTAAGATCTGTTTAAAGTTTTTGTGCTGTGTTAGGATATTCATTTTCTGTCAGGTCTGGTATATTAAATGTAAAATATCAATGTAAAAAAATACTCTTGGTATCTTCAAAACATAATTTGTCTTGGGTTTGCATTGATAAATTTGAAACATTGTTTATCCCTCACTTCAAAACATTGCAATCACTATTGTTCATTAAAACTAATAATTTTGATTTTCCCACTTTTACAGTTCAGTTTCACATTGCCCACTTATATGAAATCCAGGTAAGCTTTTAAGCTCATTTTCATAAATTGTGGTTGAGTTTCAAACTGTGTGATGTAATCAGTCTGTGGAATTTGGATTGCAGATGCTTTAGTAAAGTTAGACTGAAGTCTTGAATTACTCAAGAAACTTGACTTGCTTTGGCTAAATTAAAAATACTTTGTGTGTGGAGTGTCATGCTATAAAATGGACTAGATATCTTAATAAACATATGTTTACTAATCTCCCAGTTTGAGTGCAAAAAAAAGTCATAAAACACAACTTTCAGGAAAATTTTTTTATGAGATTCTATTTATATTTAAAAGGTTATATGTAGATTTTAAAAGATGAAGTTTCTCAATTCATTAATATATATTCCTCTTGTTTCTCATACACACACACAGAATCAATCCCACCCAGTTGCCCATGTACTTTTTAAGTATATGTGCTATATTGGACATGAAATTTTCAAATTTAAGAGCCATTTTAAAAGTTTTGAAATTTTGAAATTAGATTGATGAATGTGGCATTAGGGATCTGTGGTCAACAGCAAATAAAGCTGTGTTACTAATTCTGGGTCGAATCCTACCACAGAGCTTTTCAGGTGAATCTTTTGGGAAATTACAGAACACTTCCTGAGCTTCCAGAATATAAATAAACTGAAACCAAGAGGCTGCTGAGACAGCTGTGTCTGACTGGTTACATAATGTAGATGTTGTGCCATTTTGCCACATTTATAGGTATCATATGACTGAGGATGGGATGTGACATGGAAACAAAACCTGTTGCAAATGAAATGGATGACAGACAAACTATATTTTCAGTCAGTTAGAAAGTAAGTGCTGTCTTTTGATAGCACAGTGAAAAATGATCTGAAGTATTTCTGTATAAATAATAGATATGAATCGGATAAACAGAATATTTTTCTTTTGAGTGCTTTTGGGGCAAAGTTGTACGACAGGACAGAAATCTCCCATCCCAAAGCACCATTAAGCAACTTCATGGATTGCTGTAGTTCTCACTTGGCTACCATCCAGATTCCATTCAGCACATCAGTTCTGTTTTACTCCAGCAGATCAAAAGGAAATTAAACACCCCAGGTCACCGTGCCAGGTGTCCTGTGTAAGTGTGTGACCAGTGGTGGCTGTGCTTAAGCTGTGCTTTCTGGCTGACAATTACAGGCAGCAGGAGCTTTGTTTTAATGCAAGTCAGAGCAGAAAACTTCCGTGCATTCTGCTCTTAGGTTTGGTTTGTCTCATGGTTCTAGTTGGGAGAGGTATCTTGTTTTCTGGAATTTGACAAACTGACAAACAAAAGAGTCCTGGCTTCATTCTGGATATTACCTCTGACACAATTAGAGAGGTTTTGGAGACAGGCTGGTTGCTTGGGGACACAGTGAAACAGTTTTTTGAACCCCTCCATATACTTGCAAATTATATACTCTCGTAATATTAATGAAAATGTTAATTCATTTCTTCATTAAGTACCACAGTACTGCACTTTAAATGATGGATTGCCAGGCTCTGGACAAGAGACAAGCCTGGTGCTGATGAGAATTAGCAGTGGTTAATGCTGGTTTCTGATATTTCACTTCTGGAAGTGAGTTGGCTTGTATGGTGTCTAAAGAAAGATGCTGGATTGGGTTCTCCTCCCCTTTTCCATTTCCAAGACCATTCATGATGCAGCCAAACATCAAGGACTTTGGAATTAGCGTAGAGGCATAAAGTTCTTCCCTGTGAGGGTGGTGAGGCCCTGGACAGGTTGCCAGAGAAGCTGTGGGTGCTCTGCCCCTGGAAGTGTCCAAGGCTAGGTCAGAGCTCTGAGCCACCTCATCTAGGGAAAGGTGTCCCTGCCTATGGCAGGGGGTTGCAATTAGATGATCTTTTAGGTACTTTCCAACCCAAACCATTCTGATTCAATGAAATAAAACCAAATGTAAACATGGGGACAGGTTTTGTTAGTGTTTTAAGGCATATAGGTAATCAGATCTCTAAAGGGTAAATGCTACAACAAATAACAAAAGTAAAAAATAATCTAGGTGTGGAAAACATGGTCTATTTTAAAAGGCCTTTCTAAAACCTCCTGAGCCTATAAGCATATTTTTAATAAAATGTGAATATTAGGCACTAATATTTAATTTGGCATCTGGATTTGCTGCCTCCACTGTCATGCTCTACAGTGAACTTCTGTTCATTTGCTCAACATTCATAGCCATAAACTACAAATTTTGTTCCCGATGCTAAATTTAAAATCTTTTCCTGATTGTTTTTCTTTTGCTGAACATGGATATTTTATTTATTTATATTATTTGTTTTCTTACCAGTTGTCTGCATTTCATGAACACCAATTAAAAATCTTTTCTACCAACTTCCCCTTGTTCCATTTGAAAGTATGTAATTGCTGCTTTAATTTTTCTTCCTGACTAGAATTAAGATTTTTAAATCACCAATTTGTCTTTTGTGATTTTGAGATTTCAAGAACTTGATAACATTTTTAAATTCTACTAGATATTTAATTGTTTAGTTTACTTCCCAGTTGTCCCTTCAAAACAACATGACTGATTACTGTGCACTCCTTGCTTAAAACAAATGTAATTAAGCCACAGTCATTTGCATTTAGGTTCCCCCATTTATTTTAATGCACTCTCCATCTCTTTGCCAGAATGAAGTCTAATGTTGAATTGACCTAAAAGCATATTTGTGGAAGAGGAGGCACAGAACAGTGGAACATTTAAAATACATTCACTTTTAAGCAACCATTGTTAGGGAATGCAAAGATAAATGCTGACATTACTACCAAATAATTCATCAAATAATTATGGAAAAGCCTTAACCTTTAATATACACAAAACAGCTCATACAATTCACAGAAGTCAAGAAAGACCCCCCCAGTCCTAACCTGGGAATGTGTTTCTTGTACCAACACCTGTTTGTATAGGGAATTGAAAAGAGACTGTTTCTAGACTGTAGGCACACCTAAACTATACAGCAGGTAATAAGATGTTGTACCTTCATTATCTAGGCATAAACCTTTTAATTCTACTTGTGGTGGGACTCTTACCAGGACAACAAATATCTTGAAAGAGGCAGTTCAAATATACCAAAGGAAGGAAAGAGGCAAAATTATACCAGCCACCAATTACTGCTGATCTTGGTTTTTGTTACAAATTTCCTGGGAGGAATTTGTGTGGGGTTTTCTCAGATGTAGATTCACATTCAAGTATTCCCCTTAAAAGCAGAATATTCAGTATTGTAGTGTAAGAGGCATAATGCATGCATGAGGAGTTGACAAAATTTAATAATTTGCAAATTTCCCTCAATTATTTTAAGTAGACACTTTCTATTAAATACTATATTTATGGAAGTTATTCTCTTACTATATATATATATATATATACGTCACTCATTAAAGCTTTCATATGCACTGTATGCAAAAAAAATATTCTAGAATTTTTTGTCAACGTGTTTGTGTGCTGTCAGTGCTGTGAAATCGTTGCTATTGGTGATCTGTTGTAAGCTCTATGATTAATCCATTTACTTTTTTCCTTTTGCAGAGAAAGTATCACTCTGCAAAGGAAGCTTATGAACAGCTTTTGCAGATCGAAAACCTTCCTGCACAAGTAAAAGCAACTGTCTTACAGCAGTTAGGTATGTAAAATTAACTTCTGTTTTCCTCTGTGTTTCGTTTTTGCCATCTTTGCCTTCAGCAGTGTTTTTTAAGGCTCCATTTTCAAAGGGAGTCTTAGACACACTGCACACATGGTATGTGAGGTTTTCACCCAAACAGAACATGTGGCAGTAGATAATCAAGTAAATAAGAGAGGAGGGAAACCTTTTGATTAAACTTACAAAATTAAAAAGCTCTTGTGTGTTAGATTTTGGGCAGTGAGAGGGTGGTTTTTCAGAGAAAGAGGACAGCAGTTGGAATTCTGTGTTCTCTGTTCTGCCTCTGTTAGCATCCCTTGAAAAAACCTAAATACTCTGTGTCAGACTAGAACATGGCAACTGAAAAATGTACCTTTTCTTTTGCTATTATTATACTATGTAATAAAAACCAGCTTCTCTAACTAAAAGGTTTATCATCAGGTTCCATTAAAAAAACCACATAAAAAGTGAAAAGGATTTTTTTAAATTGTCGTATTCCATGTTTATAGAAAGCTGATAAACAATTTCAAGCCAAGAATTTCTAAAAAGTGGATAGAATAAAATGCTTTTGTCCTGTATACCATATAAAAGTATTTCCAGAATATTTTTCTAAACTGTTCAACCCAGTTCAGAACTTCTTCATTCACCTTCTCCATGTTCTTCATCTAATTTATTATTCTAAATATTAATTTAGCCTGCTTATGCCCATTTTTGGTTTTTTTTTTCCCTCTTCACGTAGTGGTCATTTAACTTGAATTTGTAACTGGCATTATGGCCACAGTGCTTTCTTTCTCTGTGATGCAGGTTGTGTATGGATTTGGAGTGGGATAATTTGTGCTCTGTGACAGAATGTCAAAATCAGTGGGCTAATTTTGAGTCATCTCTGTGAAATCACAAGTGAAACTGCTGAAGGAGTTTGCTGCAGGACTCTGGGTGTTGCTCTTTTTGCTGTCACAGGACAGTGTTGCTTACATCTCAGTAAGCCCTTTGAATTTTATTTTTTTTAGCTTGGTATTATGTCACCTAGTATAAATTGTCAGCAGTTTCATCCAGAAAGGCTGTGCATCTGATCAGTGGAAGACAGGCTTCTCAAAAGAGCTGACCAGCTCTTTTTCATCTCTGTTTGATGTATGTTGCCACAATAGAAGCAAAGGCACATGGTTGTATTCATAAAATCCTGCCACAGGTCTCTGTGCTAGCAGTAAGAGCAGTGACTTTGAGAATTGTCTGCTGTCTGAAAACTGGATTAACTCTCTTTATTCAATCAGCATAGGTCACCCAGTTTTGTTGTGTGGGTAGCTCCTATGTGGAGAAAGGGATAGAGTGGTCTTAACTGGAACATTGAAGGAATAATGCCTTTTCCTTTGCTGTGCTCTGTTAGCAGTGCTATTTATCAGAGTCTGGTGTTTATCGCAGATTTAGTCTTTAGCAGCTGGTAATAAAAACACCTCCTCAGGAAGCACAGTCCGGGTGGTGCACTGCTGCTTAGAAAAAAATAATAGAAAATACCTGCCATCTGCCAGAATGCTGCTTGAAAAACCCAGGCAAAACATATTTGTATTTGTGTATTGAACTCTTTTTTTTTTCACTTTGACAGAAAAAATCAGTTTGAAAATAGCTTTTGTTTATTTTCCTTCACTGGTTAATGTTCAATGAGCCAGATTGGAATTTAGGCAAGTTCAGATGTCTTGTGAGAGAATTACTAAAATCTTTGCTCCTGTTGCTGGTTTCCAAAGCTGTGACTGTGGAGGAGAACCCTGTGATTCCCAGATAAACACATACCCAGTTGATCTGATGAGTGCTGACTTGTTCAGGTAGACAGTGAGATCTTTCTTCCTCCTCTTTGCTGTTCCATTTGCTTTCCAGACAATTCTTTTCACTACTTTGCCCAAAATGACATTAAATTAATGAGACTGAAGATCAGATCATTCCCAGTGTTCTTTCTCCAGTTGTATTCAGCTGTTGGATAAGGAATAGTGTAAGAACACTAGACATCTGCTTAGAGTTCCCAAGTGCACTCCCAGTTATTTTTGGGTGTCTCTGTAATTGGATGGGGCATGAGGTGCTGAAGTGGGGAAGAATTTAATGTCTTCAGAGACACTGACATTTACTAAAGAAAAAGTGATTGCTGCAAGTTCAATGTGAGAATGATTGATAAGCATGAAAAAAAGACTCATGAGCTAGGCTAGCACATCAGAGGGATTTTTTTTTCCAAATCTCTTCCAAATGAGATTGCAAAGATCTGCAAAAGAGCATAGAGCATGTGTGACGTGTGGACAAGGTCTGTGGTTTGGTTTATCATATAAAAAATGTCCCAGCAGTGGAAAAGTAGCCAGTTATGCTGCTTGAGAATTGGAGATAGGTCTTGCAAATGGGAAACTGCACAGCTTAGGGGTTTTCCATCAGCTTCTTTATGTACAGTCTTCATTTTATGCTCAAGAACAGACCCAGTTTCTCCTGCCTGTGCTATTCTAGTGGAAAACTTTTGTTTGCTCTCCCTTTCTTGCTTTCTGCCTTTTTCAACTCCCTGTGCAGGAAGATAAAATTGGGAAGCAGCCTTTGTTTCAGTAGAGAAGCCAGACAGGGATTGCTGGTTCTCATTTCTGTCTTCTAGAAATAGACTCGTTCTTTTTTATCAGTGAACCTCAGTAAAGATCTCACAAAGATACAACATGTTATCTTTCAATCCAGCAAGGTTCTGATGAAACAGAAAATAGGCACACAACATTTCTAAAGATAAAGGAAATTGTTTAATGTCTTTTTTTACCATTGTTCATAATTCCTTCATTATTATCTTTATCTCAAGCTTTGTCTGGAACAGCACCTGCTACATATATCCTTAACATGCAGTTACTCAGGTGAATTCCAATAACCAACCTCAGAGAAGCCTTTTTTTCTTAAAGCATGGGTATTGTCTGTATGCTGAAGAACTTGAGAGGCTTGGGATTTGAATCATAGGTTGTTTATTAATTTAATGACACAAAGTTGTTTTATGTTACTGCAAAAATCACTGGGTTTTTAAAATATTTTTCCCCCTGATTTGTGGATTTTTTACTTGATCCATTTTCAGTCCAGATATAATACTTCTCTTCAGCACTGTAACCACTTGACTCCTTACCTGACATATTTTTGCAGTCCATGAAATATTCGAACTTCTGCTTGTGACCACAATTTTCAAGTGATATTTCTGAGACCACCTCAGGCAAATGTTGTTCAGTAGCTGTGATTTTGTTTTTGACTGCCTTTGTTAAAGTTTGGAAGTTTGCATTCCGTTTGCAGAAGTGGGGTGTTTGTTAACAAGTATGAGCCCATGCAATAAAAAAATGAGCTGTATCAAACAGGTACAATAAAAAATCATAAAGGAAAGTGTAATTACAGAGAGTGAAGTGAGCCTGGAAATACCCATCAGTTCCTTCTCAGTCTTGCCTGTCTGTGTAGTTAGACTTCATCAAAAAGCACAAATTTAGGCTGCTGAATGTTTATCTCTCAGAAGTTTTAACTGAACAGGCGGTGCAGGTGTGTGCTCAGCT
Source organism: Motacilla alba alba (assembly GCF_015832195.1). Taxonomy (NCBI): domain Eukaryota; kingdom Metazoa; phylum Chordata; class Aves; order Passeriformes; family Motacillidae; genus Motacilla; species Motacilla alba. The sequence goes on along the minus strand of NC_052016.1, from coordinate 5,924,097 downwards.
CTGTCATTAACCAGAACTTCATACAAACCTTGGGTAGTTTATAAAATTGGTGTCATAGTGTTCCCCAAGGGGCTGTTTATGGGTGTGACAGGGACAGTCTTTTGTCACATCTTAGATTTTACAAACTTCTTCTGAAAAGCAGTGGCTTGTTAAGACAAATACATGGCTATTGAGCAAACAGCAAGACATTGCTGAGCCCTGTGGTATGCAGTGATTTCAGCAAGCCAGCTGCTGGCCACAAAGGATTTCCTTGTTTGTACTCACTGTATGAACAGGAGTGAGATGGTTTTGTGGCTGCTTGAAGGAATTCCATCTGAGCAGAGGCAGATGAGGAGCAGCTGGAGAAGGTGATGAAGGTGCTTTGTTTGAAGTGGTAACCAAGCCTTGCATCAGTGCTAGAGCAGAAATGCATTTTAATAGCATGTAAAATATTATTGGGGAGGATGGGTTGTGGGAGGCCTTTAAAGTTGGGATGAATAATTTGTCTAATGTAATGAAAGAAGAAAAGGCACTTGAAAGAATATGACGTGTGGTTAGATTAATTTGTTATGTAGATGAGAGGTGATGGCATTTGTCAAGGTGAATGGAAAATACGTTGTATTAATGAGGAGGAAATGACAATGTGAGAAAGATTCAAGGGGAGATGCAAAAATTCTTAGTCCAAATGTAGCTATGGGACAAACACAAGGATTTAGAAGAAAAAGAGTAAACAACATAATGTGTAGATAATACACATGTTAGAAATAGAGATATATATAATATGTATGGATGGATAAAAACCATAATTGCTATGTGTGACAGGGAGAATGGTGGCATTTTTCACAATGTCAGGGAAGGTATCTGTGTTCAGAGGAGGAAAGACATTAATATTCACTTTTATAGTAGAAGATTGAGCAGTTCATAATTGTGCTCCTAATCTCTTAGAAAATTATTTAAACCCAAAAAAGTGCTTTAAAACTACGTGAAAGTAATTTTGAGTCTTTTTTGTCCTGTAATTTTAGTATAGAATTTTAATAAAAGTTTTTAAAACTTCATAATGTATAAATAAGTGATTTTATTGCTTAATATTCTTATTTTTAAAGAGACACCAATGCTGCAAAGGCGTGCTGTGCCAGAGTATTCAATGGTCTTGGGGAATTTCACTTCTCCCATCTGTGGATTGTTTTTGTAGGCTGGATGCATCACACCGTGGATCAGCTTGGAGACAAGGCAACCAAGGAAAGCTATGCTATACAGTATCTCCAGAAATCTCTAGAAGCAGATCCAAATTCTGGTCAATCCTGGTATTTCCTTGGAAGGTGAGAAAAGACTTCATAGACACTGTAACTATATTGCTAAATTTTTTTGAGGATACTCATTGTTGTGAGTATCTTACACTGTTTTTCTTCTTAATCCTGTCGGAGGAAAAATACTGAAGTTTAATGTTTTCTGGGAAGTGTGTGAAAAGACAAGGTGCTAACATATTTGGGATGAATAAAGATTAGAAGTTGAAATGAAGTATGTTACCCAAGTGGCTCTGCTTGTTTGTAGTTATTATTCCCTCTACACATTTACAGTAATTTGAATATATCGAGCCTGGTTTCACCTGTTTCTCTCCCTCTTTTTTTGTAAATCCTCTCTGAATGTTGTTAATTTTCTTCATACCTTTTTCATAATTCTTTGTCTCTTTATTTTCTCAAAATCTTTATCCTAATCTCACGTTTTGCAATGAAATACAAATATTTTCCTAAGACATCCATTTTTGAGGGGCACACAGAGCAATGTATGGCTCAGACTGATCCATTCTAATGTCTATTTAAGTGTTCAATTAATTTTGTAGCCTTTGACAGTATTTTTTACTTGAAAAATAACATTCCCAGATGTAAAATTTGATGAGTTTTTCTGGTCTGCTTTTTAAGAAAATTGAGTACTTTGGTTAAGCCAGCAGTATCTTTTGAAATACTCAGGTTTTGGAGAGAGCTTTGAGGGCAATTCAAGTCCATATGTGAACACATCACTTCTGTTGAGGAATACATTTAAAAGGAGCGAGGCAAAAATAAAATTAACCTCAGTGTCTTCAAGCTGACATTCTTGGGGATTGTGGTCACATACAGCTGGAACCCATTTTTGATTTTGTCATGCTAATAATATTTCTCCAGCTGTTCCTGTAAGACAGGGATCTCCAGCCAGCACTGAGTGTGTGGGGCAGAGGGGCAGGGCAAGTGTGGAGGGAAAAGGAAAAATGAGCCAGGGATCATCTTGTGCATCTTATCTTCCACTGGCTGAAATCCTGTTTTTTCTTCAGTAGTCCCATTCCAGGTGCCTTGAGCAAGTTGAGTTCTCAGGCAGGATGGAGCTGGAGTTCCTCCACATGTGCAGCTGCTCTCAGATGGTCAGGGTGAAGCCTAGGACCCTGCAGACAAGGGGGAGAATTCAGGAAATGGGGTGAAAAATTTAGTGGGAGTATCTGTTTTGCTTTGCAGGGAGGACTAGAACAAAAAACCCCCTTTCTCCAGTCCATTTTCTGGCAGAAGAACAGGAGGGTTATGGGGTTGTGCATTCACTCTTTTTTCCTTCCTCATGTAATCCCTTGTGCTATTCCTTCCTCTGCTGGTTGTCCAAACCAGATAACAAGTTGGTCAAAGCTATCTTTAAAATTACATCACCACCTCCCTTGTCTCCCACTGCAAAAACTCCATCTGCCAAAGTTTTGTGGGGGCCTAATGTTAGTGCTACCCTAATGAGAGGCTTCATGTGTGTGATACCCAGGCAGAGTGAAACATGTCTGTTGGACATTGGGTTAGATTGTCATTAAAACAATCTCCTGAAACACTGTATTCAGACTTAATGGATTATTTTAGGCAAGGTAATGCTATATTTTATTGTATTCATTTCCTAGTGTGCCTCAAAAACACTTAAAAAAGTCTATCATGTTTGACAAACCTTTGCCTGTACTGTTCTGCTTGTTTTTTACTATTTACTAGAATAAATTTTCTGTGGTTATTTATGTGTTTTGAAAGTTGTCAGTTCTTTTTCCAACAGGGAAAGTTGTTGCAAACAATACGGGACACAGTTATTGTTGATTAAACTAGTAAATATATATATATATATATGTATATATATATATATGGATATTTGATCTTGGCTTTATTTGGAGCTTTTGATTTTAGAACTGTAGGTATTGTCCCCTGTGGCATAATTGTAGTTCTGTTTAATGCCAGAATACCTTTGAATTTGTACGTGAGGAATTAAAGCAAGACATAAAAAAATACAGAATCACACAAACTTTTACAAAATTTGGTGCTCTGTATATGCAGTACAAGTAACTAGTTTGTTAATTACTTAAATATGATTCAGATGCAAGAAACATTCATAGAAAGCCTCCCAGGCAGTCAGGGACCATCCTGGTTGAGTTGGTTAGTATCTCTCAATAATTGTTTTGTAGAATATTAAGTTTTATAACCATTTCTTTGATGCAATAGGTAACTTAATTGTTTCACTGTAATGCTATCTGTAGATAAATACTGTTTTTATTGACTCATAAGGTATCACCAGTGAAAGAAATGCATATCTATCAAATGTGGGATGACTGTTCCCTTACAAATGTAGTAATCCAGGGTTTAAGTAGATTTGGGGGGCTTAAATAAATAATTAGTAATACACATTGAGATGTTTGAGTTTGCTTGTGCCTGGCATTCAGAAGCAGCAAATGTTGAGTGTGTATTTGCATGACTTAGCATTTATCAGATCACTCTTGGTAAGCCATGCTCAATGATTAACTTCTATAACTACTACCAAAGTTCTTTCTTTTCTTCTCCCAGGTGCTATTCAAGTATTGGGAAAGTTCAGGATGCCTTTATATCTTATAGGCAATCTATTGATAAATCAGAAGCAAGTGCAGATACATGGTGTTCAATAGGGTAAGAATGATACAGGGTAATACAATATAATTCCATCCTAATAGATATAAATAAAGAATATCAGCTTTTTGTGAACTGAAGAGGGACTGTAAAGTCTTTTTATACACCCACGTTGTCAGACTTGTCTGATTTGAACTTTAAATAATGAATTAATATTTGCTTTCTCAATGTTTTAAAATACTGAAAATGTTACATACAATGTTAAAGTTCTATATATTTCTTCTTATAACTGGGGTTTATATAATGCCAAGATTTATTAAGGGGTTGGGGAGGGATGTGTATATTTGAGTTGCTTGTGTCTTGACTTTGTCATTAATTCTCAACTTCACTAATCTTTCTATTCAGTGTGCTGTACCAACAGCAAAATCAGCCTATGGATGCTTTACAGGCCTATATCTGTGCTGTACAATTGGACCATGGCCATGCTGCAGCCTGGATGGACCTAGGCACACTCTATGAGTCCTGCAACCAGCCTCAGGATGCCATTAAATGCTACTTAAATGCAACTAGGAGCAAAAATTGTAGTAATACCTCTGCACTTGCAGCACGGATAAAGTATTTACAGGTAAAACTAATGTTTTAAGCAGGGGAAATGCTCTTCAAACACACAGCAGAGGGGAGGGGAGAAGTCACACACGAGTTTAACTTGCAGTTGTTTGTGGTGTGTTTAACCTGTTTTCATGTGTACTGTAAGCATATCATAGCCTGTAATATTTTATTTCTTCATTTTTAAGTGGAACTTAATTCCTTATAAACCCTATTTTGCACATTTAATCAATCAAAGCATACTGTTTTACATCATTTTGCTTTTTCCTTTGTGTTTGTCTACATTTTTAAGTTCTCATAACATATAGTGAGAATACGCAACACACTATCTTTCACTCTTGTTTGCAATTTCAGAAAAAAAGGAATTATGAGACCTCTGAATCCAGAGCTCATCTTTGTTCTGATTCTCACAAAGGTTTATATTCTGGTTACCCTCTTTATACCTAGCACCTTTCTAAACCCCAAAATTTTAAATCTGTCCTCTCTTTAAGACATAATTAGCTACAGCATTTAGGAAGATTTCATGGACTTGCTCTTACTAAAGTAGGCTTGTGTTAAATTTGCTTTTTACATAATTTTTCCTAGGCTCAGTTGTGTAACCTTCCACAAGGTAGTCTACAGAATAAAACTAAATTACTTCCTAGTATTGAGGAGGCATGGAGCCTACCAATCCCCGCAGAGCTTACCTCCAGGCAGGGTGCCATGAACACAGCACAGCAGGTGAGAAGTTGGGTTATGTTCTGCAGGTGCCCAGCTTTAAGGGTTCTTTACAATCGGTAGTGGTCAAGCTTATTTTATTGAGCACAGGATTGGCTTTTATTAAAAGAAGCCTTTGATTTATTTGCAGAGGGATATTAGATCAAGGAGCTCCCTATAATGTGGGAGAAATATGGGGGTACCAATTTCGAACCTTTGTGGATTTTCATGATTTTAAAAGATTTCATCTTAAATAGAAATGCTGCAGTGGTTTAATAATCCCGTGAAAGGTACACATTCCTCCATTGATGACCATATGGAAACTGATTTTTCAGTTATTGAGATCAGCTTCAGAATATCTACTCGGCCCTTTTAATGTATGTGGGCTGTTAAAATTATAAAATTGAAAGGAAAGCATTAAGAATATATAGAACCATATTTTTGTCTTCCTTCTGTGATTCTTAGGCTTGTAAACCTCATCATCCAAATACTGAACCTGTACTAGGCCTCACTCAAACACCAATTTCACAGCAATCCTTGCCACTACACATGATTCCTTCTAGCCAAGTAGATGACCTGACCAGTCCTGCCAAGAGGAAAAGAACATCTAGTCCAACAAAGGTATATATTCTGATGAACTAGAGCCCCCTACCAAAATTATATGGAAAATATGCATTGAAAGGATGCAGCATGCACCATTTGTGCTGTAAATTTTAATCCTTTGGCATCAAGGTGGGGAATGTTTTTAGAAATTTTAAAAACCATTTTTCAGTGGTGTGTTTAATCAGACTCCAGCTTAGGCAGGAGGTGCATAAGGGCAGTGCACATTGGTGGTACTATACTGCAGTTGTAGTTGTGTCAGTGAAGAAGTACAGTTGTAGTCTGATGATTGAGAGGGAGACAATCATGTCATCCTGTCTATTGCCTTTGCTTATATTTAGAATTCAAGTGTTTCATCATCATGTAATAGTGTTACAGTAGATAAAGTATCCAGTTTAAAAGTAGCATACATTTTAAGTTAATTGCATAATTTGATTTGCTTGTTTCTCCTTATGGTATTAGGTATCATTAACTTTTTCCTCAGACTACTCTGATACTGTTGGGAATGGTAGAATGAGACTTGATTATTTTAGTACATTCTTACTATTACATATTTTTGTGTTACGGTTCTTGAGATAATTACTAGTTCTTTCATAAATAAGATAAAATCTAGATAGTAAAAGAAATTACGTTGGCCCTTTGATAGTCACACATTTTAATGTAACATTTTCTCTCAGAATACTTCAGATGTTTGGAGCAGTGGCCATACAGTGTCACATCCTCCTGTACAGCAACAAATTCATTCTTGGTGCTTGACACCACAGAAATTACAGGTATGTATGGGAGATCTTCAGAAGCTCTGTTAAAAATTTTGTTTTGTTCCTTTTAAGAAAATAAACCTTGGACATGTTCTGGTTCCACTTTCTTGAAATTCAGTATAAGATACTTCCCAGGGTATAGTTCAAGTTCTAATATTTGTGGCCTCTCTATGTGAGATAAGTTCTAGTAGTAAACTAAATGATCTCTAGCAGAAGCTGGACACTTACTCTGTATGAATTCTATAATTTATAAAGTACATACAGTAACTCTTTTCTAATGATGTTTTAAAGACAGGTGTGCAAATTGTCACCCTTGTGTGCAGAGTGAGTTTTGTGACTTGCTGTAGTGTGGGGGATATTGAAAGAGGTGTAGAAGTATTGTTGTAATATTATCCCTTCCTCTGAGGTTGCTTCTTGTATCCAATTGCATAAACAAATAACCACATTTTACAAAGTGATTACTCAGATGAAATCTACTGCTGCTTTTCTGTATTTTGTGTCACCTAATACAATTACATTAAATGCTAGATTTTAGTTTGGAAGTCTTTATTTTGGGTTGTTTTTGTCAGGAAGTTTTGTTGTCTCTTCAGTTCATTAGGGCATGCAGTGAGCTTCAGCAGGAATTCCATATATTGAAAATTTTACCCATGCATTGCACATGCTCTGGATGCAAAGAGAAATAGAAGGGAGCACAGTGCAGAGGCAGAAAGCATTCTCATTAACTGAGCAGTGTTCCCCTCAATTCCAATATAGTTCTTTAGCTGTTTCTCTGTCTGAACAATACTGGCTTTATTATACTGTATCATTTTCCCTCCCTCCTTCTCCTGCCTCCCCACCCCTTTGGTTCTTCCTCAGCCATTCTCTCTCTCTCTCTCTCTCTCCCTCTCCAAGCATTCTCATTATTTCCTCTCTGCTTATTTTATATTTGACTACTTTTTCCCCATTTCAGTCTCACCTTTTTCCAGATCCTTCTCTAAGCAGAACCTCAGTAGGCCTCTCTGGAGTACAGTAGACTGGATGTGCTGGCAATAGCTTGACAAGGTTCCAGCACATATAAAAAGGAAAGCCAGAAAAGTATGATGCAAGAGGAGAGTGAATAAAAAAGCCTTTATTGCATCCTCAAAGTTGGCCTTTCAAAATTGGCAGCTCAAAGGCTGGATGGATATGGCATGTTACATATACATGCATATATATGTGTGTGTGTGTATGTGCATATATATATATAAAAATAAATAATTTATTGCACTCCCCTCCAGAGGGAATTCAGAATGGAAGGTACAGTTAATCCAGGGACTTTGGCATGAACCATCTTCATCTGCTTTTTAAGTCACACCACTTAGCAGCAGCAGACTTACTGGTAGAATGTTGCAGGGTGTGCTGAGTGTTTTAAAATGAGTAAAGAGATTGGATTCTTGGTAATAGACACCTAAATTTATCAGTTGCAAACAAGATGGATATTGTAACTTAAAATATTGCTCTCACTAAATAAATCATACCATTTTCTGGGGGTTTTTTTTATATTTTTAGGGGAAGTTTTCATGTGTGCCTATAGGTTTAATTCACTTTGTGATGAACAGTATTAATAAAAGAATAGCACAATACAAAAAGGTGTTGAAATGCACATAATTATGATAAGAATTCTGTATAATCATACATGAATGTAGTTTTCTTTTATGGTACCAGCACACTCAATTTTAGTGTGGCAGTAATAATTAAACACTCAAATAATTTAAGAGTCTCTTTAGTTTTAGTAACTTGTAATAAGGTTTGTTTACAAGAGAGTGTATGCAAAGATGCTTGAGTCTGTAACAGAAATCTAGATTATTTTCAGCTTTTTAAGTCTTACCTTTGTGGATACTTTTTAGTATTTTATGCAAGAAAGTTATTAAAAACTCCATGCAGTTTTAATGATTATGAACCACACTGCTGTTTTTTTAGCACTTGGAACAGCTGCGTGCAAACCGAAATAATCTAAATCCAGCACAGAAACTTATGCTGGAACAGCTGGAGAGTCAGTTTGTCTTGATGCAGCAACACCAGCAGGTGAGAACAAAAATATTTTTTCTTACCTACAACGCTTTAGTCAGTAATGGAGACTGTTGTGTTTCTAGAATTCTAAAGAATTTCTGCTGTACAGAGTTGTCGTGCCCTTTGCTGCATTACGTTAATTTTTTTTGGATAAAGGATAGTTGTGGATTAGTGGTTGAAACATAATGAGTTTAGCTGTGTTTTATTATAGGACAGCTGGTTAATGTAAAAGTTTTCAAGCCACACTTTCAGAATAACATGAGTGGACATACCTAAAAGCAGTTCTGCTTGAAAACACTTGGCTGTAGTAACAGCTTTTCTCTCGTCCTGTCATTGTTCACTTCTCTCTCCTTCTCTGTCCAGCACCAGCAGTAAAACACTCAGACTGAAGGGCCAAGAAAAAAAGTGTGCTGATAGTTTTGCTTAACATTTACTCAGCATTTTTATGAGCCTGACAGTTTTAAAAAGCAACTGTGAAGATGTTAAAATGAGTATCAAATTGGAACTGACCAGTGCAGTAAAGTACACAAACCTTGTATGACCTATGCTTTCTCAGTTCCGCAGCCAATGTTGTTGTGCTTTGTTCATGTTCCATTAGATGAGACAAACAGGAGTTGCACAGGTACGATCTACTGGAATTCCTAACGGGCCAACAGCTGATTCATCACTGCCTACAAACTCTGTCTCTGGCCAGCAGCCTCAGGTTGCTCTGACCAGAGTGCCTAACGTCGCTCAGCGTGGAATCCGTCCCGCCTGCCCCGGGCAGCCTATGGCTAATGGACCCTTTCCAGCAGGCCCCGTTCCCTGCAGCACAGCAAGAACGCTGGGTAGTACAGACACTATTTTGATAGGCAATAATCACATAACAGAAAGTGGAAGTAATGGAAACGTGCCTTACCTGCAGCGAAACGCACTCTCTCTACCTCATAACCGCACAAACCTGACCAGCAGCGCAGAGGAGCCGTGGAAAAACCAACTATCCAACTCCACTCAGGTACAGCTTCTGTTTGCTCCTAGGGTGCACTCAGGAGCCTTCCTGGGCAGCTCACTGCTGGAAGGCTCTCATTTGTAAAAGCACATTTTCCCTAGAGTTGATGGCATAGATTCAAATAAAACACAGGTTAAACCCGCACGCTTCTTTATATTGTTGAAAATCTTTGTGTTAAGTGAGCTGCTTTCAGGATAGAGGAAACAATCATAAATCAGAGTGCAGTTCCATAGTGCTCAGCTACCTACCTTTGTAGAAAAGTTTTTAGAAAGGGAATAATTGTACATCTTTTTGTTGCTTCTTTAATGTGAAATGTTGTGATTTTGTTTTTGGCGTAGGAGGAATGTGCATATTTCATGGAAAGCTGAATGTTGTAGTTATTTTTGATGTTGCATTGTCACCATGATGTAATCATTACCATATTTTGTTTCCATGTGATCTTTTAAAAGTAATATGTAGCACTCAGCACCACAGGGTTACTTGCCAAAAAATATTATAATGCCAGTAAGAATCCATAGGGATTTAAGTGTGTTAGTAAGAGTGTTTTGTGTATGTGTGTTAGAATTTGAAGAGGGAGCATTTTTTTCTTAATTCCAGCCTGAATGTCTTTCTTCCAAGACAAACCTTGTGGATGTAATGAAGAGTTCTACAGGAAAATACGATAATGGTTTAATTTATTTTTACCATCTGGGTTATACAGTTGATACAATGTTGTCTCCTTCTTCAAAACTGACTGCATTTCTTGTTTAATTAGTATTGCCTGTTACTTTAATGTGAAAAATTGACAGTGGGCTTACATACATAGATACTTAACTGCACATACAGTGCAACAAAGCCTGAGACACTGGAACACTTTGTGTAAAACATGATTATTCCAAACTAAAACTTGTGTTATGATCTTCAAAAGTTTCCTCTAAATAAGCAGTATTGTTTTTAAATGTGACATGGGCATTTGGAGCCTGTGCACCTTACTGCCCCTTGCTTCAATTAGAATTCACATTTGTATTTTCTCTGTATAAAAATTCTTCATTGTTGTGCCACTGTCCTTAAAGTGGGCAAGTAATAATTGCAGTGGGACCTGGCTCTTTTCCATGGAGAGAGTATTTTTGGAAAGGCAAGGAAAGCTTGTGGGGCCATTTCCTGTGTCCATTGCATCAAGGTCTCAGCAGAGTTTCTGAGTCTGTAACATTCTCCACAGGTACCAAATGAACTCTTGATTTAAAGAATTATTTATCAGTAATTAAGCTCCATAGAGGAATTAAGAAATTACGTGTACAGGTGTGACGTGCATAATGCAGTTTGTAATTAACAAAAACATTTTGCCTATAATAGGTAGCAACCCTTCCCTTCTAAAAGACAAGTGAAAACCAGACTAGGAGGAAACTACATCACCGTTGGGATCCTCCAAAGTGGATCCTTTCCAAAATAAAATCTCAGTTACAAGTAAATATAAAAATGGATTATTTTCACCAATTCTCTTATGCATTGGCTCATGGCTAAGGAGTCATTTAAACATGCAAAAGTGTAATCGTAGGGTTGGGAATTTGTAATTAAATGTTTAGCTCAATAGTTGTTACCCTGAAATCAACTATGTAAGCATCAGCTTTGCAGTCATTGATATGTGCCATTTATTAGGAGACAGAGCTCTTTGCATGCTAAAATCAATTTGTCCTATTGATGTCAAGACTTAGGTT